>NC_083897.1:116625276-117250276 GCF_032452875.1 Bos javanicus
TGGGGGCTGTGTCATGGCAAATAAAGAAAATGAACTGGCTTGTGCAGGCCACCTCCTTGAAAAACTACGGCATGATGTCGAACATATTTGATTAACTCCAGTGATTTTGGTTCTTCACAGACAGAAAGCTCATCATCAAAATATAGTGGCTTTTTTTCTGAGGTTTCTCAGGACCATGAAACAATGGCACAAGTTGTATTCAGCAGGAATTTGAGATTGAATGTAGCTTTAACTTTCTGGAGAAAGAGAAGTATCAGTGAACTTGTAGCATATTTGATAAGGATAGAGGACCTTGGAGTTGTGGTGGATTGCCTTCCTGTGCTCACCAAGAGTTTACAGGAAGAAAAACAGTACATCTCACTTGGCTGCTGTGTAGATGTGTTGCCTTTAGTAAAGTCACTACTTAAAAGCAGATTTGAAGAATATATAACAATTTGGTTTAAACGGGCTTCAAGCAGTCATAAAAAGGTGGTGGTCAGAACTATCATCCAAAACAGAAATTGTGAATGATGGAAATATTCAGATTTTAAAACAGCAATTAAGTGGGTTGTGGGAACAGGAAAGCCATCTTACTTTGGTTCCAGGATATACTGTTAATATAGCCAAGGATGTAGATGCTTAATTATTAGAGTTGCATTGAAAGACTTCATCTATACATTTGGCTATTCAAAACATCCCTGGACTATATGATTTCCCCAAAAATATCCCATCTGAGAACTATGGAAGAAATCAAAACCATTTTTTCCTTTAAAAAACCACATAATGAAACCACTAATGAAATGCTACCGAGCTACTTCACATTGAAGTGGAAAAAGATCCAAAAGGAGCAGCTTCAGCTTCAAGGAGGTGAAAGTGCACTACAAGATTGTTCACCTTTGCTGCGTTTGGGATTTATATGGTTATGTAGCAACATTGTTTAAGCAGTACTGGGTCTTAATGCAATCCTGCATAAGAATATAATTTATACTATGTGAAAAATAAGACAGGACTTATTACTAGGAATCACAAAGACCAATCATCATTACTTTTTTAAATTTTATTTTATTTTTAAACTTTACAATATTGTATTAGTTTTGCCAAATATTGAAATGAATCCGCCACAGGTATACCTGTGTTCCCCATCCTGAACCCTCCTCCCTCCTCCCTCCCCATACCCTCCCTCTGGGTCGTCCCAGTGCACCAGCCCCAAGCATACAGTATCGTGCATCGAACCTGGACTGGCGACTCGTTTCATAAATGATATTACTTTTTTTAAAGATTGTGTTTTATAAGAAAACACTTAAATGTGTGCAGCTACTGTTTTATGTTGAAAAGACTTTGAAAGTTTAAACCATTATAGCAAATAATCAGTACTAAAAAATTTTTGTTGACACTGAGATACTCTGTATGCAAAATGCCTTAATTATTAATAAGCCAATGTGTATGATACCAATATCTGTTTAAGAAAAGTAAAAGCAAGCATGATTCTGGCATGATAAAATCATGGAATTAAATCAGAGGTTTCCATTCATGTAGAATGTTGCTGTTAAAACTTATTCCACACCATTCTTAAAACTTGAGAATATTTTCAGTATCTCTGATTTTTTTTTTCCCCAGAATCACGTCATGTATGTATGTATGCTATTCCCATAGGTAAGAAAAAGGTGAATCTGTATTTGTATGAATGCTTAGCTGGAAATGTCTATGGAACTGACTAATTTATATTCACTTTTTATTGTACATAGACTTCTGATATTTTCAGTTCTGTATCATTTAAGTTTTCTTCATTTGAGGAAATTCACTAAATATTTCTTTAAAAAAAGAGTGTAAAAAGGCCATCAAAATAGTGGTAAAAAATAGTTCCAATACTTACAACTTAGAAAACCTCTTATCTTGAATATGTTTTAAAAGCTACTATAAAGCCCTAAGAAAAAGAGAGACAACCCAATAGAAAAATGAGTAAGATAATTGAATGGGTACTTCACAAAACAGAATTACATAATGGCTATTATGTCATGCCTTTTATAAACATATAAGAGAATTTAAGCCTCATTAATCAGTGGACACAATATGATATCACTAGTCACCCATTAGAATAGGTAAAGTGAAAATGATGGAAAACACTCAGAGAAGATGAGGATGTGCAGAAGCTGGAATTCTCATATACTGCTGGGGACAGATAGACCACAAGCACTGTGGGAAACAGCCTGGCCTTCCCTATGAGCTGGCAATTCAACTCCTTGAAAATAAATAAACCACAGCTATACGCCGCAACATGGATGACTCTCACAGACAGAATGCAGAGCATGAAACAATCTATGCTGATAATTCCACTTAAATATAACTTTAAGGATTCATGAATAAGCTGAAAAGCTATAATGAAATACAAAGAATAGTTATCATAGGACTCAGGGTAATGGTTATTTTGGGGGGAAAGAAAGTCATAGGAAAAATGAGGGTGACTTCTAGGGTCCAAGCAATATTCCATTTCTCAGACTGGCTGGTGGTTACATGGATGTTTGATGATAAACTATTTAGCAGCACATTCATGCTGTGTGCGTGCTCTAGTAAGTGTGCTCTATTTGATAACTACAAAAATTAAAAATTAAATTTGAAAAATTATTCTTGTTTTTTCTTGTGTTGTCTCATTTTATATTACTTTATTATTATTTTTTCTCTTCTAAGTATGGTCTTCCTGGCTAGCTAGTTGCAAGTGGTTCCTGTAGGTGGGGACAGAACAGATGACATTCTAGTTTAGCTGGTTTTCCCTGCTACTCTTATCACTTGCCATAAAATCTGGTTGCCTCCTAGGAATAAGTCTTGCTCCAGTGATTCTCCATGGAGCCTCAACTGCCTGGTTTATGCGAGCTAACTGAATCCAACAAGCAGCAGGACCTGGGAGAGGGCATGGAGAAGAATCCTGCTACCGCCTGGGTCTCTCATAGTCTGCATTCGGTTTTATAAAGGAAAGTAGCTTTTGCCCTTCAGCATGCATTCCCCAGTCTTGCTAAGTGTATTTTCTGTAAGTGATTTCTGAGAAATGCAGTGAGTGCAGCCACACTCACACCAGAACATACATCTTATACATGAAAAATAGACCTAGGGGTTGATTTTGTCTCAGCTGTTCCTAGCTGAACTTGGGAAGTTCCTTCACTTCCATGTGAAGTCCTTTTTACAAGAACTTTCCCAACCATTGCAAGTGCATTTTTTTATTTAGATAATTCTATCACAGAGAGAAATTTTCAATTTACTTTGAGAAATTTACATTTAAGAAAAATGCAATGTATCTACCATCCAGTAACTGAGAGTATATAACCATCAACTAAGCGCATATTTTTCCCTCTTTATATTGTCTTGCAGGTTTCTTATTGAAAAGAGGCTAAACTGAGACCTAGAAGAATTACATTTAGAACATTTGATTGTTTTCCTTTTCAAAGAAAAACATGTTCATTAAATCCTGATGATAGTAAAAGAGCAGGTGTAAAAAAAGAAGAGAGCTAAATGTTAAGACCTTGCTCTGTATGGAGATTCTCTTGTTGCACATTGTTGTCTGTTTAATCTAATCTTTTCTCTAAGTGTTCCCTAAAATAGAAAAACTCATTGTAAATATTGGACTGGTGGGCCACACCATTCCTTTGATTTAAAGACTCTGGGGTATAATGAGAAGAAGCTATTAGTGACAGCTATTTCTATACCAGAATATTTGTCAGAAGTAATGTTTTATGGGAAAACAAACATCAACATGCTGCTATGAGTGGTGGTTTCTTTGGCAGTGAAGTGATGATGCTTCCACAAATGGTTCCTTTTAAACTTGTCTATTTGCAGTGATTTTCACCAGTTCTACCATAAGAGGTAATTAAGGTGTGGTTCTTGACCCTGTTATATGAACTTGGTCCATATGTGAGACTAAAGACTTGAGAGTATGGGCTCTCAAGTCAGAGCAACTGGGTTTAAATTCACAGTCAGTCACTAGCTGGCTGTGTAATAGATAGTAACTATGGTGACTTGATCTCTGAACCTCAGTTTCCTCATCTATGAACTGAAGAAAAAGAAAACCTATTTTATGGATCATTGAGAGCAGTGCAACTAATAAGACAGGTATGTATCTCTTTTACCATGGTGTCTTGCACCTAGTATGTGCTTGATCAACGTTGGTTCTTATTATTTTGTCTAATATGGTTATTGTTACAATAAATTGATTCATTGTGATAAATAAGCCCATATAACAAAGTTCAGTTCAGTTGCTCAGTCATGTCCAACTCAGCGACCCCATGGACTGTAGCATGCCAGGGTTCCCTGTCCATCACCAACTCCCAGAGCCTACTCAAACTCATGTCCATCACGTCAGTGATGCCATCCAACCATCTCATTCTCTGTTGTCTCCTTCTCCCACCTTCAATCTTTCCCAGCATCAGGGTCTTTTCCAATGAGTTGGTTCTTCCCAGCAGATGGCCAAAGTATTGGAGTTTCAGCTTCAGCATCAGTCCTTCCAATGAATATTCAGGACTGATTTCCTTTCAGATGGACTGGTCTGATCTCCTTGCAGTCCAAGGGACTCTCAAGAGTCTTCTCCAACACCACAGTTCAAAAGCATCAATTCTTAAGTGCTCAGCTTTCTTTATAGTCCAACTCTCACGACCATACATGACTACTGGAGAAACCATAACTTTGACTAGACAGACCTTTGTTGGCAAAGTCAAAATAAGACCCCCAAATGACAGCACCTTAACCCAACATGGACTGTTGGACTAGAAGAGATCAAGCACTATGAAGGATCTGAGATTTCATCCTACTTGCAAGCTAACTGGGTGGCTTGATGCAGTTTTGTGCATGTTGGCAGATGGCACAAGATTCCTGAATCAGACATGAAGGACTGATTTTTACGTTACTACTAACAGCACGGTGGGCAGCATGAGCATATTTGGATCAGTTCCCTGTGTTCCCTTCCCTGACCCCAAGCCTCCTGAGGGCAATGTGGAGCCTGTCAGGTGGATCCCTGTTTGCAGTGAGTTGGCAAAACAGGAAGAATCCTGTGTTTAGGCACTTCCAATCTTTTAGAAGGGGTTGAGAGGAAACCTGCCCAAACTGCCCTGATGGAGAGGTTATCTTTACTCTTCTTCACTGCTAACAAATCTTCCCTCTTCCCCAGAGGGAGATGCCATCTCTATTGCCCAAGATCGCTGGCTTACAAACATCCTGGAAAAGTGAGTCTAGAACAAAAGCAAACAATGCCTCTACTCCAAAGATGTGCAGACATGTGAGAGAAACATGAAACACGGTCCCCTACAAAGACAAACACAGAGTGGGTTTGAAGAGGAAATAGGTGAAAAGGAGAAGGCAGGGTAATGTATAATAAAGTTTTTTCTTTGATATTATTTTCTCCTTTTTATTGATGTATAATATACACACAGGGTGATGCATGTATCATATTTTTACAATTCAACTTTCAAAATGGATCAAAACCCAGATCAACAAAGGGCTGATCTCCTGCTCCCGGAACACCCCTTGTACTCTCTTCTAATCAATAACCACTCCCCAAGGGTTAACACTATTGAAGGGTAACTACTAACCATAGATTAGTTTTGCCTGTTTTTGAACTTAATTTAAATGGAACCGTAGGATATATATTCTTTGTGACTGCTTCCCTTTGCAACTAATTTTTTTTTTTACTTGACATTATTAGTGGTGGTGAGTATTTATAAACAGTATTTATCCATACTATTATATGTATTTTCCATGGTTTATTTTAATGCTGTATAATATTCCCTTATGTGGCAATAGGGCATTTATCCATTCTACTGTTGATGAGCATTTATTTAAGTCCTGGCTTTGGATTATTACAAATATTGCCGCTATGAACACTGCAGTATGAGTCTTCTGGTGAGTATATATTTGCATTTCTGTTGGGTATATACCTATGAGGAAAAATTCTAGGCCTGAGTGTTTTGAATGGGTTAAAATATGATAATGCCAAGCCCTGCTTTTACAATAATAATTTCTCCTGGTTCTTTATTATTTGTCTCCAAAGAGTACATCTGCAGCAGCTTGAAACAACATGCCACTCTACATCCATGATTAAAATAAAAGAGTTTTTAGAAGCCGGTTTAAATTAGACATTCTCATCGGCCTACCTGTGAAGTTTTAATTAAAATACATTCACATTAAGACTCCATCAGTTGAGCTATTCACTTTTGCTGGAAAACAAGCAAGGACGCAAAGATAGACTCGAGGCATTTGCAGCATTCATACCCCAAAGTAGGACAGACAAAACACAAGTGGAAACTAACATGGAAAGAAAATGTCTGTGACAGAAAGTCCCAGTCATGCTAGAAGAGCAGCTTAAGAAGAAATTGGTATGACTATATTTCCTATATTTGGAATACTCAATTGGCTCTGTGAGCAAATAAAATGGTGTGAAAAAAGTGGGTTTACTGGTTAGATTCACTGAGCCAGGAGAAAATAGCAGGTAAAAACATTAATCCACAGAAGCAATTCCCTAAACAGTAGATTCTATCTGCCAGAATATAGAAAAATAGGGAAGTTTTAAGAGCTGTAGCCAAATCCAGAGACATGAAAGGCAAATGAGAAAGCCATAAAGGGTAGAAATCAGGCCAGGTCTCTAAGGACATCTTTAAAAAAACAACAACCCACGAACCACATATATTTCTTTATAGGACAAATGCAAGAAACTACAATCTGAAGCAAAAAAGTAATGCCACTTGCAAAAGATACTGAAAAGTCTACTGATAAGTGTTCATTAAATATCCAGAGAAATGGATCACACTGATGGAACTGACAGGGGAATCCAGGGAATCTATCTATTCAGCTATTTCCTTTTTTAAGTTTTAATGTTTCCTCACTGCCTCACTGCATTTTGGTTTCTCTTTTGAAAAGACGTGGGGAGGAAATGTTCCAAGAAAAATGAAAAAGGAGTAACTTAGGCAGAATGAATTTCAATCACCAAAAGCCAGTGATGGAAAGGCCCTTCCCAGACAGAGGAGGTTAGTGTCAACTTACAAATGGGCTGGGGTGAAGGAGGACAGATGTGTCACACCTGATCATTTTCCCTGCAGCAGCTGCTTTGGGGACTGAATACTCACTGCCTTAGGGGATGGGGCACGTTTTAGTAGTAGTAGTAGACTCCGTGCAAATGCTGTAAAAAATCATAAACTTTAATTTTGTAATTTGTATATAATTTATATTTACTAAATTTATATTTACTAATATGAGTGTGCTCTAAGCAATGGTTTTCCAAATTTGGTACCTGGACCAGTAATGTGAACATCACCTGGGAATTTGTTAGAAATACAAACTACCAGTTGGGGCCCAGTCATCAGAGTTTTACCAAGTCCTCCAAAGGATTCTGAGTCATGCAAAAATTTGAGAATCACTGCTCTAAAGTACTCAAAGAATTCAGAAGAAAGAAGAAAATCAAAAGTCTCCATTCACCAGTACCCACTTCTGTGCAGGTAGCCTTGTGACCTGATTTGGAGTAAAACCTAATAAACCTTTTCTAGGCTTTAACAAAATCCACATTCAAAATAGGTGAAGATACACATACATCAAAAACATATTAGCAGATCTTTTTTGCTCTTGGTATCTCTGGTTGGGATTCTGTAAGATATCAACATGTTGTCTCATAAAAGGTGAAACCCTTTAAGGAAAGGCTCAGTCTTGTTCTGTGAATTTCAGAAGCCTGATTGTAGCGTACCTAAAGGTGATGACTCAGAGTAAATTTCCTTTGACCCAAGGATAGATGAGATTTTCTAGGTGAAAGCAGAGGGGAGCCCAGAGGGGAACTGCTGAGAGCTTACAGACTAGAAAGTCCTGAGAAGGGGTCCTATGCCCTCAACTCCCACTCCAGCCCTCAACCAAACTCCTGGCTCAAGGGAATCAGGGTGTAGAAACCCTTGGTTTTTTTTTGTTTTCATTGGGGGAGCTGAGAGCTCGGTGGCTTCTAGGAGCAAACGAGCTATCTCTATTTTCTGTCCATTCATGGGGCTTGCTACAGTCTCCAAGGATTCCCCATGCCATTCTATGGTATGGTTGTGAAAGAAGGACCCATGTTCTTGAGTGGGGTACCCTAGACTCTAGAGTGGTATAGGATCTCAATGTCTTCCATGTGTATGAGAGCAACAAAGACATAGCACAGAGAGTGGGCACATGCAAAGAGACGTTACTGGCAGGAATGAGTCAGGATGCACAGACCTAAGTTGCCTGGACCATAAAATATGCCCAGGGAAAGAGTATGGCGATTTATTGCAGTAAGAATAAAGAAAGTGAAAGAAAGTGAAGTCGCTCAGTCGTGTCCAACTCTTTGTGACCCCAATGCCAACTCTTTGGGACCCCATGGACTACACAGTCCATGGAATTCTCCAGGCCAGAGTACTGGAGTGGGTAGCCTTTCCCCTCTCCAGGGGATCTTCCCAACCAAGGGATCGAACCCAGGTCTCCCGCATTTCAGGCAGATTCTTTACCAGGTAAGCCACAAGGGAAACCCAAGAACACTTAACATGAGATCTATTATCTTAACAATAGGATCTAGTAATCCCACTTCTGGATATTTAGGCAAAAGAATTGAAATTAAGATCTCAAAGAAATATTAGCATGCTCATGTTCATTGCAGCACTATTAATAACAGCCAACACATAGAAACAATATAAATGTCCATCAATAGATGAATGGATAAACTGTAATAAGGATAATGAATATAGACAATAATATTGTACTATTATGGCTTCCCTGGTGGCTCAGACAGTAAAGCGTCTGTCTACAGTGTGGGAGACCTGGGTTCAATCCCTGGGTTGGGAAGATTCCCTGGAGAAGGAAATGGCAACCCACTGCAGTACTCTTGCCTGGAAAAATCCCATGGACAGAGGAGCCTGGTAGGCTACATACAGTCCATGGGATCGCAAAGAGTCAGACATGACTGAGCGACTTCACTTTCTTTCTTTCATTGTACTATTATATAACTATCTAATGTGATAAATATCACTACAATAGCAATTATTTACAATATATAAATGTATCAAAGTAACACATTGTACACCTTAACTTTACACAATGTTATGTGTCAAATATATTCAATAAAAAACAGAAGTCAATTCATTTAAAATTAATACAAATATTTGTGAGAAACCAAAATAGCAAATTACTACATTATGACCATCTTTGCGATTATTAATGAGTGGATAACTTTGGGACATTAAAGACCTGGGGGGAATGTGAAATATACATGCAATAGAACACTACTCAGCCTTACAAAAAAAAAAAAAAAAAAGGGAAATTCTGCAACGTATGACAACATGGATGATCTTTGAGGACAGTATGCTAGGCTAAATAAGCCAGTCACAAAGGATAAATATGATAAATACCACTTATATTATGTATCCAATTCATAGACTCATAGAGCAAAATAGTGGTTGCTGGGGTTGGGGGGTGGAAACTTGGAAATACTGTAGAATATTTTAAATCTGGTAAGATAAATTCTCCCCTCACTTCTTTCTTTTCCCAATGAAGTGAAGTGAAGTGAAAGTCACTCAGTTGTGTCCGATTCTTTGCGACCCCATGGACTGTATAGTCCATGGAATTCTCCAGGCCAGAATACTGGAGTGGGTAGCCTTTCCCTTCTCCATATGATCTTCCCAACCCAAGGATCGAACCCAGGTCTCCCACATTGCAGGAGGATTCTTTACCAGCTGAGCCACAAGGGAAGCCCTCTTTTCCAAATATCTTTGGCTATTATGTTTTAACCTTTCAAAAGAACACAAAATTTAATTTGTAGTACATTATTAAATATCTTATTAAGAATTTTGTTTGCTACTGAATCCATGTAATAATTTGGTATATTTTTGAGGCATATTTAAAAATTCAGTTTTCAAGTTGAGGTATAATTTACATATAACATTATGTTAGTTTCAGGTGTATAGCATAATGCTTTGATAAGTGTAAAATTCATTATCACATAAATTTTTCTTGTGATGAGAACTTTTAAGACCAACTCTCTTAGCAACTTTAAAATATAGAATACAGTATTTTAACATGCTGTACATTTACATCCTCTGAAGTTATTTAGTTTATAACTGGAAAATTGTAACTTTGGACAACCTTCACCCATTCCTCCCACCATTCACCCCACCTCTGGCAACCATCAATCGATTCTCTGTAAAGTTGGATATTTTTTAATATTCATTCTTAAATTCATCATCATAGTATGACTCTTATTTAGATTTTCTTTTATGACTTTCAGTGATTTTTCCTAAAATAGATCTTGCACACTTCTTTTTAATCTTATTCACAGGATATTTTTGAAAACAGTTTTTCTTGCTATTGTGAGTGGGGTATTTCTTACATACCAATTTTTTTTTGTTGTTCACTCAAGAAATATTTATTGATAGGTGGTATGAGTCCACTGTATTTGAAAGTGGTTATTTCTGATGCATAGCAAAACTTTAAGGATTTTGGTATTCTTATTGTATATATGGCCACCTTTATGGGTTTCCTAATTGGTTTTATAGGTTTGTGGTCGGTTCTCTTGGATTCATAGTGTCTGTAAATTTTCATAATTTTTTCTTTTCCTTGCTAATATTTTTAGTTCTTCTTACATTTTAATGTCCTATTATATTGGCTAGGCTTTCCAGAACAGTGTTGTGGAGATAATGAGAATTCTTGTCTTGTTCCTACTGATAATGAGAATGCTGTTCAAATTTCCCTGTTAACTACGATGTTTACTATAAGTTTCTGGTAGGTAGTCATTCTCAAGTCAAGAAATTTATATTCTTAGATTTACTGAGAATTTTTATTAGGAACATTTTTGAATTTTATCAAAATAATTTAGCATTGAGTAGAAGTAATATGATTTTCTATTTTGTTAATGTGATTAATTATATTAATATAGTTCTTGGTACAAATTATCCTTGCATTCCTGGAATGAACCCTTAGATCTAATATTCTTTCACTCTTATAATTTTTTTTGCTCGTTTCATTTAAGACTTCTACATTTATTTTTGTGAGATTGACTTACAAGGTTTTATAAGACTTGAATATCAGGGTTATGCTAGACTAATATATTGGCAAACTTTTCTTCACTTTTTATGCTCTAATAAATTTTAAGTGGAAAAAATATTTTCTGTTCTTGATGAGATTGGTAGAATTGACCTGAGAAACTAATTGGGCCTGTTACCTTTTGAAGGATGGCTATTTTTATTACTTTCTGAGTATTTTATAGCTATTTACCCTTTCAGTCTATCTTCGTCTTCTTCAGTCTGATTTGGGAATTTATATTTTTCTAGGGAATCATCCATTTTATCTGAAAGGAGCAGGAAGCTTGCTGAGGATCCTCATGATTTCCAGTGTAATAAAAAATTTTCTTGGGCCTGAAAAAGTTTAGTGTTACTCCTTCAAGGAACTGATTTTCTTTTTTCTTTCTTCCCTTCACATTTTTCCTCAGTTTGTTTCTGAAGTCCAAAAGTTGCCAGGCTCTGTTCTGCTTTTTTTTTTTCCAGCCACAACTCATGCTGCAGAAATCCTCCCTTCAGCTCTTTGGAACTGCAATTTACTCTTCTTGTTCCTCTCTGTCATCATCCAGTCTCCTTATTCCAGAAATCCCTTCACATTTTGGACCACTTTTGTAATTCTTTTTTTTTGTCTTTTCCAGTACCTGATAGCAGTGCTTGTCAAACTTTTAGGTGTATACAATCACCTGAGGATCTTGTCAAGATGGAGATTCTGCTTCAGAGGAGCTGGGTTGGACCCAAGAATCTGCATTTTGATCAATCCCAAGTGCTGCTCTGGGTCCTTGGACCACGTTTTGGGTAGCGTTGAAAGGAGCCTTGAAGATCCCTTGATGTAATTTTCTCAAGGGTTGAACCAACAGATTCATAGCAGTTAAGAGCCATGTCTTTAGTAGTGGTTAATCCAGGTCCTACTTAATATATCATGTTACTTTCTACCAATTTGCCTTTAGGTCTTTGCAGATAAAGTCAAGTGAAATGAGAGTATATCCCATTTACATGTAATGCCTTTTTGGTTCAACCATACACTATGTATCTCAACAAAAGGAGTTTTGTTACAGCCAATATCTTCAAGGATAACAGTAAATTTGGTCTTCATGCTCCTACCCTGATGAAGGCCACTTACAGAAGAAAGCAATGCTGCTGGTGTTAAAAAGACCAGATTACCATAACCATCATCCTATCACTAGTACCATTCTCATGCTAAAGCATGCTCCCCCGGACTCCTGACCAATCTCTCAGTTTGTTTCTACACTACATTCCAGTAACTTCACTGTCATAAACCTATACATGCTGGAAAGTGAAAGTTGCTCAGTCGTGTCCAACTCTTTGCAACCCCATGGACTATACAGTCCATGGAATTCTCCAGGCCAGAATACTGGAGTGGGTAGCCTTTCCCTTCTCCAGGGGATCTTCCCAACCCAGGGCTCGAACCCAGGTCTCCCGTATTGCAGGCTGGAGTGCCTAGCAAATAGTAAAGGATCTTTGTTGAAAATATAAAGGTAAATTTAAAAATTGAATTTTCCCTATTGTCAAAGGGAAAGTGTTGTCTTCTCCCTCTCCATTAGAGCACTCCCCTGAGAAATCTAATATCTGTGACTTCTTTCTCTAACTCTTTGATATGTATGCAAATCTTTGCAAGGGCTAGGTAAACCTTCTGTCAACTTTACAACTAAGCAATGTTTTTGTTAAGGGTCTAAGAACCATCTCTTTGAAATGTAAACCTTAAGGAAGACAGTGCCTCTATTTTTCTGTTACCTTGGGAATCTAGCTTAGGTGCTAGATTCTCTCTGAGCTATTAACCATTTCCTTCTCAAAGAGATAAGAGAAATTTTAGTATTCCTTTTGATAAAAGCAATTAGCAAAAAAAAAAAAAGCCTGCCTCAATTATCAGGTGAACTCTGGATGAACTATGAAAGAATGCATAGCAGAGGGTGCTGTCAAGTTTTCTCATAAGAAGAAAAGTTACCATTAATGTAGTGAATATGTATCTAATGGATTTTAACTGCTTGGCTATATAAAAAGAATAGGATTTCTTTCTTTCTATTCTTATCTGATTTCCTATGAAGAAGCACACTATAATCTGACTTAATACTTTTTCAAAAAATAAATCTGTTTTCTTTCTTTTTAGCATTTTGTGGAGAGGATTTTGGGGGTTGACAGGATTTAAAATGTTCCCCAATAAGGGAGGAAAAGGGACAGAAGCAAAAATAAACCAGAATAGGAAGTCAGCAAAGGAAAGGGGGAAAGAAGAAAGGGAGGGAGGAAGAAGGGGATATCCACATGAAAAAAAATGAATGTAGATACAGACCTTATACCCTTTACAAAAATTAACTCAAAATGGGCCAAAGACCTAAATGTAAAATGCAAAACTATACAACTCCTAGAAGATAACACAGGAGAAAATCTAAATGACTTTAGGCATGGTGATGATTTTTTAGATATAACACCAAAGGCATGATCCATGAAAGACAGAACTGATGAGACAGGCTTCATTAAAATAAAACCTCTGCTCTGTGAAAAACAATGTCAAGAGAATGAGAAGACAAGACAGAAAATAGGGAAAACATTCATAAAGATGCATCTGAAAGAGGACTGTTAGCCAAAACATACAAAGTACTCTTAAAAGTAAATAAAAAAAAAAGTGAACAATCCAAATATAAAAATGGACAAAAGAACTGAACAGGTACCTCACCAAAGATACACAGATGGCAAGTAAGTATATGAGAAGATGTTCAACATGATATATAGGGAATTGCAAATTAGAATGACACATTATTCTATACCTACTTGAATGGCCAGAGTCTGAATACCAAATACTTTTGAGGATGTGAATCAACAGGAACTCAATCAATACATTGATTGATTGGGGAATGCAAAATGGTATAGCCACTTCAGGAAACAGTTTGGCAGATTCTTACAGAAGTGAAAAAAAAAAAAACAAAAAAACCTTTTACCATATGATCCTGCAATTGTGCTTCTTGGTATTTACCCAAATGAACTGAAAACATGTCCATACAAAAATCTGCACTTAACTGTTTATGGCAGCTTTATTCATAATTGCTAAAACTTGGAAGCAACCAAAATGTCCTTCAGTACAAGAATGAATAAATAAATTGTGGTATATCCAGACAATAGAATATTATTCAGTGCTAAATCGAAATGAACTCTCAAGCCACGTAAAGACATGGAAGAACCTTAAATGCTTATTACCAAGTGAAAGAAGGCAATCTGACAAGGCTACATACTCTATGACTCCAACTGTATGACACTCTAGAAAAAAACTATAGAAGCAACAAAAAGATTAGGGGTCATCAGTGATCAGTGGGGAGAGAGGGATGAGTAAGCAGAACAAAGAGGATTTTTAGGACCATGAAACCAGTCTGTAGGATACTATAATTGTAGGTACATGTCATTATATATTTGTCCCAGAATGTACAACACCAAGAATGAACCCCAATGTAAACTATGGACTTTGGAAGACTAACATGAGTCAGTGCATGTTCATACACTGTAGTTACCTTAATAAATAAAAAAATCTGTTTAATTAAAATTCTAAAGCCTCACTTGGCATGAAGGATGGGAGAAAAAGTGACAGAAATGGATGTACCTTGGCTTTGAGGAGTAACTGTGTTTTATTTGTAGCATGCTCATCCTAGGGAGACCAGGAGGAAAGGCCAAGCATGAGCTGTAGTCTTTATCTCCAATCTGTCTAATCACATTTCTGATCCACTAGAGAGGACCAAGTGTGAGAAAGAGACTGCAAAACAATACGTACTGCAGAATAACAATAATAATGAAACTTTGTGCTTTCCCTTTTTTCTTTTCCTGATACAAAATAGGAAATGACAGCATGATGATCTATATATAATGTTTACCTTTGTCAACTACAAATTGGCACTTACCAAGAGCATTGCCAATGACTGAACAACAAGGCATTAGCCATCTGCCTCTAGGGAGAGTGAACCCCATGCTGCTATAGCTGTTGACCTTCAACAATCCCTGAGGGAGTTCAGGGTGGAGTGAGGCACTCTGTGCTCCAGGGAATCTAGTGGGACAGGTCTTTAGATAGTTGGATGTTTTTAGGAACAGATCTTATGATCTCAAACCTTGCATCTCCTCATATCTAGAGAAGCACTAAATCTCTTCATGGTGACATCAGACCCTCATGACTAACAAAAAACCTTTTGTAAATTGAGTGCTTCATGGTATTGAACTTCCCCTTCACCGAAACCTTATATATTGACTTTCCCCCACTGCTGCTCTGGAGCCATCTCTCAGAGCTATCTGAGATGCTGCCTCCCAGGCAGCAGTCCTCAGTTTGCCCCAAATAAAACTTAACTCACAACTCGAAAGTTTTATATCTTTTTTAGTCGACACCTTGATTTCTTTATCAAGGTATAAACAGATCATGTATGTTTTGCCTGGTTTTAAGTTAAAATGCTTTAAACAGAAATGAATGCAGCAGGGTGGAGGGAGAGGCTCAACAGGGAAGGGATATGTGTATACTTACAGCTGATACACATTGTACTGCACACACCAACATAACATTGTAAAGCAATTATTCTTCAAAAATTTTAAAAAAGAAATGAATCATGAACTGAAACAACCCTTTATATCAAGGAATATTTTGAGGCTGGAATACAAGTTTCACAGAGAAGTCTGTGATTTGAGGGCTTGGAGAGATAATTAGAAAGAATATCTATAATCTCTTGTTTTCTAGTAGTCAATTATTTAGTAGTAAGTAGAAATATTTTTATTTTTAAATAAAGTGTTAAATTATTAACCATGCCTTTAATGTTCTCTACATATGTATCTTTTAGGGATAGAAAGGAAACTCTTTTCTCTTGTCCATGAAAGACAAATGGTCATGTACACTTAATGCCTTCTTTAGGAATTACTGTTCTTTCTACCTCACACTTGATCCTCTTTGGTGGATCAGAAACCTGATTAGAGAGATCTGAGATCAAGACCACACCTCACGCTTGACCTTTCCTCTTGGTTTCCCTAGGGCGAGCATGCTCACAAACAAAACAGTCATTCTTCAAAACCAAAGTACATCCATTTATGTCACTTTTTCTCCCATTCTTCATGCCATGTGAGGCTTTAGAATTTTAATTAAATAGACATTTATTTATTTTCTTTTTCTGCCCGTGAAGAATGCAAGCTCTCTGAAGGCAAAGATGGTGTCCTTTTATTGACTGTCCTTTTATTGACAGCACAGACACTAGCAAAATTCTTTACTCATACTATATGTACATAGTACAAAGTCTGTTGCATGCTGAAAATAATTCTCTTATCCTATGTTTTGTCAACTCAGACTTCCAGCTTTTCCTTGAATATTCTCTAGGTTTTCCTATTGCCATGCCTTTTTTATGTTGTTTCTCCATGTAATGCTCTTTTCCATTAATTCCTACCCTTGGTCTCATTTTTTCTTTTTTGAAATCTTACTCATCCCTCAAGGTCTATCTCATTCTCAGACATCCTCAGGGATTTCTCTCCTGATAAACTCAACCAAAATGATCTACTCCTATTAAACCTTGCAATACTTGTATTTCTCTGAAATAGTTTACCATGTTTAAACTAACATTTTATTCGATTACATGCATGCTCTCTCCCTTCCTTTTGATTATAAGTTTTCTAGGGATAAGAATTACTTTTTATGTACCACCGCTTTCTTATCCATTCATCTGCTGATGGGCATCTAGGTTGCTTCCATGTCCTGGCTATTATAAACAGTGCTGCGATGAACATTGGGGTACACGTGTCTCTTGCCCTTCTGGTTTCCTCAGTGTGTTTGCCCAGCAGTGGGATTGCTGGATCATAAGGCAGATCTATTTCCAGTTTTTTAAGGAATCTCCACACTGTTCTCCATAGTGGCTGTACTAGTTTGCATTCCCACCAACAGTGCAAGAGAGTTCCCTTCTCTCCACACCCTCTCCAGCATTTACTGCTTGTAGACTTATGGATTGCAGCCATTCTGACTGGCGTGAAATGGTACCTCTCAGCCATTAAAAAGAATACATTTGAATCAGTTCTAATGAGATGGATGAAACTGGAACCTATTATACAGAGTGAAGTAAGCCAGAAGGAAAAACACCAATACAGTATACTAACACATATATATATGGAATTTAGAAAGATGGAAACAATAACCCTGTGTACGAGACAGCAAAAGAGACACCGATGTATAGATCAGTCTTATGGACTCTGTGGGAGAGGGAGAGGGTGGGGAGATTTGGGAAAATAGCATTGAAACATGTATAATATCATGTATGAAACGAGTCACCAGTCCAAGTTCGATGCACGGTACTGGATGCTTGGGGCTGGTGCACTGGGACGACCCAGTGGGTGGGGAGGGGAGGGAGAAGGGTGGAGGGTTCAGGATGGGGAACGCGGGTATACCTGTGGCGGATTCATTTCGATATTTGGCAAAACTAATACAATATTGTAAAGTTTAAAAATAAAATAAAGTTAAAAAAAAAAAAAGAATTACTTTTTGTGGGGGGTGAGAGGGAGGTTCAAGAGGGAAGGGACATATGTATACTTATGACTGATTTACATTGTTGTATGGAAGAAACCAATCAGATCAGATCAGATCAGATCAGTCGCTCAGTTGTGTCTGACTCTTTGCAACCCCATGAATCGCAGCACTCCAGGCCTCCCTGTCCATTACCAACTCCCGGAGTTCACTCAGACTCATGTCCATCGAGTCAGTGATGCCATCCAGCCATCTCATCCTCTGTCGTCCCCTTCTCCTCTTGCCCCCAATCCCTCCCAGCATCAGAGTCTTTTCCAATGAGTCAACTCTTCGCATGAGGTGGCCAAAGTACTGGAGTTTCAGCTTTAGCATCATTCCTTCCAAAGAAATCCCAGGGCTGATCTCCTTCAGAATGGACTGGTTGGATCTCCTTGCAGTCCAAGGGACTCTCAAGAGTCTTCAACACAACAGTTCAAAAGCATCAAGTCTTTGGTGCTCAGCCTTCTTCACAGTCCAACTCTCACATCCATACATGACCACAGGAAAAACCATAGCCTTGACTAGACGAACCTTTGTTGGCAAAGTAATGTCTCTGCTATTGACTATGCTATCTAGGTTGGTCATAACTTTCCTTCCAAGGAGTAAATGTCTTTTAATTTCATGGCTGCAGTCACCACCTGCAGTGATTTTGGAGCCCAGAAAAATAAAGTCTGACACTGTTTGCACTGTTTCCCCATCTATTTTCCATGAAGTGATGGGACCGAATGCCGTAATCTTCGTTTTCTGAATGTTGAGCTTTAAGTCAACTTTTTCACTCTCCACTTTCACTTTCATCAAGAGGCTTTTGAGTTCCTCTTCACTTTCTGCCATAAGGGTGGTGTCATCTGCATATCTGAGGTTATTGATATTTCTCCTGGCAATCTTGATTCCAGCTTGTACCTCTTCCAGTCCAGCATTTCTCATGATGTACTCTGCATATAAGTTAAATAAACAGGGTGACAATATACAGCCTTGACGTACTCCTTTTCCTATTTGGAACCAATCTGTTGTTCCATGTCCAGTTCTAACTGTTGCTTCCTGACCTGCATACAAATTTCTCAAGAGGCAGATCAGGTGGTCTGGTATTCCCATCTCTTTCAGAATTTTCCACAGTTTATTGTGATCCACACAGTCAAAGGCTTTGGCATGGTCAATAAAGCAGAAATAGATGTTTTTCTGGAACTCTCTTGCTTTTTCCATGATCCAGCGGATGTTGGCAATTTGATCTCTGGTTCCTCTGCCTTTTCTAAAACCAGCTTGAACATCAGGAAGTTCACGGTTCACGTATTGCTGAAGCCTGGCTTGGAGAATTTTGAGCATTACTTTACTAGTGTGTGAGATGAGTGCAATTGTGCAGTAGTTTGAACATTCTTTGGCATTGCCTTTCTTTGGGATTGGAATGAAGACTGACCTTTTCCAGTCCTGTGCCCACTGCTCAGTTTTCCAAATTTGCTGACGTGTTGAGTGCAGCACTTTCACAGCATCATCTTTCAGGATTTGGAATAGCTCAACTGGAATTATATCACCTCCACTAGCTTTGTTTGTAGTGATGCTTTCTAAGGCCCACTTGACTTCACATTCCAGGATGTCTGGCTCTAGGTCAGTGATCACACCATCATGACTATCTGGGTCGTGAAGATCTTTTTGTACAGTTCTTCTGTGTATTCTTGTCATCTCTTAATATCTTCTGTTTCTGTTAGGTTCATACCATTTCTGTCCTTTATCAAGCCCATCTTTGCATGAAATGTTCCTTTGGTATCTCTGATTTTCTTGAAGAAATCCCTAGTCTTTCCCATTCTGTTGTTTTCCTCTATTTCTTTGCATTGATCACTGAAGAAGGCTTTCTTATCTCTTCTTGCTATTCTTTGGAACTCTGCATTCAGATGTTTATATCTTTCCTTTTCTCCTTTGCTTTTTGCTTCTCTTCTTTTCACAGCTATTTGTAAGGCCTCCCCAGACAGCCATTTTGCTTTTTTGCATTTCTTTTCCATGGGGACGGTGTTGATCCCTGTCTCCTCTACAATGTCACGAACCTCATTCCAGAGTTCATCAGGCACTCTATCTATCAGATCTAGGCCCTTAAATCTATTTCTCACTTCCACTGTATAATTATAAGGGATTTGATTTAGGTGATGGAGAAGCTCTATACAGTCAGCAAAAACAAGACTAGGAGCTGACTGTGGCTCAGACCATGAACTCCTTATTGCCAAATTCAGACTTAAATTGAAGAAAGTAGGGAAAACCACTAGACCGTTCTAGTATGACCTAAATCAAATCCCTTATGATTATACAGTGGAAGTGAGAAATAGATTTAAGGGCCTAGATCTGATAGATAGAGTGCCCGATGAACTATGCAGAAACCAATACAACATTATAAAGCAATTTTCCTCCAATTAAAAAAAAAAATAACTGTGTTTTAGTCATCTTTCTATCTCCAACAGCACCTGAAACTTAGTGGATGATTTGAAAATGTTCTTTTTTGTTCTGATATTACCAGTATAACTCTATTATTTAAATTTATTTAATCCATAGATTCAATAGCAAATATATTAACTGATTACCTAAGTCACAGTCTGATTTATTTATATTACTAAGAAACAGGTATTGAGTTTTACAAACAAATAGCATGACTTACATATTTAGTAGTTCATAAAATATGATTTCTAGTATGCTTATAAATGTTGGTTCAGCTTTCGAAGTGAAAAAGTTGTGTAACAATTTTGATATGACTATAGAGTAGCTGTACCATTAGCCTAATCATAAGAATCCTTAGATATGCAGATTTACTTTTCCAGACTACTGAAGAGCTATAGTTAATATGCCATAGATTTTTATAATTTTAAAAACTTAAGAGATGTATTATTTAAGATAAAAATGTGAGATAATTATGAATGAACATTTTCTCATTTATAAAACTTGGACTCCTTAAGGTATCTGGTAAATATAAAAATGTTACTTTCAAAAAGCTGTAAGGTGAAAATTCCTAACTGCTGAAGGTTTAATTTTATTAGAACATGTAGCACCAGATAATGTAAGGAGGTCTATATTCTGCTTAAAGCGTGGGACATTTGATTTATTGCTCCCTGTCAGAGTAGAAGTTGGCACCCTCTGCTTACATAGGTCTATTTTACTAGCATTGTAAAACAGTACAGAGAATGGGCTATGCTTGTAAAATCATTCTTCAGTCTTATTATTTGGTTCTTTTTGACAATTATACCCAATCTTTTAATGCTAAGTCAATTTCAAATGCCAAAAATACAATGAATACTTGTACACATGCTTTACTACTCAAATACAGGAGTGCTTATTTCCACTAAGACCTATTCATCCAAAAAATGATGGAGATGACTTAAGTGGGTATATTATAAAATTCCAGTTGCACTTAGGATCTGTACAATGTTTGAGGCTTTTCTTTCTGAGAACTAATATCCTACAAATTGGTAAAATAACAGTGGTCTGAGCCACCTGCATGTTCTTTTGCTCATCTTTTAAAACTCATAAACAGGGACCCATTTTCTCTTTTAAGGCTAGCACATTTTATGCATCCTCTTTTGACTTTCATTAAAGGGATTTTGGGCTTCCCTGGTGGCAGTGGTAAAGAACCCACCTGTCAATCAATGCGGGAGATGTGGGTTCGATCCCTGGAGAAGGAAATGGATACCCACTCCAGTATTCTTGTCTGGAGAATTCCATGGACAGAAGAGCCTGGCGGGCTACAGTCAATGGGGTTGCAAAGACTCACAAAGAGTCCGACATGACTAGTGACTAAACAACAATAACAAAAGGAGTTTGTTTTCCATATCACATAATGACATTTGTATACCCCAGCTTCTGTTGTGTTGTTTGAGGATACTTTATTCAACAAACCTTTGCTGCTGTCGGTTTTACCTTCTCTTGTCAGGAAGCACGTGGCATCTAAAATTAAAGTAATTCATAGAGGGTTTATAAAGTTTCTAAGTACAGAGAATCCATTTGAGTGTAGGTGGAACCACAGGATATAGGGCAAGAATCTGAGGCTAGTAACAGTGGAGTTGTCACCACTTCTAGGGCCTAAGAAACAAGGGAGAAGTTACTGTAACCCAGAACATGAGAAAATTATGTAGAGTAGGTTACCTCAAGAAGATAATTTGAGCAACAGAGCCAGTCTAAGGCAAGGTTGTAGGAAAGGATCTTGGAGAAAAAATACCCTTTTTTCTCTCTTTCTTCTCTTCAGTCTTCCAGAGCTCCAAGTAAGTTAAAACCATCCAGAAGACAGGAGCTATAGGAGACTTGGGGCTGTGGTCTAAAGGGATGTGAGGCAAGGAGCAGGGAAGAGAAGGGATGAGAGCACACCTAGAGAGGGGGACGGCAGACAGCCAGCACAGCTCCTGTGCCATATGGTACCCGGGGAACGCCGCAACTCCTGACCCTTAACCTTCTTTATAGGCACAGCCTCAGTGCGATATACTAGCATAATACTGGGTGGGTAAACACCACCTTTTTCAAGACCTGGCAAACAACTTATCTCAGTGAACTGACATAATTTTATACTGTCTAGTAATTCTCACCAGGGCTCATTTGTTGCCAGGTGCTGCTTGATTACCGGAGAGTTTCTGTTGAGGATTTTTAGCCCTCGTTGAGTCCAGACCTGTTGGAGAATTTGGGTTTTCACATTAGTTTTGGACTATGATTTTTTTTAAAGAAAGGCACAACTAAATCTTGAATTCCTAGTCCAAGTCTACAACACATCCTGGCACCCATCAGTTCAACTCTATCACCTGTTCTATTTCCTCTGTGGAAACCAACACCCACAAAACTGAATCGAAGATTAGCATTCCACTCTTACAAATTTCTGGGGAAATTTTATGACATCCAGTAATCTGTGAAATATTCTTATATTTTAATACCAGTTTAGGCTGTGCATGGAGCCTTTCATGACCTGCTTTCCTTCACTCCCTGGCAGCGATCTCCTTGTAACCTTTTCCCTTTGGTCAGAAAAGGGAGGAAAGGGCCAACATGATTAGCATGCCAATGTCAGTCAATACTCTGCTGCCAAACAGCTTCTTTATTTGAATTCATGAAAACATGGTCAGCTGTGTCAACAACGGGGACCTCAGCACTGCAAGGCCACAGCCCATGGCAGTGGAAGAAAATGGCCAACTCTGCTTTCAAAAAATGTGTCACAAAAGAACAACTTTCCCTAAGATAGGGACAGGGTTCACCTTCTCATGCCTTTCGGGTTCCTTGGGCAAGCCGGGTGTGCTGTCTTTTCAGATCACTCTATTATAAAATTGCACTCTCCACAGACAGGTGAGATGCCCTTGAGTTATTTCACCCAAGTCAACGCAGCTCACATTATAGGAACATCTACTGTGTGTCAGGTTCTGCGCTAGGTGCTAACGATAACAAGATGAATGTCACACTGCTGACAAGGACACCAATGCAAAAACAGACAACACACACAAATGGTTAGTCCTTGTGGAGCTGAGAAGAAGGAAAATGCAGTCTTCACTGCAGAGATAAGAGCTGTTTGGGGCTGGATGGTTGCTGTTGTTTAGTTGCTAAGATGTGTCTGACTCGTTGTGATATTGAAGAACAAATAAATATGGCATTCACCCATGGAGAAGGGAGAAGAGGAACTTTCAAGCAGAAGTGATAACCAGTGCAAATATTGTGTGATTGTTTACAGAGTGAAGACAGTACAAAAATCATCAAACCAGTAACTTCAGTAGGAAATGAATTACCACTAATATGTATTGTTATATTAGGAACAGAAAATGTTTTCCATTTTCTATAAATTCTCAGTGTCTATCACAGAGCATGGCATAGAGTAGGGATTTAATAAATGTTGAATGAAGGCTCATTAGGTGCCTTTAAAAAATGTTTTAACTCAGGATGTAAGCACACCATAAATTTTGAAGTGACCTGTAGAACTTATAATCCTTATCAAGATGAGTTAGACTAAGATCATTTATTTGATAGTAAGGGAATATTGGAGAAGGCAATGGCACCCCACTCCAGTACTCTTGCCTGGAAAATCCCATGGACGTAGGAGCCTGGTAAGCTGCAGTCCATGGGGTCGCTAAGAGTCGGACACGACTGAGCAACTTCACTTTGACTTTTCACTTTCATGCATTGGAGCAGGAAATGGCAACCCACTCCAGTGTTCTTGCCTGGAGAATCCCATGGACAGAGGAGCCTGGTGGGCTGCCATCTATGGGGTCGCACAGAGTCGGACACGACTGAAGCGGCTTAGCAGTAGCAGCAGCAAGGGAATATTGGGGGCTTTCCAGGTGGCTCAGAAGGTAAAGAATCTGTCTGCAATGCAGGAGACCCGGGTTCAATCCCTGGGTCAGGAAGATCCCCTGGAGAAGGAAATGGCAATCCACTCCAGTCTTCTTATCTGGAGAATTCCATGGACAGAGGAGCCTGGCAGGCTACAGGGGAGTTGCAAAGAGTTAGACATGACTAAGCAGCTAACATTTTCACAGTCAAGGGAATATTGAGGAAACAATGTTAGGATTTAAAAAAAAAAACAAAACACTTTTTCCTTTGTATTGGAGTATAGCCAGTTAACAGTGTTGTGATAGTTTCAGATGGACAGCGAAGGGACCCAGCCATGCTTATGTAGGTATCCATTTTCCCCCAAACTCCCCTCTCATCCAGGCTGCCACGTAACATTGAGCAGAGCTCCTTGTGCTATACAACAGGTCCTTGTTGGTTATCTGTTTGAAATATAGCAATGTTCACCTGTCCATCCCAAACTCAAGTTAAGATTTTTGATGTGGCAGTTCACATCTGAAGTCTAAACATTTAGGATTAGGAAGCATCAAAATAATCTTCAGATCCCTACACATCTCATTATTCAACCATCCCTTTCATATGAATCAGTGAGTTCTCTATGGAGCCTGGTAGAGTTTACTCTGGGATGATCTCTAGTTCTTCCCACTCTGCCTGAGGCCAGCAAAAGGAGAGATTATGAAATTTCCCTAGGAACTGTGCCTGAGCCGCACTGTCCTTGTCAGAGTCTGCTGCATGTTTGAAGAATATACCAGATATATCCTTTGATATCTGTAAACTTCCACTGCAGAAACACTCATGTGTTCACATAATGTGTTGTGTTAGGTGACCCTGTTTCTTCTTTCTGAGAAAGACACCTTTTGGAACCATAGATGCTACAGTTTAAGAGAAGCAGGTTAATGCTCTTCCACCTGACACAAACCTACCTGTCCTGATTGACAGTGGTACCAATAAAACTTAAAGACTCCCCTACAAAGGGAAAGAGGAGTGACATAAACAAAAAGAATAAGCTATCAGCAATGTACTAGCTAAGAACAGCAACAAGCTTGGTATGTTTTAGAGACTGGGTAATGAGAAGGCCAGAGGAGCGAAATGAAAAGAGAACTGTTGGAAGAATGTTCAATAATGCATTTGCTCAGATCCACAGATTGGAAGCTCTCAAACACTATGGTGCGAATTAAAGATATGCCAAGCAAAGGAAATTAATTATTAACAAAGTCAGGGCAGCACAGGAATCATAAGATTAGTGACTTCAATTTTAAAGTGGAAGAAATTACAAATAAACTGTATCCATAATGTAAATAGAGGAAGTAGTTGAAATTTCATAGCTCCTATGATGCCATCCCACTGAGTGCCAAAATTCCTCCAAACTGTTCTCCCACTTTGCTCCAAAAATCGTAAAGACTATGGTGCTGTTGCCGTTAAATCGTAAGTTTTTAACACTTATTTTTGTATTTGAAAGCTAAAGGAAAACTCTTTAATTGAACGTGTAGCAAAGTTCCTTACAATTTGATAGCATGCAAAAAGAATACATAAGAAGTCAGTTTATCACAGAAACAATTCAGCAACACGAGGTGAATGGGACAAGAAAAATTTGGGGAGCTAAAGTACAGGTTCTTTAGGGATCAGGGCACAGGGACTGGGTACTTCCAGGGAGAACTGGAACAACTAAGGAGGTACATCAACTGCCAAAGACTGTCTGAAGCAGAAAGAGGACAAATAACCATCCTGGCCTCCTCCCTTGTGCCGTGCTGTGCTAAGTCGCTTCAGTTGTGTCTGACTCTGTGCAACCCCATGGACTGTAGCCGGCCAGCCAGTCTCCTCTGTCCATGGGATTCTCCAGGCAAGAACACTGGAGTGGGTTGCCATGCCCTCCTCCAGGGGATCTTCCCGACCCAGGGGTTGAATCCACATCTCTTCAGTCTCTTGCACTGGCAGGTGGGTTCTTTACCACTAGCACCACCTGGGAAGCCCCTTCCTCCCTTGTATGACCCTCCAATGCCTTCCACTGGCTGCCCCTCTCCAGAGCCATAAAGCAAGAGGTTCTGGGGAGTGTAGTGTGCAGAAATACATAAGTGTCCTGAAATATAGGTAAGAGAAGGCAAAGAGCGAGTGTTGGATCACTGCAAACAAGCCAATGATTAGAGAAGGGAAACTACAATGGTTTTAAAACATGTTCATAAATTCTTTGACACTTCCACTACCAAAAGTGGAGTCTAATGCCTCTCCTCTTGAATATTGCTGGCCTTAGTGACTTACTTCTAAGGAACAGAAGGTAGCAAATGTGAATGCATGAATGCATAAAAGATAGTCTCCACCTCGTTCTCTTTCCTGCTCCATCCTTGGAAGCCAGTTGTTTGAAGTGCAATTGCAGTCCTACAGAGGGAATCTAATACAGGGAATTCACTGCAAACAGTAGTTGACAAAAGACTTGAAAAATTAAACAGAGGGCAGAGAGGCAGTCTAGGGATTAGCAACAGCCAAGCAGAGATGAATAAAGAACATGTGCAGGTGGTCTGGTCACAGTCCCAGCTGAAGTTCCAGCTGACAGATGGAACTGAGGGCCAGGCATGTGAGGGGGTGAACTTTTAGGTGATTCTAACTCCAGTATTCAAGACACCCCTGCTGATGCCACATGGAACAGAGATGTTCCCAAATTGCAGATCCATGAGCAAAAAATAAATACTGCCATTGTTAGAGCCACTAAGTGGTGTAGTGGGCTGTTAAATAGCAGTGGATAACCCCAGAGGATCTGACAGCAAACAAGCCAATGACTTGCACAACATCATTCTCATTTGCTCATTTCTGCTTCAGCTAACATTTGAAGGTCTCGGTCAGAGCCAACCACACTTCAATTTTATGGCCATTTTAGATATTTATTGGCCAGTGTTACTAGCAGTAGAAACAATTTTTCAACTCATTAATTCTGATTATATGTCCAAAGGAAGAATGATTGTTTGTTGACGCTCTGGTTTATTCCTCCATTTAGAAATATTTCCATATGAAGGTGTTGACAGAGCTTGCTCTCCTCATATGAAATATAAGACGTGAAACTTTAGGTCAGTTCAGTTCAGTTCAGTCACTCAGTCGTGTCTGACTCTTTGTGACAGCATGGACTGCAGCACACCAGGCCTCCCTGTCCATCACCAACTCCCGGAGTTTACTCAAACTCATGTCCATTGAGTCAGTGATGCCATCCAGCCATCTCATCCTCTGTCGTCCCCTTCTCCTCCTGCCCTCAATCTTTCCCAGCATCAAGGTCTTTTCAAATGAGTCAGCTCTTCTCATCAGGTGGCCAAAATATTGGAGTTTCAGCTTCAGCATTAGTCCTTCCAATGAATATTCAGGACTGATTTCCTTTAGAATGAACTGGTTGGATCTCCTTGCACTCCAAGGGACTCTCAAGAGTCTTCTATAACCCCATAGTTCAAAAACATCAATTCTTTAGTTACATATGTGAAATTCAGTTTACTATTATATACTATTAATTTGAAACAAAGGTCAACTTATTGACTAAAAAAATCTACTTGAAGAGAATTATTGCATATACAATTAATTTAATAATGGTTTGTGACATTTATTTCATTTATTTATTTATTTTAATTGGAGGCTAATAATTTTACAATATTGTGGTGGTTTTGCCATGTGAATTGACATGAATCAGCCATGGGTGTATATGTGTTCCCCATCCTGACCCTCCCTCCCAGTCCCATCCTTCAGGGTCATCCCAGTGCACCAGCCCTAAGCACCCTGTCTCATGCATCGAACCTGGTCTGGCAATCTATTTCACATATGATAATATACATGTTTCAATGCTATTCTCTCAAATCATCCCACCCTTGACTTCTCCCAGAGTCCAAAAGTCTGTTCTTCACATCTGTGTCTCTTTTGCTGTCTCGCATATAGGGTCATCATTACCATCTTTCTAAATTCCATATATATGTGTTAATATACTCTATTGGAGTTTTTCTTTCTGACTTACTTCGCTCTGTGTTATAGGCTCCAGTTTCATCCATCTCATTAGAACTGATTTAAATACATTCTTTTTAATAGCTGAGTAATATTCCATTGTGTATATGTACCACAGCTTTCTTATCCATTCGTCTGCTGATGGACATCTAGGTTGCTTCTATGTCCTGGCTATTGTAAACAGTGATGCGATGAACATTGGGGGACACATGTCTCTTTCAATTCTGGTTTTTTAATAGCTGAGTAATATTCCATTACTTTGTCAACAAAGGTCCATCTAGTCAAGGCTATGGTTTTTCCAGTGGTCATGTATGGATGTGAGAGTTGGACTATAAAGAAAGCTGAGTGCAGAAGAATTGATGCTTTTGAACTGTGGTGTTGGAAAAGACTCTTGAGAGTCCCTTGGACACCAAGGAGATCCAACCAGTCCATCCTCAAAGAAATCAGTCTTGAATATTCATTGGTTTGACTGATGCTGAAGCTGAAACTCCAGTACTTTGGCCACCTGATGAGAAGAGCTGACTCATTTGAAAAGACCCTGATGCTGGGAAAGACTGAGGGCAGGAGGAGAAGGGGAAGACAGAGGATGAGATGGATGGATGGCATCACCGACTCAATGGACATGGGTTTGGGTGGACTCTGGGAGTTGGTGATGGACAGGGAGGCCTGGCGTGCTGCAGTTCATGTGGTCGCAAAGAGTTGGACACGACTGAGCAACTGAAATGAACTGAACTGAACCACAGCTTTCTTAGCCATTCATCTGCCGATGGACAGCTAGGTTGCTTCCATGTCCTGGCTATTGTAAACAGTGCTGTGATGAACATTGGGGTACATGTGTCTCTTTCAATTCTGGTTTCCTTGGTGTATATGCCCAGCAGTGGGATTGCTGGGTTGTATGGCAGTTCTATTTCCAGTTTTTTACGGAATCTCCACACTGTTCTCCATAGTGGCTGTACTAGTTTGCATTCCCACCAAGTGTAAGAGGATTCCTTTTTCTCCACACTCTCTCCAGCATTTAATGTTTGTAGACTTTTTGATAGCAGCCATTCTGACCTGCGTGAGATGATACCTCATTTTGATTTGCATTTCTCTGATAATGAGTGATGTTGAGCATCTTTTCATGTGACATTTATTCTGTATGCTACCCTTTTACAGTTATCAGGAAAGGTACAGAAAAAAGAGATGAATGAGGAGAGAAAATAGAGGGCAGAGTGGAATGAGGGAGGAAAAAGTGGAAGGTGAGGGCACAGGAGAGAGAAACACACTATTGGAGATACTGATACCAATCTACTTTTACAAGCATGCTGATTCAAAGGCCTTTTCACACAATGGAAATGTTTTGTCAGTGGAAGAGAAGAAAATAAACATACTCAGTACATTTCCCAATATGTTTTTGGAGACAGCAGATTCAGGATGGTTTGCTGGAAAACAGACCAGCAGGAGACCAGACTATGCCACTAACAAGTCATATGACAGTCAGGTCACTTAGTGTCTTTGTTCTTGCTAGTTTCTCCATGGAAAAAAAAAACAAAAACATGCGTTATACCAGATGGTTTCTAAAGTTTGTAAATTTCAGCAATAAAATTCTAAAAATTTATTAGTAATGGGGACCTTTCTCTTGCCTGAATGACTCTAGATTCTGATACTGTGCTTAATCCTAGAGTCAAAGAAATGTTAGACTGATAAAACTGATACAAAACAACTTGTCTCAGCCTGATCACCTCCTGCACATCTCACTGTCAACTCTAGAGTAGCAACAAATCCCAGCTCCTGTATTTGTTTTATTTTGATTTGAATTCATATAGCAAGTGAGGGAAAACTGCCTCCCACATTAATGGTCCTGAGTATTTTAAAAATAAGAGAAATGAAGAACATAATTAGCTACACACACTTCTATCCTATAATATTCTCACGTATTTACCTATGAATAAAAACTAGTGAAATTACCCCATACAATTTGGATTTCTCTGAAAAAAAAAAATTCCTTGTCTTGAAACAGAGCTTCTACAAAGATGGAAGGAAACATGAAGAAGGAATCTATAATGCATGCTCAGCTTTCTCCATGTTAAAGAATGAAAGAAAGGAAACTGAAACAGAATTTCTTCCTGGTACTTTTTCACAGGATGAGTCGACTGCAAATTTATATAGTACAATTATTTTTACATACAGCTTATTTCTTAAGTGCCAACATATTATAGACTTATGTAACAATGTATTGCCTAACAGAGATACAGAATTACCCACAATATCTTGTCAGTTTGCTCCAATATCTAGTATGTCTGACATTTTTGACATACAGTTTTTCAACTATCACAGACTCAGAAAATGAAAAGAGAAAATCCTTTACTCATTAGGCTATTTCTTTGCCACTTTTCTTGTGTTTATGTCATCTTCTCACTTAATTATAAGCTCCTTGAAGACAGGAATTGAATCAAGCTTCCTGGTAACCTAACATAAACAATGCAAAGCATCTAGTACATGTTAAATCCATATGTATTAGCTATCACAGGTAATAGGCATTCCCCTACTTGATTGAGAGAACTGATCTTGGTTACTTAGTTTGGGAAGGCCTCATCACAGCCCTTGCAGAGATACACAGTACTTTCACTTGGATTTGCACCACCAACGTATAAAAGAGTGATTTCAACAATGCTGCTTTGGAGAGGAATAGACCATAACTGTAGTGGAATACTATCATCAAAATTGGCATCACGAAAGTTTTGCCTGAAAGCGTTCAGCTATTTCCATTGCATGATACCTATACCATGGGTAAAAATGTAGTACTACTATTAATAATGGGGACTTTGGCATGGCGTTTGTGCTTCAAATGTCCTGTGATAGTTAAAAGAAAAGAGCAGTCCCTTTGAGAAAACATATCTTCAAAGACAGACTGGAGTTTAAAACCAAACTCCACTGGCACCAACATGTTTCAGATACTTGTTTGTCCTGACACAAAGGTGAGAAAGAAGCAAGGATCTGAGACAAAAGGAAAACACTGTAGACGATTCCAGCATTATCCTCCAACAAAGCTGATGTGCTATGAATAGGCAGACTGATGGGTAAGCTGGCACTTGGTGGGTTATTGTTGTTCAGTCACTCAGTCATGTCTGACTTTTTGCCACCCCATAGACTGCAGCATACCAGCATTCCCTGTCATCTCCCAGAGTTTGCTCATGGCAATTTTAACATGTGTTTAGTTTCATTCAAACTAAGGGTGTTTTTTGAGATTTAATTTATAAACATTAAAACACAGAGATCACAAGTATACATGATATGTTTTGACAAATGTATACAACTATGAAACCAATATTTAAATAAGATAAAGAATATTCCCATCGCCCCACAATGTTGTCTCTTTATCTTTCATCAATCTCCTTGTGGAGGAAACTAATTACTCTTCTGAGTTTTTTCACTATAGATTACTTTTACTTGTTATTGAAAATACCTGTAACTTATTTATATATTAAATTTCTTTAAGATGTATTCACATATTCAAATCTGCTACTTCTTGAGAGTAGAAATGGTGAGTTGTATTTTTCATGGAATTTGTCATTTTCATTTAGCTTATTGAGGTGCTCCCTGTTGGTCTAGTGGTTAGGATTCGGTGCTCTCATTTACCTTATTGAATATATTGCCATAAAGGAATTCATAATGTTCTCTTATTACTCTTTTGATATCTGTAGCATCTGTAGTAATAGTCACTCTTTAACTCACAATATTTATACCTTGTATTGTTTCTTCAACCTTAGTTTGACAACTTTGCTACTCTATGGGAGAGGGAGAGGGTGGGAAGATTTGGGAGAATGGCAGTGAAACATGTAAAATATCATGTATGAAACGAGTCGCCAGTCCAGGTTCGATGCATGATACTGGATGCTTGGGGCTAGTGCACTGGGACGACCCAGAGGGATGGTACAGGGAGGGAGGAGGGAGGAGGGTTCAGGATGGGGAACACATGTATACCTGTGGCGGATTCATTTTGATATTTGGCAAAACTAATACAATTATGTAAAGTTTAAAAATGAAATAAAATTAAAAAAAAAAAACGTTTTAAGGAATCAAATTTGGCTTCGCTTTATCCTTGTTTTCTATTTTATTGATTTCTACTCCTATTATTCTTATTTTCTACATTCTTTCTATACACTTTGGGTTTTTATTTTTCTGAGTGATAAATAGAAACTTCATTGATTTGAAAACATTCTTGCTTTTCCAATGAAAGGGTTGGTTGCTCAGCTGTGTCGGACTCTTTGCAACCCCATGGACTATAGCCCACCAGGCTCCTCTGTCCATGGGGTTTTCCAGGCAAGAATACTAGAGTGGGTAGCCATTCTCTTCTCCAGGGGATCTTCCTGACCCAGTCCATGGGGTCACAAAGAGTCAGACATGATCGAGCTATTTGTACTAACCATTATGATAATCTTTTAGAGTTTAATTTATATTTAAATTAATAATAGACATGGTTGAGTTTACCTCATAGGGCAGCATTAATTTTGCTGTTATCATATAGTTTATTTCTACATTTGTCATAAACTTCAAAATAAATTATTGCTATTTTTTCTTTAAATAAACTGTCATTTATAAAAATTAAGAGAAACAAAATATACTTTATAATTTACCCATAAAATCACCTCTTTGGACTCTTTCTTTCTCCCTGTTTTGCTGAGTTTCCATATGGTACAATTTCCTGTTAGAATGAAGATCTTCCCTTAACATTTCTTATAGTACCGATCTGATTTGTAATTTTTTCAGTTTCAACTTATTTAAAATATCTATATTTAATCTTTTAAAATATTTTCACTAAATATAGAATTCTAAATTCACTATTCCTTCAGCACTTAAAAAACGTACATTGTCTTCTAGCTTCTACTGTTTCTGATAAGAAGTAATTTATCATAATCTTTTCCCTACATGTAATCTATCTTTCTTCCCTTTGGCTGATTTTAAGGTTTTTCTTTTTATCTTTTGTTTTTAGCAGTTTGACTAATGTGTCTGTGGTTTTATTCTTATTTCTCTTGCTTGGAATTTACTTAACTTCTTGACTTTGTGTACTGATATTTATTCTTCAAATTTAAAAAGTGAGTGTTAGTCATTCAGTCTTGTCCGACTCTTTGCGACCCAATGAACCATAGCCTATGACCCAATGAACCATAGCCTGCCAGACTCCTCTGTCCATGTGATTCTCCAGGCAAGAATACTGGAGTGGGTTGCCATTCCCTTCTCCAGGGGATTGTCTCAACACAGGAATTGAACTCAGGTCTGCTGCACTGTGGGCAGATTCTTTACTGTCTGAGCCACAAGGCAAATTTAAAGCTATTTAAATTTTTTTTTTCCTGAACTGTTCTCTTTTCTCCTAAAATCCAACTACATATACATTAGTACATTTTATCTTGTTCCTGCTCATTGATGTTCTATTTTTTCCTAGATGGTTCATTTTGGATACTTTATATTAATATGTCTCAAATTTACTCTCCTTTTTTTGTGTCTAATAATTTTTAAATTTCATGTTATTTTATTTCAAAAAATTTCATTTTGTCACTAAAAGTACAGATGTGTTTGATAAACACTGACTATTCTACCTTGATAAAGTGAAAGTGAAAGTTGCCTAGTTGCAACCGACTCTTTGAGACCCCATGGACTATACAGTCCATGGAATTCGCTAGGCCAGAAAACTGGAGTGGGTAGCCTTTCCCTTCTCCAGGAGATCTTCCCAAACCAGGAATCGAACCCAGGTCTCTGGCACTGCAGGCAGATTCTTTACCAGCTGAGCCACAAAGGAAGCCCATTCTACCTTAATATACCAAAGCAAAAAGAAATGTCCTAGAAGGACATCAAAATAGATTGGGAAAGACTAGACATCAGATAGCTCATTCTGAAGGAAAAAAAAAAAATATATATATATATATATATATAGCAAGTTATATATATTTTAGATTTCACATATAAGTGATATCATATGATATTTGTCTTTCTCTTTCTGACTTACTAGACTTAGTATGGTAATCTCTAGGTCCATCCATGTTGTTGAAAATGGCATTATTTTATTCTTTTTATAGCTGAGTAATATTCTATAGTGTGCATGTACCACTATCTTCTTTATCCATTCATCTGTCAATGGATGTTAAGGTTTCTTCCCTGTCTTAGCTATTGTAAATAGTGCTGCTATGAATATTGGGATGCATGCATCCTTTTTAATTATAGTTTTGTCCAGATATATGCCCAAGCATAGGGTGCCAGATCATATGGAAACTCTATTTTTAGCTTTTTAAGAAATCTCTACATTGACTTCCATAGTGGCTGTACCAATTTACATTCCCATCAACAATGTAGAAGGGTTCCTTTTCCTTCACACCCTCTCCAGAAATTACTACTTGCAGACTTTTTAATGATGGCCATTCCAATTGGTATGAGGTGATACCTCATTGTAGTTTTCATCTGCATTTCTCTAATAACTAGCAATGTTGAACATTCTTCCATGTGCCTATCAGCCCATCTGTATGCCTTCTTTGGAGAAATGTCTATTGGGGTCTTCTATTTGTTTTTGTGTGTGTGTCTTCTTGTTTGGGGTTTTTATGTGTTTTGTTACTATTGCTCTGCATGAATTGTTTATATATTTTGGAAATTAAGCCTTTGTTGGTGACATTGTTTGCAAATATTTTCTCCCATTCTTTGAGTGTTCTTTCATTTTTTTTATGGTTTCCTTTTCTGTACAAAAGCTTATAAATTTCATTAGGTCCCATTTGTTTATTTTTGTTTTTATTTGTATTGCCTTGGAAGAAGGACCTAAGAAAACACTGCTATGATTTACATCAGAGAATGTTTTGCCTATGTCCTATTCTGGTGTCATATCTTCTACTTAAGTCTTTAAGCCATTTTGAGTTTACTTTTTATAATTTTGTTTATTAATTGACTGATTTTTGGCTGACCTAGGTCCTCGGTGCTGCACGAGCTTTTCTGTAGTTGCGGTGAGTGGGGCTACTCTCTAGTTGTGACGCACAGGTTTCTCACTGTGGTGGCTTCTCTTGTGGTGGTGCACGGGCTCTCAGGCACGTAGATTCAGTAGTTGTGGCTTCCAGGCTCTAGAGCACAGGTTCAGTAGTTCTGGTGAACGGGCTTAGTTGCTCTGTGGCATGTGGAATCTTCCCAGATCAGGGATTAAATCCATGTCGATTGCATTGGCAGGCAGATTCTTTTACCACTGAGCCACCAGGGAAGCCCTTGAGTTTATTTTCGTGTATGATGTGAGGGATTGTTCTCACTTGATTGATTTACAATTGGCTGTCCAGCTTTTCCAACATCGCTTGCTTCAGTTCAGTTCAGTTCAGTTACTCAGTCATGTCCGACTCTTTGCAACCCCATGAATTGCAGCACGCCAGGCCTCCCTGTCCATCACCAACTCCCAGAGTTCACTCAGACTCCTGTCCATCGAGTCAGTGATGCCATCCAACCATCTCATCCTCTGTCGTCCCCTTCTCATCCTGCCCCCAGTCCCTCCCAGCATCAGGGTCTTTTCCAATGAGTCAAATCTTTGCATGAGGTGGCCAAAGTACTGGAGTTTCAGCTTTAGCATCATTCCTTCCAAAGAACACCCAGGGCTGATCTCCTTCAGAATGGACTGGTTGGATCTCCTTGCAGTCCAAGGGGCTCTCGAGAGTCTTCTCCAACACCACAATTCAAAAGCATCAATTCTTCGGTGCTCAACTTTCTTCCCAGTCCAACTCTCACATCCATACATGACCACTGGAAAAACCATAGCCTTGACTAGACAGACCTTTGTTGGCAAAGTAATGTCTCTGCTTTTCAATATGCTATCTAGGTTGGTCATAACTTTTCTTCCAAGGAGTAAGCGTCTTTTAATTTCAAGGCTGCAATCACCAGCTGCAGTGATTTTGGAGCCCCCAAAAATAAAGTCTGACACTGTTTCCAATGTTTCCCCATCTATTTCCCATGAAGTGATGGGACCAGATGCCATGATCTTCGTTTTCTGAATGTTGAGCTTTAAGTCAACTTTTTAACTCTCCTCTTTCACTTTCATCAAGAGGCTTTTTAGTTCCTCTTCACTTTCTGCCATAAGGGTGGTGTCATCTGCATATCTAAGGTTATTGATATTTCTCCCGGCAATCTTGATTCCAGCTTGTGCTTCTTCCAGCCCAGCGTTTCTCATGATGTACTCTGCATATAAATTAAATAAGCAGGGTGACAATATACAGCCTTGACACACTCCTTTTCCTATTTGGAATCAGTCTGTTGTTCCATGTCCAGTTCTAACTGTTGCTTCCTGACCTGCATACAAATTTCTCAAGAGGCAGGTCAGATGGTCTGGTATTCCCATTTCTTTCAGAATTTTCCACAGTTTATTGTGATCCACACAGTCAAAGGCTTTGGCATAGTCAATAAAGCAGAAATAGATATTTTTCTGAAATTCTCTTGCTTTTTCTATGATCCAGCGGATGTTGGCAATTTGGTCTCTGGTTCTTCTGCCTTTTCTAAAACCAGCTTGAACATCCGGAAGTTCACGGTTCACGTATTGCTGAAGCCTGGCTTGGAGAATTTTGAGCATTACTTTACTAGCATGTGAGGTGAAAATAAATTAATTAATTAAATGTGAACAAGTTATCAATCTATTAAAAAAAGAGTATATTTTCTCCATTGTTATTCTTGTCTCCTTTGCTGAATATTAATTGACCATAGGTGTATGGGTTTATTTCTGGACTCTCTTTTCTGTTCCATCAATCCATATGTCTGTTTTGGTGCCAGTGCTATACCATTTTGATTACTAAAGCTTTACAGTATTGTCTAAAGTCTTGGAGGGTTATGCCTCCAGTTTTACTCTTTTTCCCTAGGATTATTTTGGCAATTATGGGTCTTTTATGGTCCATATAAATTTTAGGATTATTTTTTCTAGTTCTATAAAAAATGGATTGGGTAATTTGATAGGGATCAAATGTATATATTACTTAGGGTAGTTTGGCCATTTTAACAATACTAATTTTTTCAATCTAAGAGCATGGAATAGCTTTCCATTTCTTTGAGTCATCTTCACTTTCCTTTATCAATGCTTTATAGTTCTCAGCATGTAACCCTTTTACGTCCTTGGTCCACTCCTAAGTATTTTACTTTTTTGATGAAATTTTTAAAGGGACTTTTTTTTTTTTTTAAACTTTCCCTCTCTGATATTTCACTGTTAGTGCAAAGAAATGCAATCAGTTTCTATAGGTTAATCTTGTATCCTGCTACCTTGCTGAATTTATCAGTTATAACAGTTTTTTTTAATTAATTAATTTTTTATTGAAGGATAATTGCTTTACAGAATTTTGCTGTTTTCTATCAAACCTCAACATGAATCATCATAGGTATCAGTTATAATAGTTTTTGTGTGGAGTCTTAAATGATTTCTATATAGAGTATCATGTTATCTGCATATGACATTTTTACCTCTTCCCTTCCAATTTGGATACCTTTTATTTCTTTCTCTTTTCTGACTGTTGTGGCTAACATTTCCAATACTAGGTTGAATAGAAGTGGTGAGAGTGGGCATCCTTGTCTTGTTCCAGAGTTCAATGGGAAGGCTTTCAGCTTTTCAATGTTGAATATTGTGTTGGCTGTGTATTTTTCATAGTTTTTATTATGTTTACATATGTTCCCTCTGTACCCATTTTGGCAAGAGTTTTTAATCATGAATGGATATTGAGTTTTCTCAAGTGCTTTTTCTTCCTCTATTGAGATGATTGTGTGGTTTTTGTCTTTTGTTGATGTAGCATATTATATTGATTTATTTGCATATGTTGAATCATCTTTGTGATCCTGGGATGAATCCAACTTGATCATGGTATACAATTTTTTTTTTCCCATTCTTGCTTTCAGTTTGCTAATTTTTTGTTGAGAAGTTTTACATTTATATTCATCCAAGATATTGGCCTGTAATTTTCTTTTTTGGTAGTGTCTTTGGTTTTGATATAAGGGTGATAATGGCTTCATAGAATGGAAAGTGTTCAGTCTTTCAGAAGAGTTTGAGAAGGATTGGTATAAGTTCTTTGCATGTTTGGCAGAATTGCCCAGTAAAGTCTTATGGTCCTGGACTCTTGTTGTGGGGAGTTTTTTTTATTCTTATTTTAAATTACAGATTCTATTTCACTTCTAGTGATTGGTCTGTTTCAATTATCTATTTCTTCTTGAGTCCATTTTGGTAGGCTATATGTTTCTTGAAACTTCTCCATTTGTTCTAGGTTATCCAATTTGTTGGCATAATAATTGCTCAGAGTATTCTTTTATGTTTTTCTATATTTCTAGGGTATTAGCAGTTATTTCTCACCTTACATTTCTCTTTTATTTAGGTCCTTTCTTCTTGGTGAGCCTTGCCAGAGATTTGTTGATTTAACCTTGGTTTACTCTTTCAAAGGGCTTCCCTTGGAGCTCAGTCAGTAAAGAATTTGCCTGCAGTGCAGGAGACCTGGGTTCGATCCCTGGGTTGGGAGGATCCCCTGGAGAAGGAAATGGCAACCCATTCCAGTACCCTTGCCTGGAAAATCTCATGGACAGAAAAGCCTGGTGGAGTGCAGTCCATGGGGTCACAAAGAGTCGGGCACAACTGAGCAACTAACACTAAAACTTACTCTTTCCAAAGAACCAGCTCTTGAGTTTATTGATTTTCTATTGTTTTTCAATCTCTATTTCGTGATCTTTATTATTTCCTTCCTTCTACTGACTTTAGTTTTAGTTTGTTCTTCTTGTACAAATTCTTTTAGGTAGTAAGTTAGGTTATTTGAGATTATTCTTATTTCTTGAAGAAGGCCTGTATAACTATAAACTTCTAAGGATTGTTTTTGTACATCCCATAGATTTTGTATAGCTGTTTTCATTGTCATTTGTCTCAAGGTATTTTTAAATTTCCTCTTTGATCTCATCATTGATATATTTGTTTTTTAGTAGCATGTTGTTTAGTCTCCATGTAATCTTTTCTTTCTCATTTTTTTTTCTGTGGTTGATTTCTAGTTTCATGCTTTTTGGTCAGAAGAGATACTTGAAAATTTTCTATCTTCTTAAATTTGTTGAGGCTAGTTTTTTGCCCTAGTACAAGGTCTATCCTAGAGAATGCTCCAACTGCACTTGAAAAGAATGTGTATTTTTTTATTAATGTAATATCTTGAAAATATTAAATATTTTGATATTTAGATTCTCTGTAACCTTATTCATTTTCTGTCTATAAGATCTGTCCATTGATGTGAGTGGGATGTTAGATTCTTCTACCATTATTGTAGTTCCATCAATTTCTCCTTTTATGTCTGCTTGTATTTGTTTTATGTATTTAGGTGCTCCTATATTGTGTGCATATATATTAATGAGTGTAATATCCTCTTCTTCTATTGACCCTTTTATCATTATATAATGTCCTTCTTTATCTTTCTTCATGACCTTTATTTTAATGTTGATGACTTTTTATTAAAAGGCAATTATAACACTGAAATCTTGTGAGATTTTTAAGCTGTGCATCCTCACATCCCCTCATTATCAGGCAGTTGTAACACTGCGAATTCTACTGAGACATCAGCTGCCCATCCTCACTTATCCTTATGAAAATGCAGTTATAACCCTGTGAAATCTTGTGAAACTTGAAGCTGCCCATTCTTATCTACCCTCAACGATGAGTGCAAGCAATCCATCAAGGAGGAGATTTTCATGGTCAACCTGGCCTCACTGCTTCCAGTCCCTCCTAAGTCTGGGAATTGTTTCTCAGCACCACCTTCACTCTACAGGTCCAAGTTCGATTTTACTAATGAGAGGAACCCTTGAGAAAACTGGAAAGTAGAAATGATACAAAAGCTATCATTGCTCAATACATCATGAAAATCAGAGGGGTGGGCATTCAGTTCCAGACCACTCTGCAAACTCCTACTTTGTGGTATTTGAAGTTTCTTGGACTTCCTCAGGATTGGCAGCTTCACTCACTCCAAGTCTTCAGACTAATATCACAGTGAGTTTTCAGCTGATCCTTCAGTTACATTCTTTCAGACCTTTACTCTAATAATTCTCATTTTAATCCTTAATTGCTAATGGAACCTCTTATTTACTTAATTCTTACAGTGATTTTTAAAATTCCCAAACCAGACTAATACAGATATTCTCACAATTCCCAAGCAATAGTAAACTTTGTGATCTCAAAAATGTATGTCAACTGAAATGATGTCAGCAAAAGTTATTGCAAAAATGCATTGTGAACAGTATGTCACTAATTTTTAAGATACCACAAAATGTAATCAGATTCTGTGTGTGTGTTAGTTGCTCAGTCATGTCCGCTCTTTGTGACCCATGGACTGTGGCCCGCCAGGCTCCTCTGTCCATGGAATTCTCCAGTCAAGAATACTGGAGTGCATAGCCATTCCCTTCTCCTGGGGATCTTCCTGACCCAGGGATCAAACCCAGGTGTCCTGCATTGCAGGCAGATTTTTGGCCTTCTGAGCCACCAGGGAAGCCTAGCCGTAATTATTGTGATAGGCTGAAATACAAGCAAGGCACACCGAAGAGGCATCCTGACATCTCTCTCCCAAATAGGACTTTCTTTCAGGTTATGATTATCTGAAAATAGATGACATAGTACAGAGTTGAAACCTATGATATTACTGATACTAGATAACTTTGGTCTACAGAAACATAAATGTTTTATAGTTTAATCCTAATGATAATCTCTTCATCTAATGGATTTTTAATGGAAAGTATATCATTTTCCCAAGCAGGAATGGTGACTTTTCTTCACAGAATTTATATTGTATAAGAGATTATTTTTTGAGGCATGGGGCTTCCCTTGTAGCTCACTCAGTAAAGAATCTGCCTGCAGTGCAGGAGACCTGGGTTCGATCCCTGAGGTGGGAAGATCCCCTGGAGAAGGAAATGGCAACCCACTCCAGTATCCTTCCCTGGAAAATCTCATGGACAGAGGAGCCTGGTGGGCTGCAGTTCATGGGGTCACAAAGAGTAGGGCACGACTGAGCAGCTAACGCTAACACTAGGAAGTTATAACTCCCTGAATTCAGATAAGAAGTCTGTGTGCTTGAACTCAAAGCAACAGTGCCCTCAGTCATAGTCGATTTCACTTGTTAAGTGTTAGGGAAATTTATTCCTCAAAAATCCTAAGATCTCATCAGATGTCTGTCCTAGGTCAAGATTTCTCTACCTTGGCACCACTGACAATTTTACCCAGATAATTCTTGTTGCGAATGAGAGGTGAAAGGAGGCAGGGGGTGGGAGCTGTCCTATGCATTGTAAAGTGCTTAGCAGTATCAAGGCATCTACCCACCAGATGCCAGTGGCACCTCTCAGTTGTGACAACCAAAAAAGTATCCAGACATTGCCAAATGTTGCCTCAGGCAGAGAGCGGTAAATCATCCATGGTTGAGAAACACTCTCCTAGATAAAACAGAAATATGATAATGGCAAACACTTAGGTTCTCTCTACTATAAGCTTGCATTTCAATCTTCTACCTTACATTTGGTTTTCCTTCAAGATAGACTAAAATTCTCTCAACATTTCAGTAAGGATATTGAATGTTATCAGACTGTGTGAGGTGTGCCAAAGAATTTTTTTAAAGTGCATTGGCTATAAAGAATCAAAGGAGAGGCCATATTTAATTGTTACTGAGTAGCTGAATAGCCATTTAGAGTGAGTGCACACTATATGCTGCTGTTTATTTTTCTTTTAAATTAGATATCATTTTCATCACCAGGAGATATTAGACTGGGTATCAGTAAAATATATTATATAATGGATAAGCTTGTAATCAATAAAACATCTTATTTTCAAATTCGGTTATAAACTAATTCTACCTCAACTCACTGAAACATAATATACAGGAATTCAAAATAAACAAAATGTCTAATATTGAATCACTGTGCTCCTAAAACAACAAAAGCTTGAACATCTTTGTTCACTCTGCTCTTCTCCTAACCTTTGTCTTATTTTCTGATGCACTTTGGGCTCATCATGCAAAACATGTGGCACAAACAGGGAAAACAACCAATGACCTAGCAAGTGAACAGCAGCACACTACTAAAGGAAGCCTCTTGCACACGGTGGTCCCCTGGCCCGGAGAAAGCAGGCCTGTGACAGCCCAGCCGGTCCTCTCATTACAGCTATATCAATAACTAATATTGTTACTACAGCAGAACAGGCTGTTGGTGATTCATCTGGAATGTACTTCAGTCTTCAAATTTCACAAGGACTGGATATATTGCCCTGAAATAGATAAACTTTACATTCTAACACTTTATTGGACACTTGTCTTTCTAAAATACTATCAACAGGGACTTTCCTGAAGGTCCAAAGGTTAAGACTCTGTGCTTCTAACTCAAGGGGTACAGGGATACCTGGTCAGGGAACTAAGTTTCTACAAGCCACATGGTCAAAAGAAGAAATAAAATACTATGAACATAAAAAAAAAAAAAAAAACACCAAAAATCTAGCAAATCCAAGCATTTAGACTACCTTACCTAGAGGATATAATCCTTCTCACCATTTTAGTGCTCTTATCACCCCAAGATCCATTCACTATAATACGATGCCTTTATCACCATGAATTTGGCTCACCAAATTGGGCAATGAGGTTGAACATCATTAGACCGATTAAGAAATAACAGTCTCCTTTACATCCCTGGAAGGAGATGGATTTGGCCATTTTGTCCGCTCAGAAATTCACCCACAGCCATTTTCCTTGACCTTCTTACCAACCGCATTGCCATGATGCTGACTTCGCTCCACTCACCAAAGAAAACCTTTACTATGGGAATGTCTTGGTTGACTGGAGCTTTATGAAGATTATACTGAACTTGGGAGTCTTTTCCATACTATGTATTATCCTTGTCTAGGAGAAGGCAATGGCAACCCACTCCAGTACTCTTGCCTGGAAAATCCCATGGACGGAGGAACCTGGTAGGCTGCAGTCCATGGGGTCGCACAGAGTCGGACAAGACTGAGCAACTTAGCAGCATCAAGGAAAACTCAAAATCAACAATGAGAAAACAAAATTTCTATTTTATAAATGGAAAGATTAAGAACTACTTAAGGCAAAATACTTAGCAATAACAATAAATATGCAAAAGCCTTGTCAGATGGGTTGGAAAATATTATTTCCATTTTACAAATGAGAAAAAAAAGAGGTTGTGAATGTGATAAATATGAACACCATTAATGGGTAGGTAGAACTGGAGACACGTATTTAGAAATTCTAGAAATGAGTCTAGCACTATTTCCTCCATATCATGCTATAATAAAATAAATGGAGAGGTATGGTGGCATTGTAAATAAATATTGTATACCTAGCAATAAGATTTCATACAATTCACTTATCACTAAAGAGAAAGAAACATATCCTGTTTGGATTTCCAAGGGGCATTATCTGAAAGAAAACATCATTTTACGCCTCCTTTTGTAGAGAAGAAACAATTGCATTCATGTAAGCTTGATTCCTGAGAGTCTGACAGGGTACGAAGGTCATGAATAGACCAAGAAGTCAAAAACACTGGAGGGTGATAATTGAATCAGTGGTACACGTACACACACAAAGACACACTGATATCATTCTTCTATTCTGAGAAATAAAAAAATCAGAGAATATTTTACTTGGAAAGAAAACACAGAGAACAAAAACAATTTCTAAAAAAACGTTTGCTGCTCACTCACTTCTGGAATTTTCAAAAAATCTAAACTCCAATAAACCTTTTAATCCACAGTAATGCCCTCCTCCATCAAAAGAAGATGAAGCCTACAGGAAATATTAACATGATAAGCATATAGTCCTACAGCTCTCTGTGAAAATATGAAGTACCTATTATCTGAGTGTGACCTCTCTTTCCAGAACACTGAGATTCTTTCAAGACCCAGACAAAACAGTTTGTTGCTTTTGCTTGAGGTTTGAATGACTTATTAATCTTAAAAAAAAAAAAAAAAGCAGCACATTTATATTAACATAAGGCTGTATGCTATTATTCAATGGCATATTCAGTAATCTGTGATCTTTGATGACCTTGCCCCATTCAGGAAACCAGAAAATACAGGAACTATAGCTGAAAAAATGGATGTTGTAAGAGGAGCGGAGAACTTTTAATAAAAGGATTCATGGCAGAAAGATTACATAATGGTAGAGCAAGGTTATCGATCCCAAGACTAGAAAAGATACTCCAGATTAATAGGATTTCAGGAAACCTCTTTGGAAAACATTAATGAAGTATAGTCATTGTGGGTCCCTCAGAAAGGTTAGACTTGAGCCTTACACCTCTATTAATATCAAGTTCAGCCTCATCATGAGGTGGGGTGTGAAGGGAAATCCTGATAAATTTGAGATTCAAGAACATAGGGATGTTGGACTTGCTTTTCCAGCACACTATAGAGAGGCAGCAAGCCTAAAGAGGTTTAGAAATGTCTGCACCGGGTGCCTAGGCCAATGAAACTGAGAGCTCTGAGTAACTGTGCCCAAAGGTAAAAAAAAAACAGGATAATTTCCATGCATCCACAGTGGCATACAAAGAAGCAAACTGAAGGTGGCCTGTAGTTGGGAGTGGGACTTGGCTATGACTCATGGGGACCAATGAACAGATGGGAATAAGGACCACTTGGAAGACACCCAGATGCAAAGACTACTCAGGCCAAAGCCCCTTTCCTATGCCTTGGCAGTATATAATCTCCCTCTCATTAGATTGAACCCTGAAAGAAAAACAGGGATAGGGGAAGAAATGAATGAAATTAAATTTCCACTACCCAGTAGAAACAGTAAATAAAATTCTTTTACCTTCCCATCACACATCAACATGTGGATTCAGTTTTGTACCTACCACACCAGCTTTATCGTAAAATAGATTAGTTTTATACAGACTGCAAAGTTGCAAAATAATCTTCAGTGGCAGGCACATATCCACGTCCTCATTTCTACCTCAGAAATAAGGTATGTTAGGCTTATATCAAACTAGGGAAACTTTATAGGAAAAAAAATCTTTAATAATAATTTTTAAAGTTAAAAACTTTATAGTAATTTGTATATTTTAGTTAATTAACTTTAATTGGAGGATAATTACAATATTGTGATGGTTTTTGCCATACATCAATATGAATCAGCCACAAGTATACATAAGTCCCCCCCATCCTGAACCCCGTCCCACCCTATTCCTCTAGGTTGTCCCAGAGCACCGGACCTGCATCATACGTCAAACTCCTACTGGTTATCTGTTTTACACATGGTAATGTATATGTTTCAATGCTATTCTCTCAAATCATCCCACCCTCTCCTCCTTCCACTGAGTCCAAAAGTCTGTTCTTTACATCTGTGTCTCTTTTGCTGCCCCGCACGTAGGCTCTTTGGTACCATTTTTCTCTTACCCTGTTGATAGGAATGCAAACTGGTACAGCCACTATGGAGAACAGTGTGAAGATTCCTTAAAATACTGGGAATAGAACTGCCAAACGACCCAGCAATCCCACTGCTGGGCATACACACCGAGGAAACGAGAATTGAGAGAGAGACATGTACCCCTGTGTTCACTGCAGCACTATTTACAATAGCTAGAACATGGAAGCAACCTAGATGTCCGTCGGCAGATGAATGGATAAGGAAGTTGTGGTACATATACACAATGGAGTATTACTCTGCTATAAAAAGGAATGCATCTGAGTCAGCTCTGATGAGGTGGATGAACTTGGAGCCTATTACATAGAATGAAGTAAGTCAGAAAGAAAAAGACAAATACTGCATATTGGTGTATATTAATAGTATCAAAGTATGCAGAGCTAATTTAAAAAGTTTCCATCTCTAAAGTTATGTTGTAGTATATTTTAAAGAGATGTACCATACTTGCTTGTTTTCCCAAAGTTCCAACTTGTTGCAAAGAATGAGAGTTCTGCTGTAATCAGTGTGAAAAGAGGTTTGTAGATACAATACCAGAGATGTGATCATCACAAAAGTTTTTGGCAGATATGATCAAATATAAGAATGATTTAGGTAGGCCTTCATTCCACTTTAGAGTAGGATTTAGCCTAGCCATATTACAAAAACTACATTATTTTGTTCATGCCCATTCTTCTGCTTCCTTCCTAATGCATGTCTATAGAGCTGTGCTTCTTTCTATCAGAGTAACTATTCAACGAAAGTGTGCACCCCACACGAGGCTGCAGTTCTACTGGAGCAGGGGCCTTCTCTGATTTACCTCATCCTAGTAACTCCAAGCTTAACATTTGCTACATAGTTAATGAAAAAAATATATATATACACATATTTGCTAAATGAGCTGCTGTGTTCATTAACTGTTCATTTTACCAGTTTGCTTTTTGAACACAGTACTTGGTAAGAAATTATTCTCCCTCTGATTTTCTCCCCATTCTCTGCAATTTTGTTGCCTTGGGGGAACAGACAGAATGATACCAAACTAATTCCACAACCTTTTTGCTTTTCTGACTCGTTTTCTCTCCTCTGGGCTAAGAAGCCAGAATAATCAGAGTAAGATGAATGACTCGTGTCCCTGTCAATGCCAGGTTATAAGTCTCTGAAACCATTCTCATCTCCAACTGCTCTCTCAGGTGTACTATGAATCTGGCCATGTGGTGATGGCACCCACAATGGAGTTTTGAGTGTTAATGGTCATCTCAAGGTTGTGCAGCAGGGTACACACTCAACAGCTTGTCTCAGAAAAGGCCAAGTTCCCCCAGGGTCCAGATCTGATATTCAAAATTACTCTGGCTGGCTGGCCAATGAGGTTAAGAACAGATCCATCCATACTGATATACTGTAACCTGTATGGTAGTATGTCTAAAGAAACTGCTCCTATAGTGAACTCCTTATAATAATTTAGTGGAAGAGCCTGTGACAGTACCTACGCAACGCTAAAGACAGCTGCTTGAAAAGTGAGGAACACATAGCAACATCCCTAAGAACCAAAGACACATTTATCTGATTTCCTAAATGTAGTCATAACATAGAACTACCAGAGGCCCTGGATTGAGTTGATTGGCCTGTTCAGCCATAAAACAAAACAAAACAAAACTCATTTGGCTGTTTTGTTTTTCTGACTAAATTGCAATGGGCTTCCCTGGTGGCTCAGATGGTAGAGCGTCTGCCTGCAGTGCAGGAGACCTGGGTTCGATCACTGGGTTGGGAAGATTCCCTGGAGAAGGAAATGGCAACCCACTCCAGTACTCTTGCCTGGAAAATTCCATGGACTGAGGAACTTGGTGAGTTACAGTCCATGGGGTCACAAAGAGTCGGACACGACTGAGCGACTTCACTTTCACCAGAGAATAAGATGTCACATGATGATGTATATCCTAAAAGTTTTACAATCAAAAAAAAAAAAAAAAATGAAGAAGCAGCAGCCCCATACTCCTCGTGTCTTTCTTTTTTTTAATGGAGTTGCTCAGCTGTCTGACTAGATGTTACATAAGTGAAATATATATATGTACATGGGCTTCCCTGGTGGCTCAGTGGTAAAGAATCCGCCTGCAATGCTGGAGATGGTTCAATCCCTGGGTGGGGAATATCCCTTGGAGGAGGGCATGGCAACCCACTCCAGTATTCTTGCCTGGAGAATCCCACGGACAGAGGAGACTGATGGGCTACAGTCCATGGCTTGCAAAGAGTCGGGACACAACTTAATGACTACAATATATATGTACATACCTGTACATATTGTTTATCTCATCTATTTATATATATCTCTCTATATGTGTATCTACATATGATCTCCCCAGAAAAGATTTGTGATTTAATTACTAGCCCCAGGCCTTCCTTCCAATTACCTCCAGGCTGCTAAAGATACCATCAGGAATTTTTATGATCCCTGTGTGGACCATTTAGGGAATACAACTGTGGCCTTTTAAACAGCTCACTTCACTGCTCCCTAGCAACTTTAGTCTGTGCAAGGCAAAGCTCTGAAAGGCAGCTGGGCAACACCATCTTCATTCCAAGTGCTAATTTGATATCTGCATAATTTAATCTCCTCATTCTAAATACCAAACCCTGGTTCCAGAAGTTAATTGGTTTTCTTTCCTCTTTGTTTTTTTTTTTTTTTAATTTAGATATATTAACAGATTTTGTTTGCATTTTAATTTTCTCAGTTTTGGCAAGGTCCACATTTCAATTATAATTATTTGGGCTCACCATGGGATTTATATATTTTAAAGATTACATTAATTAGCTCTCAAGTAAAAAATAAATTCTATTCCTCATCAAGAGTATTATCAGCAAGCATATTCAAATGACTTTCCGGCAGTTTCAGGGCATTAGTAATTCAGAGAACAACAATGACCATTGTGTTTTTTTATTAAAGACCCAATGCATTGGTGTTAATTGACTCAATTTGTAGGACCAAAAACGATTTAGACCTAAATATACAGATATACCGCTTATCTGCCTCTCTCTCCCTCAAATAAACACATATCCACACACATTTACTCTTGGAGGTAGCATTGGCCTTAGCTCCATAATGGTTGTAAGCCATTGTTCTGAAGCTCCACAGTCATTAGGAGAAAAATGGGGGCAACTCTAACATGCTACCATATGTTATGCTACTGCAACAAGCACTTGACCCTTAGCTCTGTCTAAAGTCCTATTCCTTATCCAATCATTTGGGCCCTTCTGGAGTACATCTCTGGAGTATTCACAGGCGTCAGTGTGGCCTTCTCTGTGGCAACATAGAAATACCTTTCCTCTGCAGTAATGTCTGCTGCTGAGACCTCCCAGGATGCTCTTCCTCCCCTCAGCTGCAGCTGCTCTGTGACAGTTGCCACCACCCTCCTGCTGCCAATACCAGTGGTCAAGCCCTAGTTTCTGGTGGTCTGTGCTGCCTGGCTGCCACATGTGATAATATGGCCCTGGCCCTGGAGCAAGACTGGTGGCTGTGGATACTAGGCAGTGCTGAAGTGTAAGCCTGAGTGCAGTAAGCTGGTGCAGTAGGGATCCTTCCCAACCTCTACCTTTGTGTCAGGCTTTACTACCAAGTAGTGGTCCTGATGTCTCTGAGATTTTTGTGAGAAAATTACCCTTTGAGATTTTACCAATGGAAGCGTCTGTCCATTCACAGGAAGGATTCAGATATCCATTCACAGGAAGCAATACATCTTGTCTCTGATCAATACTATCTTTCTCTCCAATTGTAGGAACACCTACAATGGAACAAGCTAAGTTTTCCAACTATTTCCTTCAAAGAAAGTGAAAGTGTTAGTCATTCAGTCGTGTCTGACTCTTTGGGACCCCATGGACTGTAGCCTGCCAAGCTCCTCTGTCCATGGGATTCTCCAGGCAAGAATACAGAGTGGGTTGTTTTTTCCTCCTCCAGGGGATCTTTCCAACCCCAGTGTCCTGCATTGCTGGCAGATTCTTTACCATTTGAGCCACCAGGGAAGCCCAGGAAAAGCTGTTTCCCAGGAGGCACCTCAGTGCCTCACAGACATCTAAGGACCTGCATCCTAAATATCATGATGCCACTCCAGAATTTTCATTCTAGGGTCAAGGTGTAACCTGCTTTACAATAGAGAAATTGTGAAATATGCAAACCATGTATGTCTATATGTGTGTTTATGCAACAGGTTAGTGTGAGAAGTAGCTATAGTGTGATAGTTCCAAGTGTGGATTCTGGAGCCAGACAATGTGGACTCAAATCCTAGCTCTGTCACCTGCTAGTTTAGTGGGCCTCAACAAGTCACTTGGCCTCTTTATGTCTCATTATTCTCATCTCATAAACTGTGAATAATAACAGTACCCTCTTCCCAGGGTTGTTATGTGATCAGACAAGCTAATCCATGTAAAGTCCTTAGAACAGTAGCTGGCACATAATAAGTGCTCTGTATTATCTCTGATGATAGTTATAGCTCTCTATGAGTGGTGCAACTATTCATTCTGGTCCCCTAGGTGATGGGGAGACAGCTGTGACTAAAATGTACAATGACCATGACCTCACAGGGAGGGCGTACTATGTGTGGGTGTTAGTCATTCAGTTGTGCCCAACTCTTTGCGACCCCATGGACTTAGCCCACCAGGCTCCTCTGTCCGTGGGATTCTCCAGGCAAGAATACTGGAGTGGATTGTCATTTCCTTCTTCAACAGGGAGGGCATGACAATAAACAAAATATACACTCTGAGCAAGTGATAAATGCAGCAAAAAGAAAACTGAAAAAAGAAGGAAAAAAGAGCACTAAGTGTTAAAGGGATAATTTTCAAGCCATTGTCAATGAGTGTCATATTTTATCTTAAAGGAAACAATTATTTTGTTTCATGTTACCATTTGAAAATTTTTTATGTGGACCATTTTTAAAGTGTTTACTGAATTTATTAGAATATTGTTTCTGTTCTATGGTTTGGTATTTTGGCATGTGGGATCTTAGCTCCCCGACCAGGGATTGAACTCACACCTCCTGTATTGGAGGGGGAAGTCTTAACCACTGGACCACCAGGGAAGTCCATGTCACCATTATTTTTTATTTAAGTGAGTTTGAAAGTATAGATAAAACCCAGCAAAAAAAGTAGTTTTAGTTTCATTAGTTCATCCTGGAAAATTGCTGTGCCAGCACACAGATTGTTGTTTCAGTGTACTTCATATAGCATAGAAAATCCGCTCCACAGAAATGTTGCTGGTGTTCTTAGGAAAGTTTAGGGTTTCCATGTGACATTCCATATTTATTTGCTCTTTGATCTATGTTTACTTGAAATGTTTCTGCTTCTATTGACGATTCAAAGCATACGGCTGAGACCAGAAACTCATATACTTAGACACAGAAAACTGAGACTACCTATCCCCATATGGCTTACTGTCTCCATTAGGGGTCAGCAAACAACAGCCCACCAGGCTGAATCTCGCTCCTTGCTTGTTTTTGTGAATGCATTTTGGCACAAGGTCCTGCACATTTATTTGCATATTTTATCTGTGACTCTCTTGTACAATCACAGAGTTGAGTAGTAGCCACAGAGAAGGCATGGCCCAAAGCTTAACATTTTTCACTCTTTGGCTCTTTATAAACCTCTGGGCCACACCAGGATTTCTCAACCTGGGCACTATTAACAAACTGGCCGGATAATTCTTTGTTGTTCTCTGCATCACAGGATGTTGAACAGCATCCCTGGCTGATAGCTATCTATCAGATGCCCGGTAGCACCAAAGCCGCCAACTCCTCTGGTGACAAGTGTGAGGTCTCTGGACTTTGCCAGAAGCCCCCTGGGAGGCAAATCAGTCACAGTTGAGAGCCACTCTCATGGTTCAATGAGAATCACTGACCTGGTGTTACTATTCAGTTGTCTACATTGGTATAATTTGAATATTCTAGATGACTCTTGCCCAGGCAAATAAATATATTGTTCCTTATAGGACTTCCCCAAAGGTATTGATTCTTCAATAGAAATTATTAACAATTTGTGCCCTCACTTTGCTGTGCCCTCAACCCTAAATACGCCATGATCCTCACTTAATCCTAAGTAAGCCTCCACAGTGAAAAATCATCTTAAACCGAACTTCAGATGCTTATCAAAAATCTAACTGAGTCCTCTGAGACAAGATCAAAAACTGTCTAGGTGGTGGTCTCTCTTACCATGGTAAATGGTACACTTGTATTCGCTTTATCAATAAGATGCATTGGTGATACCTAGGATGTCAGCATTCCACAGTACGTAACAAGGTTTAAAATTCCAATGTCTTACATAAAAAGGAGGTTTATGAAAATGTGTAATTTCTAGTCAGGCAGTTATACTTCAAGCATCCTTTTCACTTACTCAACACTGTGTTGAGTCTAAACTCTTTCAGATTTTAGATTTATAATTACCTCTGTCCTCACTGCTTTTAGAAGATTTAGAATAAATCCTGAAAGAAATACAGATACCATATTTCCAAATGGAATATTTTAATGTTATTGGGATTTCCCCAACTAAGTATAATTAAGCATATTTCAGAGTAAGTTATCTGAATATTGAATTGGCATCTACCCTAACAAAGAGAGAATTGCTGAGTTCTACTTAGGAAAATTGTTTTCCCCTTGAGTAAGTAAAAAGGCAAGAAATCCTTACAGTGAATGGGAAAAATTCCAGTTTGCCTGAATAAAAATATAGTTACTCAAACTAGCCAGATTGGGGGGAATTAGCTGGGTTCTTCATCTAACTGAAGCCCCATAATCAGCACGCTTGTGTTTCTCAGTTTTCTACCAGTTGTTATAGATGGAGCTTTATGAAATCCATTCTGTGTTTTATTCACTGCTCAATATTCAGAGTCAAGAAGAGTTTCCGGCACATAGTAGGTGTTCAATAAATATTTGTTAAACAAAATAATAAAGTAAGTTATGTACTCTATACATGTAAATGGAAGCATATGAAATCATCTCTGAGAATTTGCTTACGAGTTACAGAGAATTTGCTTACGAGTTACAGTCGTCCTAATCTCAAATTCAAATGCATTAACATCTAAAATCCTCAGGCTCCCCATGAAGAGTGTCTGCTGTGATGGGATGGGTTTCCAATCACTACCTGCTTTTCAGAATTTTTCTGAGGTAGAAGGTGTCATACATCTATGCAGAGCCATTATTTACAGTTAACAGCTTTCTTTCCTTTGTCCTTCATATTCAATCCCCTACTCTAGAGAGGTGGGATCAGGGGGAAGGTGTGACGGAGGTTTAAGACGGAGGGGGCATATGCATACCTATGGCTGATTGATGTTGATGTTTGGTAGAAACCAACACAATACTGCAAAACAATTATTCTTCAATTAAAAATAGATAAATTTTGAAAATTAAAGAAAAAAATCCTCAACTAGAGCTCTTGGTTGGTGGTTCAGTTGCTAATTCGGGTCTAACTCTTGGACCCCAGGGAATGTAGCCTGCTAGACTTCTCTGTCCATGGGATTCTTCAGGCAAGAATACTGGAGTGGGTTGCCATTTCCTTCTCCAGGGAATGGAGAATCTTCCCAACCCAGGAATTGAACCTGGGTCTCCTGCAATTGCAGACAGATTGGTTAGGGAGATACATTTACTGCCTTGATAATGAAGACATATTAAGATTTCAGCTTCATCTTAGGCTGTAGAAAGCCACAAAAGAACAATGATTCTATTCTAAGAGAAAAACATGAATAATTTGCAAAATCATAAATTTCTGAGCCCCTTGGAGAGCTGCAAACAAGATGAACTAAGTTCCAAAGGGTGACAGGCCTCTCTGAGGAGGCAAAAGAACACCAACATTGTTTTACCTGTGACAGACGCGGGAGGAAGGGTTAGCATTTGATAGAGCTGGTAAGAAGAAAGCATGTAAGTTTTAATGAATTCTTAAATTCTTAAAGTATGTGTGAGCATGAGAGTTTATAACTTCTGGGAATGGCATACACAAGGCAAGTCTGCAGCCATTTGGCAATGCTTGTGAACATTCCCCAGTGCTCACAAGCAAAGGTGAGGTCAGGTGTGAGCTCTGAGATACTCTTTGTGATAAAGCCATGCAGGGCCTGTCAACATTTGAAGGTTGAGCAAAAGTGACCAGAGAAGCTTATCTGTGTTCCTTGTAGAATCTGCACGTGCATGAAGTAATGAGCAACTGCTACTGAGTCATAGACAAGAAACCTGACAGACACGCCCACACCTTGAACTCCTCTCTGATATGAAGCAAAGGCATCTGCTAATGGAGGAAGGAAAGAAACCCACCTATATCTGGAATCTGACCACACTTTGATAGGAAAAGCTACCTGCCCCCAGGGAAGAGGAAGGAAACTGTCCCATTCCACAGTGGACAAAGTTTGGCTGCTGCTGGGTGAGGAATAGAAAACCCACTCTCTCAGCCCTGCATTGACACTATTCAAAAGCCATCTGACACCGGGAGAGGAACAGGAAATCTGCCTGTCGGCAAAAATTTACACTGATGGCACAGGTCTCCTGCCTCCAGGAGACAGGCAGGAAACTCATTCGTGCTCAAGATCCACCATACAGGGTGGATATATAGGGCATTACAGATGCTGCACTGAGTGGGAGAAAGAGATGGTCCATCACTCAGTTCAGTTCAGTTCAGTCGCTCAGTCGTGTCCGACTCTTTGTGAGCCCATGAATCGCAGCACGCCAGGCCTCCCTGTCCATCACCAACTCCCGGAGTTCACCCAGACTCACGTCCATCCAGTCGGTGATGCCATCCAGCCATCTCATCCTCTGTCGTCCCCTTCTCCTCCTGCCCCCAATCCCTCCCAGAATCAGAGTCTTTTCCAATGAGTCAACTCTTCGCATGAGGTGGCCAAAGTACTGGAGTTTCAGCTTTAACATCATTCCTTCCAAAGAACACCCAGGGCTGATCTCCTTTATAACGGACTGGTTGGATCTCCTTGCAGTCCAAGGGACTCTCAAAAGTCTTCTCCAACACCACAGTTCAAAAGCATCAATTCTTCGGCGCTCAGCTTTCTTCATACATTCATACATGACCACTTGAAAAACCATAGCCTTGACTAGACGAACCTTTGTTGGCAAAGTAATGTCTCTGCTTTTCAATATGCTATCTAGGTTGGTCATAACCTTTCTTCCAAGGTCCATCACTAGGGGAGGGCTAAAACACAGGAAGATCCACCTTTGAGGCTGAGTTACACAGGGCATGCTGAAGACTGAGGCTGTAGCAGGAGAAAGAGAAATTTCCCCTTATATCCACAAGTTTCACACTAATAGTCTACCACTGAGGAGAGGGGCAACAGTGTACAGAAAAGCCTCCTTCTATGTTGCAAGTGTGCTGAAAGCTGAGGGTGGAGGAAAAACAATGAGAGAAACTACAGCATTCAAGGCATCACACTAAACACAAAGCAAGAGTAGTGGCCCAGTGAAGGAATTAGTGAGTTGCTTCCAAAAGGGGAAAATACAAACTTTGCAGGGGAGAAAGCTGGCAGACTCCCTGGTGATTGTCATGCAGGTAGCATGTACCCCCTGCTATGATGTGATGGGAAGAGCACTACCTCTCTGTGGTCTCCTTCCCCGCAACCCATGCAACTAAAATGTGGTAGTGTTTGTCGCTCAGTTGTATCTGACTCTTTGAGACCCCATGGATTGTAGCCTGTCAGGCTTTCCTGTCCATGGAATTCTTCAGGCAAGAATATTGGAGTGGATAGTCATTCCCTTCTCCAGGAGATCTTCCCAACCCAGGGACTAAACACAGGTTTCCTGCATTGCAGGCAGATTCTTTACCATCTGAGCCACCAGGGAAGCCCATTATCCAGTCTAATCAGGAGAAAACTTCAGACAAACCTAAATTAAGGGATATTCTAGAAAGTTTTTGACCAATATTCTTCAAAAGCATACAAATAATGAAAAACAAGTAAAAATTAAGAACTATTATAGATACGATAAGACTAAAAATATGTGATAATTAAGGTAATATAGTATCCTAGAGTGAATCCTGGAACATGGAAAGGAAAAAATGGTGGTGTTTAGTTAACAGTCTTAACAAATGTTTTGACAAATGTACCATTGGTTAACATTAGGGAATGCTGAATAAAGTATATGTGGGAATTCTCTGCACTGCATTTGTAACTTTTCTATAAAGTTGTTCCCAGATAAAAAGTTTAATTTTAAGGGCTTCCCTGGTGGCTCAGTGGTAAAGAATCTGCCTGCCAATGCAGGAGACATGGGTTTGATCCCTGGTCCAGAAAGATCCCAAATGCCGTGAAGTAACTAAGCCTGTGTGCTATGATTATTGAGCCTGTGCTCTAGAGTCCAGGAGCTGCAACTACTGAGCCCACATGCCTAGAGCCCATGCTCTGCAACAAGAGAAGCCACCGCGAAGAGAAGCCTGCACAATGCAACTAGAGAGTAGCCCCCGCTTGTTGCAACTAGAGAAAAACCTTCACAGCAACAAAGACCCAGCATAGCCAAAAATAAATTAAAAGTAGTTTTAATACATAAGAAACGAATCGCCAGTCCAGGTTCGATACAGGATCCTTGGGGCTGGTGCAATGGGATGACCCGGAGGGATGGTACGGGGAGGGAGGTGGGAGAGGGGGTTCAGGATGGGGAACACGTGTACGCCCGTGGTAGACTCATGTTGATGTGTGGCAGAACCAATACAATATTGTAAACTAATTAGCCTCCAATTAAAATAAATAAATTAAAATTTTAAAAAACAGAAAAAAAGTTTTAAAAGTTTAATTTTAAAAATGGAAAGAAATAAAGTAACTCATTGAAGCACAAGGAGAAAAAAGTGGAGGGAAGAAAGTATAGTACATTCAAAGGCTGTGGGAAACCATCCATTATACATGTAATTGGGGCCCCAAAAAGAAAAGGAGAAAAATAGAGTAGTAGAAATATTTGAAGACATAATGACTATTTATTTGAATAAAAGACAATAAACCACAAATCCAAGAAGCTCAGAGAATCCCAACGACAATAAATGCAAAAACACCCCACCAAAAAACCTAAGCATATTATAACCAAACTAAAAAGCAAAAACAGAATGACAGCAGATTTCTCATCAGAAAATATGCAAATAAGACTTAATGATATCTTTAAAGTCCTTAATGGAAAACTAAACAAGTAACAATCCCATGGCAACCTAGAATTCTATGCCCAGTTAAACATCATTCAAAAATGAAAGTGAAATAAAGATATTTTTTGAGACCAAAAAAAAAAGCCAGGAGATCATATTGCCAGAGGATATATGCCTCCAACATTAAACAATAACAGGGGAATATTTGAACAACTCCATTCCAGTAAATTTGACAGCTTAGATGTACTGGACAAAATTCCTCCAATGGCACAAACTACCATCTCTCACTCAAGAAGAAATAGGTAACCTGAATAATCCTTAAAACTGACTTTTTAGTTAAAAATTAAAACTGCCTTTTTAGTTAAAAATGTTTGTACAAGAAAACACAGGTTCACATGGCTTCACTAATGAACACTACAAAACAATGCAGGCAAAGCCTGAGGAAGAGACGGAAAAGGTCACTACTTGACATTAGAATTACCATGATGTTGCTAAGTCACTTCATTCATGTCTGACTCTGTGCGACCCCATAGACGGCAGCCCACCAGGCTCCCCGTCCCTGGGATTCTCCAGACAAGAACACTGGAGTGGGTTGCCATTTCCTTCTCCAATGAATGCATGAAAGTGAAAAGTGAAAGTGAAGTCATTCAGTCGTGTCCAACCCTCAGCGACCCCATGGACTGCAGCCTTCCAGGCTCCTCCGTCCATGGGATTTTCCAGGCAAGAGTACTGGAGTGGGGTGCCATTGCCTTCTCCACCATAATGTTAACACGTGACAAAGATATTACAAGAAAAAGAAACCATAGGCCAGGATTGTTCCTAAGCATAAATGCAAAATACCTAATACATTATTGGCAAATCAACTTGTACAACATATAAAGTAGATATAATATCATGAACAAGTAGACTTTCTCTCAAGAATGCAGTTGTTTCAACACTCAACAACTGTATTTCACCACACTAACAGACTAAAATATATACCATATGAAAAATCATTTCACAAACTTCAACATTTATTTATGACAAAATTTTCATTAATTTAAAAATTACATGTAAATTCCTCAACTTAATGAAGGGGCTCTACAAACACAGCTAACATTATACTTAACAGTGAATACTGAATTTTTTCCCTCTACAATTAGAAACAAGTCGAGTGTCTGTTCTCACCTTTTCAGTTCAACATTAACTGGAAGTTCTAGCAGTAAGGCAAAGGAAAAAAAAGGTATACAGATTGGAAAAGAAGATATATAATTGTTTTTATTATCTGATTTCACAATTATCTATATAGACTATCACTAGGAATCTACCAAAAAATTGGTGAGTTTATCAAAGCCACAGGACAAAAGGTCAACATACAAAAGTCAAACATATATTTATGAACTATTAATGTACAGCGGAAAACTAAAATTTTAAAATACTATTTACAATAGCCTAAAAGTATGAAACACTTAAGGATACACTTTTAAAATATGTGAAAGTTATGTACATTGAAAATTCCCAAGTATTGCTGATAGAAATTAAAGTAGATCTAATTACATGGAGATATATCTTATGTTCATGGATCAGAAAATTCAATGTTGGTAAGGAGCTAATCCTCTCCATGTGATCTCTAAATTCAGTGTAATCCTATTAAAAATTATGGAAAGATTTTTAGAGCAATTAACCAACAAGTATAAAGTTTATATTTAATAAGATCTAAAACAGCCAAAATGTTTTTGTAAAAGACAACAAAATTGGAGTTCTCATGTACACCTATTTGGTATTGATATAAGGATAAACATGTAGATCAATGCAGAAAAACAGATACTACAGAAACAGACTCACTAATAAATGATAAGTTAATTTTTGACAATGGTACAAAAGTAAGCAATACTAAAAGTAATTTTAAAAATTATGCTCGCTACACTTAAAGTGTATGAGTCCAAGAATAAGAGATAAACAATGAATCTTCTATAAGAAAACATAGGAGACAATCTTTGTGACCTTGGGTTATCAAATAAGTATTTCTTAGACAAAGAAATATGAACTGTAAAGAATAAACAATAGAATTTATATTAAAAAAAAAAAGCCGAAACGTCTGTGCTTCAAAAGACAAGGCACAGACTGGGAGAAAATATTTGCAAAACATATATCTAATAAAGGTCTTGTATTTAGAATATATAAAGAACATTTGTAGTTCAACAATAAAAATACAAATGCTGGAGAGGGTGTAGAGAAAAGGGAACCCTCTTGCACTGTCGGTCGGAATGTAAATTGATACAGCCACTATGGAAGACGCGATGGAGATGCCTTAAAAAACCAGGAATAAAACCACCATGTGATCCAGCAATCCCATTCCTAGGCATATACCCTGAGGAAACCAAAATTGAAAAAGACACATGTACCCAAATGTTCATTTCAGCTCTATTTACAATAGCTAGAACATGGAAGTAACTTAGATGTCCATCGATAGATGAATGGATAAAGAAGTTGTGGTACATATATACAATGAAATATTACTCAGTCATGAAAAGGAACACATCTGAGTCAGTTCTAATGAGGTGGATGAACCTAGAGCCTATCATACAGAGTGAAGTCAGAAAGAGAAAGATAAATATCATATCACTAATGCATACATATGGAATCTAGAAAGATGGTACTGATGAATTTACTTGCAAGGTAGGAATGGAGAAACAGATGGAGAGAACAGACTATGGACATGGGGAGAGGAGGGAAGGGGTGAGATATATTGAGAGAGTAACATGGAAACTTACATTAGCATATGTAAAATAAATACCCAATGGGAATTTGCTATATGTCTCAGGGAATTCAAATAGGGGCTCTGTGTCAACCTAGAGGGGTGGGATGGAGAGGGAGACGGGAGGGAGATTCAAGAGGGAGGGGACATATGTATACCTATGGTTGATTCATGCTGATGTTTTACAGAAAACAACAAAATTCTGTAAAGCAATTATCCTTAAATTAAAAAATAAATAAATTTTAAAAAAGAAACTGAGTGTTGCTAAGAATGTGGGAAAATTGTAACACTACTGGTTGGAATGCAAAATAATTCAGCCACTTTGATCACTTCCTATAAAATTAAAAATATATTTACCCTATGACTCAGCAATGCCACTGCTAGGTATTTACACAAGAAAAAGAAAAATGCCTATATGCAAATGTTCATAGAAGCTTAACTCAGAATTAAAAAAAAAAAAACAAAACAAAACTGAAAACAACACAAATTTCCTTAACTGGTGAATGGATAAACGCACAGTTTCAAATTCAAAGAAGAGATCACTATTCGACAATGAAAAGGAACAATGTACTGATACATGTAGATACATAGGCAGATTTCACGTCATTATGCTTGGTGAGAAAAGCCAGTCACACTAAGTGCTGCCTGATCCCATTTAAATGACTTCTAATAAAGGAAAAAATATTAATAAAGGGACTGAAAACATATCAGTGGTTTCTAGAGAACCAATTAGGCAGAGGTATGAGGAACCTTTGGGAATTATGAAAATGGTTATGTTTTGATTTTGGTCATGATTATACAAATATATACTTTAAAAGGGTAAATTTTATCACACAAAATTATACTTCAATAAAAGCTGAAAACTGTGACAGTATTCACATAGGGTACACTCAGCTAGGTTAGTCCTAGCACTTGATTTTGTATGTGCAGACAGTGAAATTATGAATTCCAGGAGAGAGAGTTAAAGAATTTTTTTCCCTGTTAAGGTACAAAGAGCTCTCAGATAATAACACAAAATTCTAACTTTTTTTTTTTTTTTTTTTACTGGAAATGAACTTAGAGATCATCCAGGATGAATACTTTACTTTACAGGTAAGGAAATAAAGAAGCTGGATGACTCATCCAAGAAACCCAGTCTACAAGCTGGGACAGAATGGCCCTCAGAACAATCCTACTAGACCTACCCCAAATTGTAAGCAAGTCATCCAAATGAATCTAAGCAATGCTAGGAGCTAATGTTACAAGTTAAATCTCACCAAGAAACAAAAGCACCACACCAGACCTTCAAAATAATGCAATACGATGTAATTATGATCCTGCAGGTTGGGGAAAGAAAGTTATATTTCAAGGCTAAGTGACCTTCAAAGGTCAGAGAAATAAAGAACTCTAACATTTCTCATTTCTCATTGATATGTGTTCAAACAGCTAGCTCAATTTGTCAGTGCATTTTGCCTAATCAGTAATATTAAAATACTCATAACAAAGTTGTGAAGAGGAAGGGCAATGACTGTTCCACTGTTTCCCATGATAGGTCAGGTGATTCCGAACTTTTAGATTCAGACACTTTGAAGTCTAAAAGGTGAATATCATCAGATGTGAACACAGGCTACGAACAAGCAGATACAAGATTATTAATTGATTTCTTCCCCTTCTTCCATCCCTACGCCTGCTCACTTCCACTCCTACCATCTATAATGCTCATATTTACAGATGTGATCTCTTTTCCTTGCCATTAATAATTAACACATTCTGTACTTGTCTTTGCAATAGAAACCCAGTCAACCAGGGGTTCAAACAATTTAAAAAGTGTGATCATTTTTATACATGAACTTGGCTAGGCTATGGTGTCCAGGTGTTTGGTCAAACAGCAGTTGAGATGTTGCTGTGAAGATATTTTTATATGTGACTAGGATTTACAATGGGCAGACTTTAAACAAAGTAGACTGCCCTCCATAATGTAGATGTGACCTCATCCAGTTAGCTGAAGACCTTAAAAGCAAAGACATGTTTCTTGAAGAAGGAATTCTGCCTTAAGACTGCAACTTGGAAACTCTGACTGAGTTTCCACCTGTTAGCCTGCTCTGCAAATTTCAAACTTCCAGCTCCCATGATCACATGAGAGTCAATTTCTTAAAATAAATCTCACTTTATTTGTTTCTATGTATGTGTGTGTTTGTACGTGTGTGTATACAAACATATACATTATGTTTGTGTCGTGCATGTTCTGTCTCTCTGAGGAACTCTAATCCACAGAGCTCATAATTTTCATAAAACAAGCAATTAAGAGGTTGTGAGTTCAATGACTTCATTTACCATCAGACACTTGAGATCCTTCTAGCCTTCTACTCCTCTGTCCTTACTTAGCTGGCAGCTTTTGTCCATATGATCATGGTGGCAAGGTAGTTATTGCACTATCAACATCATTACTGTGTTTTAGAAAAGAGGAAAAATTAAAGACAGATGATGTTGAGTTAAAAACTCAACAGTGAGTTAAGTCTACCCTTTTAAAGAAATTTCGCAGAAGTTCCCTCCAGCAACTTTCACTTCTATCATGTTGGCCTTCACTATGTCCCATGGCCATCATTAGCTGCAAGAGAAGCTGGAAAATGTAGCTTTTTTAGCTGGGCACAATGCCCAAGCAGAGTAGGTGTTCTACTCTAACAGAAAAGAAGAGATACTGGATAAGCTAAAAGCAGTGTCTGCCATACCCCTTCAAATCTGTGGATTGGTCCTTAAACTTACTTTGGTTTTTAGGTTCACTAATCATCATTTTATTATTGGAACGTTACTTTTGCTCAGATATATTTTGGTCTTCCACTGTTCAAGGATTATTCATCTTTTCCAAAGATGATGATCATCCCATCTTCTTCCTCTTTCCCTATATGCCCTTTCAGTTTAGTTCAGTCGGTCAGTCACATCTGACTCTTTGTGACCCCATGGACAGCAGCACACCAGGCTTCTCTGTCCATTACCAACTCCCGGGGCTTGCTCAAACTCATGTCCATTGAGTCGGTGATGCCATCTAACCACCTTATCCTCTGTCGTCCCCTTTTCCTCCCGCCTTCAATCTTTCCCAGCATCTGTGTCTTTTCCAAGGAGTCAGTTCTTCGCATCAGGTGGCCAAAGTATTGCAGTTTTAGCTTCAGCATCAGTCCTTCTGATGAATATTCAGGACTGATTTCCTTTTGGATTAACTAGTTTGGTTTCCTTGCAGTCCAAGGGACTCTCAAGAGTCTTCTCCAATACCACAGTTCAAAAGCATCAATTATTTGGTGCTCAGCTTTCTTTATAATCCAACTCTCACATCCATACATGACTACTGGAAAAATCATAGCTTTGACTAGACGGACCTTTGTTGGCAAAGTAATGTCTCTGCTTTTTAATATGCTGTCTAGGTTGGTCATAGCTTTTCTTCCAAGGAGCAGGTGTCTTTTAATTTCATGGCTGCAGTCACTATCTGCAGTGACTTTGGAGCCCAAGAAAATAGTCTCTCACTGTTTCCAGTGTTTCTCCATCTATTTGCCATGAAGTGATGGGACCAGATATCATGATCTTAGTTTTTTGAATGTTGAGTTTTAAGCCAGCTTTTCCAGTCTCCTCTTTCACCTTCATCAAGAAGCTCTTTAATTCCTCTTCACTTTCTGCCATTAACAGTGGTATCATCTGCATATCTGAGGTTATTGATATGCCCTCTGCTCCACACATACTCACCCCATGGAACTAACACTTTATTCAAAGCAACTGGAAACACAGAAAGTAACTAGTATTTCATGGTTAATGAGTCTACTAGAAAACATATACTCTCCTAATATTGAACATTCAGGGTTACAGCTAATAATTGTCAACTTGGTTGGAAAACATTTCACAAGGAAAAAAATGCCTAAGTTTAGAGGACACAGGAGTAGCTAGGAAGTTCATTTCCTGAAAGATTATTATGATGAGCTAGCTCAAATCTATTAACTGCTTGAGATCACAAGAAATTAATACATAAGGCACAGTTGCTTATCTCTAGGAGATGGTACCACTGGGACTGATTTCTGTCTGTCAGAAATAATCAGTAATTATGAAGACAATACAAAATCAAACAAAGAAACTTTTAAAAATTGCCCTAAAGGGGCATGTGTAAAAGAGGTAATTAACTTTCTTTAAACTATAAATGAAAACCCTTGTGGCAGAAGATGGCTATTAAATCTACCACGTAAATTCTTTATCCTCAACATTTCAGCATTCATCTTTTTTTCTTGGAATTTCACTGCCACTTCTTTGGATCCCACCTTTCACATATAGCTACATGTATTCCTTACATTGATCTTATTCCATCCTGCATACCACTACTATTTTGATCTTAAGTGTGAATGTGATCATGTCCGTCTACTGCCTAAAATCTTCTTCTGTAGGTCTCTGTAGCTTTCAAAATAAAGCCAGAAGCCTCAGTTTAGTACACAATCATGTTCATGACATGTCTCCTACCTCCTTTTCTTGGCTCAGCTCCCACTAACCCTGCCTTTCTCACTCTCTAAACATAAAAAGATCATCCATCCATTCATTGAATATATATAAATATATATGTTCATTAAATACGCTGAACACATACTGTGTGCCAGGCATTGTGCTAGGTACAGTTTAAAAACAGTACCCATCATTTAAGACTATTGTCTCATGGTTTTGAGTTTGAAATGACTCAGCTCAGTAGCTTTTATTCTGAGTTTCTCACGTGGTTTCAGTGATTTCAATCCCCAAGTTTTTGTACCATCTCAAAGGCTTCCTAATTGATGTGTCTGGGCTGGGAAGTCGTTGGCAGCTGGAAGCTGGAGCAGTTGGTGTTCCTTAGCCATCTCGGCCATCTTTGTGTGTTTGCTTCAGCATAGCAGCTTTGAATAGGCTAGACTTCTTCTATGGTGGCCCAGGACTTCAAAGGCACATTTTTAAGACAGAAGTGGAGGAAGTCATATCGTCTTTTATGACCTAGCCTTGCCAGTCACATGGTGTCACAGCTACTATACTTTATTAATGAGGCAATTCCCCGGGCTGATCATGGCATCCGGTCCCATCACTTCATGGCAAATAGATGGGGAAACAGTGGAAACAGTGTCAGACTTTATTTTTGGGGGCTCCAAAATCACTGCAGATGGTGACTGCAACCATGAAATTAAAAGATGCTTAGTCCTTGGAAGGAAAGTTATGACCAATCCAGATAGTATATTCAAAAGCAGAGATGTTACTTTGCCAACAAAGGTCCGTCTAGTCAAGGCTATGGTTTTTCCTGTGGTCATGTATGGATGTGAAGGTTGGACTGTGAAGAAGGCTGAGCGCCGAAGAATTGATGCTTTTGAACTGTGGTGTTAGAGAAGACTCCTGAGAGTCCCTTGGACTGCAAGGAGATCCAACCAGTCCATTCTGAAGGAGATCAGCCCTGGGATTTCTTTGGAAGGAATGATGCTAAAGCTGAAACTCCAGTACTTTGGCCACCTCATGCAAAGATTTGACTCATTGGAAAAGACTCTGATGCTGGGAGGAATTGGGGGCAGGAGGAGAAGGGGACGACAGAGGATGAGATGGCAGGATGGCATCACTGACTCGATGGACGTGAGTCTGGGTGAACTCTGGGAGTTGGTGATGGACAGGGAGGCCTGGCGTGCTGTGATTCATGGGGTCGCAAAGAGTCGGACACGACTGAGCAACTGAACTGAACTGAACTGAACCCAGGTTCAGGGGAAAGGGATACAGACCCAACCTCTTGATGGAGGAGTGGTAAGGTTCTGGAAAGTGTGTAGGACTGGAAACATTGTTGCCGATATTTTGAAAAACACAATCTGCCACAGAAATCTTTTCAGAAGAAGTATCTTGGTTCTTCACACTCCTATGCTTTCATAAATGCTGTTCACACTTCCTGAAGTGTCTTTGCCTCTTTTTGATTAACTTAGTAATACTCATTTGGTAAAACTTATCTCCAGTTTCTCTTCTTTGAGAAGAAAATTTCTTGGACCACTACCTGTCATGTCATACCCACTGTCACCCCAATGCTTCTTCTCATATCCTGCTCCATTTGCAAGCCATGGATAATCCTAGCCCTCTTTTCACAATATATTGTGGTAGATGATCTCTTAACTCCATAACTGAATCCAAAATTCTTAAAGATATAAATCTCTGTTTAATTTTCCATTCTTGGGAGAGTATTTAGTAAAGTACTTAAATGAGTTAATGTGAAGGCAAATCAAATTGTCAAGAATATAGCTTAGAAATGTTTGTTAAACTTTTTGCTAGGATTTTAGGTATTCTACATAGGCCCTGGTGGCTCAGACAGTAAAGCATCTACCTACACTGCGGGAGACCCGGGTTCGAGCCCTGGGTGGGGAAGATCCTCTGGAGAAAGAAATGGCAACCCACTCCAGTACTCTTGCCTGGAAAATCACACGGACTGAGGAGCCTGGTAGGCTACAGTCCATGGGGTCACAAAGAGTCGGACACAACTGAGTGACTTCACTTCACTTCAGATAGGAAGTGAGCATGACAAATACAAAGGAAGGAAACAGGGAGGCAGAAATCTAGTTTCTACATAAAAATCACATGTACTAAGTTGTGAGAGGATCACTTCCCATCAAATCTATGGCTAGGGCAAATGAGCATGTTAAGTGTTATACATTTTCTAGCCAAAAGAACAAGAAAACAAAGTTTAGTGGATTTTTACTCAGGCAGTTCATGTACATTCATATCAAAGATAAGCATAGATATTACCTCTATTTTGCAGGTAAGGAAACTAAGACTTGAGCATACAAGTAATTATTCTAAAGCACGGCACTCAATTATTATTGCTATTCTAGTTGTAAATGACAGAACCAGGATACAAACTATCTGTTTGACTGCAAAATTTATTCTTTCTCCCATATTATTCTCTGAGTAAGTTTCCATAGCTCTTAATTTCTAGTCTCAAATGAAGCTGGATCTCCATGATGGCAAATTTCCACTTATTTGTGGATGTCCTTTTAGAACTTTTAAATTTTTCAAGAAAGCAGATGCCATAGAGGTACAGACCATAAGGGTCTACCTCTTCTGTTTTTGTTCTTTTGTCTATGACTCTTCTTTTAGATTTTTAAGTGCTAGAATAGAAGAAAAAAAAGACCTAGGTAGAGATACTGAGAAAGATTCTATGACCTTAATTACAGATGAAGGACTCTGACAATGTAAGTAGATAAACAATTCCACTTTTCATCTTAAGTGTTACCAGAGGCATTCTGGTGTAGTCTCAATATCTTTTAACCATTTCTAATATCTCATATTTTTCAACTGGAATAGTAGTAATAACGTATCATCTTGGGTTTGCCTGACTCCTTTAAGGTAACACTACTAGATAAATAACTTTTACGCAGAAAATGTTACAGAATATGTAGGATGTAGCTCCCTCCTGTATGTGTCACTCAGTTATCTTCTCCAACTTTTACTCTTCCTAAAATCTGCAAGATTAGACCATAAAACAATTCAAGAGTGGAATGATTCAAGTTATTTTATAATGGTTATAATCAAAACACTACAGGAACTTCCCTGGCGGTTCAGCCGTTAAGACTCCAGGCTTCCAATGCAGGGGATGTGGGATCGGTCCCTGGTTGGGGAACTAATATCCTAAATGCTGTGTGGTACGTACACCCCATCCCCCTAAAAAAAAAAAAAAACAGTAACTAACCAATCCAACCTGATGTCTTTAAAACATTAACAATGCTTATTAATAATGTCTTCATTTAGAAAAAAATGTAGAAAAGGAAATATCCTTTAAGCTTTTTCTCTTTATTGGCTAACACATAAGAAATTTTAAATTTTTTAGATATTTATACAGGTCAAATCTAACTAGCCACATATAGTTGATGCAAAAGATCATATTATTTTTAAGTTGAAAAACATTTATATTGTTAACAATTTAGGGTAATCCTTGTAGCTTCTTCTAGGCACTAACAAAGCTATTTGAGAATAAGTCCATTAAACCCCTTTCATCTTGCTATACTACTGTTTTTTCTTGTGAAGAGATTATACTTGGCAGATTCCCATAGGAATAAATTATTTCAAGACCAAGAGATCTCGTAACTCCTCAGCATACCTGGCACCCTAATTTGGGGAAGGATAGTAACTATATTTCAAAATTGTTGAGAGAATATGAGATTTGACTTTTAAAAATCAGAATCATACTTAATAGAAGACTTTTGGTTATTATTCCATTGATAACAAAGGATCTTTTAAAATAAGAATAAACACTTCCTATTTTTTTTTGTTTGTTTTTGAGTTCAGATTGTATTGTTCTGAATTTTCCTGAATCGGGATCTAGCCATTCTTTTTCAAACAGCACCAATGTCTTTTGTTTTTAAACAGTATGAAGAATTCAGCTTGTCTCATGAATAAAACAACTGCCTGAATTTCTCTCGTATCGTGAGTTTCTATTTACTTTTTTTGTTGAAGACAACCATGAAATCAATGAACTAATTACCCTTCCAATACCCTTGCCTCTGAATTCTGTTCCACAAATGCAGCTACATGGAACAACCAGTCAATGAACTGCTTACTGTTGAATGCCACACCTCTTAGCTACTTGATCATAATTCAATGTCTATTAAAATAAAAAGAAGTGTTTTGTAGTTGAAAACATGATTCTTCACTCTGTTGTTTGAATTCTGTTATCATATTTACATATTAAGCTCCCTTCAGGTGACTTTTCAGTTATTTAAAAATACATAAAATTATTGAGAAATACCAATTAAGCTGAGTGTCTAGTAAAGACTTATTTGGATGTAGTCCCAGATAATGTCCTTGGCTAATGGGACGAAAGAAAATGAAACAACATGATTTCTAGCAAATTTGATTTGGTCTTGTAACATGCTGTCAGTTGAAACTACTCTAGCTATATGGCAACCCAAAGCTAATGCCAGTATTCAAAATGCATACAGAAGTGTACGTGTGTGTGTATCAGGAGATGCATAGAAAATTAAATTTTGGATACAGAAACTTTTTTGACCAAAAATACTTATCTATAGAAAACAATGACTCAAAAAAATAGTACAGTTATCACACCTAAGCAAAATGATCTATTCTGTTACTATTAACAGCTTACGTGGGATTCAAGTCAGAAACTTCTAACAGTAGTTGTCTTTGAGAAAGGGGGACATTCTTTTAAGTAACATTTTTACTATTTGAAATTGTATACAATATTTATGTATTGCTTTTTAACAAATTTTAAACCTAAGTTGAAAGTAGTATCTTTTAAAACATTTTTAAAACATAATTTTAAGATTAATTTTTTGTTATAATAACTATTCTTTTAAAAATGAAGCTTTGAAGTGTTCTGAGAAAAAGTGGTTAGATCTAAATCCGTCTACAGGATGTCAAATTGAAATGGGTCTGCCAGGATGCTTTGGTTCAAGGATCAGTTTATTCACGGAGAGGAAATTATGTACATACAAACTTCAGTTTGGGGGGTTTTCCATAGCTCATGGAATCAAACTGAGATGATCTGGAATCCGTGAACAACTAGCAAGAAAGCGTTCTCAATATGTTTTTGAGTGCCTGCATAACTAATTTTAGAATATTTTCCGGGTTTTGAGTCTTCTCATATGGTACAAACATGAAGGAGAAGTTGGCAGCTCAGAAGGAATAGGGCCTAAGACAGAAGCTTTAGAGAGCACCAGCAACAACAGAGAGAAGCTGAAAGGGGAGGAGCAAGATGACTGAGACATCTGACCAAGACTGAATAAGAGAAGTCTGCTGTGAACTGCCTTCTTTCTCTTTCCAAAGACATCTTCTATTTGTATCCATGATTCATGTCTCCTTTTAGTTTCAGAAGAAGACTTATCCCCTTCTGGCTCTTGAGAATTCTTGGTCCTATGCACTCTTCTCGTCTTCTTCATCAACAACTTGCCTTCTGCAATGAATACACTGCATTATGAGATTTACCCTCAGAGTGTCTTTAATATGTCAGTGGCCCCAATGTTTACCTTTCTTGTGGTTCACACCTTGGGCTGTGCCTACCCACACTGACTCTTGACCACAGTCCTCGCTCAGCTCAATGTGGCAATATTATGCAAACAGAAACTTGAAAAGGTTTCAATATTAGAATTTGCCCTCTGTTGCTACCCTTAGGAAGCATTGCAACCACACTTTATTTCAAAGACAGCTATCAAGAAATCTAGGGATTTAGTCTTAATCCTGCCAGTATCTCCTACATCAATGAGAAAGCAAGTCACCTTTCTTTAAGAGCCTATGTAGTCATCCTTTACTCTGATCCAAAATTGTCTTTAATCTGACTCCAGTCCTTTGCCAACTCAGTTTTTGTTTAAAGCCTTGTCCATCTGTATCTGTCCTCTTCTAAGTGGAAAGAAAGTGAAGTCGCTCAGTCGTGTCCGACTCTTTGCGATCCTGTGGACTGTAGCCTACCAGGCTCCTCCGTCCATGGGATTCTCCAGACAAGAATACTGGAGTGGGTTGCCATTTCCTTCTCCAGGGGATCTTCCCGACCCAGGGATCGAACCTGGGTCTCCAGCATTGGAGGCAGTCACTTTAACCTCTGAGCCACCAGGGAAGCCCTAACTGAACTCTTAAAGGTCAATGTCTTTGCCAAATCAAGTAAGTGTATCAAATTTATTCACTTTAAATTCTCTGGTTTATTTGACACAATTAGCCATTCTTTTATTTTCACTTATCTCTTTTACTCCTGCACCTGTTTCAAAAAATTACTACCTTCATTTTTGTACTTCTCTAATTCTCTAGTTTTTTAATGGAGTTATGTAGAATTCAAATAAGTTTATATATTATTGGTTATACTGGGAAGCAAAGGCATACATACATGATTTAGGGGTGCCATGATGTTGTTGTTTAGTTGCTAAGTCATGTCCAACTCTTTTGAGACCTCATGGACTGTAGCCCACCAGGCTCCTCTACCCATGGAATTTCCTAGGCAAGAATACTGGAGTGGGTTACCATTTCCTTCTGCAAGGGATCTTCCCAATCCAGGGATCAAACCTGCATCTCCTGCACTGGCAGGCAGGTTTATTTTTTTTCTTTTTAAACCACTGAGCCACCTGGGAATTCCAGGGGTATCCATACTTTTACTCAATCAAATGGTCTGTAAGCTAAAACAGATTTGCTACTTCATTCATTTACCTGAGAATATTCGATATGCCAGGCTCTGTACTAGACACTGAGGAAAGGACAATGATTAAAACAGATACAATCTCTGACCTCATGAAAGTTAATTCTATCTGGAAAAGCAGAAAATAAAAACAAATTATATGTCATATTTTCTGACAGAGGAAAGAGCTGTGAAGAAAAAAAGTGAAGCAACTAGGAGATAGAGTGGAAAAAAACAGTATTTTACATAGGTTGGTCAGGCAGTTTTCCATGGGATACTGAGATTTGAACAGAAGCCTGGATAAGGTGAGAAAGTTATCCACATGGGTACTGGGGAAGTGAGCATTTCTGGAAAGAATGTTGAGGTTCACTGTTGAGGTAGAAACATGATTTGTGCCCATAAACAATACTTATGAGTCATTATGGCTGATGAGAGCAAATAAGAGGTGAGTATTTGGGAAGTGTAACAGAGAAGTTCGCAAGAGATGGGTTAGGGAGGCCTCATAGTCCATGGTTAGACCCTCAAGGGCACCAAGACAGTTTCCCTTTCTTCTTGGAAATTCTTTACAGGAATCTTGTCAGCCTATCTTAGTTGAATGAGACTAGATTTCACACATTTGGGTAACTATTGTGAGAGGTTCAGTAAGTTCCAGTTGTAGAGCCTTGAGCAAATTGTTTTACCTTTCTGAGTTCTATTTTTCTGATCTTTACATCTGGTATTCAATGACCCAGCTGATGGAATTTTTAAGTTAATATAGTATATGAATGCACCTACCTTGGTGCTAGCACGAAGTAGATGCTCAATAACTGCTAATTTTCATGCCTTTTTACATACCTTCTCTAAAAAATGTATATCTTTTCATGACTTCAACTCCTACCTCTATTGATTGATTCTCAGATCTGTCCCTCAGGTTCTATCATTCATTTTTCAATAGTGTGTTTTCTTTCATCATTTTCACATGCCTACCTAGATGTTCTAGTAACACCTCAAACTAAAAAATCACCTTTCCCCTAAAACTGTGATCAAAATCTCAAATTGCTCCAGAGTAACGAAATGAATAAAAAGACTTGATCTGCTGGAAACCATTCAGTGTCAGCTCCCTGATCATAATATGCCCAGCCCTGTAGATCTTTACCCACCACACGTGCACAGTACTCACCTACCGGCTCAAGGGAACCCCTGGGAAGTCTATAGTGCTCTTTCTCTGTATAACTCCTTTCTGACACTCTGCTCTGAAATTCTAGCTACATCAGTCTCCCGAAACCGTTCTTGAACTTAAAGAAATCACCATGATCTGCTTGGGTTTTCCCTCTAGGCATCATATCTCAGAAAGTGCCTCCTGAAAGAAAGGTGAGATAATCCCAGGGCTCACTGCATTTGTTTCCCTTCTCTTGGGGATCTCTGTAACTCAATGTCTGATATCCAATGTCTGAAAGCTGCTGTTTCATATATTTTGTGCCATATTCTAGTTGTTTACAGCAGGAGGGCAAGTTTGTTCCTAGTGCTGACTTAAAAAAATACACAATGTGAAAGCTGTGAGTTAAGTTTTACTTGGGGCAAAATGAGGACTATAGCTTTGGAGACGGCATTTCAGATAGCTGTGAGAAACTTCTCCCAAGAGATAGGGGGAAGGTCAGTATATATGTGATTTTGGTGAAGTGCAATTACATACAATGAAACACATATTTTTTACATAAGATTGCTGCTAGTCACAAGGAACAGACGTCACCATGAAGGAATTTAGTGCTTTTCTAGATCTGAGGAGATGCAAGAATTGGGCTCACAAAATTAACTCTGGAAAATATCTAACTCTCCAAAGACCTGTTCTGCCAGCTTTCCCCAAGCACAGAGTGCCTGGTTCCTGATCTCTACCCTGAACTCCTTTCAGGGGGTGGTGAAGGTCAGCAACTGCAGCAGCACCTGATTTAACCCTTATAGAGGTAGATGGTAAGTGCCAATTTGTACTTGACTCCAGTAACTTCACAAAAATAGAAGCCCATTGCTACTTATTTAGCAATATACCCACTTATATACCCACTGCAGTATACAGAATACTCAAACATTTCACATATGGATTTCTTACACAGTTCTTCAGAGAAAAATGATGTGTTTGGAGATAGGACCTCAGGAGGAGCAATTTGTTCCAGCCTGAGGCCACATTTACTGAGACTATACATTCTGTTTTGCATGTCTCATCTTTATGGCCAGGTCTTCTTCATCCAGCACTGGGTCATTCCTGAACCAGGTCCATTTTGACTGACAGGCAGCAAGCCAAATGCTGAGTTGCCAAAAACTGGCAAGGCAGCCAAGTGAGGAGACTGGGATGCCTCACACCCACCTTCCCAAAGCAGGAGCTGGAGGACTGGGGATAACAAATGAAGAAGCAGAGTAGTCTGGGGCGTGGGGAACCTGGGGAGAGGCGATTGGAAAAAAAAAAAGGTGCAGGTAAACACTATTCTGTGCAGGCGTAACTAAACTTCAGGCCTCTACATGTTCCAAAATGGAGGTTTTAACACACTCTAGGGATGAAGCTTTCAGCACTCTGATGTCAAAAGGTTGACAAGGGGACACTCACGCGTGCCTAGTTAGAGGGTCGGTAATCCCATCCAGTCTTAAGCAGCTTACCTCAAGTGAGACACAACTGACTCCCAAGTTCCTGGAAAAAAAAAATTCCGGCAAACTTACTGTTTATGTCAGTGGTCCACGATCTTTTTGGCACCAGGGACCGGCTTCATGGAAGACAATTTTTTCATGGACATGGGGGCAGGGTGGTTTCTGGATTATTCAAACCCATTGCATTTATTGTGTACTTTATTTCTATTATTATTATATAAGCTCTACCTCAGATCATCAAGCATTAGATCCTAGAGGTTGGGGACCCCGGGTTTATGCTACGTGCCACTTACAGGATATGCGAGGCCTTTGTAGCAACAATTATGACTTTTATTAGTGAAGGCAGCTGACATTGATTTGACTAATTACCACAGTTGCAGGGGTACACAGAAGATGCATAGAAGATATTCAAAAAGATAAGTCTCCACTTCTTTGTTCTCTCTTAATTTCTTCCTTTGGGCCTATGAATAAGCAACTGCCACTATATAATTTCTCCACTTTTGAAAGTCCACATCATTTATGTTATTTCATTCATTTCCTTGTATTTCTCATGGCATAACTATTAAAAGAGGTCTAATTTTTCTATTAATGTGGCTAAGGCTTATTCAAGCCTTACTTATCATTTTGAAAGGTATGTTTGATTTTTTAAAAATTCCTATAAAACTCTAGTTACCCAACTCTATTTACCTGTAAGACCAAGAATGCAACTCCACTAAGGGACAGTTTTAAGTCTTGGGGAAGAAAGAAAAACATGAGGAGTGTCAGAGCCAGATTTCATATTCACAGTATCTACTTGCCTGCATCTTTAAAATTAGTTTATTCCTTTCACACTGTTGTATATAGCCCAATGCTTGATAAATATGTTTCAAAAGCTTATTTCTCTTATTATTCTTCAGGTCTTAAATCAAGGTCTTATGAAGGGGGCGGGGCGGGTAGAAATGCGCCTGTAGTAGCCTTAGGTGGTGATTTTCACGTTGTTCAGAGTCCTGATATTTAGAGTCCTTTCAAATTCCAAATTGAGACATAGTCATCATGAACAATAGCTCAGAAGAAACCTCTCTACTGCTAATGCAATTGTTAAGTGTATTGTTTTGAAAATGAAGACTTATGATTTGCAGAAGTTCTCCCATCTGCACTCATGCCACTTTTGAATTGCTTAAAATAACAGAAAAATGATAGCATGAATCTTTTGTATGTGAAGCCATTCTTTTCCTTTCTGGAATGCAATATGTGTATCTTCTTATTCACACTGAAGTGCCTCATTCAAAACACAGAGGCAATTGTACAATAATTCTCACTCGGGATGAAGTTTCGTACAATTGAATAATATCTCAACTTCTCAGTGTGAAGTTAATTTATGTAATTTGTTACACTTTAGGATAAAATAATATAAGCACATATCTACCATATGAACATTCTTTTTTAAAAAACAAAATTTTAATCCTTGTTAGAACAATGTCCAATCACTTTAATTCACAGGGATACATATGCTTTCATTGCAGCTCCATTAGTGCAGACAGTGGCTTCCTGCAGGGCAATACAGAAAAGAGAGATCAATTGTGTCCTTTTATCCTCAAAAATTTCAGAGACTTTAAATTTTTTTCAGACTTTTTATAGACACATAAGTAAGAGAAAAGAAATAAAGATAAACTCAAAGGCAAATAAGATATTTAATACTCTCACATTTTAATCTCTTTCTATAATTTGTAAATACTTTGGATCAAGGAAGATGACTTGTTTTTTGATTTAGCCAGAATAATTCTACACTGTCTTAGAAACTGGGCTATTCCCTATTGTGTTTGCTCTTGAAGTGTGGTATTTCACTAGATTAAATAATAGAACATACTTCATTTTAAAAGTTAGTCATAAAACCTTAATAAACAACCAACAATGTATACCTCACCCAGACAAGCGTGATTATCCATTTCTCATAAGACTTTGAAGATTATAGATTCATCTAAAAACTTCTTACAAACATTTATACAGCTAGTCTTTATTTTTTATGATTTATTTAGCATAATTTAAAATGTGACAATTCAATATTTTTAAAAAAGGAAACAACTTATCTCTCAATTCTCGCACATATATGTTCATCTTTGCCATTTTGCTTTCTGTAATCTTCTGGAAAGGTGAAAAACTAAGACATGAAATTAATACAGTTTTAAAGACTTAAGAAAGTCAAATACCATGAACTTAATATTATTCATTCTGGGCTTCTCAGGTGGCTCAGTGGTAAAGAATCCACCTGCCAATATAGGAGACATGGGTTCAATCCCTGATCTGGGCGGATCCCTCATGCCGCAGAGCAACTGGGCCCATGCACCACAACCATTGAGTTTGTGCTCTAGAGCCCAAGAGCTGCAAAAAGAGAAGCCACTGCAGAGAGAAGCCCACACACCAACAAGAAAGTAGCCCCTGCACTTGCTAACTAGACAAAGACTGCACGCAGCAACAAAGACTCAACACAACCAAAAATAAACAAATAAATAACATTACTCATTCCAAAATGACTGTTTTTTGAAAATAAACTATCTTTACTATGAGAGTGATTCTTTTAAAAACTGAACTTAGCAGTTGAGTTTTGTCTCATGCCGTTTATTCATATCTTTACTCAGACTGTAAGAACTCTTAAATAGTTTTTTCCTCACAGACTTCTTCCTGCATCCTCCAGATAATTCTATTATAATGCGTATCATATGTATTATAGGTAATTATTTGCTTAACTACTACTTTTCTTCTAAGTGATGAACTTTCTGGAGTTAGGGAAAATGTCTTACTCGTCATTGTAAACAGGTCCTGAAACACAAAACCTTTCTTCTCACAGTAAATCATCCCAAGTATTAGTTAACTAAATGAATATGTAACAAAATCCATACACAATTATTGCTGCCTTTTTGATGCATTCTACAAACTGTCTTAACACTTGAAAGCAGCTCCATTCCTTCCTACTAGTCTTAGAAATTCTTTAACTGATTCTTTTGAAGTTTCCTTTGAAAAGTCCTTGCTAATATTTTTCCTGTAAAGACAGAAGTAAGTGAGAAAAGATGTCACCTTTCTGGAGCCCTGAAACCACTGATGGAAGGATTTGGCAATAGTTTATTACTTTTTTAGTCCATATTGTACCTTTCTATAAGCTGAGGAGATAAGAAGGTATACGAGAGAAAAACTATGCATCAGACCTGATTTTTAAAATTCCTTTTCTGAGGAAGATATATTATCATTACCCCTACCACAGGAGTATTAATCATGTTACTTGAGGAGTCATAAAGTCAATGTAATTATCTTGAAAGCCACTGCCTGCCATGGGGATATATATTATTCAGGGAGTTATATTCAGTTGGAAGCTAGGAGGCGAAGGTGGTAATACTCAGTCACCCCTAGCTTCCCACACACCTCCCATTCTCTTCTCTTTCCACCTTTTGACTCCACAGTGGGAATCAGAAATAGTCCAGGTGGAATGTGGGTTTTCAATAACAGTTTGCAAGAATTAACACACTCTCAATCCTGTCTACCAAAAAGACAACTCAGGGTTTCCCGTGGATTTTTAGCCATGTGTATTAGTTAACGCGCTCCAGACAAACAGAACCAATAGAATGTAGATGATTGATGGATGGATAGATGGATGGATAGATGGATAGATAGATAGGGATCTTCTTAAGGAATAGGCTCACATGAATACAGAAGCTGCCAAGTACAAAGCCTGCACGGTGAGCCATCAGGCTGGAGACCCAGGGAAGAATCCATGTTGCAGTTCAAGTCAGAACGCCATCTGCAGGCAGAATTACTTCTTGCTCAGGCTAGCTGAGCCTTTTGTTCTATTCAGGCCTTCAACTGATTGCATGAGACCCATCCACATTAGGATGAGTAAAATATTTTTCTCAAAGTCCATTTAAATGTTAATTTAAATGTTAATCTCATCTGGGAAAAAAATCACCTTCATGGAAATATCTAGAACAATGTTTGATCAAATATCTGGGTACTGTGTCCCAATCATGTTGACACATAAAATTAAACATCACACCAGGTAATATTTACCTGGGCCTTTGCCCTCTAACTCTTCTTCTGTACAGACCTGGGGATGTGAAATCACAGGCCAACATGCCACTGGTCTAAGCAGGCTTGATTGGATTGACAGGACTATACTAAGATGCCCTGGGTCTCCAGCTCTGTATTTTATAATTCTGCTCACTTTTTGTACCTATTATACAAATTAAAATGCCATGTTGCTTCCTTCTCATACCTCCTTCCAGCTCCATTCTCCAAAACAGAATGATAAATAGTACAAAAGATAGTGAAGGACAAAGAAATTGGATTAAATAGCCTCTAAGATTGCTTAAGGAGGAGGCAATGGCACCCCACTCCAGTACTCTTGCCTGGAAAATCCCATGGACGCAGGAGCCTGGAAGGCTGCAGTCCATGGGGTCGCTGAGGGTCGGACACAACTGAGCGACTTCACTTTCACTTTTCACTTTCATGCACTGGAGAAGGAAGTGGCAACCCACTCCAGTGTTCTTGCCTGGAGAATCCCAGGGACGGAGGAGCCTGGTGGGCTGCCGTCTCTGGGGTCGCACAGAGTCGGACACGACTGAAGTGACTTAGCAGCAGAAAGATTGCTTAAGGGGCTTCCCTGGTGGTTCAGTGGTAAAGAATCCACCTGCCAGGAGACGCAGTTTTGATCCCTGGGTAGAGAAGATCCCCGGTAGGAAGAAATGGCAACCTACTCCAGTATTCTTGCCTGGAGAATCCCATGGACAGAGGAGCCTGTCAGGTTACAGTACATGGGGTTGCAAAAGAGTCAGACATGACTCAAAGACTCAGCGACAATAACAAAGATGCCTCAGAGCTCTAAAATTCTATGAGGAAGAGGGAAATTATAGGGCCAGGTTTATCTTTCTTCAAAGCCTGTGTTTGGAGGGATTAGTCCTTGTGATTGTGCCTGGAGAATAAGTGTGTTTGTAGATGGGGAGGGAGACAGGGTTGGGGAGAACCTAAATAGGGAGTAAAAAGATCTGTGGTTGCCAAAAGGTTCGGGAAGAAGGAAAGATGAATATAGCCCAGGGAACTCTACTCAGTGCTCTAAATGGTCACTTAAATAGGAAGGGAATCCCCAAAAGAGGGGATACACATATACATATGACTGATTCACTTTGCTGTACAGCAGAAACTAACACAGCACTGTAAAGCAACTATACCCCAATAAAAACAAAAAAACAGATGAACAGATAGGTAATGAAGCTATTCATACTCCGTTGTGAATACATAATGGAGTATTACTCAGTTACGGTCATGAAATTCTCCCTTTCGCAGCAATGTGGATGGACATTGAGAATATTATGCTTAGTGAAATAAATCAGAGAAAGGCATTGGAGAAGGAAATGGCAAACCACTCCAGTATTCTTGCCTGGAGAACCCCAGGGACAGGGGAACCTGGTGGGCTGCCGTCTATGGGGTCGCACAGAGTCGGACACGACTGAAGCAACTTAGCAGCAGCAGCAGCAGCAGCATTTGCACATCTGAGGTTATTGATATTTTTCCCAGCAATCTTGATTCCAGCTTGTGCTTCATCCAGCCCAGCGTTTCTCATGATGTACTCTGCATAGAAGTTAAATAAGCAGGGTGACAATATACAGCCTTGACATACTCCTTTTCCTATTTGGAACCAGTCTGTTGGTCCATGTCCAGTTCTAACTGTTGCTTCCTAACCTGCATACAGGTTTCTCAAGAGGCAGGTCAGGTGGTCTGGTATTCCCATCTCTTTCACAATTTTCCACAGTTTATTGTGATCCACACAGTCAAAGACTTTGGCATAGTCAATAAAGCAGAAATAGATGTTTTTCTGGAACTCTCTTCCTTTTTCCATGATCCAGCAGATGTTGGCAATTTGATCTCTGGTTCCTCTGCCTTTTCTAAAGCCAGCTTGAACATCTGGAAGTTCACGGTTCACGTATTGCTGAAGCCTGGCTTGGAGAATTTTAAGCATTACTTTACTAGTGTGTGAGATGAGTGCAATTGTATATGTGACAGAAGTCTGGTCCCTACTTTTATCAACCCCCTTGATCATGGTTCTTATTTATTTATTAATTTTTTATCATGGTTTTTTACTGGCTCGAATTTTGAGAGGGTTCCTCTTTGTATTGAACCAGAATCTGCCCTTTAAGATCTTCAATTCAGTGGCCTTCTGTCATTTGAGGCCAAAGTATTATATACCCCTAGATTATAACATTCATTTGTTTCTAAAACATCTTTCAATCTTTTATTTACACAAGGACATGTAAACTTCCTTCAGGTCATTTGTTTTCAAGGTTCTCCAAAATGCCCATCAGAATCACTTGGAATTAAAAAACTATACAGATTCTGAATCTTGGACCTATTGATCCATGATCTCCAGGAGACAGAGATAACTTAAACGTAACTTAAATGTTCCTTTGGCAAATCTGACATACACGTATCGTCTATGTGACAAAAACACTTTCAGTGAGCCATCTTTCTTTTTTCCATTCAGAGATCCCAACATTGCCAAATATCACTTTCACTGACACTGGTGCTTTAAAATTTGGCACTGCCAAATTGCAAACATATTATATTTTGCGGAGATACCAATTACTCCCAGTCTATGATCGCTTAACAGCTGATTGCAACATACAAGGCTTTGGCACCCAGATGTCATAGAGCTGGGTGTGCTTCCTTGGCCACCAATCCTTTTAGTTACTGCATTTCTCTGCAGATAGATGCTGTGTCTGGCTGGCACCAGGCAGTGCACAGGTAGTTCCCACTGTGCTTTGGCAATATATGCAGTGTTCACAGTGAAATTAATTTTACTTCCCTACCATCACCCACTCATAATTCTTGCACTGTTGTTTCAATCAGCTGTCCCCTGCTCTTCTTGTCAATGGCAAGGGATAGTGGAAGCTAGGCAGTTAGCTGAAAGCCAAAGTGCAAGCTGATTTCACACTTGCAAACTGGAATCATGCTTTTCTTTTGCTAAGGAGGGAAGTGCTGTGGGCCACTCAGTCCTACTCTTGCTGCTCTGACAATCCATGAGGATTCTGACATTTTGGGCGTGATCCCCACCATCAAAAAATGACTGGAAACATAAGGGAACTGGCCCATGTCCTCTCCTCTTGTGGACTGTTTTTTATTTATGATTTATCACTGAACTATACCATCTTGTCACTTGCATCCTCACTCCTCATTGCCAAGAACAGCTTTAAAGGGCTAAATTTTTGTCCCTGCACACTCTTCTATTTCCCAGGAATATTCTTCATTTTAGCTACTGTAAGCTCCAAAATTTGCTTCTAAGTAATACCTTCATATTCTTTTCAACACGGATCCACATCTGAAAATCAGTCTTTTCAATGTCTTCTCATTGGAACAATACTCACACCTGCAACATAATACACAGCTCTAGAAAACATCTCAAGATGATCCAGGGCCTGTCAAGTGGCATCTACAAGAAGCTACCTTATCCACTGGAACAATTAAAACTCACATACCAGCCCTCAGGTAAAGCACTTCTTAATACTGCCAAAATTAGTGGTCTTCTTAATAACTCAGCCTCTGAGAACAGTGAATCTTGAAACCACTGCTGTTGAAATGATTTGTTTTCCATTTTTGTTTTGAGACAGTTGTAATTTTCTGAGAGCCTGTCTTCAGTCAAACACTAATTCCAGCTGCCTCAGTTTTAATTTGTGCTTTCTCTGGGAATTTCAGAAATTTCTGATGCCTCCTTTAAGTTGCTCCAGATTGGTTTTGATTTTTAAATGCCCTTTTGTTCCAAACTCTTCATTCTCAGGCTCAAGTTTTTGTTCTCTCCTAGCAAACTCTTTCTTTCATAGCTCAAACTATTCAGGTCCCTAAAGCAGTTAGTGCCATCTTTTACATATGTAGGTGTTTTATAAACAGTCACTTGTTTGTTCATTCATTCACTCATTCGTTTAGCAAATATTTATTGAGTTCCAGCTATGGCTAGCATAGTTTCAGGTTTTGGGATTTCAGTAGTCAATAAACTATGGTGGGAGAAACAAAGCTGTAAATATGTATGTATCAAATTTTTGTAAGAGTTATTGAGAAAAATAAAGCAGGATAAGAGGGCCCAAGATCAGCTGTTGTGGACAGGCTGGTCTAGGAAATCCTTCACAAATGAGGTGGCAGTTGAACAAAAACCTGAAGAAAGAAGGAGGTGTGTAAATTTCTGGGCAAGTGTTCCAGATAGAGGGAAAAGTAAATGCCAAGGTTCTAAGGGAGCATGTCTAGAGAACGAATGAATGAATGGATGGATCAGTAGATGAATGGATATTGAGTGCTGAATATATTAAGGAAGAGAAACTGTTGGGGACAGATCCTCAAGTGATCCCAGTGTTGGTATGAGTAATCTCCTCCCTTGAGTGTAGGCAGACCCAGACCCTTTAAGTTGCTGCTAATAAATAGAATATGGCAAAGGTGAAGACTTCCCTGGCAGACTAGTGATTAAAATTCCACTGCAGGGGGCACGGGTTCAATCTCTGGTTGTGGAATTTAGATCCTAGAAGCCGTGTGGCATGGCCAAAAGAAAATGAAATATGGCAAAGGTAAAGGGTGTCACTTCTGTGGTTATATTATTTTTATATAAACATTTTCTTCCCATCTATCTTATCTAGCCATCCATCCATCCATCTCTGCTGCTAGCATGCACTAGAGATACCCTCCCACTGGGTTTGAAGAAGTGAGTTCCTGGAGAGTGCCATGTGGCAGGGCACTGCAGGTGGCCTCTAGAAACTAAGAACCACAGCCCTACAGTCACATGGAATTGAATTCTGCCAACAACCAGGTGAGCCAGGAAGAGGCTCCCAAGCTCCAGATGAGAACACAGTCTGGCCAACACCTTGATTGTAGGCTTGCAAGACTCTGAGTAAAGGATCCAGTTACATTCTGTCCAGATTCCTGACGCATGGAAACTGTGAGATTATATGTGTTTTAAGTGACTAAGTTCATAATAATTTTTTATGTGCATAGAAAACTAACATAGAAAACAACTATCACAATGAAGCAAAGTAACGGGTACAAAATGCATGTTAATTACCTTACTCATCTTCTACTCCAAACTTAAAAGTAACCGAGGTATCATGTAGTTACTTTACAGTCTCCCCTATCCTCCACCCCCACCCCCACCCCCAACATCTAACCCTCACATCCAGGCTCATTCTCAATAGCTAGGATCACACTACTACATAACAAATTATGCCAAACCTTAGTGGCCAGAAAGAATAATATATTGTTAAGTCACATGATTCTGGGCTCATCTGGACAGTTCTCATGCAGTTCAGTCATACAAATGGCAGCTGAGGCTAGAGTCATCGAAAGGCTCAGTTAGACTGGATGGCCACAACAGCCCACTATAAATCCTGACAGTTGATTCTAGATGTCAGCAAGGACCTAGCTAGAGCTGTCAGTTGGGCTACATGTGACTTTTCCCATGTGCCTAGGCTTCCTGCAGAACAGTGGTTGTGTTCTGTGATGGAGCATTCCCAGGAGTACACATTCCAAGAGGCTGTAAGTGGAAATTGCTAGGCCAGTTAAGAACTGAATCCTAAAGTGGGACAGCATCACTTCTGCCATATTCTTTGCCCAGGTCAAGGGAGTGGAGAAATGGACTCTTTTTAATGGGGGAGGGGTAAAGCGACATTGCAGAAAACCATGCTGCAGCCATCTTTGGAAAATATTCTTGTGCACTACAGTGACTGAGGGAAATCAAGCTCAATTCTGTGCTTCACATTTAATCATAATTGAAATGAGAGCCTTGAGTTCAATTCATGGCTCTGCCCCTTACAAGGTGTATGATTTTGATAATTTAACTCCCTGGAACTTGATTTCTTCAATCTTAAATCAGATAAAAACACCTACGTCACTCGTAGTTATAATGATTAAAGGAAATAATATGAAAAAGATAAAGCAGAGTTCTTGGAACATGGTAATATGTCTACAGTTATTATATTATTATCATATTACTATATTATTAGTTATTATATAATAACTAGTTATTGTAGTATTAATTTTGTCATTTCAATTATGGCTTTATTCCTGACTCTCACAACTGAAACTCTTTTTTATTTTTAGGACACTTTGTACTCTTCTAGTAGTGAATAAATTATGACAGGAGTCTTTGAACCAGTAATCTGCCCTATACCATAATCATCTAGGCATGGTTTTCTGTCTTGGTTATGCCTGCCCTGTCTTCTCAGAGATTATGATATCCATCTGAACCCCAACCAAGCAGTTGGAGTCCTACTTTCTTTTTCTTTTTGGTTGTGCCATGGCATCTGGAATCTTAGTTTCTTGACTAGGGATCAAACCATCCCTCCTACAGTGGAAGTATGGAGTCTTTTTTTTTTTTTTTTTTTTTTAAAGCACAAAGTCTTAACCACTGGACCTCCAGGGAAATCCCAAAGGAGTCCCCTTTTCTACTGGTGGACTTTCTGGATGGGTGTTAACCTACTTACTTTTGTATATTTCTGCACTTGGCCTGTTCTGTGATTTTCCACTATAGCGTTTATCCATAAGGATATCCCATAGGTTGGCATTGCTGCTGCTGCTAAGTCGCTTCAGTCATGTCCGACTCTGTGCGACCCCATAGACAACAGCCCACCAGGCTCCCCGTCCCTGGGATTCTCCAGGCAAGAACACTGGAGTGGGTTGCCATTTCCTTCTCCAATGCATGAAAGTGAAAAGGGAAAGTGAAGTCGCTCAGTTGTGTCCGACCCTTAGCGACCCCATGAACTGCAGCCTACCAGGCTCCTCTGTCCATGGGATTTTCCAGGCAGGAGTACTGGAGTGGGGTGCCATTGCCTTCTCCGTAGGTTGGCATTGGACCCTCTGAATTCCACCTGCTTAGCTTCAAGTCTGGGCTTCATCTCAAGACTTTGTACCTGCTCCACTTTTACAAATCAATCAATTTTCAGATCCTGAATTCTTCTTTTCCGTCTCTCCCTGTTGGTCAGGTATGAATATGTACCTTTCAGGATTCTAATTCTTCATACATGGATGCTCTGCAGCCTCTTACTCAGCTCAGCTGCCTTAAGCATTTTGTCTTCCATGCCCATCAACTCCCTGTGGCTTGCTCACTCACTCCCTTACTCTCTCCCTCAGTGGTCCCTCCAATGAGCCACTTACCACATCCCTTGTGCAAGAGCTCTAAGAATTCCTGCTCTTTCCCATCCTCTAAACCTAGTGTGACTACCCCCCATACTTCCATCTAAGAACATCACTAGGTTTCCTCAAAAGGTCATATATTGGGGATCCCTGAGCTTTTATTTCTCCTTGAAGAGACGAGCATAGAGTAAGAATCCATCCTCATCTAACAGCAGTTAAGTTAAGACAAGACAGACACAGCCCTAGATCCACAATGATTTCTCTAGAGGAGAGCTTTTCACTTCAGCATCTATGGGAAAAGACAATCCTCTAGCAAGCGTGGCAGGTTGATTTATTGCAAATTTGATGTGATGGGGTGACCTAAAGAGAAACAGCACCAAGCTCTCCCTGATGAATATTCACTGGGAAAGAATGAAAAGTGATTTTTACCCCACTAGGAAGCCATTCGGATGTTTCTGTCCCTAAGGTTTGGGGTTCCCTTTCCTCTACTGGAGGCTAATCAGGTTTTGGGTTTCAGGGCTCTGAAGGAGATATTTTCATGTGGGTGGCAACAGAAGTCTACCTTATAACAGAGTTTTCTGTTGAGAGGGCATAGAAAGGCCCATGGATGCTATTAAGCATTACTATTGAAAACAGTCAGAACAATCTTTGTGCTTAAAATTTTTTATAAACTATATTAGATGTAACTCCACAATTGGGACAGAGGGAAAACCGTGGAGTGTTCTGGGTAGTGGATGGTGGGGATGGAGTGCGATGGTGCAGCAGGTGATGGTAGGACTCGGTTAGTAGGGTGGAGCCTAACTCCACAGCCCAGGGAGCCTGCAAGGTAGGCCAATGCTGAGTTTAGCCAGGGGAGAACTCTTTATAAAGAGAGAGCCTCATTGGGATGATCTTGTTCACTTGCAAAGGGACTTGGACCAAGGTGTCCAAGAAAAGAAAAATGAGCATGTAAATGGGATTGCTTGTCTGCAGCTACAAGTCACAGCAAAACATAAGAGCAGTGGAAATGGTCATGCACTAAGAACCATGGGCTATCGTGACGAGAAACATGGGAGGCTGTCTTACTGGGGCTATGTGTGCCTTCCAAGGTGGCAATATGATGTCAAATGTTGTATCCCCTGAATCTGTATCCTTTTTGCTCTTCTATGTCACCCCAGAAACAGAAATCCCAGAAGTATATATTCAGGATCCCCTTGAGAACATGTCTTTAGCTTAGAAGATACCATGGAAAGGATCTTGTGTGAAATTTGGAAAACGTAATAAAAGAAAAATCCATTCCCTCTCCTATAGAAGTTGTAGGCAAGGGCTGGGCTGAAACAGACGGGTTTTGATGCTTCTCAGCCTCTTCCAAGCATCTCTGGGAGTCACATGGCTCCTACAGATGCTTGAGGTGATGAGTAACAGTTCCCTCTGATCCCAGCATTTTCTGCTTTGTTCATTTCAGTAGCAGTACAAAGTCTGTGGAAGCCTCTGTCTCCCTGTATCAAAAATCCCTTCTGGGGACTTCCCTGATGGTCCACTGGTTAAGACTTCACCTTCCAATGCAGGGGGTGTGAGTTCGATCCCTGGTCTGTGAGCTAAGATTCAAATGCCTCTTGGTCAAAATAACAAAACATAAAAGAGAAGCAATATTGTAGCAAATTCAATAAAGACTTCTGAAAGACTGGTCCACATCAAAAAAATCTTTTTAAACAATGTCTTCTGGCTAGAAACATCTACAGTGATTTCCACTTTCCTGACTTGAATAATGACTTTGTAGAGGAGGTGAAGAGATGTCCTCCCAAAAGAATGATGCAGGACTTATAGGTAGGGGTTGGAGCTGATTTTAGTTAACTTGGGGAAAATGATTAACTGTAACCTTATTCTTACCTCATATGCTGTGGAACAATTCATACTTTCTCCATAATCAAAGTGATATTTGTACAAAGTTTAAGGCAACCACTTGAAAGACTTAAGTGATAATCTACCACGGCACCTTGTAATATTAAAAATCTTTTAAAATGTCTTCCTTCATACAATAAACACTAAGACCTAAGTTTTGTGCCCTAAGTAGAAATTCAGAACAGTCTGAGGCCAATGAATAGCATAAACAACAACAAAACAGAATTGAGTATATAACTATGCTAGTTTCAAGCATTTCCTGATTTAAAGAGAGAATTTAAATGTAGGGAATAGTTAGAGATGTAATTAGTCTCTGGAATAACCAATCTTCAGGTTATTCGTGACATGTATCATTTTTTTCCAGTCTTTCAGCTGAGGTAGAATCTAGCCTAGCTAGCTCTTAGAATGCAAAGTAGATGCTGACTTCAGAAACAATTGTTCCATTGTGTTCAAAATGAGTATTCCCTTAGGTGAAGTGGATTAAGACTACAGACTTCCAGTTATAAAAATAAATTAAGTCATCAGATCAGACCAGATCAGATCAGTCGCTCAGTCATATCCGACTCTTTGCGACCCCATGAATCGCAGCACGCCAGGCCTCCCTGTCCATCACCAACTCCCGGAGTTCACTCAGACTCATGTCCATCGAGTCTGTGATGCCATCCAGCCATCTCATCCTCTGTCGTCCCCTTCTCCTCTTGCCCCCAATCCCTCCCAGCATCAGAGTCTTTTCCAATGAGTCAACTCTTTGCATGAGGTGGCCAAAGTACCAGAGTTTCAGCTTTAGCTGAAATCATTCAAATTTAGCTGAAATCATTCCTTCCAAAGAAATCCCAGGGCTGATCTCCTTCAGAATGGACTGGTTGGATCTCCTTGCAGTCCAAGGGACTCTCAAGAGTCTTCTTCAATACCACAGTTCAAAACCATCAATTCTTCGGCGCTCAGCCTTCTTCACAGTCCAACTCTCACATCCATACATGACGACAGGAAAAACCATAGCCTTGACTAGACAGACCTTTGTTGGCAAAGTAATGTCTCTGCTTTTGAATATGCTATCTAGGTTGGTCATAACTTTCCTTCCAAGGAGTAAGCGTCTTTTAATTTCATGGCTGCAGTCACCATCTGTAGTGATTTTGGAGCCTAGAAAAATAAAGTCTGACACTGTTTCCACTGTTTCCCCATCTATTTCCCATGAAGTGGTGAGACCGGATGCCATGATCTTCATTTTCTGAATGTTGAGCTTTAAGTCAACTTTTTCACTCTCCACTTTCACTTTCATCAAGAGGCTTTTGAGTTCCTCTTCACTTTCTGCCATAAGGGTGGTGTCATCTGCATATCTGAGGTTATTGATATTTCTCCCGGCAATCTTGATTCCAGTTTGTGTTTCTTCCAGTCCAGTGTTTCTCATGATGTACTCTGCATATAAGTTAAATAAACAGGGTGACAATATACAGCCTTGATGAACTCCTTTTCCTATTTGGAACCAGTCTGTTGTTCCATGTCCAGTTCTAACTGTTGCTTCCTGACCTGCATACAAATTTCTCAAGAGGCAGGTCAGGTGGTCTGGTATTCCCATCTCTTTCAGAATTTTCCACAGTTTATTGTGATCCACACAGTCAAAGGCTTTGGCATAGTCAATAAAGCAGAAATAGATGTTTTTCTAGAACTCTCTTGCTTTTCCCATGATGCAGAGGATGTTGGCAATTTGATCTCTGGTTCCTCTGCCTTTTCTAAAACCAGCTTGAACATCAGGAAGTTCATGGTTCACATATTGCTGAAGCCTGGCTTGGAGAATTTTGAGCATTACTTTACTAGTGTGTGAGATGAGTGCAATTGTGTGGTAGTTTGAGCATTCTTTGGCATTGCCTTTCTTTGGGATTGGAATGAAAACTGACCTTTTCCAGTCCTGTGGCCACTGCTGAGTTTTCCAAATTTGCTGGCATATTGAGTGCAGCACTTTCACAGCATCATCTTTCAGGATTTGGAATAGCTCAACTGGAATTCCATCACCTCCACTAGCTTTGTTCGTAGTGATGCTTTCTAAGGCCCACTTGACTTCACATTCCAGGATGTCTGGCTCTAGGTCAGTGATCACGCCATCGTGATTATCTGGGTCGTGAAGATCTTTTTTGTACAGTTCTTCTGTGTATTCTTGTCATCTCTTCTTAATATCTTCTGCTTCTGTTAGGTCCATACCATTTCTGTCCTTTATCGAGCTCATCTTTGCATGAAATGTTCCTTTGGTATCTCTGATTTTCTTGAAGAGATCTCTAGTCTTTCCCATTCTGTTGTTTTAGGAAAATTAAGTCATAGGGATGTAATATACAGCATAAGGAATGTAGTCAAGAATACTGTCATAACTTTCTATGGTGACAGATGGTTACTAGACTTATCGTTGTGACTATTTTTTAATTTATTTAAATGTCAAATCACTATGCTATATACCTAAAACTAACATAATATTGTACATAAACTATACTTCAATAAAAAATGAGTATACTCTGTGATATCCCATTTGAAGCCTGCTTATTAGATTTTGCCAAAGTGAAAGTGTTAGTCACTCAAACGTGTCTGACACTTTGCGACCCCATGGACTGTAACCTGCCAGGCTCCTCTGTCCAAGGAATTCTCCAGGCAAAGATACTGGAGCGGGTAACCATTCCCTTCTCCAGGGGATCTTTCTGACCCAGGGAATGAACTCATGTCTACCCGCATTGCAGGCAGATTCTTTACTCTCTGAGCCACCAGAAAAGCCCAGATTTTGCCATGGGAAGGGCAAACAGGGATTTGTGGAGGAGTGGACACAAGGAGGCTTTTTTAAACCACTAGAAACATTGAAAAATCCCAAGAGTGTCTCTCGACTTATATAAAGAAGTGAATATTCTAGGAAAGATATTTAATGAATTTGCACCAAAATTATGAATAATGTGAAGAATCTTTAATGCTTTAACACATAGCAGCCCATCACCTGGCAATGTAACTTTTGTAGTACGGAACTGTACCATTAAAACATGTATAAGTGAAAAAAACAACACAGCCGACTAAAATCCTTCCAATTCTCCTACTAAGAAAGACAAATGTTTTCTGGTTTACTTCAGGCACCTGTGAGCTTTCAATCTGTCGAATATGATCTAGCTGAAGTCAGCAACCTGCACTATGGTCGCAGCTGCCCAGAGAAGTTTCCCCAAGGGAAGCATGTTATTTCCCCAGTGGAGGAAGGATCTGTCACGGTAGACTAGCCATTACAAATGCTCTTTGTGAAATAGAAAATCAAGGAAAAATTGATCTTTCAAATTAGTCTTTTGGCCAATAAAATACAACAACTTGATCTAAAATGTTACTCAAGTATTTACTGGCTTTTACCCAAGTCTTACAGTCTATAATATTGTACTGAATTAAATTCAGTAAATATTTCTAGAATTAAATGACTATATGAATGGATAGAACATCATCAAATTGATGGATATATTGAGCTCTTTTGGAAATATATAGGAGCATTTAAAATTTTAGAAATGGAAGGAATGAAAGATGTATCACTAGGGAGACCACAATGCATGGTCTCCCAAACAGGTTTTATAGTAGCAAATATTAGGTCAGAAGGGACATCTGGACAAAAGGGATCAGTTGGCACTGTTTCAGTCAAACCAACACATATGATCTCCTAAGCATCCCATTCACCCTACCCAAGTCTAAAGCTAACGTGGTAAAGGAAAGAGAAAACAGAATCATTTTAAACATGATCTTATTTGTTAAAACATTAATAGATCTCAATGTGTGTGCTGCTTGGGTCAATCAAGGATCAGGCATTGACATGGATTTAGGAGCGCAAGTGGTTTCTTGAAGGGAGAAAGAGGATAATACCAGTGAATGATGAAGGAGCAGGGAAGACAGAATGGACAAGGAAAGCTTTCTAATTGTCTGTCAGATCTGACACTTGTGAAAAGAAAAGAACAGCATTGGTCACAATCATGACCATGTGACCACGGCGCAGCTCTAAGTCTCAGCCAATCCAGCTGGGAGCTCTGGAACCAAGGTTGCCCATTAAAGAAGAAATTTTGTGCCCCTGCTATGCACAGTCCCTGGCTTAGGCTTTTCAGGAATTGCTGGTCTCAGATCAAAAGAAGGCAAACAGGAAGATTTGCACGGTTTGTAGCTGAATGAAAAGATTTCTCTTGATGGAAAATCTGACTGGTGCATCTGCAATGGCTGCCTCACAGAATACAAACCTAATTGTCTTGGACAAATGAAGACACTGAAATTCACAGGGATCTTTAAAGCACAGGGCAGCTACTGGAACCTCAGGTTCTTGACTTTAGGGACATTGAAACATCACACTGGTATGTCTTCTTTACAGTAACTTTGGGCTAACAGAACTTTGAGATATTCCAAATAAGAAACTATGTTTGATCCCATAGCAAGCAAGAGACAGAGCTGAGAGGTAGACCCTGATCTAACTCACTCCAAAGACTAAGCAGGCAAGGTGGGGGAAAACTGATTCATGAAAACAAAGATCTCTTAAAGGTAACATCCAGACCTTAAGTCCACTAAGATGCTGCTCACCTTTTCTAACTCTTTCAGGCCAGACTAGTTTAGTGAAGGATGGGTATAAACACGTTTTGGATTGGTGGAAAGTAGTAAACTGTTTAGATATACCAGGCTGGCCAAAAAGGTTTGCTTGTGTTTTTCCATATGCTGCTATGGAAAAATACAAACAATCTTTTTGGCTAACCCAATATAAATGTCATTTCTCACTTTAAAAAATGGCTTGTGCCCTAATAGAGGGAATAATGTCCCATCAATCAGCCTCTGAATATTATAAACTAATGAAGGTCTCTCCAGGGTCTGGTTTTGGGGGACTCTTCAAACACCCACACATCTACCAGTATTTGTTTCATCACAGTTGCAGGAGGGTGGACAGGCTGTTTGCTTAAGACTTATTCCGCGTGGGTGAGGGAGGCAGTTGAGATTCTAAGAGCTGGCTGTAACTATGTAGTTCAACTCTACAGAGTTCATAGCTTGTTCACATGAGTGGATAGCCAGGGAACATCAGTACTAAAGATAGGGCAAGTAATGTGTGCATAAAGAAGATATACTTGTGTGTGTGTGTGCGTGTGTGTGTGTCTGTAAATAGAAGGTCTCACAGGAACTGTAAATAGGTTTCATCTTCAGTGCAAACTCAAAAGTATATGATAGTGACATTTTGGAGTTCTTATAAGAACTCTGATGTGAAATTCAGGTTTAGTAGGAAAGAGTGCTATACTTTATTAGTCATGCCTGCATAGGGACAGGAAGTGGGGTGGCAACATACATGCCATAAATTAGCACATATTGGTGCTACAGAAGGAAAAAAGAACTCAATCTTCAAAATGGGCACAGTTTATGTAAGGACATTTTGCTTTCTTTCACAATGTTTCCATTAGTTTTAGCTTGGTCCAAGCTGAGTTGGTGGGACTCTGAATACTCTACTCTGTATTTAACCAGAAAAATCTGCTTCCATCTCTTTGGAGTCATGGGCCTTACCCAAGATTTCCTTGGGAAATTTGAAGAGGGAATTCCATTGCTTTCTAATGAAAATACTTTTGGGGCCAACCCAATAAATAAAAATAAGGATTTTGAAGGTGGCTGAACTAAAAGATCCTTTGTCACTTCCAGCTCTAAAACGTCAATACATATGGCATCCTATCTGAGAGCCTGGGGAGAAATGGCCCTGCTTTTTCTACCTGTTCAATATGAGATAGTTGTATGGCATCACCGACCCAATGGACATGAGTTTTAGCAAGCTCTGGGAGTTGGTGATGGACAGGGAGCCTGGCCTGCTGCAGTCCATGGGGTCGCAAAGAGTCGGACACGACTGAGCAACTGAACTGAACTGAATTTTGAAATTTGAGGCAGTTGCAGGTGTGCTACCGTAGGTAAAGAACTGCTGACTCTTCATGAGTAGGGTCAGGTCTGGGAGGAGAGAGAAAGGAATTGAAGGTGCATTTGGTGTGTAAGACTGTGAAGAATGCAGCAGCTACTACAGGAGCTGTGTGAGATACTTGAGCAGAACTGCTGCACTGCACTGCAACCTGCTTTCCCCTTTGTTTCTCAGGTGCTGGTATCTGTATGGGAGATTTAAATAGAAAGGGGAGCTTAAATAGAAAACATTTTATACTAATATGATTTGACTTCCTTGGCAGTCCAGTGGTTGAGACTTCATCTTTCAGAGCAGGGAGTGCGGGTTCAATCCCTGGTTGGGGAGCTAAGATCCCACATGCCTTGTGGTCAAAAAAAAACAAAATATAAAACAGAAGCAATACTGTAACAAATTCAATACTTTAAAAATGGTCCATATCAAAAAAATCTTTAAAAAAGAATGTCGAGGTGACTTTACTCTTCACTTATAAATGACAAGCTTCTCAGTATAGTAACTAGCATACAGTAGGCAATAAATATTTGTAAGTGAATGAGAGTATAATGAGTACTTGGTCTCGTCCGACTCTTTGTGACCCCCTGGACTGTAGCTCACCAGGTTCCTCTGTCCATGGGATTCTCTGGGTAAGAATACTACAGTGGGTTGTCATTCACTTCTCCAGGGAATCTTCCTGACCCAGGGATTGAACTCAGGTCTCCTGTATTGCAGGCAGATTCTTTACCATCTGAGCCACCAGGGAAGCCCAATATATCTGAGTAGAAATCACATTCATTCGTTAAGGCCCAGCTATTTCCCTTGAAATTGTGCTTCAGTTTAGAAGTGATATATACATTAGAAAAGGAAAAAGAGACTCCATGATTAGAAAAGAGTAGAACAGAACAGAACACAATTGAAGCAGAAAACCATAGGTTTATATTCCAAGTGGTAAATATTAGTGGGTGCACATATTCCTCCCTGCCTTCCTTTTGATTCTGATTTTTTTCTCTGAACACGTGATATGCTTTGGACAGTGAGATGATGTCAGAGGCTTGGGAAAGCGCTTGTGTGTCTCTGCTCATGGTCATGTTCTGCCGTTGCCCAGAGGGCATGCCCAGGCTTATGAGCTGGTAGATGAAGGATGCTGGCATAGAGTGAAGTCTCTTCAGTCATTCAAGCCAAGGCCATCATAGATCAGAGACCGAAGAGTCAAACCCTAGGCGAGAGAGTGAATCCAGCCAAGACCAACAGAGGTGCCTAACTGATAGCCCAGATGCATGAGCAATAAATACCCATTTTTGCATGCTGCTACAGTTCTGTGGTATTTGTTACACAGCACTGACATCACATAAGAATGCTAACACATTCTAGCTTCAAGATTACCACTTGTGATATCTTAAGCAAACCCTTTACCTTGTTGAGCCTCAGCTTATAAAAATAGAATATCTTCCCTTTTTGCTTCATCAACTTATTGTTGGTTAAACTGAATTAAACAACATAATACATGTGGAAATTCTTTGCAAAAAGAAAAAATGTGCTCCAAATTAACTTTATTATGACTTTTATTATAGAGCCGCCACCATGTCGTCCTATCTCCCTTTGTATCTAGTGGTGATCAGAAACTTTTCTTAATACCTTGTGCACACCCAGGACATTGTGCTCTCTCTCATCTGTGTGTGTGTGTGTATGTGTGTGCTAAATCACTTCAGTGCATCTGACTCTTTGTGACCCCATGGACTATAGCTCACCAGGCTCCTCTGTCCATGGGATTCTCTAGGCAAGAATGCTAGAGTGGATTTCCATGCCCTCCTCCAGGGGATCTTCCTGACCCAGGGATCGAACCCATGTCTCTTATGCCTCCTGCATTGGCAGGTGGGTTCTTTACCATTAGCGCCACCTGGGAAACCCCCTCTCTTATCTGACAGGTGGCAAACTGTGTGTGTGAGTATGACTCTCAGCAGAAGCAAACCACAGCTGTGGAGTTCCCCCATCTTCTAAGAGTCAATGACATTTTACCTTAGGTTGGAATTGTTGTCAACATCAGGCTGTGAATTGTTGCCAATATCAGGCTGTGTCAACCTGATCAGTAGGCATCAATATTGTTACAGTAATTCCATCTGGATCCATTTTGACCAGTCATTTCCATAATTTTCACAAAGGCCCCCTTTAAAATTATTTTTGGATGTTCAGTTCAGTTCAGTCGCTCAGTAATGTCCGAATCTTTGTGACCCCATGGACTGCAGCACGCTAGGCTTCCCTGTCCATCACCAACTCCCAGAGTTCACTCAAACTCATGTCCATTGAGTCAGTGATGCCATCCAAACATTTCATCCTCTGTTGTCCCTTCTCCTCCTGCCTTCAATCTTTCCCATCATCAGGGTCTTTTCCAATGAGTTGGTTCTTTGCATCATGTGGCCAAACTATTGGAGTTTCAGGTTCAGCATCAGTCCTTCCAATGAATATTCAGGACTGATTTCCTTTAGAATGAACTGGTTGGATCTCCTTGCAGTCCAAGGGACTCTCAAGAGTCTTCTCCAACACCACAGTTCAAAAGCATCAATTCTTTAGCACTCAGCTTTCTTTATAGTCCAACTCTCACATCTACACATGACTACTGGAAAAACCATAGCCTTGACTAGACAGACCTTTGCTGGTAAAGTAATGTCTCTGCTTTTCAACATGCTGTCCAGGCTGGTCATAGCCTTTCTTCCAAGGAGCAAGCATCTTTTAATTTCGTGGTTGCAGTGATTTTGGAGCCCCCAAAAGAAAGTCTCTCACTGTTTCCATTGTTTCCCCATCTATTTGCCATGAAGTGATGGGACTGGATGCCATAATCTTAGTTTTCTGAATGTTGAGCTTTAAGCCAACTTTTTCACTCTCCTCTTTCACCTTCATTAAGAAGCTCTTTAGTTCCTCTTCACTTTCTGCCATAAGGGTGGTGTCACCTGCATATCTGAGGTTATTGATATTTCTCCCGGCAATCTTGATTTCAGCTTGTGCTTCATCCAGCCTGGCATTTCACATGATGCACTCTGCATATAAGTTAAATAAGCAGGGTGACAATATACAGCCTGACGTACTCCTTTCCCAATTTGGAACCAGTCTGTTACTCCATGTCCAATTCTAACTGTTGCTTCTTGACTTGCATACAGATTTCTTAGGAGGCAGGTCAGGTGGTCTGGTATTCCCATCCCTTTAAGAATTTTCCAGTTTGTTGTGATCCACATAGTCAAAGGCTTTGGCGTAGTTAATAAAGCAAAAATAGATGTTTTTTGGAACTCTATTGCTTTTTTGATGATCCAGCAGATGTTGGCAATTTGATCTCTGATTCGTCTGCCTTTTCTAAATCCAGCTTGAACATCTGGAAGTTCATGGTTCATGTATGTCAATGAGTTTAAAGACTCATTGTTAGACGGAGCTTCTGATCCACAGGAAAATATTCCACCCCCAAATTAATAAGATTTCAGGACCAAACAAAGCATATTACTGTTTTCATTAGTCTTTCAAACTGTCTTGTGAAAACAGGTACTATTTTATTTTTTTAGATTTTAAAATAGTGAAGTCCATTAGAATATTTTTTAAAAAAAACCTCAAAATCTCCATTTCTATTTCCACATAACTCCTTGGGGATTCAGCATTTGGGATCCAGAGTTGTTATGCAGTTTTTAACTGTCTCCTTTCAGGATTATACAGGACTATTTTTATATATAAGAGGCGTAAAAGAAAATCACTGAATTTTATACCTGCAAGGAATTTTAGAGATAGCTCATAATGCACACACAGAGACTAAGGTCCTAAGCTGTTGAACACTATTGGAAAGTTTACACAATTAGAGAACCAGTCAGAATTATAACTCAGGCCCTTTATTTCTTTCCATGCTTTAATGCCACTTTCAGAGACACCACAGAAGGCTCTTCCTAAAGTCTCTATTAGCTTGTATTTGATATTCTGCCAATTTAGAAATTTATTTGCTAAATTTCCATCTCTAATTACGGAAAAAATTAAAACAAACAAAGCAAAATCAACAAGCATCCATAAATGATAGTCTGTGAACTTTGGTCTCTTAGGTATCATTTTCCCTCAGAATGAAAGAAGAATCTGACTTCTGAAATTCTAAATAATCCTAATTTTCCAGATTTTATTTTTTTTTATAGATTTTATATTTTTTTACCTTTGAATAGGGTTTTCTTCCTGAATTCCATTAAGCCACTCCCATTCCCTGACCGCATACATCAGCTTCTGTCTTTAGTTGGATTTTCTGGCTATGTATTTTTTTGGACACTCCAGCCATTCACTTGTCCCCTCACTCTCGCTTCCATGAAAAACTTTCCCACAAATTTTCACTTGTGGGCAAGTACTGTCTCTCCAAATTCATTTGAGCCTTTCCAACTCTCTGGTTGATTTCTACAGCTGAAATTCCATGGCTACGTCCAGCACAGCTGATTTACAGCTAACATAGTCACTGTGCTCCTTTTCTGACAAGGAAATTGTCACTCCCCAGTGTCTCTGGTTTGAATCTTCTGCATAAGGTTTTAATAGTTGCCCTCTCCCACCCCATATATCTGATGTGTCAAGAAATTTTTCTTTGGCCAGACTCTGAACCATATGATTATCTACTCAAGATGAACCAGTGAAAAATTCCTACCTTGTTTTTCTATCTCTGGTTTCTGCCTCCTGCACCTCATCTAAAGCATTTCTTGCATATTAACCTGATGAAAACATTGCAGTATCATTTAGCAAACCCTGCTGGCTCTGACAGTAAAGAATCTGCCTGCAATGCAGGAGACTGGGGTTTGATCCCTGGATCAGGAATATCCCCTGGAAAAGGGAATGACAACTCACTCCAGTATTCTTGCCTGGGAAATCCCATGGACAGAGAAGCCTGGCGGGGTCACAAAGAGTCAGACACGACTAATACTTTCACTTCCACCAAGGCTCAGATTGAGATCTTATCTGTTTCTGTGTCTGAGAAGAGGAATTAAGAGCATGCATTTTCTGACCCCAACCACTTTGCTGTCTTATTTGCCACTGATGTAAAATAGCTAGTCATTGTCTCACGTAGTCAGCAAACTATGACACGCAGAGCAAATCTAACCCACCACCTGTTTTCCTGTGGCCCAGAGAGGCTTTTACGTTACTAAGTGGTTAGAAAAAAAATATCCAAAAAAACAGAATATTTTGTGCCATGTACAAGTTGTAGGAAATTCGGCATTCATAAAGTAAGTTTTATGGTAACACAGTCATACTCACTTGTTTACTTATTATGTATGGCTGTTGTATGCTTCAGTGACAGAGATGAGGGACTTCCCTGGTGGTCCAGTGTGGCTAAGATTCTGCACTTCCAATGCAGGGGGCCTGGGTTTCATATCTGGTTAGGGAACTATGATCCTACATGCTGCAAATAAGACCTGACACAGCCAAATAAATAAATCAATATTTTTTTAAGAAAATCATAGAGATGAGTAGCTATAGCAGAGATCATATGGCCCCCTCAAAGCCCCAAATATTTACTATCTGGCTGTCAACAGAAAAAGTCTGCTAACCCCTTTATGTGTGCTGTTCTCTGAAAATATACCTCTGTGGCCATCTACACGCTATTTATCCTTGTTAAGGAAAATTATACAAAACGCAGAAATAAGAAAAAAGAATGAGTGCATGTCATTTTGATGTCAGAGTGAAGCATTGCCTGACAGCCCTACCCAATGATTATTTCATTTTCTAGAGGATGTACCTTTGTTTGATTCACTGTTTACTACTGATCATCAGGGCTCAGATTCTGAAGTTACATGTTAACTTATAAATATCTATTTAGGAGGAAAGGCTACTTCAAAAGATACAGTTTTATTACTCTGTAGGATATTAATTTTTCATCTACCTGGAAATTCATTTCATGGTGCCTTGGACTTACTGTCTATATAAATCTCAGTTTTTTTAACTCCCTTTTGAACCATTTTTACCATTCTGCTGGTTCTCTCACTAATGATTTAAATTTTTGATACACACTCATTCTGCATTTGTATGAAGGTCATGTTTTTGACATTTTTAAAATTATATTTTGACCCACTGTCTGTGATTCCCCACACACATCTCAAATGTTGGCCTCAAGTCCCCTGTCAAATGGCACTTAATGTTGTCTTTTGTTGCTAACACTGGTTTAAATTGATCATTTTCACAGTATTCATCTTGTTAATGAACATATAATTTTTCTCATAGATCCTAAGATTTTTAAAGGTCAGTGAGTACATTTTTTTTTTTAAGATTGAATTTTCAAAATGCGTTGGTTATATTAAAAACTCATTAAATGTTTGTGGAATGAATGAGCTTAAAATGCATTTAAAAGAAAGACTGTTATTAAAAAAAAAAAAACAAACACTGTCATTCTTTGTATCAGAAGGGAAACAATAGAGAAAATAGTGCAGGGCAACAATACAGAGCCTTCTAAGTGTTTGTTTAGCAAATATTAAATAGGAAATTAGATAAGAGTTCCTAGGTTGCTGTGAATCAAAACAATGATAAATTGCCTGCATTTAGAGTATTCAGATTTCTTCTCTTATGTGGTAGCAAGAATCTTGTACATGATAAAGCAGGTCTCATCCACTCAATATAATTATCAGCTTCTTGTATACTGAACATTGATGCGGCTGATTCCCAATCTGCATACAGCATTGAGCTATGAATTTGCTCTCTTCTTTCTCCTTTATTTAGAAGTTAATCACTATGTAATGATTATTTTGCAGTGATTAACTTCTAAATAAAAGAAAACTAAGGCCTCATCAAATCCATAGCTCAAAGATACTTTCCATTTAGTTGTCCAGGTATAGAACTAAATAAGGTAACCTTATATTAACTGGAACATCTAATATACCCTAAATGGTGTTTTCACAGGTTTGAAAAAAATGTAACTGCACACCTGATCTTAGAAAAATATTAAGGCATTGGCAAGCATGCAGAGGAGAAAAATTACTCATAATCCTACCTCTAAAACCATTCTTAGTTAATCTCCAGTGACAAGCCTTTGAAGTAGGCATTATCATCCTTATTTTGTTCATTTTGAACCCAAGAGAAGCTATACCAGAGTACAGAAGACTGGCAATCTTGTCATAAACATGGGACAACTCTAAGGAACCATCTTAGCTTCACAGTTCCGAACGGGTGTCAGCTGAGGACTTCTGTGGAATAGCACCAGTGCCCAATTTCTGGCCCTGATCTGTGAATTAAAATATAAATGCTATGCCCTTTCCTTATCTCCAGGATACAGTGAGTAAGGATAGAAAGACATAATTAAAAAAAAATACATCTGGAAAAAGAAGAATAAGGAACAGAGAGGTCACTGGTTTATGGAAATTCTGAAACACTGGCAAGCAACATTACAAAGATTCTAGCACTCCACCACCACAAATGGGGATGTCTGTAACATGGAGCTATGGCTTGAGAAGGACAATCCAATAGCAGTCTATACTTTTCTGGCCCACTCAGATGAGGAGTCAACAACTGCCTAGTTTTGACTTCATGGACCGTGAGTGGGAATGATAGAACTTTTAGAAGTGAGGTGGGGACAGGCTCCTGGATACTCCATAGCTTGTCTAAGACCTAGGGGAAGGTAGAGCTACACAGTGGAAAAATTCCAACAGTTAGGATTGGGTCTCAGTTAACCAGAAACTCCTACCGCAATAAAATTTGAGTGAGTTCGGCACCTGGATATTGTAAATTGTTGTAGTACCTGGCATTACAGAACCCAGCTAGATACGGTCTGTGTGTCATACCAATGCATATAACTTTAATGTTCACAAAACATTATGTGTTATTAGCTCTGCTTTACAGATGAAAAAAATGGAGGCTCAAATGGATTAAATCTAATTTGACAAAGGTCCATGAAAAAGCTGAGAAGCTAGGACTGAAAATTATGTTTCTCCAAATAAAAAACTCATGCCATTTTCTTTATATCATGCTAGGAGAAGAAAGAAGAGGGGATGGGGAGACATAGAATTAGGAGAAGCAGAGTAGAGTTCAAAGGAGGGGGGTTCTATGCATGAGGATGCCAATGTAAAATATATACCTCCGTTAGGATGGTATTCTAGAAACCTTGAATAAGGCTCTCAGTGGAACGTTCTGTAGACTATAGATTATTAAACAGACTTGAAAATGAAAAGAAAGAGGGTTATGAACTGAGAGTGCAGCACTGACATATATACACCACCATGTGTAAAATAGATAGCTAGTAGGAAGCTGCTGTATAGCACAGGGAGCTCAGCTTGGTGCTCTGTGATGACCTAGGGGGTAGGATGGGGGTGGGTGGGAGGGAGGCTTAAGAGGAAAGGGATATATGTATACTTATGGCTGATTCAAGATGTTGTACAGGATAAACTAACACAACATTGTAAAGCAACTATATTTCAATAAAAAAAAAAAAAGAAGAAGAAGAGAAAGAAAAGTTCCAGGTAGACAAAAGTTGATGCTGTCTTTTGGCTCTGAAGAAATCACTGTGCCAACTTACTCTTTAACCCATAGTAAATAAACCCACAGTAAATAAGCACACCCATTACCTCATCTCCTGATGACCTCAGCAACACTTGGTGCATCACCTAATTAGCATCTGTATGATTTTATTAGAATTTGTTCATATTTTTGAAAAAATCTCACAATTTTAGTAAATGTTGCTCTTTATTAACCTGGACAGTTTCCTCCCAGCATGCGTGGATTATTCCCATAGGCCTTTGCCCTCATCCTTCTCTATTCTTAATCCACATTTACTTTGAAAATCCTAATCCACAGAGTGAAATGACTGAGGCCAATTTCAAACAAAACTTTATATTTGATGTGTATGAACATGGCTTTGGGCTACTTTCCTCAATAGTGATTCAATTTAACTGCAATTGTATTCCATTTGGAATCTCTTTGGGACACAGGTGGCATTTTGCTAAGACTTTTGGCAGCCCAGCCAGATATAGTGCAGTTGATAGTACATACTTTCTGATGGAGAGGTTCATCAGACTATTTAATTGTACTTTCCATTGCTTGCTGCTGTGTACAGAAGAGCCAAGTAGGGAAGGTTCATCTTTTCCTATCTAAGGTGCTCATTTGCATATTTAAATATGCTTTGGATGCTCTCCCAGTTGTAGCTTAGTGGCTAATGTTTAAGCACATATTTGCATTTGAAAAAAAAAGTTGTGGAAAGAAGGAAAATATACATTTGATCAAAAAATGCTAATGAGAATTTAATATAGCTTCAACTTTTCCATTCCTGTTCAAAGTGTTAGCATGGCCTCTTGGCTAGAGAACTCTCTGTGGTTTGTTCTCAGTTCTGGGGACATCATGTAGGAACTCTATGTGTTTTAGAATCTTTAGCTACATAATGATCCCTGGGGAGTTCACTGATGGAGGTTTGGCCTTAGTTCAGTGATTGGTAAATGGAAACCTTAATGTGAAGACTCTCCTCATGTTAGGCTACACCAACAGACCTACATGCCCTTTTCTTGCTCAACTTCAAAACAGAAGAAGGAGCCTCAGGAACAGAGACATCAGTGGTCTAATGGATGGGGAAACCTACATATCTGAAGCAAGGTCCTGGAGCAATACCCCAGTGTGTAAGACAGCTGGCAGGCAGGACAAGGCAGCAGTCTTCATTGGGGGAAGGGGGAGGGAATTTTAAGGAACTGACCTCAAAGTGGACTCATTAGTTACCAGGGAAATCAGTAGAGGCTACATTCCTCACAGCTTTTTTGATGGGAACAATCACCAGCTGGGGCAAGTATGTAGGAAAGTCAGTCACGTGCTTAAGATACAGGTGAAGCAGCACTGGTCAGGCAGGAGGTGGACAGAGAGCAAGACAATAGCCATCTTGAGTGGCCTGACCATACACTCCACCCCCTGAATATCATGCATGACCCTTACAATCTTGGTCTGCCCTTCTTTGACAATATCTCTGGAGTTAGGTATGTAGGGGGCACTGTAACCAGATACCACAAATACAACACAGACAGCAGCAGCCAAAGAGTATAAGAGTAAGAGACCTCGCATGCTCAGAATAGTCATTTGACAGGATGTGGCCAAATTTTGGAGCCAAGCGCATATAGGGTCAATGGAAAGGGAGTCAACAGCAGCAGTGCCCTGTTTAGTTAAAAGGAAGGTAAGGCCACGCCTGGTTTTCACAAACCCACAGCCACCCCCATGGGGAAGGGAAAGCCCAACTTTAAAAGAAACAGTCTGGTGGCCAAACCAGGACTCAGCAGACACGGTATAGATATGTCACCTCATGTTATGTTGAGGGCCATTAAGGGTGAACCCAGTAGGTCCTTTCAAACAAAAACCAGTTAATCCCATGCACTTCTGGATAGAAGCCAGCCTATTCCACTCCACACAACATACATAGCCCGGGGCAGGGGGCGGGGTGGCGGGGGGATTCATGGGCTGTCAGTTGTACAGTAACGCTTACCGAGAGGGTCTTTCTGACGTACTGGCATATGAGACCAGAAGATGGTGAGTCTTTTTTCCCCATTGCCAGCAATCCCCACATAGTCACATTAGGCGGGTCGATTTTTCATGGAACTATAGAGCAACATGACAGCAGCATCTCTCTGTGAGGCCAGTGTTGCCACAAACAGACTTCCTCCCTCAGACAAGGGATGAAATGTAAGACATATAACAGGCACAACACAGGGGAGATGATGACCATTAAGCAAAATACAAGCAGTAACCACATTCTGAGATAATACCACACCTGCCTCTGGTTTTTGTCCTAGTCTGCAACACAGTTCAGGAAACTCAACTTTTTAATAAGAACATATCTAAAATCACATCTACAATGACCAATGACTAGTTCTACTTTGGATGTTTGAACCACAGCTACTCCATTTTGACTTTCAAATGCATTCCCTTCCTCAGTGGCCAAAGCAGATATATGGTACATGTTTGAAAGGCCACGAAACAGACTGCTCTGGTCAATAAAATTTAAGTAAAACCACATATAAGCCTGAATGATTTCCCCATACCTCAGTACATGCAGATTTTCCCATCAATTCCCCTTTTGATTGCAAATCTTCCAATAGAAAGCACTGATGATCAAAATATACATCCTTTGATGCTGGCCTGCTGGCTCCTACCCCAGGTTCAGATCATGTCCCTCAATACTAAGTCTCCTTTGTGTTTCCCTGGTCATTCATGTTGGGGGAAAATTAATCAGATCTCCTGAACAGGCTCAGAGGTATGTTAATGGGGACATACTTTACAGGCTATGCATTTTATCACTTATACCCACTGTCACACAAGCATTGTATATGGGCTTTTAGCAGCCGACTTAAAGCAAGCAGTGTTATACTTCATGAGTAGTCATACTCTGTGACAATTTCACTAGGTAATCTTTCCATCCAGAACATCAGGGCAAAAGTACTCCTAACACAACTTCATAAATACAGACCTCAACAAACAGAACTAGAATTTAACATCCACTGAAGCATAATATTGTTCTCTCTAAAATTACCTTCATCTCTACCAAATACAGTCAGTCCAAGCATTTCCTGACTGGAAAACTTAATGCTTTAGTTTTCCTTTCCTAAGCATGCAAAAGTAGGTAAACTGAGACCTGCTCAGCAACTAATGTTCTAATATTTTATTCTATTTGAAATGATCTACGTCGTCAATGAATTCTTTTCATTTAATTTAGTTTAGGGACTTCTCTGGTGGTCCAGTGGTTAAGAATCCACCTTGCAATGCAGGGGACAGTGGTTCGATCCCGGGTCTGGAAAGATCCCACTTCCCACGGGGCAAGCTCTGCAAAAGAGCAGCCAGCACAAGAGGAGCCGGTGCACCTCAACTAGAGAAAGCTCGTGCAGCACTGAAGGCCCAGCGCAGGCATAAATGAGTAAATAAAATAAAAAATTTTAAAAGCTAAAAAAACCCAGTTTAGTTTCAAGTTACCAAAATCTGGACAGACTGTGTTAAACATTCACAAAAGGTAATTATTTCTATAGAGTTACCTAAAAGTTCTTTTTTTTCTCCTTTACTCTCAGAGATCGTGGAAGATTCAAATTCCAGAGAGCCCAGGTAGACAATTTACATCTCAAAGGCACAGGAGAAGTACCAATTCCTTCTAGAAAGCTAGCTTAACCAATTACAAAAGGCACACTTTGAAACAACAGCAGAGCCATTAGAGGTCTTTGTTCTCCAGACCTGTTTCGAGCCCTCCAGCAAGCTCCAATCACCAGGGGGCCCCACAGACCAGCAGACAGCCACCCTGGGATTTCCTCTAACTTGTGGGATCACCCCTACAGCTTTGGGGCCCCACGAGTTAGTGGTAGGCCACCCCAGGATTATACCCGCAACTTTCTATTCCCCGCTCAGTATTTCCCGACATCTCGGCGCTCATAGGAGTTTCCTCCCTCTCCTGACATTTGTTGGGCTGCGCCCCGTAGGCTACAAGGCCTGTACTTGCTTAGCTTTAAGGCAGAAGAAAGAGCCCAGAGTCAGCAACACAGACATCAATAGTCTAATGGATGGGGGAGCTTACATGGCTGAAGCAAGGTCCTGGAGGACACCCCAGAGTGTGCAGCAGACAGCATCGTGGCAGTCTTCATTCCCCAAGGGAAGGGGATAGAGCCAGTTAGAGGGCAATTGACCTCAGGTGGGCTCATCAGTTACCAGGGAAACCAGAAGAGGGCATGCCCCTCACCACCCCTTTGATGAGAACAATGGCCAGCTGGGGCCTGGGGCAAATATGGAGGAAGGTCAGCCCTGTGCATAAGATACAGGTGAAACAGGCATTTGTCGGGAGGTGGGTGGACAGATAGCAAGAGAACAGCTATCCTGAGTGGCCAGACTACAGAATTTTTATTTATCTGTGGCAGGACTATCCCTGGGGACTTTGCTGATAGAGGTTTGGCCTTAGTTCATTACTAGTAAAATGAAACCTTAATATATGGCCTCCCCTAGCTAGCTGCCTGTTCTCCTGTAAGCAGAGTGAGTTTTGACTAAGAAAGAACCCTTATGGGCTGGGAGAGGAGAAGGAAGAGATTTTCTTCCTGTACATTTTGTTACATTTAAATTTAATGGTATTCGTGACCATCCGAGATTAGACAGTTTTGTTTAGATACTGTCAGGCCTAACATGTCCATTTCCATTGGTCTTATAACCACAACTGCTTGAGAGTTCCTAAATGAGCTCAGCAGAAGAACTCCCCAGCTGATCCTGGTCAATTCACAAGAATGATAGCAGAAAGTTTATTGTTTCCAATGACTGGCTTTTGGGGTAGTTTGTTACGGTAGCAATAGAGAGCTAAATCAATGCACTTCTCTTAGGTCTCTTTCCCCAAGCCTCTCATTTCCACTTCTTCCCTTGCACATCATGGTAAGGTGAGAGGTGAGAGACTATTGCACTGGTTCGTACTCCAGCTTGTGGACATTACATATCCTTCTTTGGCCTTCTGCTGCCCACACCCCCAAGAACCATATAGACTCTGAGTAGCCAGATATAGCACATCAAGTACATAAGCTGCGAGAATGTTTTAGTTTTTCTTATTAGCTGATTTGGTGACATACTTAGAGATTAAAGAATAAATGCTCTTAAATACAACCTATTGAAGTCCTTCCTGGACCACAGTGATAAACTACAAGTCAAAGATGTTTTGAACAATAAAAAAGGTGGAATGAAAAGTGACTACATATATTTTCATTTTACATTAAGACAACCTGAATTTTAAAATGTAATCTCCAACTTGCTTTCAATAATACCAGCTACCCTTTATTTATCACCTACTATGTACTATGCCTTCTATATATTACTTCTAACCTGTATTCACAAAGACCCAGCTACATGGTCTCCCTTTTCTTCCTCAACACACCAAGCTCATTCCTGCCTCCACGGCTTTGTATTAGTCTGTCCTTTGGACTCAACTGCTGTTAACGCCAGGTCTTTTCCTGGTTATCCCCTTCTCTTGATTCTAGGTTCAGCCATAATTTTATTTCTTCCAAGTAGCCTTCCATAGCCACTCTATAAATTAACCTCCTCAAGTAGTCACTTCCTATCACATCCCCTTAGTTTATATTGTCATTGCATGATATTACTGTCTGAAATTTTCTCATTGATTCGAAAACTTGCTGTATATGTCACCTTCAAACAGAGTAAGACCCATGGGTCAAGAATACTGTCTCTCTGATTTTTTATTATGTCTCCAGCAACTAGAAAGATGTCTGACATTAATGAGTAAATGAAGCAAGGAAGAAGGAACTTTCACAACTCACCTTCAGAAAAGGTATTATTGTCCACTTGTATTTCAGATGTGGAATTCAGGGGTAAAAGAGGTCACATAACACGCTCAAGGTCTCTCAACTTAAAGTAAATGATTTGTCTGTTCTTCAGCCTATCCTGCTGTCCCCTCCAGGGCTTCCAGGTGGTAAGGTTAGCAAATAAACAACTCTGTCTTAAAGGGGGTCTAGAAAAGACCAGAACAGATGACCCGAGCAGAGTAAACAGTCGTTCTCCGCTGCTAGAATCTCAAAACAGGCCCTAGAACATTTCTCTGGTGCATTTTTCCTATACATTTTAAGAGGTAAATGAGGTCTTTAAGGTTTAATTAAATTATTAAACATCATCAGCTCAAATCAATAGGTCTTAGTGGTGTAATGATCTTACTTAACCAAAAATAACATGTGACCAAGAGTTGAAAAATAAGGTTGTCTTCTGAGACTGAATGTAGACAGAGAGCTTAACGAGATCAGCTGCCCAAAGCAGATATTGACAAATGGATGGCTGAGTTCTGTTAACACTAGTATTCCAGAGAGCCAGAACAAGGCATGGCTGTCTTATCTTCCTTAAAGCGGACGATGTAACAGGAGGCTAAGGGGCATCTGAAAGTCCAGAAAAGGGAAAAGTCAGTAGTCAGAATTTATCTGTCTAGTTCTGTGTAAGGAAGAAAATGGCCAGGATAGAGACTTTGCCTAACAGCTGTATCTCAGAGGTGGAGACAGGTGTATCAAGACATTAAGTTCTTTCTACTAATTTTCCTCTTTATGATTCCACATTGGGCAAACCAATTTTAGTTATGATTTGACTTTCCTACAAGGTGATAAGAACAGTCTGTCCACTATTAATAACTGTCATTTGCATTGAAGACAGTGTCTTAAACACCCGATTAGCATGAGTCTGTACATGAGAGCAGGATCTTTCATAGGTCTGTTAACAGATCTTGACTTAGACAACGGGAGATCATATTTTCAGACCCTTAGGCATGAAGGCCCATTGAAGTGCTGTCCCAGGGGTCCTGCCCTAAGCTGACTCCCTGAATGTGTTGACACTATCATAGAAAAGTTGGAACTTGTATATACATGATCATCCACCAGCACTGGAACAGAGATGCTTGGAATATTAGAGGAAAAAGAAAATCACTTATGCCCTCTGGGTGTGTGTGGAATGGAGCAGTTAAAGTTCATTTTTGTCTTCCTTTTTCTTTAAAGACTGAGATCAGAGAGATGGGATGAAAAGGAGGACTCTATGTTGTTAATTTAGCCAAATTCTTAGACGAATCATAAGAAAAAAGTAGGGTGTGTTAATATATTTGAGTCAGTAGGACAATTGTTGGGGGTGGGGAAGAGTAAGACATTAAGGGTCAACTTCTATAGGTTAAGGTTTCATTGTTATTTTCATTAGTTTAGATGCTCTTTTTCTTTTAGACAAAAATGTCTGTAACAGTTTTTGGAGTGACTGCATCCACCCACTCTTGATTTGGACACTTCCCTCCTGGGTGTGACCTAATACAGTAATAACTGCACAGTTTTATACAGATGCTAAAAATATAGAATAACTATGCATCATTAAGAAGTAGCAATACTTACCATTGGTATAGGAACGTCTGTGATACACCCGAAATTAGGTTTTCATTTTAATGCCCTTGGCCTCTTGAAAAGGAAATGTTTTACAAATTAAAAAAAAAAAAATTCTGCATTACTTCAGCAATTTTCCCACCTCCCATAGTGCTGTAGGCATGAAATCTCATGTCCAAAAAATGTGATTGTTTTTCTGGTTTTCTTGTCACAAGTCTTTTCCCAAGCAAAGAAGGTTTATTTTCAGTTCCCACATTTTTTCTTAATCAAAAGTTTATAGACTACTATGTAGCTCAGGGAACTCTACTCAGTGCTCTGTGGTGACCTAAATGGGAAGGAATCCAAAAAGAGGGGATATGTGTATTACATATAGCTGATTCACTCTGCTGTACAGTAGAAATTAACTCAACAAAATCAAGTATACTCAAATAAAACTTAATTAAAAAACATTAAAAAATAAATTCATTATTTAACTCCTAAAAAAGTTTATAGAAGTTTCTGAAAACCACTTACTGGATAATACTTATAAGAGCATGTATGAAAATCTACACATCTAGGATTATTGTCTTCTTTAATGATCCAGCCTCCTATTTTAATCTTCAAGAGACATTTCAGCTTTGGAAATACTTCTTGGTTTCCAAACCACCTCACAATCACATGTATAGATTTCAAAGCAGGGCATTTAACTAAATACAGGTACATGATAAGGAGATATATATGTATGTTTATGTATGTATGTGTGTGTATATATATATATATATTCTGAGAATGTAAGTTTATGTGTGTGTAAATATCAGTACGCCATTTCCATTTTTTGTAAATATGTTCTTTCTAATAAACCTTGTAACTTTTTTAGCCCAAGACATACATTACCTAATAGCCAAGTACATAGAGAACTTTTTATAAATGTAAGAATTTTCTTTATGTATTAGCTTTGATGTCATAAACATGTAATAAGAAGCATGGCGTGCTATTAAATTGTCTTATTGTTCTTAATTTTAGAAATAAATATAACTTTGAAGAATGAAGAATAAAAGTTTTCCTAAAATCAAAACACTCTATATTTTTCTTATAATAGATATATATTCTTGCATCAAATGCCAAACCACATTTAGATAATTATTTTTAGCATTATACTCACAAAAATGGATCTTGCTATGGTTTTTAAGATCTACTGGCGTTGATTAAAAGAAGTTTGCATACGCAACTTATTCACATTGCTTTATTTCTGTTGTTGTTGTTGTTGGTATTGTTCAGTTCACACAAAAAAAGGTACTTCAAGTCATCATATCCTTGCATTTAACCAAGTGAAAGAGTCATCTTGAAAGAAAACATTTTACAAACTAGACACATACCCTGTTTATTTTCTCTGAAAAATGCACTCCATAAAGCAAGTCCATTTTTTAAACTTTTCCCAATATTATACAAAAATATTCTTATGCAAGTAATAAATGTATCTTTAAACATCCAACTTTTTTGAAATTTAAAGCAGTCACACCAAAAGTTATCATTGTTAACTTTTAATCTAAACATAGAACACCTTGTGCTTATATAAACTGCTGTTATCATGTGCTCATATACTCTTTACATGGATCTGGCAAATATACTCTGCCATTATCCATTAAATTATGTAAAAAAGTATAATCAGTGCAGAACTTGCCTATTTTTAAACAATGTTCTTTAACCATCCTCATCTATATTTGTTATATATAATTTCTTTTTGGAAAAAATTTTAAGGCAAGTGCAATCAAAATTACAAAATCACTATATCTATTGCTAACATATGCAGCATTCATAGTGAGTGAGTGATCTCCTTCCTTTGTTAAAATGAAAGTACAAAATGCTAAGTAGGTTATGCTTACTAGAGCCGATTATGTAGTCTTACCTATTAAGTAATTAAGTCTTTAGAGATAACACAAAAGTATACTTCTTTAAAGATCTTTTAAGATATCAACACAAATGCTATACCAGCAGCAATCTGCTATCCCCTTTCTGTAATTTGTTGTTGCATGTCCAGTTTTCTCATGAAAATACGCAGCAAGTTATTCAGATGCCCATTTTGAAGATGACTATGACTACAAGGTCACCTGGAGGCAAAGAATACTTAAGGTGCAGTACTCATAAAATCCTCGGTTGTAAGTTCACTTAATTCTATTGTGTTTCTATTTCACTTCAGTGATGGCTTGGATTCTGTAAAGTAAGAGAAAACTAAAAAAAAAAAAAAAAAGAAAGAAAGAAAGAAACTTACCAGTAACTGTATCTCTAAAGTTAGGTTTTGCTGAGGACATGTTATTTGCTCAGGACATAATTTAAATGGAATCTGAAAAAATAAGTTATTTCACAGCCCTGGAAAAATAAGATTGACTAAAAGATAGGAAACTCATGGTAATAACTTTGGGGCTTTCATAGACTTTTCTTACCATAGTTGCTGAGTGCAATGCCTTTCCTTGTTTTTATAAATAAATAATTCCGGGCTACAATGTAATGGAAAAAGTAAGAAATGGAAACAATCACAGAATTTTTATGGGAAAACAAGAATGAGCTGACCCTCTCCTTTAAGATAAAATGCATCTTCTCGGAGAAAAGTGAGTTGAACAGAAACGTGAGTATTTATTTTTAGCCTGTGCCAAAATGATTCATTGGGTCATTTCCTGATGGAGTGCATTATCTTGGTAATTCTTATAAGTCTTTATATAATGTAGCCCATATATTGATTAAGGTTATTTAAATGTAATGCCAGTGTGCATTTTTGATTAGATTGCATATACCTTACACACGCACACACACTAAATACTTCATGTTGTCCAAGTCGACTGTTTTGAACTATTGTTGTCCAGAATGCTTTCTAAAAAGAAATCCAGCTTAATTGGTATATTGTCTCTTTCAGTTCAGTGTAGAAATAAAAAAGGCTATATTGCGCTCAATAAAATTCTACTGTTGAATATGATTTTTTTGGATGTTCTAGTGTTATAAAAGATGGTAAGTGGGCCTATAGTGGCTGTGTAAGTCACTAACACATGAAAAGTGGGAAAACTGAAACCAATTCTCTAGGAACTCTTTGATGTGGCCACTCTACAAAGAATATATAAGGATATTTTCTTTTAACTAACAGAAGCCGTGTCCTTGAAATTTGCACTTAGGATGAGTGATGTGATTTGTTTGTGAGACTCAGATATCAAATAGGACATTTCTTCTTAAGAAACAGAAACTGGCAAACTCATCACTGATACTCGTTCCTGGCATAACACAGAACATAAAGACCAATGCTAGCCTAGTGAGATAAATCTATGTGGCTAGAAATATATTGTTAGAATAAGTGATTGAGGTGTGAAATACAGAACCAACTGGTTTGTCATTGTTGTGTAGGTTGTCATTTTTCTGAAATGATGAGAGATGATGCATTTGATGGATCATCTCACATAGAATTAACTAAATTTATTGTCACCAAACCAATATAGTCTTGAACTGTATGTCATTCACTGAAATAGGGTTCCCCAAATTACATGCTCATAAACATTTCCTGGAATTTAATTGTTTTGTAGTGTGAGCCAATAATCTATGCTTTTAAGAAATGCTACAAGCAATTCTTATGTTAAAGGACATTTGGGAAAGTCTTCATCAGAGCTTATCTTTCTATGAATTCATTGTTAATGTGAGGAAAATAATTTTTAATTGTCTAAAAAATTTAGCACATTTTATATTGATGTATTTATTTTCACAACCAACATCTTTGGTATCCCTGTATAATGCTATTTTTTTCTTCCTTAACAGAAAGAGAAGTAACAATAGATGTGTTTTTTTTAGAAGGAAGGTGTTTTTATTTAATGCTTACCTATTAATTAATTTTTTTTAAACTTTATTTTATTTTTAAACTTTACATAATTGTATTAGTTTTGCCAAATATCAAAATGAATCCGCCACAGGTATACATGTGTTCCCCATCCTAAACCCTCCTCCCTACAATGGTATAATTACTTTTTTGAAGTCATATATTTCATGACAAAGTTGCTTGTCTTGACTAGTTCTTGTGTGTGTCCTTCTTTTTGAGAAATTCTCACATAAACTGTTCTTCTATATAGTTCAGCTTTTCTCAGGGCTTCATTGGTGAGTTCTGGTGAATAAACTGGGAGGAATTATTAAAAGAAAGACCCAGTTTATGGTGACATTCATCCACTGCAAACTTTAATTTTGTATTCGAAAGAGTAACACCAGTTGTAATGATAGAAACAATAAACCCTATACCCTGTGTTTCTCAAAGAGGGGAGGTCCTTGGGCTACCACGTTAGAGTTACCTGTGGAGCTTAAGTAATAGATTCTGAACTCCACTCTCGTACCATAGGCATTCAATCTGAATTTCCATTTTTAACTAACTTCCCAAGCAACTGTTCTGAAGTCTAAAATTTGAGACTCATCTGTTTGGCTCCTATAGTTTTCAACTGTTGATTATCTTATAGAATCACCTGGAGGGTATTAAACAAACAAAGCAATGGACTAACAATAGGGACAAACTGGACTAGTTTCATCCAAAATCTCTGGGACTTTGGGACGTTTCAAATTTCCCTGGTGCACCGAGGTCTTAGAATTATTACTAGCAGGCCCATTAGAAGGATGCTATGAAAGAACCATTCCACTCCTCACCAAACCTTTATATCACAGTATCAAGCATGCCAAAATCCTAATCTAATACATTAGAACATTTAGCAATAATTTTCCCATTTTATTGAGGAAAAGCATGCTGAGGCCACTGAAGGAAGGATTTTCATTCCGTGCTTGGTCTTCCTTTGAAGTTCATAGTTGTGTAAACAGTTCTTTATTTGCCAAAGACAATTGAAGAACTTCATTGTTTAATGTAAACCAGCTACTGATTTTCATAGTTTTATAGTTCTGTTTGTCATATACATGGGTTTTTGACATGTTATTCTGCTCTCTGATTTTGAGGATGTTCTTTTTTATTTCCCAGAAGTTGGAAATTGGACTGCCTTAGCAGTTTTTCCATAATCCAGTCATTCATAAACCATTTTGATGACTTTTGCCATATATCACCTTTCCTAGGCTATTATTTACCTAAGTTTTTGTTTAATCATTTACTATATATTATTCTATCTGAAACAGTATCCACAAAGTTGTTTGATCTACTACTTAAGTTTTTTTTTTTTAATTTTAACACATTTTAAATCAAATACATAACTATTCAAACGAAAACTTCCCTCTGTGTACCATCTCAAACCAACATATCACTGGAATAGAAATCCCTAATTTGGGCAAACAATTGGCTAAAGTATTCATCAAATTTAGATGTTCTTTATCCTTCAGAATTTCACCCCACCCTCCTCCATACACATCAGTATCACTTAATCAACGAATTTGCTTGCATTACTCTACAGGCATACATACATGATAAAAATCCCACAGCAGTAAGTGATTGGGTTACTACTATTTTAATTTTCTGAATATTTGCCTTATTGTATGTTTCTATTCCAGTAAATGAGGATCTGATATCAATTAGGAGTCTTCTAGAAATAAGAAAGATGTTTCATGAGTATCAGTCTTTTAACCAGTTGTTAATAATATGAGTGTAATTCAAAGTTTCTGATAATTTATGTGTGTATGTGTGTGTGTGTGATGCGCACACATAGTCCCAAATGTTCTTCAACTATAGAGTTCTCTCCTGGTATTTTTAATAATAGGTCAGGTCCTATGACTCACAATTTAAAATATAATATATAAAATATACACTGAGTCATAACTCATACAACATTTTACTTTCTCAGTAGAAGTTATTTTTTTCACACTGAAAAACCCTATTGAGGTAGAAATGACTTTATGAAATTTTAAATTTATCAATTACTTTGACATTCAATGTGAAATAATCTTAAGTTTTAAAAAATAATACTTTCCATTTTTCATAATAATTTATCTCTGCTTCATGTTTAATAAGTGCTTCTTAAAAGGCTGTGCTAAGATATGAATTTTGCTGAAACAGCCCATTTATTCTAAAAGGTTTATGGTTATTCACTTGTTATCCTTGTGATGGAAAGATTTACCACTTTTCCCCTCCCCCAAATAAATAAATAACAATTTTATTTATCTTTAACATAAAATGAAAAGGGCAAAAATATTTCCTTTTAGGAGTAAGTATGCACGAAAACTAGGTGGAAATCGAGTTGGAAAAAAAGAAAAGAAACACTGATTAAAGATGCTGATCATTTTAAAATATTACCTGAGGGGACTTTATTTCAAGGTCCTTATGTGCACACATGCTCAGTCGCTAAGTCGTCTCTGACTCTCTGTGATCCCATGGACTGTAGCCCACCAGGCTTTTCTGTCCATGTGATTTTTCTAGGCAAGAATACTGGAGTGGGTTGCCATTTCCTCCTCCAGGGGATTTTCCTGACCCAGGGATCGAACCTGTGACTTCCATGTCTCCTGCTTTGGCAGGCAGGTTCTTTACCACTGAGCCACCTGGGAAGCCCGTCCTTATGTGAGTGGTACCTTAAAAAGAAAGGAATAAAATACCTGGGGATCAAGAAGTAAGGAAAAGAAGCAGCAAAGAAGATTTACATGTTATCATCCCTTTCATTTCTGTTCCTCAAAGGATTGTATGAAATAGATGAAAGGAAAATGCAGAATTTAACCTTGAAAAGATCATTAACATGATAATAACTTTTAAGAGATTGAATTTGTGACTCAAATTTCTCAAAAATTGAGAAGTGAAGAAAATAAAGAAGGATTGTAAGTGAACTTGAGTTTTAAACAAAGTTTTTCTTTTTGTTCAGCCAGTTGGCCATTTCTTAAGTCCCTTTCTCCATAATCTTAATATGAATTTTGTCTAAGAATTATAAGCATATACAGACATAAACAGAGAGGGAAAGAGAAATATAACAAGAGTTGTCAAATTAACGAAGGTACTTACATAGGTTCCAACAACACATTATTTAATTTATTTTCATCTATGATCAGGTAGAAACCAGAAGAAACATATGTAGCTTAATAAATAATTTAATTTCTTGAATTTCTATGTAACATATAAATTTATTTTTACAGGATATATAGAGAGCATACTCATAGAGAGCAACAGACTTATGAAACGACTATAAAACACAAATTATAATTCAAGTTTAAAATTTCTCATTTTTACACTTGTATTTGTCTATTGTCCTATTGCTAGTCAAAGCAAAACCAAATATATAATTGTAAGTATTCTAAGAAAAAAAAGAGCGCCTCCATCACCTACGCATGTTACATACATTCTAGATTGTACAAAATCAAAGAGGGTAGGCAAAACTAAAGGGAAACACTATGGAAAATGCACTTTTTACTGACTGTTGAACATATTTGAAAGCGTCTGAGTTTAAAATTTGATTTGAACACCAGCAGAGGAAAATGACCAAATTCATTTTCCTATTTGGGTTCTCTCAAACTCTGAAAATGTAAAAGTTTTTACAATTTAATAGCAGATTATATGAACATATCTCCACTACTTCAGTGGAAAAAACACACTAAGGATTCTAGCTACCAGGAGCATATGTTGCGAGGAATATGGACAACTGTCCACGTTTACTAACAGAAAGATGTCTTCATCCCAGTTTAGAATTAACCTAAAACACTCACATCCAATCTCCCCAAATTTAGACTCTCATTGACTAGTAAGGATAGATCCAAATTACTTTGCCACATGTTCATGCACTATGTAATATGTCATTTTACATTAAATCTTTTTTTTTTTTTTAATGACCAGCATGCCCTTTGAAACTTAAGGTTATCTGGACTATGAAGACTGAAATTTACACAACATCAATATTACATGTAAGAGTCTCAAGTTCATGTGCAGTTCTTCGATTTCTACTCATTTAGTAGTGGAGGAAATACAGTGTAATGACTTGTCTTTGTTAGAAAGAGAAGATTTTCCAGGCTGTGGGCGCTGGGGGATGTATTGTGAAGGTAGTGAAGGTAGTGAATGGTAGAAAACCAACAGTGCCTTACTTAACTTATTTCAGTGAACAATTCAGAAACGTGTTTGTCAGTGGACTCAGAGACTTTAGAGGGGCACTTCCTAAAGGGCAGAAGGAAATTTTTCTTTTTATGTCTCTTGTTTTGTGTTCTGAGCCTGGAAGGAAGAAATACTTGATGGAAAAATCAGAGCTGAGTTCTTTCTTTTCAGTCTGGGCATTTTCTATACATGTGACTGAAGTTTGATGATGACAGAACAGAGAAGATTAGGATTAAGTCATCATCATCATCATCACCATCATCGACCTCCTTCTCTTTACTCACACTGAGTCAGGTCTTTCTTACAGTTCCTTGTGACAGTATCTTAATTAACATAGCACCAACTTTCATCTTGCTGCCCACCAGGAGCAAAAAGTAAAACTTGAAATAACTACCATGTCAGTTCATTCTCAAAATTCTTCATACTGCCCCAAAGTTATATCATAAATCCTGAAACTGGCATAAACTCAGTTGCTGAAAACCAAGTATATAACCAACTCTAAATCTTAGCATAAGAAAACCAGGTCCCTTTGGAAAAACATGTCAAATGGTCGTTTGTTCTACTCCTGCACTAAGTTATTTCTTCTTAATTTTGTTGTAGGAAAACAAATCAACCCAGAAAAAAGTTTAATGACATAAGGCATCATGCCAAATTGCATGATTTCACATTCCCTACCCCTCGGTTATCTTTTGAGTAAATTAAGAAATGAATAAACTATCAACTCTCATTTATTTGGATGTGAATTACTTGGTCATCTAAGTTTTGCCTCACTATAAACCAAGTCTCCCACAAAGTTGGGTCATGTTGGAGCAATTGCCTCTGTTAAAAGAACAATAATCATTTCCTGAATTTTCATGAATGAAGGTAAGAAATAGTAGCCATAACAGTGCCTGCAAGATACGTGGTTTATCTCAATGTCAGTTTCTGAGAACATGCTTTATATCCAAATATCATAGCTTTTTAGGTGATGGATGTCTTTGAGACTTACATCCCAGAAACACAATTTTGTACACTTTCACAATTCTGTCTGGAATTTCAAGTGTTTCCTTATTTCCTTTAATCAGTCTTACATACTTAAGGTGTCCTTAAACCCACCTTTAAGGTCTATTGTTAAGGATAATGCAAATTTGACTGTTGGTTGCTTTCTTTGTTCAGAATAATAAAGTGGGAAGGGTTAGTGATAAGGCAAGGAATAGCTCTGCTCCCATTGACAAGCTGCTCCTTTTAGGGAACTCAGTTGCATCATCATCTCTTTGTAATAACTGTATATGTTGTTAGAAAAATTCTTTAGTAATAGGGAATATGTGTCTATAGATATAATTTCTAACCCATTTAATAATGGGAATAATGATCAAGTAAGTTCAGATCAGAAACAGTAAGGAATTTTCTGCTTCTGTGTCTCTATGTTCTCTTAGTTCCAGTCTGTCATTTTACTTGCATGGTATCAGTGATCTTTGAATTTCAATAAGCTTTCTTCTGGGACTAATGATATAAACTAAATTAAAACAAGAAAGAAACTAAGCACAAGATGAAAAATACTTCTTACAAAAAGGAGAACTAGGGCATCCAGAACCTGAAAATAATTGACAAATATACGAATGAATGTTTTCTTAGAAGTGGTGATCTTAATTTACTTAAGTGGTACCTGTCAAAGTTAATGACTATTCTAGGATAAACAAAACTTACTTGGCATTTAGGGTCAGCTCTCAGTTAACATCTGTTCTTGTTATAAAATGCTAAATAGTAATGAAATAAAGAAGAAGTATTTAGGTATTTAAGTCCATAGGGTTCAAATGCATATACTATGAAAAAAGTAATCAACACAAAATAGTTGACTGAAACAATCAGGGGTTTAGCTATAGAAATAGAGTAGGTTCAGGTATCTTAGGTTATTGTGTCTCGGATTTATTTCATATACTTGATCTTAAATCAGCTGGCTGCGTGAGACACAAAATCCTTCTCTGCCCACAGAAGACCTAAGGAACGGATTACAAATTAAATAATCAAAGATTTGAGCACCAGTATAAAGGGTAGGACGCTCATAGGCAGCAAGTAGAGGTTACATTAAAAAACCAGGTGGACTTAGGAATCCGTAACATGTCACTTGCAGTCTGAGTAGCAAATGATGAAAAACAAGCAATACCAAACATCATACATATCCAAGTCCAGATGTCCATTATCTCCCTCAGCTTGGCTAACAAATTCACACTTCCAACTGTGTTTTTACAACTAGAATATTCTTATCCCCCACAGCCCCCAGAGAAAAAAGAGAAGGATGAAACCTAAGCACTAGGGAAAATACATTTTTTTCTCTCTTTATTGTGAATTCTAACATAACTTTTGTTAAACATAGAGCACGTGAACATATGACAGTTTCCTTCATTTGTTCTCACATGTAGCTGATAGAGGAATACTCGGGAGGAATGTTTCTAAAGCCATAGAGAACTTCTTCTTCCATTGATTTTCTAGAAATATGACAAAGCATTAGAGGAAAAAGAAAAGCATTTTTAAGTTGTGAGAATATCAAATATTACCCATCAACCCCTGAATCATGCTATTCAAAGTGCTTAAATCTACACTAAAAATAGAACAAAAAATGTACTCCCAATGCAGCTAAATTAACACCTATGGATGCCTAAAATATGACTGTGGTCTGAATACTTCCTCTACATTTATTCCACACTTCCATCGTGCATTTAAAAAAATTAAAAACAAAAACAAAAACAAAAACAAACAAAGAAATAAACCAGGCCATTGTCATGTTTACAGTTTTCTGAGCACTGGGGGAATCTGGAATCCAGTCCAGTGAGGTCACTGCTACCAGTCCCTGACAGGTGTCCATATTATAAACAATGGCCTTCTTGAATTCTGAAAGTAACCCAATGTGCAAAGCTGACCTTAAAGTTTATGTGTCCTTGCAGCCTCAGTTCTGGTTTGTGAAAACATGACACAGGTCCAAGGGGAGCACGGGAATAAAAAGAACAGATCGTGGACAAGGACCCAGGCAAGTTGTCAGGGAAATAAGCATTTTTTTTTTAGCAAATAAAAACCAATGCACATCCTAAAGCTCCTTTACCTTGTCACACAAACATGAGATATTCGCAGCTTTACAAAATTCTTATAATCATCTCTCATACATTTGCAATTCAATTTTCCCCTCACCAATGAACTCTACTGAAGTTTACATTTTTGTGTGTGTGGCCAACTCATACCTTAGTATTGTGACCAAAACTGTAGAATTGTTTTCTCATTATATGGTGGTAGGAATAAACCAAACATATAGTAGTCACTACACAAGCCCACGGACAATGGCTGGAATGGAAGTTCCTACACTGAATCACTAAAGTAATGCATAAGTTCTATTATCAGTGTTTTCATCACATCGATTTTTTTTAAAAACTAAAAGCTACTTAGGTAATATTTCCCTTTAGCAATTTTGCCCTCTGCAAGTTCCCTTAGGATTGATTTTGTATCATTTTCAACATGAATATGTATTAGCTACTTATGTCATTGATTTCAAACATAAAGCTAAATGGTAAGAGATGAATTTCCTGGGAGCATCAGCTTTCTGTTTCTGACAGAATTATACAATTAAAATAAAACTAATTCTTTATACAGTAAAATTATTTTAAATACTTTCTCATCTAATTTAAAAACTATTTTGTGTAAATAATGTTTATTTTGAAAATACTGATTTCTGTTGGTATTCATATGTTTGACCTCCTGAGTTCTTATATAAACACTTTGAGATTAATAAGTGTTGCTTATGTTCACAAACTGAAACCAAACACTTGATTCTGATTATAGCACTGAAAATTAAATACAGTGAAGTAACATTTAAATACAAGGGGACCCCATAATAAGTTTCACAGATTTGCACTGACTCTTTAGAAAATAACATTTCTATAATACAAGGTGACAAAACATATTTTGATGACACATCCTGTCCTTCCCTTTGGTTTGGAAGCCTTCAATGTAAATTTCATTTTGACTTGTGTTGATTCACCCTTTTGAGTTAACTTGCCTGGCATTTGCACATAATCTCATTTGCAGAAAATCATAGAGGGAAAAGAGGAAGTAGAATAGTAAACAAAAACAGCCACAAACACATTCATGCCTTTCCAGGAAGTGATCAAATATAGGGCTTGATTTTTTTGTTTGTTTTTTGTTTGTTGTTTTTTTTTGTTTTTGTTTTTTTTTGTTTTTGTTTCTTTTGTTTTGTTCTGTGTTTATATATATATATATATATATATATTTATATAAGGGTACATCAACTCATTTAAAAAACGGAAACAACACACTCTCCCCCATTTTCATGCCCTTGATCTTCTCTTCTTAGCACTCTGTAGTGGTCACTGTCAAGTGACTAGCACACTTTTGGGTCTGGAGTGTATTCTGACGAGCAGTGAATTAAATGTTAAGACAGTTAGACCCCACCCCCCTACCCCTTCTCAGAGTTTACACGTCATGCCGCCATTAGAAGGGTAGAGGTGGGGAATGAGGTGGGACAAGGAAGAGATTCAGGGCTCTGATTGGTGGGGCCCTCCTATGAGCAAGTGTTCTCATTTTTTTTCCGGAGTGGCAATGCTGGCATTCGTTGCACTGCTTTCTGAAGGCCCACATGGCCCTGCTGATCCTAGGTAGAACTCAAGAGAGGATCCGGTGCTCCTTGTCCCATCGGATAGATTTGTCCAAGCACCCCAAGGAAATGTTAAAAGCAAAACAAAAATCAAGGAAAGGAAATAAAAACCCATTCTAAAACTAAACTAATGAAGCAAAAAAGGGTTTTCTATCTATACATAAGTCTCTTCTTTAAAAAAAGGTAAATTTACAAATTCCAATGACATATAAAACAAAGTCAAAAAATGTAATGGTAAGAGACATGGTAAAACAGGAAGACACTGATGCTACAAAGAAATTGCAAAAAACATATGTACAAGACCCTGTTTTTCCTCATGTTCTAGAGATTGTAATGCATGTTTTTGTTTTTGTTTTTTAAACAGCAGCAGTCGAGGATTTAGTTCCAGGCACTGGACTGCAGACTCTACTCAAACTCCCAGGGACGGGGTGTCCCTTGCTTTTCTGTCACCAGATCACACTGGATATACTGGTCTCCCGTGGCAACAGCGGCAGGATGGCACTGTTTGTGTGGGCCTCGTCTGGATTCTGCTCCCTGCTCGATTTTGTCTGTGGCCGCTGCCCGTTGATGAGTGTCATAGGGATGTTACAATAGGTATGCTGATTGCCTATGGAGGTAAGAGGCAGGGTGCCAGTAGGAGGTACGTCATACTCGTAGCTTCGGTAGTAGTGTTTCTGACGCATTTGTGAATGGTAAGTGTTGTGAAAGGTGGATCGGAGATCTGGATGGGCAGTGGCTAGAGCTGTGGAGGTGGCGGCAGCCATGGAGATGGCTGAGACAGTCTGCAGCTCCCCAAAAGGCCCCTGCTCACTAACATCTAAAGCCTGCTCATGTGTAATGGGTTCTATCCTCTTAAAAGGCATTTCGTATTGTAAACGTTTCCAGAACTTAGAGTTCAACTTGTTGCATTTTGGTCCATGCCACTTAATAACGGTCAGGAGCTTGATGGTGTGCTTGAGGGCCTCCACCTCCTGGTAGTTCATAATTCCTCGTAGTTCACTGCACTCGATGAGTATCACTTTAATTTCTCCAGTCACAAGCATGTTTCGAAGTCTGGTCTCCAGCTCAAAGATGCTCCAGCCTCTTCTGACTACGTAATTTGGGGTCATGACAATAATCAGCCGCTTGCTCTGATCTACACACCTTGCCACATCTTCAATGTATGCTACAACAGAGAAAAGGGTTTATCAGAATAAGTAAATTGAACATTTGGTCCAGAAAGCCCCAGTGGATTCTCTTTCACACAGGAAAATGAGAATTGTTGGTTGTTAGGTAAACCCTTGAGAAGATGAAAATAGCCAATGATCACTTAGAATAGAGGATGGGGCTTTTGCTTCTCTCAGTGATTGAAATATTTTCCCAGGTACAAATCTCTCATTTGGTTTTTTTAAATGTCAAGGCTCATAATATGAGACGCTTTATAGAATAGTGGAAGTGGTTTCCTCAGGGGTATCAAAACTTATTTTTCATTTGAACATATCATGCCATTTCTTTCTTGAGAAACTGACAGATGTAGAAGAAGCAAAAGTTAAAATTTTGTCTAAAAATGATGACTACACAGACAGATACAAGGACACACACACTCTTAAATGAAAACATGAACTTACTTCCAGTTGGGATTAAATCTCTATCTGGTATAAACAACTTATATCCATAATGCTTTTCAAGCATATCAGGAAGGATTTCAAGAGCAAAGCGTTCTTCTTCCCCAGTCTCTTGATTCCACTGGTCAGGATCCACTTTGGTATATGATAAGTATGCATCGTAATCTTTATTATCTGTCAAGAACATTACAGAGTAAAGCTGAAGTCACTACTCTACAAAGAAATCAATAGGACATGAGAACAATCACCTTATTTCATAAGTATCTCCAAATGTCCCATTTCTCGGAGACCAGAGGAAGAAGTTTTTATTAATTTTCATTAATAATTCAATAATGCCAAGTATCATGGAATGAATTTGGGGGTATAAAGGAGTTATATTTTGTTGTTAAGACAGTAGGAGAAAAATTAATGAAAACAGCTATGAAATGTTAACATTAAACATTTTTGATGCACAGATCATAGAGAATTTTAACAGCTTATAATAGCCACATATTTAGATAATATGTTCTTATTCTACATAATTGTACATTTCACCTAATCCTTCCTTTGATGATTTTACCCTGTTGAAAAAAAAGAAAGAAAATTGAAATTGGCTTGGCTGGCTTGAGGAATGGTTTTTAGGTTGTGCTGATTTTCTTTTGGGGAAAAGATAAAACTTGGAATAATTAATTTTTCTTTGGGAGCTGGTTCTTGGAGTTCAGTTTTAAGACTATTAATACACTGAATTATTATAGAAAAACATATTGTTTTCCTGATCTTCACTTATCTTACATGTAAATTACTGCCTAATTTTATTTCATTATGTTAATCAGTTTGACTGAAAGAATCAAAAATTATAATACAAATGAATTAAACAGTTCTAAAATTTGATTTCTTTCCTCATTCTTCTCCATTTTTACATGAGAACCCTTCAAATATTTGATGACTACTATTGTGCATTATCTTTATCTTAGTGTAAACACCCCAAAATTCTCATTTGTTTTTTCTTAGAACAAGAAGTCATTGATCTTCTTCTGCAGAATCTCATCTGTCAATTTCCTTTTCAGAGTGTGATATCAGGATTCATAATTCACCTCAATTCTAAATACTATCAGTAGGCTGTGTCTATCAATATCAATATGCTTAGGTCTCTTTTGTGCTTCCTTGATGATTGTCATTGTATTATTTGATTATTATATGATCAAGTTGAGTTGAAACATTCCTATATTTCAGAACAAAAAGATCTTGGCATTTGGTATAGAAAATTTTAAATATTTGGGATATAAAATATCAAAGATAGAGGGGCATCCATGACTTGCTCTGGGTGGCTCTGGGACACTCCTTTTGACTTCAAAGACACTAAAACTCACTTCTGAAGGTACATATGTATGTTCATTTAGTAGTCTGATAATCCTGAGCTACCTAGAAGTCATTCTATAGCTTGTTATGGAAAACTCAGAGAACTGTTTACTTCACTTAAGGTTAACACAGGCATATAAGAAACTAGCAACTCTACTATAGGATCCCTGGGGAAATAAAAAAAACCTTAAGCTATGGAAAACTTTTTAAAAGCAACTTTCAGGTAATAAAAAAAAAGTAATCATCCCAATCATGTCATATTTGGGTATTTGTCATTTTCTTTATTCTTTAAGCAAGATATAGTTGTACACAGTAATTCAATTTTCATAAAAATGATAATTATATTTATTATACCATATATATGCAGATATGCCAGTGGTCTATAGTGGTACCACTCTGTTGATGTAAATACTTGACTAAGAAATAATAGAAAATAGCACACAATAAAGCTACAATATAATACCAGTTAAAATGTCCATTTATTAGATAATCACATGCCATATCTATGAGATAAAATCTTCCTTCACAATATGGGTCAGTAACTTCCAGTCTAGTAGAAGATGTAGACAAGTCCACAATCTATTTCCAGAGGATAAATATGTTGCAAAGAATAGTACAAGCGTCATGGGCCAATGGGAGGACTCTTTAAGCCAGATTGAAGATTGCAGAATGATTTCATGCATATACTATTCTTTTTCTGGGATTATTTCTCTTCTAATTTTTTACAACGTACTACAAAGTACTGAAGTTTGCCCCAATCTGGGATGGGTAATGACTAGATCCTCATTTTTCACCTTTTGTCTTGTATAGGCTCAAAAGCATTTGAAAACCAGATCAATATGAACACCAAAGAGAATAGCGCACTTATGACCACATGTAAACAACTGGTCCACCAATACTAGTAAGTTCCAGATGGATGTCACTTTTGCTTACATGACACTGTTTCTGGTTCTCCTGCCTCATCCATGGACATCTCTCTTCCAATTCATAAATGCTATCATTTCTTAAGATGTGTCCTGTGGCCTGTTTCATTTGTCTCTCAGCCTATGTTCCCTTAAAAATCTTTTTCTCCCATTACATCAACAACCACATCTATGTAGATGTCTCCCTAACTTAGATGTCCAATCTTGTCTTCTTTCTCATGAACCTGTAACCTGGACATTCAACATGTTCACAACCAAACAAACTTTCCACCTCAAGCTTTGTTCTTCATGTTTTATTTCACTTAAATTTTAGTAACATAAGAATCTCACGTCTATAGTCTCTAAATGTCAGATGCATGTTCCATTTATCTCTTCTCATTATCAATAATCTCACAGCCATTCACTGGTAAAAATCCTTTGGATTGTTTCCATATAGGGTGAGGTCCTACTCTCTCCTCAGCTGCTATAATTATATTTTATTGGGTCTTTCCTCTCTGTTTCCTTATTCTTCTGGCCCATTCCACATAGAATCAGAAAATTTATTTTTTCAAACCTCACAACTGATTACATTTATGGTAGCTTGAAAAATACTTATGGCTACCCATTGTCAAAAAGCCAGCAGCTATCTCTGCAGTTGGTTTCCTTTCAATTTGAGTCTGATATCTTTGAGTTGAAGGTGATCTCTTTTACCACATATTATATTATTGTGCTCACATCTTATCTTCTTTCTTTGACCACAAGATCCTTGATTCAGATATATGACTAGGGATTAGTAGATGTTCAAACATATCTGTTGATTAAATGAATGAATGGCCTCTAGTTTGGGTATCACATGACATATATCTATGGCTAATGGAGAGATTTTCTCAAGATTTGGGCCATTTCCTAGGAGAGGTGGCTTTGGTGATACATACTCCAAGTTGCCTGGACTCCTCAAGCAATTACTAGGAGTGACAGGGTCAAAGTTTAGCAAAGTTTATTTGGAATAATCTTGAACTGTATTTTCTTATTGTGACTCATTGAAGGCTCAGAGTCCTTGTAAGCGTCTCTGAAAAAGTGGTTTTCATACTTAAGCATGAATGGCAACAATTTGGAAGACTTGCTAAAATACAGACTGATAGGCCCCACCTCTGGAGTTTTCCATTCAGAATATCTAGAATAGGTCCTTAGAATTGGAATTTATAGAAAACTCTCAAGTGATAATTGATGCCAGCCCAGGGACAACACTTTGAGAAACTTTGCTTTACAACAGAGTATAGGTACTCCAGGCATAGGTATTGGAGCTTCCCAGGTAGCTCAAATGGTAAAGAATCTGCCTGTGATGCAGGAGACCTGGGTTCAATCCCTGGGTTGTGAAGATACCCTGGAGAAGGGAATGGCAACCCACTCCAGTATTCTTGCCTGGAGAATTCCATGGACAGAGGAGCCTGGTGGGCAACAGTCCATGGGGTTGCAAAGAGTTGGATATGACTGAGTGACCAACACTTTCACTTTCATAGGTACTCCAAGGTCTCAAAGGTATCAAAGAAGTGCAGTCAGCTGCCAGGTAACTGATCAAAAGTATCACAAAGCCTACACACTGCAGCCTCAGCTTCATGATAAGGGGACTTGATACTTACAAGATATGTACTCTATTTTATCTAGAAATGAGATGAAAATCCATGAAAATCCACACTTTCATCAAAAAGGGGATAAATTCGTACCTAGACTGATATAGCCAGTAACCATATTAAGATTAAATGAACCCCAGGAATAGGTACTGTGGTCTCAGTCAGTTTTCTATCTCTTTATGTCATCTGGATGAGTTTGCAAGATTTAAGCTAACATCCCCCAGGTAAAAAGGAGATGTTCACATGGAGGTTATTCTGGCAAGAAATAGAACTAAAAGGCCCCTTGCAAGCAGCTACAGCAGCATCCTTTCTCAAATCAATGGACACTTGATTGATATCTAATTTCTCTCCCCAGAGTCTATGTCAGTGCAGTACTGGGCTAGGCATTTATTTGCCAACAGAAGCAAACTCCTGATTTGAAAATTTTCAAACTGAAAATACCATGTCATATATCATGCTAAATGCAATAACATTTACTGAGTCAAAAACATATGGATTCTAAGGTTTCTGCTTTTTTCTCAGTTACCTGCTGAGTCAGAGTCATGGGAAATATCTCTTAGATATTTTTTATGTCTGTAAGAATGCATATTGACTAATCTTAATGTGTATAAGAAATTGAAAATGTGAGATTTTTATAATCATAGAAAAAAACAAAATTATGCTAAGATTTTTAAATGATAGGACTGTGATCTTTCAAATTCAACTTAAGTTTATAAATAGCTGAAAATGAATTAAATGTCATAGAAGGATAGTACCACAATCTATATCTTATTCTGAACTTTATTCTGTAAATTTTATTTTCTGTAATTTAAACCCTCAAGTATAATTCTGTTGACTGCAGAGATGGAAAGCAGTTGACATACACACCTTTTCTAATAATATTTATAGGTTCTAATATAGTCATTGGTTTACTCTTTCCATGATTTTCAAGAGATTCTCACTGTAATGTCCCACAAAAAAAGAAAAATAGGAATGAAGTCATCAAGATGGTCAAATAAGATATCATTTGCATGTATCCTCTCTTCTGCAGCACAGAGCCAGTCCTGTCCACCCAAGGACCCATCCAATGACCAGGTATTAGCCCTCCCAGTGACCTGGTGGGAGCCATACCCATCCACACTCCTGATAGTGGGTCCACCGACTGAAGACACAACTGTGGATCCTGAAGTGAAAACCGTCCAAGTGCTATACTACTGAACAAGGTTCTAGAGGTATTCCTATCCACCCAGAGACCAGATAGGACCCATGTGAACCTGAGCTCCAACCCAGTATGATTAGGTTTCTGGAAGTAATCGCACTGGCCTGGGGAACAGACAGAAGAACTTTACCTGCTAAAGTCAGTCTTTAAATATTAGAAGAGATATTTGCTCTTTCAAATGTACAGACACCAATGCAAGGATACATGGATCACAAATAATCAGGCAAATATGGTATCACCTAAGGAGATGGCTGGATGGCATCACTGACTTGATGGACGTGAGTCTGAGTGAACTCTGGGAGTTGGTGATGGACGGGGAGGCCTGGCGTGCTGCGATTCATGGGGTCGCAAAGAGTCAGACACGACTGAGCAAATGAACTGAACTGAACTGAAGGAAAGTAATAATGTGCCAGTAACCAACATCTAAGAAATGGAGGTCTACAACTTGTGAGATAAAAAAGTAAAAATAATCACCTTAAAGAAAATCAGTGAAAATAAATACAGACAGTTTAACAAAGTCAGGAAAATAATGCATGAATAAAACGTGAAAGTCATGAAGTTGTGTCCAACTCTTTATGATCCCATGGACTATACAGTCCATGGAATTCTCCAGGCCAGAATACTGGCGTGGGTAGTTGTTCCCTTCTCCAGGGGATCTTCCATTTAATAAAGAAACAGAAACCATAAAAAAGAACCAGACAGAAATTCTCAAGCTAGTAACCACTTTGGCTGGTGAATTCTACCAAATATTTAAAGAAGAATTAACACAATCCTTTGCAAACTCTTCCAAGGAAAAAATAAAAGAGGAGGGAACATATCCAAATGAATTTTATGATGCCAGCATTATCCTGATACAAAAACCAGTTAAGAATACTACAAGAAAACTACAAGTCAATATCCCTAATGAATACAGATACAGAAATTCTCAACAAAATACTAGCAAACCAAATTCAACTGTACCTTAAACAGATAATATAACATGATCAAGTGGGATTTATTCCTGGGATGCAAGGATGGATCAACATGTGCAAATCAATAAATGTGGTATACCACATTAATAAAATGAGGAATAAAAATCATATGATCCTGTCAATAGATTCAGAAAAAAGGATGTGACAAAACAGTTTATAATTTCATTATAAAAGCTCTCAAAAAGTTGGGTAGAGAAAGAAAATGCTTCAACATAATAAAGGCTAGGGGACTTCCCTGGAAGTCCAGTGGTTAAGACTCTGTGCTCCTAATGCAGGGGGCACAGGTTTGATCCCTGGCCAGGGAACCAAAGATCCCACATGACACATGGTGTGGCCAAAAAAATATGAACATAAAATATGAAGACAGTAGAATATTGTTTTGTAAAATATTATTCAGCCATAAAAATGAAGGAAATCTATTTTATTTGGGTGGGCCTTGAGGGCATTATGCTTAAGTGAAACAAGTCAGACAGAGAAAGACAAATATTGAATGATCTCACTTGCAATGTGGAATTGCAAAAGCTGAACTAATGGAAAAAGAGAGTAGAATGGTGGTTGTCAGGGGCTGGGAGTGGGGACATGCTGGTCAAAATAAATAAACTTCCAGCTATAAGAAGAATAATCTCTAGGGATACACAGAAACCTTGGTTAACAATACTGTATTATATACTTGAGTGTGGCAGAGAGTAGATCTTAAATGTTCTCACTACAAAAAGAAATATTTATGTGCAGTGATGGATATGTTAGGTAATGTTATTGTGGCAATCATTTCACAATGTATATATGTGTCAAATTGTCACATTGTACATCTTGAACGTATACAATGTTATATGTCAATTATATCTCAATAAGGCTGGGGGTAAAAAGAGAAACAAAAAATACCAAACCTAATCAATTAACTAGCTGCTTTGTTACTTTAAGTCAAACAACTAGTCCAGTAGAATTTTCTCCTTCAATTTACTGAATCAACTACTATGTTTTATAAAAAGATATATTTGAGGAGAAAAAAGCTTGGACACTGGAGAGTGAAGAAATAAAAATACAAATTAAAAACATTATTAAGAAATTTTGATGAGAGAAGGAAAATATAGAACTGTGTATCAGGAATAAAAAAAAGTGGTTTATAAAAATGATAAACATTTTTTTTTTGACATGTGAGAGGATATTAGTCAATTCTCTTTAGAAGGACTGAGAAGCCGAAGAATCCATGGATTGTTTTTTTTTTTTTTAGAACAATAGAGCTTTTAAGAAAATGTAGAATGAAGACTCCCTTATCAAGATGAAGGTGGTGGCTATATTGAATGTGCACTAGGAAAGAGATTTACTGATAATATAAATGGCTTGAGATTGACATTCAGGTCTTTGGGAGTTTTTAACCTTTAAAAACCTATTGAATAGTTGTCAGATGTTATTGGCAGGTGGCCATTTCTTTTTAAAATTTATTTTCAAATATTTATAAGTCACATATGTGAAACTGACTAGTGACAGAGGCTATTATTCAACAAATGGATTACCAAAATGAGACTGGGGTAGGGTTCCATGATAAACTGTGTATTTCATTTTAAAGATGATTTTCTACATTTGCATGTAGTACATTAGCAGAGAATTATGTGATCATTAACAACTAGCATTGATATAATTTGAATAAATAAGAGATTTTTAAAAATTAAGTCATTTCTTTCTTGTATTTCAGACTTGACCTTCATATGTTTTCTTACATTTCCAACTAATAATTTTTCATAGATCTTTGAATAAAAAACATTATGCACATATTAATATTTTGATTTTGTGATTACTGAATGGCATTGTTTTAATAAATTCCACATTTCATGTCAATTCAGCCAGGGCAGCCTCTGACCATTATATTCTAAAATGAATCTGCTTGATTTTTACAGTTTGAAAATTTAACAATATTGTTCTAGTTTACATGTTTGATTACTTGGTACTCTTCTGGACTATTTGATTCCATAGGACCTTGAATACTGAAATGTGTCACTAATTAAAATATCTACGATATGATACACTGAAGGAAAAAAAAAGCAGCTGAGCTTAAATTCAGACTGCCATTAATTTTATTTTACTCATTTGTGACTTCATTTCCAGATCTATAAAATTGCAGCTCCCTAAAGAGTATGTCTGTGAAGAAAGCGGAGCACTGAAGAATTTATACTTTTGAACTGTGGTGTTGGAGAAGACTCTTGAGAGTCCCTTGGACTGCAAGGAGATCCAACCAGTCCATTCTAAAGGAGATCAGTCCTGGGTGTTCATTGGAAGGACTGATGCTGAAGCTGAAACTCCAATACTTTGGCCACCTCATGCAAAGAGTTGACTCATTGGAAAAGACTCTGATGCTGGGAGGGATTGGGGGCAGGAGAAGAAGGGGACGACAGAGGATGAGATGGCTGGATGGCATCACTGACTCGATGGACGTGAGTTTGAGTGAACTCTGGGAGTTGGTGTTGGACAGGGAGGCCTGGCGTGCTGTGATTCATGGGGTCGCAAAGAATCGGACACGACTGAGCGACTGAACTGAACTGAAAGAATATGTCTAGGATTAAATGAGTCTCCACCATACAGTGAAATGCTTGGCCCAAAGCAAGTATTCAGTAGATACTAGTTTCTTTCCTTTGAATCTTTAAGAGGACAGTGGGCAGCGTAGATGGTAAAAGTCTTAATTAGGAGGTTAACACCATATTTGCTTGGGTTTATTTCTGTGTCTCATTCTATCCCATTGGTCTACTTGTCTTTTTATGCCAGTATATATATATATATATATATATATATATATATATACACACACACACATACACACACACATACACACACTGTTTTGAAGTGCGATAGTAAAGTAAAGTCACTCAGTCATGTCTGACTCTTTGTGACCCCATGGACTGTAGCTAACCAGGCTCCTCTGTCCCTGGGATTTTCCAGGCAAGAGTACTGGAGTGGGTTGCCATTTCCTTCTCCAGAGGATCTTCCGGACCCAGGGATCGAACCCAGGTCTCCCGCATTGTAGACAGACGTTTTACCATCTGAGCATGAAGTGTGATAACTCCTGCTTTATTCTTTCTCAGGATTTCTTTGGCTCTTTAGGGTCTTTCATGCTTCCATATTAATTTTAGTAGTGTATTTTCTACTTCTGTAAAAACTGCATCTGGACCCTTGATAGGGATTGCACTGCATCTACAGAAGGCTTTTGCTAGAATTGCCATTTTAACAGAATTAATTTTTTCAATCCATGAACACAGGATACCTTTCCACTTGTTTGTGTCTTCTGCAATTTCTTTCATCAATGCTTTGTAGTTTTGAAACTTAAACTCATGGAATAAAGACCAAACTTATAGTTATCAGAGGTGGAAGGTAGAAGAGGGAAAGTTACAAATTTCTAGTTATAAAATAAGTAAGTACTATGGATATAATGTACAGCATGACTATACCTAACACTGCTGTTTAATATACAGGAAAGTTGTTAACAGAGAGTAAATCCTATGAGTTGTCATCACAAGGAGAATTTTTGTCCTTTTTTCTTTCTTTTATTTTTATTGTATCTATATGAGAAGATGGATATTAGCTGAGCCTATTATGGTACTTTTTTCACAATACATGTAATTCAAACCATTAGGTTATATGCCTTGAACTTGCAAAATGATGTATGTCAATTATTTCTCAATAAAACTAGGGGAAAAAAGAAAAAAAGAGGGTAAGAGGTGGCAGCATACTATAGAGAACATGGGATTTGGAGTAAAAAGGCTTGATTCCTACCACTTAGCTTACGATTTTGAGTAAGGTATACACCAAAATCAGCTATATTGGTTTCTCCTTCTGAAACTCAAAAACACAGTCTAGATCATTTATGTGTAGGCAAATTATCTAATTACCACCAGCAAAAAATACCCCCAAACAAACAAAAAACCCGAGGGTGTTTCTAAATGATTTTACGGAAGTACTGTGTGTCACAGAAGACAGTGTTTCATCATGAGGACAATGATTCCTGAAACACTTAATGCTATGCTATGCTAAGTCACTTCAGTCGTGTCCGACTCTGTGCGACCCCATAGACGGCAGCCCACCAGGCTCTCCCGTCCCTGGGATTCTCCAGGCAAGAACACTGGAGTGGGTTGCCATTTCCTTCTCCAATGCATGAAAGTGAAAAGTGAAAGTGAAGTCGCTCAGTCGTGTCCGACTCTTAGCGACCCCATGGACTGCAGCCTACCAGGCTCCTCTGTCCATGGGTTTTCCAAGCAAGAGTACTGGAGTGGGGTGCCATTGCCTTCTCCGGAAACACTTAATAGTAACCTTATAATTGAAGAAGAATGAAAAATAAATTCTATGACATAAGACTGTGTAGATACCAATTTATTTCAAATGCTTTAAATGGAGCAGTTCTTCATATTTTCCAGGGTCAGTGGGTAGAGATTACGAAAGATTGCTCTGACTCACTTTGTCCAATATCTGTAATAATTCTTAAAGTAGAACTAGAAGAGATCTCTTTCTTTATCTTTAAAATAGGAATCATATTAGTTATTATAGTCTTTGCATAAGCTTGCCCTGCCAAGCCCTGCCATCATTATGAATAAGCACATCCCTCAAATCCCATACACAGGAGATAAAAGCTAAAGAAAGCACTTTATAATCTGAGAAAAACAAACAAAAAGTAGATTCACCCTGTCTAGCACAAGATCCACCCCCCCAAATGAAGTCTTAAGCTTGTTCCCATAAGTTATACCTTAATGAAATCTTACATAGTACCTTACTGACATCTACCAAAACAATCATCAGTGTAAGACAGCTTACTCTTTGCTGTTTTCTTTTATTCATAGACTATAACATTATAATCTTGTTTTTCTTTAAATATCTGTTATATTTTTTTATTTGTAGAGTCAATTCTAAAATCTAGACATCCTTGAAAGATTTTTGGAACAATTCTTTTATTCATGACTTTTAGCCTTTTGTTCCCATAAATAAACAAATGTGGTATGAAATCTTGAATTCATAATGCTGTATAAGTAGTAAGTATTTACTAGTAAGTGCTCATCATTCAAAGTGAAAGAGCTATAAAAATGATGTGCCTGAAGTGCCATTTTAGTATAGATGAAGGAGAAAATGACTACATCTTGGGATCATGAGGGGAATCTCTGTAAGTTAGGGAGAACCATTAGCTGTATATGAAAGAGGAAAAGAGAAGGGAGGGAGAAGAGACAAGAAGGAAGGAAAGAAAGAAGGATGGTCTATCTTTACACAAACATTTAAACAGAGTGGAAGGGAAATCCCAGTCAGAGGCATGTAGGGGCAAATTAGTCTGATGTTATTGGGATAACAGTATTTTCTTTGTAAATATGCTGGCAAATATGGTGAGACATCATATTAGTGTATATTCAGCTCTAGAGACAGTAGGTTGCCTTTATCAGGATGGTCAGCTAGCATTTAATTAGAATAAGGGAACACTCTAGAGCCACTACAAACACTTCACCTATCATTATTTCTGATCAAAAGTAGATGCTTCATAAATTAGCACAATGGATATTAGAAATCAAGTTTCACTGCTAAAATTAGTGACTTTTTTACTAAGTATAGTGGATTTTGGAAATGGACCCTCAATGTTGAAATCAGTGCTACTTAAGACATATGCCCAAGAAATCATAAACAAAATGAAAGGACAGCTAATAGAATGGGATAAAATATTTGCAAATGATGCAATTGACAAGGGATTAACTTCCAAAATATCCAAAGAGCTCATAGAGCTCAATAAAAAACAAACAAACAAACAATGAACAATTCAATCATAAAATGGGCAGAAGACTTAATGGATATTTCTCCAAAGAAGACATACAGATGGTTAACAGGTACATGAAAAAATTCTCAACATTAGTAATTATTAGAAAAATGCAAACCAAAACTACAAAGAGGTACCACCTCCCACCTGTCAGAATGGCCATCATTTTAAAAAATCTACAAATAACCAATGCTTGAGAGAGTGTGGAAAACAGTAACCCTCCTACACTGTTGTGGGGAATGTGGTACAGCTACTGTGGAGAACAGTACGGAGGCTCCTTAAAAAACTGAAAACAGAATTACCATATGATCCAGCATTCCCACTCCTGGGTATATATCCAGAGAAAACTCTCATTCAAAAAGATACATGCACACCAGAGTTCACTGCAGTACTACTGACAATAGCCAAGACATGGAAGTAAACTAAATGTCCATCGACAGATAAATGGACAAGGAATATGTCCACATACACATACATGCATACAATGGAATATTACTCAGCCATAAAAAGGGTGAAATAATACCATTTGCAGCAACATGGATGGATCTAGAGATTATCATACGAAATGAAGTAAGCCAGACAGAAAAATACAAATACCATACGATATCACTTATGTGTGGAATCTAAAAAGAATACAGATGAAGTTATTTACAGAACAGGAATAGATCCAGAGATAGAAAACAAACTTAGGGTTATGTGAAAGTGGGGGAGGGATAAATTAAGAGTTTGCAATTAACATACATGCTCTACTATATATAAAATAGACAAATAAGGATTTACTGTATAGCATAAAGGGAGTACGTCAAGACTGTATATTGTCACCCTGCTTATTTAACTTCTATGCAGAGTACATCATGAGAAACGCTGGGCTGGAAGAAGCACAAGCTGGAATCAAGATTGCCGGGAGAAATATCAACAACCTCAGATATGCAGATGACACCACCCTTATGGCAGAAAGTGAAGAGGAACTCAAAAGCCTCTTGATGAGAGTGAAAAAAGTTGGCTTAAAGCTCAACATTCAGAAAATGAAGATCATGGCATCTGGTCCCATCACTTCATGGGAAATAGATGGGGAAACAGTGGAAACAGTGTCAGACTTTATTTTTTGGGCTCCAAAATCACTGCAGATGGTAACTGCAGCCATGAAATTAAAAGACACTCCTTGGAAGAAAAGTTATGACCAACCTAGAGAGCATATTCAAAAGCAGAGACATTACTTTACCAACAAAGGTCTGTCTAGTCAAGGCTATGGTTTTTCCAGTGGTCATGTATGGGTGTGAGAGTTGGACTGTGAAGGAAGCTGAGTGCTGAAGAATTGATGCTTTTGAACTGTGGTGTTGGAGAAGACTCTTGAGAGTCCCTTGGACTGCAAGGAGATCCAACCAGTCCATTCTAAAGGAGAACAGCCCTGGGTGTTCCTTGGAAGGAATGAAGCTAAAGCTGAAACTCCAGTACTTTGGCTACCTCATGAGAAGAGTTGACTCATTGGAAAAGACTGATGCTGGGAGGGATTGGAGGCAGGAGGAGAAGGGGACGACAGAGGATGAGATGGCTGGATGGCATCACCGACTCGATGGACGTGAGTTTGAGTGAACTCCGGGAGATGGTAATGGACAGGGAAGCCTGGCGTGCTGTGATTCATGAGGTTGCGACGAGTCGGACACGACTGAGCGACTGAACTGAACTGATAGGGAACTATAATGAATATTTTGGAAGAACCTATATGGGAAAAAAAATCTGAAAGAGAATAAATACATTTATGTGTGTATATACATATACACATGAAAGTAGAAAGTGAAAGTGAAGTCGCTCACTTGTGTCCGACTCTTTGCGACCAGTGGACTGTAGCCTACCAAGCTCCTCTGTCCATGGGATTCTCCAGGCAAGAATACTGGAGTGGGTTGCCATTTCCTTCTCCAGGGGATCTTCCCCACCCAGGGATCGAACTCAGGTCTCCCACATTGCAGGCAGACCCTTTAACCTCTGCGCCACCAGAGAAGCCCCATATAAAACTGAATCACTTTGCCATACACCTGAAAGTAACACAACATTGTAAATCAACTATACTTCAACAAAAAAAGACATGAGTAACTTAACATCATTTAGAGACACATCCCACTCCTCAGATGTCTAGTGGGGCCAGAGACCTTTCCGCTTAGGGAAAGTGTTTCAGACTTGATTCTAAATGGTCCTGTGTCCTAATGAAGAATATTCCTTTTGGGTTTCTCATACATCCAAATTTATTTCAGAAAGAATTTTAAAAGTTATATGTAATAGAAAAGACAGTAAATATTAGGGAAATTTTTGAAAAAATATAGATATAACATCTCAAATTATAATGCCCTACAATGTTGTTTTCATGTCTGAATAGTACCTTTCAGTTCTTATCAACATGGACACATAGCTCTCTTCAAAGCTGATCATCATAGTATACAAATCTTTTTATATTCTGCTTTTCATTGAATACCATGACAGTTTTCTGTATCATATGTAGTTCCCAGTTGATGAGGAATATTCTTAGACATCAATAGATGGTTAGCCTAATCCTGACACTGGGATTGTCACATGTGCCTCAGGGGCAAGGTTTTTTTGGGAACTCTCACAAACATTCATGTGACACAGAGTTGGAACTTCTTCAAGTTGATAGGATAGGTTAAATATTTGTTTATTAAGAAATGTATATGCAGCAGAATTTGTCCAAATTTTCTTTCAATATTTTATGGAATCAAGGTGGTAGAGTAGTAATTAATCTTCTCCTACCCCTAACCATTAGAGTTAGCTCATTTACCAAAGGGACCTGAGAATTATGGGGAACTGCATTGTCTTGGGCCCATTCTCAATAGCTGTGTTTGTCTAAAGACCAGCATCTCATTCTAACCGGGAACTATGTATGATCAGATTCTATGGGGTTGGCAAGGCTACACATGTTTAGTTGGGTTACCCTGTTACAGTAGGTGTTTTCTGAACTAAGAAAGCTTTCTGCTCTGGCAGGAAGAAATACCAATAATCATAACCAGGAGAAGTATCAATAATCTCAGATATGCAGATGACACCACCCTTATGGCAGAAAGCGAAGAACTAAAGAGCCTCTTGATGAAAGTGAAAGAGGAGAGTGAAAAAGTTGGCTTTAAACTCAACATTCAGAAAACGAAGAGCATGGCATCTGTTCCCATCACTTCATGGCAAATAGATGGGGAAACAGTGGAAACAGTGACAGACTTTATTTTGGGGGCTCCAAAATCACTGCAGATGGTGACTGCAGCCATGAAATTAAAAGACACTTGCTCCTTGGAAGAAAAGTTATGACCAACCTACACAGCATATTAAAAAGAAGAGACATTACTTTGGCAATGAAGGTCCGTCTAATGAAAGCTATGGTTTTTCCAGTAGTCGTGTATGGATGTGAGTTGGGCTATAAAGAAAGCTGAGCACCGAAGAATTGATGCTTTTGAACTGTGGTGTTGGAGAAGACTCTTGAGAGTCCCTTGGACAGCAAGGAGATCCAACCAGTCCATCCTAAAGGAAATTAATCCTGAATATTCATTGGAAGGACTGATGTTGAAGCTGAAACTCCAATACTTTGGCCACCTGATGTGAAGAACTGACTCATTTGAAAAGACCCTGATGCTGGGAAAGATTGAAGGTGGGAGGAGAAGGGGACCACAGAGGATGAGATGACTGGATGGCATCACCGACTCAATGGACATGGGTTTGGGTGGACTCCAGGAGATGGTGATGGACAGGGAGGGCTGGCGTGCTGTGGTTCATGGGGTCACAAAGAGTCGGACATGACTGAGTGACTGAACTGAATGTTCACTATATTCTGAAGAACTATCATCTTCTAAGACACTATTATATATGTCATCCAGATGATCAGAGAAAGTATCTGCATAAAATTCACTGAAAAGTCCTTTACTCAAAATTTTGTGATGTGGCATTTTTGAAAGTTTTATGGTAATAAACTTGCATTTATAATACACAGAAGGTTGGGATAAAAACTGAACAGAGCAAAATATGAGTGATAACAATAGTCGTAAGTTGTATAATGAACCCTTGATTAACTTAAAGCTCTAAAAACTATGCACAGTCATGTTAATTGTATCACTCTGTATAAAAATATATTGATATATCTCTGGTCAATAATGCTGGGGTAACAAAAGATGTGTTAATATGTCTCTTGTTAATAATGTGTTAGCTGATCATGATAACTAATTGGAAATGGCAGATGGAGAGGAAGTGAAGCAAATGAAGTAAAGAATGATACAGAGAATTGAGATGTAAAACGGAAAAGGTAAGGAATGAGTGTGGGGGATGGGTGATGCAAAAGCTGGCCTTGGTTCCTATCATAGTGTAAAAAAACCAAAAGGTTATGAGAAAACGATAATAAAACAAGAGAACTTGGAGAAAGACATTTAAGAGTAATTTGTACATTCGTACACAAATGCAGCTGTAGACAGGGTTGTACATATTATCCAAAAAGGTGGTGCTGCAGAATTAAAAGAGAAATGCTAAGGCCCGTGTCTAGGGAAAACATTACAATGTAAGGTTGTGTAGAAGGGTACAAAGACTGATGTGAACAAACCAAGAGAGCAAAGCATCAATATGTTTCATCTTAGAAAAATAGAATCTTTCTGATACAAAACTGATACAGTCAGATAATGCCTATTGTAAAGACTTGAAAGGAACTGACTGAATGTGTCCAGATGCCAAACAGTCCATCTCCCAGTCTGATACAGTGATGGATATTAGGAAAGTTTGGGGATTTAGACGGGGTTTCAATTCTGTCTTTCTGGTTGTATGATTCTCTGAGTATCAATAAAATAGTCAACACAACACTTGTCATTTAATACATACTTAAGAAATGGTCAGTGAATCTGTTATTAACAATCACTGTAATACTGCTGCTGCTACTGCTGCTAAGTCACTTCAGTCGTGTCCAACTCTGTGCGACCCCATAGATGGCAGCCCACCAGGCTCCCCTGTCCCTGGGATTCTCCAGGCAAGAACACTGGAATGGGTTGCCATTTCCTTCTCCAATGCATGAAAGTGAAAAGTGAAAGTGAACTCGCTCAGTCGTGTCGGACTCTGTGCAACCCCATAGACGGCAGCCCACCAGGCTGCTCCATCCATGGGATTTTCCAGGCAAGAGTACTGGAGTGGGGTGCCACTGCCTTCTCCATCAACAGTGCAATAGTAGATATTTATTCAGTTATAACAATGTGTAGAAGAATCCAAGGAGATGCAACTAAAGTTCAGTAACATCTAAACTCTAAACATCTAAATTTAAATCCCTTACGATTATACAGTGTAAGTGACAAATAGATTCAAGGGATTAGATCTCATAGACAGAGTGCCTGAAGAACTATGGACAGAGGTTCACGACTTTGTACAAGAGGCAGTGATTAAGACCATCCCCAAGAAAAACAAATGCAAAAAGGCAAAATGGTTGTCTGAGGAGGCCTTACAAATAGCTGAGAAAAGAAGAGAAACTAAAGGCAAAGGAGAAAAGGAAAGATGTACCCATTTGAATGCAGAGTTTCAAAGAATAGAAAGGAGAGATAAGAAAGTCTTCCTCAATGGTCAGTGCAAAGAAATAGAGGAAAATAATAGAATGGGAAAGACTAGAGAGCTCTTCAAGAAACTTAGAGATACCAAGGGAACATTTCATGCAAAGATGGGCACAATAAAGGACAGAACTGGTATGGACCTAACAGAAGCAGAAGATATTAAGAAGAGGTGGCAAGAATGCACAGAAGAACTATACAAAAAATATCTTCATGACCCAGATAACCACGATGGTGTGATCATTCACCTAGAGCCAGACATCCTGTAATGTGAAGTCAAGTGGGCCTTAGGAAGCATCACTATGAACAAAGCTAGTGGAGGTGACGGAATTCCAGCTGAGCTATTTCAAATCCTAAAAGATGATGCTGTGAAAGTGCTGCCCTCAATATGTCAGCAAATTTGGAAAACTCAGCAGCAGCCACAGTACTGGAAAAGCTCAGTTTTCATTCCAATCGCAAAGAAAGGCAATGCCAAAGAATGCTCAAACTACCACACAATTGCACTCATCTCACATGCTAGCAAAGTAATGCTCAAAATGCTCCAAGCCAGGCTTCAACAGTACACGAAGTGTGAACTTCTGGATGTGCAAACTGGATTTAGAAAAGGCAGAGGAACCAGAGATCAAATTGCCAACATCTGCTGGATCATTGAAAAAGCAAGAGAGTTCCAATAAAAACATCTACTTCTGTTTTATTGACTATGCCAAAGCCTTTGACTGTGTGGATCACAACAAACTATGGAAAATTCTGAAAGAGATGGGAATACCAGACCACCTTACCTGCCTCCTGAGAAACCTGTATGCAGGTCAAGAAGCAACAGCTAGCACTGGACATGGAACAAAAGACTGGTTCCAAATTGGGTAAGGAGTACGTCAAGGCTGTATATTGTCACCCTGCTTATTTAACTTATATGCAGAGTACATCATGAGAAACACTGGGCAGGATCAAGCACAAGCTGGAATCAAGATTTCTGGGAGAAATATCAATAACCTCAGAAGCGCCAGTGACATCATCCTTATGGCAGAAAGTGAAGAAGAACTAAAGAGCCTCTTGATGAAAGTGAAAGAGGAGAGTGAAAAAGTTGGCTTAAAGCTCAACATTCAGAAAAACAAAGATCATGGCATCCGGTCCCATCACTTCATGGCAAATAGATGGAGAACAATGGAAACAGTGAGAGACTATTTTTTTGGGCTCCAAAATCACTGCAGATGGTGACTGCAGCCATGAAATTAAATTATGCTTGCTCATTGGAAGAAAAGCTATGACCAACCTAGACAGTATATTAAAAAGAAGAGACATTACTTTTCCAACAAAGATCTGTCTAGTGAAAGCTATGGTTTTTCCAGTAGTTATGTATGGATGTGAGAGTTGGACTGTAAAGAAACCTGAGCGCCAAGGAATTGATGCTTTTGAACTGTGGTGTTGGAGAAGACTCTTGAGAGTCCCTTGGGCAGCAAGGAGATTCATCCAGTCCATCCTAAAGGAAATTAGTCCTGAATATTCATTGGAAGGACTGATGTTTAAGCTGAAACTCCAATTCTGTGGCCAACTGATGTGAAGAACTGACTCATTTGAAAAGACCCTGATGGTGGGAAAGATTGAATGTGGGAGGAGAAGGGGATGACAGAGGATGAGTAGTTTGAATGGTATCATGGACTTTATGGACATGAGTTTCAGTAAGCTCTGGAAGTTGGTGATGGACAGGGAAGCCTGGCATGTCGTAGACCATGAGCTCACAAAGAGGCGGACATGACTGAGCTACTGCACTGAACTGAAACTTTAGAATTTTCTACCATTCAGAATGTGACAAAAAATTATACCGGGAATTTATCATTTGTGTGAAATCCTTCATATCATTCAGAACAAAAACTATGTCCAAAATAAGGTTAATAGATAAAATGAGACTTGTTTAGGTAATATCTTTTCAAATAACTTCTACTGTGTTAATTGTGCAAATAACAGCAGGTCTTGAAGTTATGCTGAACATATCAAATTTTTAAAAGGCTAAAAATAACAAGGGCTCAGTGTTCAATCAAATAAATGCTTTGAAAATAGACCTATATTCAAATCCCATCTTGGCCACTTACAATAATATTAGTGGTATCTTCTTTAGTAAGTTATTTAACTCTGGGAGCCTCAGTTGCTTTATCAGTAAAAGAGAGATTATACTATTGACCTGAGTTTTTCTGAGGTTTACCAAAAATGACTTTAAGAAGGCCTAGTACTCAGCTTGATTCTCATTCAACAAGTACTCTGACATTGGCAATTTTCTCATATCTCTTTGAAGCAGTAGCAAAAAACTTAATAATCTGTATGAATGGGCAAGAAAGTTAGAAACAAAGAATAAATAGGCTAATCAGTACTTTAAAATGAGAAAAAAGCAGTCTTGCTGTAGCACAGACTTCACTGTAATGGAAAGGGGAGAAGGCTACAGAGAGGAGTGTTGCTGCTGCTGCTGCTAAGTCGCTTCAGTCGTGTCCGACTCTGTGCGACCCCATAGACGGCAGCCCACCAGGCTCCCCCGTCCCTGGGATTCTCCAGGCAAGAACACTGGAGTGGATTGCCATTTCCTTCTCCAATACATGAAAGTGAAAAGTGAAAGTGAAGTCACTCAGTCGTGTCTGACTCTTAGCGACCCCATGGACTGCAGCCTGCCAGGCTCCTTCGTCCATGGGATTTTCCAGGCAGGAGTACTGGAGTGGGGTGCCACTGCCTTCTCCGAGAGGACTGTTAGGGATGCTGAATAAATTGCTCCTCTTCACAAGTCTGACAGCCTACACTCTACCTGTGACTTATTCCAGAGGCCTGTGGAAATGTGGTAACACGGGCAATTGTTTCATTTTCCTTTGTAATGGTAAGTGAAAAATGGATAGTCAATAAAAAGAGATTATGAAAATGATCAAGAAATCCTGATCGTATGTACTGTTTATTGTCACTTCACATATGCTTCCTATGTTGCAAATTAATGTTATATATGAATCACTTTCAAATGACCAAAAAAGGAAAAAAAAAACACAAAACTTTAGTCCACTAATGGGCAGTTTATGGAGCTCAATTTTAACGGCTCCAAATTCTTCTTAGATTGTAAACATATTTATGACTGACCAGAGGCAAATAATAATAATGATTCTATGAAAACAATATTTACTTACCCAGTTGGAGCACAAGTATTAGATTTATTATTATGAAAACAACGTGTTTGTGCACTTCCCTCTCTGTGGGTCCCCACTTGGAATAAAAATCAGCCTGTCCAAATAAAGCTAAATAAACAGGGTTGAAAGACTGCTGGATGAATTTTAAAATACTCAGTACTGTTTGTTATAACTGATCAGGCTAAACAAGAGACAAATTAAGATTCACTTCAAACCACTGAGCTATGGAGCATGATTAAAAGAGACACTCCTTCCCTATACAGGAGTAAAGCTGGACTTTCAGTACTGATGACAAGGTGAGAGAAATGAACAATCTGATAACACTGTAGTCAGTGTTTGTAATTCAGAAGTGCTCTTTGGAACACCATTCTAAAAACGGTAGGTGTTGCTTTCCAATTTTCAGAGGATAATACCTATTGGCTCCAAAGCATCACACATAGCGTTCCATATAAAAGATGAATTTACAAACTGAACATTGAAAGACTCTAAGAGATGCTGCAAATGGTTATTCAGGTAACTTTTCTTTCCTTCAACAAAACAAAAGCAGGAAACGAATATGAATAGAAAGAACATTACAAGAAGGGACTCAGCTTACCTCCATCTAGCTCCTCAGCCCCAAAATGATTCCTGTAGAAGAGCATGATTTCTATCTTGTAACATTTGTAGATGGTCACCAAACAAACAAGCAGCAGAAGGATAGCACCAAGCCCTCCAGCAAGTTCAACTGTATACATCAGCTCTAGAAAAAAAAAATTACCAGAGGGAATTATATTCACATACAAAATCATAAATTCAACTTGATTTCACACTTTTGTGGATGAGATCAGATGTGGGTAATGGATTGACACAACCCCTTTCCTTTCTGCAGTAGAATGTGACCTCTTGATAACTTTCTAGCTGTTTCCTTGGTAACCTGATAAGGTGGTATGTGTTACTGTGTTGCTAAGCAACATTGCTTATGGTAAGAATGAACCTACATTGGTAGATTGCATTTGGGCTGATTTGTAAATACCTGATTGGAAACTATAATTTGGGGCTTGCTAGAGTGAAAGTGACTCTTACACATAAACCTATTCTTGCGGGAATCCTGCAAGGTATGCTGGAGTTGAAAAAAGAAATACTGGTTCCTCTGGAGACGAAGCTTTTAAGCCAGGATGGTTTCTGAACTTACCCAATCTGAATCTTAATCTTTTCCACTTCAGCTGTCACCTGGAGGTTGGGGCTGAGGAAAAATGAGGGGTGAACAGCACAGTTCCTGAAGGGCAGTGTGGAGTGTCGCATAGTTTGAGTGGACCATCTAATGAATACTGTCTGCTGGCTTCTGCCAGAAGCACTAATACTTGTCTTTCTCAACAGAGTGGTGCCAATATGGCTGACCGCAGTCTTGGAGGCTGAGTGCTAACTTGGGATTAAGAACTAGGCTCCCTAGTGGATGTCACACTGGACTATATGGTCATATTTTCCTTTCACTAAGCTCTTAAATGGGCTTCCCAGGTGGTTCAGTTGTAAATAATTGGCCTGCCCAGTGCAGGAGATGCTGGTTTGGTCCCAGGGTCAGGAAGATTCACTGGAGAAGGAAATGGCAACCCACTCCAGTGTTCTTGCCTGGGAAATCCCATGGACAGAGGAACCTGGTGGGCTACAGTCCATGGGGTCACAAAAGAGTCAGTCACGACTTAGCGACTAAACAGCAGCAACAGAGCTAAATATTTTTTTCTTATCCTTTCTTTCCCCTTTGACTTGGTATGTTACTACATTCTATCCAAAAGAGTAACTTTCTTGCCACTGATTACAAGTAATTTTCTTGCCTCTGTATACAAGTTCTCGTATTCCTATAGAATGTCTATACAACATAAAAAATGATCAGACAATTTTAGAGATAAAACATTCACTTCTTTTTTCTCCTTCAGAGCTCATGCACAATGTAACAAATTCAATGATACTGGTATTTAAACATTAGGCCACAATGCACAGATTTTGAAGTCCACTTTAGTTAAATGCTAGTTAAATTGCCTGTGTATGTATTGTGACCTTTATCATCATAGTCCAAATATTACTGATGGGTTGTTATTGTTCCTTGCAGTTGACAGCTACCTTGAAAAGTACTAGTTTCCTTAATTACCACTAAAGATAACTATTCCTGAAATTACGGCCCTAAAGTAATGGTATTTTCAATTCTGTAATTTACAATTCACCAAAGGGTTATCTAACTCTGTAATAGTCAATGTAGTCTTAGATTGAGAATTTTAAAAGAATCTATGGTTTTGCAGTGACAACTACTCTTGGCTTCCAAGATCACTCTTGAAATCTTACTAATGGGGTGAAATCATCATGGGTGCAATGCAGTATCAGTGATAAATAATCTGAAAAGTATGGCCATAATTTTCTCACAAGGACATTTTTGTATTTGTGTGTATGTTTGCATGTGATGTCACTTATCTGGGACGATTACAGGAAAAAAAAAACAAAACCTCAGCCATATTTCTTATCTAGTTATTAATTTCTAATTCAACAGTTGAATAAAAAGATACATATAACTAGTGTTTAATCAAGTGTAGCTTTCTGCTCTTATTAAAATTAAATAGGACGCAGAAGAAAAACTTACAAAAAGTGATTGGAATTTATGAATTTAAGAAAGAAAAAATAAAGTGAGTTATTAAACCTTTAAGAGTGTAAGTTAACATGAAGTGTGAATTACTAAGAAGTATCTCAAGGAAATTTATATAGTTTGTATTTATAAATATCAGACAGCTTTATCTGCTGAATCTTGTGAGGGACTATGTAAGATAGTCTACAAAAGTACCAGGAATGAAATACAAAACATGCTTCAGTATACTATTTTCCTACTACTATATGAACAGAAAGGATTAGTGTGTATATAATTCTGTGTGGTACTTTGGGTCTTGTTTTCTCAGGATATCAGTTAAACTCCACCACACATAGACACCTGCATAAAACTCTAACTTAGGCCCATAGGCTAATTTACATACCAGAAAATCTGATTTCAATTATACTGGATATAATGGGAGAGATAAGCATTTGGGCTATGGCTACTTTTCATATTGCTTCTTTTTTCTAATATAACGCATTTCATACTTGGAATTCATCACTCTAAAACTCGTGTGAGAAAAGAAATTAAAAAAAATAATGGAGAATGTGTAGCCTCTACTCCCAAGCACTGTTACTGGAAATGCCCAATGATACTACTATATTAGAAAAGTTTGAGTAGTTGCTAATAAAGTTAAATATGAATCTACCCTAAATATGATCTACTCCTAAGTTCTTGCTGCTGCTACTGCTAAGTCGCTTCAGTCGTGTCCGACTCTGTGCGACCCCATAGACGGCAGCCCACGAGACTCCCCCGTCCCTGGGATTCTCCAGGCAAGAACACTGGAGTGGGTTGCCATTTCCTTCTCCAATGCATGAAAGTGAAAGTGAAGTCGCTGAGTCTTGTCTGACTCTTAGCGACCCCATGGACTGCGGCCCACCAGGCTCCTCAGTCCATGGGATTTTCCAGGCAAGAGTGCTTACTCAAAGGAAAAATAAGCCAATGTCTACAAGAAGACTTGTACAGGATGTTCAGAGTAGTCTTATTCATAGTAATCACAACTGGAAGCAACCCAAATGCTCATTAACAGGGTATAATGAACAAACTATTGTGTGTCAATAGGATACAATACACTCAGCAGTACAAAGAATACACTGCTGATAACATGCAGCCTTTGTGAATTTCACAAAATGATGTTAGCTGAAGAACGCCAGACACAAAGAAATACCTTCAGTATATATATTTAAATAAAGTCCAAGAGCAGGCCAAATTAAACCTTAGTGATAAAGATCACAAAATGGATGCTTTGTGGATGAGTGACAGGAAGATTTATTGGAAAGGGGAAAGAGGGAACATTATGGGGTTAAAAACAAAAAACAAAAACTCTATCTTTTTCAGGTATAAATACAAGTATATACATTTGTCAAAACTCACTGAGCTAGACACTTAAAATTTTTATGTTTTACCTTAGGTTAATTGCACTTCAACTCTTTAAAATATTGATATTTTTAAAAAGAGTCATTATAAGTTCTAATCCAAGGGATATGGGTGAAGAAGCTTTAAGGAAAGAAGGGAGTCAAGACAGCTGCTTTGCTGTAGACAAGTGCCCAGGCAGGGAATGGTTCTTCCATGGTGCCCTTAAGCATATCCTTTGATTCTGGAACCATGCCTTACATACTCATATCTCGCTGAATAGCTTATGTAACAATCAAAAACTATGCCTGAAATGTAATTTTATTAATTCAATAAGCAGAATTCTTTTCCCTCAGATAGTATTTATAACAGTGGTCTCTACACACATTTTTTATAACTCCTAAAAATTAAGTACGTGTAAGAGAAAAATGTTAAGAAAGTAAGCTCTTCTTATTTTTAGGGAAGTAGTTGCCCAAATCTGAATTATTCCCACTGGTAGATGTCATGAGTCCCTCAAAAATTGCATATACTAACTAAATACGCTGCTTACTAGGCTAACCGATAATACTGTCTAAAATATAATGAGAAAAAGAGAGCAGGGTAGGTGAGGCTTAGCAATTACAGAAATGCTCTTGTGTCTCATGAATCCCTCCTTTAAGGTACAAACATGAAAAGTTGTATATGCCTAGAGTATGAGCAACAAAGCAAGAAAAATCTTCTGAGCCATATGGCAATCATTTACTTAATAATAAGGATACCAAAAATTAGTCCAAGAAACAGTGTTTGCAAAAAGCTAACTTATCTTGAATCAAACCAGTCAATCCTAAAGGAGATCAACCCTGAATATTCATTGGAAGGACTGATGCTGAAGCTGAAGCTCCAATACTTTATCTAACTGATGCAAAGAGCTGACTCATTGGAAAAGACCCTCATGCTGGGAAAGACTGAGGGCAAGAGAAGAGGATGACAGAGAGATGGTTAGATAGCATCACTGACTCAATGGATAGGAATTTGAGCAAACTCCAGGAGATAGTGAAGGACAGGGAAGCCTGGCGTGCTGCCGTCCATGGGGTTGCAAAGAGTTGGACACAACTTAGTGTCTGAATAACAACAAGTTATCTTGAGATCATGACAGTATCTCAGATTTTCCTCAGAAACTATAGTACTACACGGAGAAGCACAGTGTCTTATAACAAACTTGCAAGTTGGAAAAGAAATGTCTTTCCCCAGTTTAATGCCTGCTACCTCAATGACTACATTATTTTTATGCAAGACTAATAAACATGGCTTAGGTAGTATAAATGTATGCAGCTTAAAAAATTTTCCATTTAGGTTTTTTATGTTGGTTTACATAGCACGTGTAAATTCTCCCAAAGAAAATGATATATTAGATTCAGTTCCACATTCTTTTTTTGCTCTAAGCTGGACATATTCATTAATATGAGTGCCAGCCAATATTGCTTACACATTAGGTGAGGACAAAATTACTAGGGGTTAAATTCTGTTACAGTTAAAAGAAATGATGGGAACCCACTGCTGTATTTTATCTTTACATTACAATGTGAATGGTGTTGCCCTAGCAAATGTCATTTCCTTTTGAAATGGGATCTACTTTTCAGCTCAAGTTCAAGCTGCCTAGAGTGGCAGCATTTAAAAAATAAAAAGATTCCATTTCAGCACAATTCAACATCAGAGGATGGAAAAAGAAAATGCAAACCTTTAAAACTCTGTTTAGCCTCTGTGTTATGTTGTTAAAATGATAGACTCTGCCCCCTTTAAGGGACTGAGATGGAATACGGTAAATTGTAAAGCAAAATCGCTAGGCAAAACCTAAGGGAAACAGGCATTTGGTTAAACACAACAAATGAACAAGTGCCAAAGAGTTACGTTTAAGGGCACCAGCAGTCATTTAGTTACAGGCAATTAACAATAGTCCATGGAAAGCTCAAGTATGGGCTAAGGGAAAACACATTGATTATTGCTGCAGTAGTAGACTGCTTTCAGAATAAATTGCTTCAATTTAAAACTAGATTTGCTACAAGCATTTTGAGCAATGACTACAATTTTTTCTTATCAAGACAGTTGGACCAAGCAACCCTTTAAAAGAAACAGCTAATTAAAATAAAGCGCATGCCATCCGCTAGTATATTGGATTACATTGCAAATAATAAATGCATTTGGTTTACACTAATCTTGCTGCAATTACCTAGTGTAGTCTGGAATCCTATTTTTTTTTTTTATTGGCCTGTACCTGGTGTTATTTTTGCAAATTTTTTCTGCTAGGTATCTTTGAAGAGGTAAGGATGTTAACAGAGTTAAATCACAGTTTATAATTTTGAACTCTTCCCTTGGAGTATCCATTTTCTTCTCTCTATTTATACATATCATCTTGTTTAAAGTATAGCTGAAGATTTTAGGTGACTTATATAGTTCACTATATAAAGTCCTTTCAAATGTTCTGCCCTGATTTATATGCAGTAAAATGTAAGTTCGTGGGGGAAATGTCTGATAGACAATATAATGATCTTAGTTTATTCATTAGCCTCACCAAGTACATTTCTTTTTCTCTCATTGTGTTATAAAGAGCTAAACTTTATAAGGATTTATCCATCCACATAAATTCATATGCATATTTATTTCTCTGGAGCAGTATAACTTATTTGTTCCTGGCAGGAGGATAATTATACTCAGCCTACAAAGATATTCAACTCAATTCTACAATACGTCAATGCAATTTAGAAGCAGTTATAATTTTTTTTGATGACACATTAAGAAACTGAATTGCTATTCACATAATAGCAAGAAAATGTTTTCAGAAGGTATAAACTGGTATGTAAAGAGTAGTTTAGCTCTTGAAAAAGTGCTTTTTGGAAGAAAGAAGAATAGATATAATAATAGTAATAGTAATAATACTGAATGAAAATGGTCTCTGAATTTAACAACTTGATCTGTGCAGCCAAACATTTGGGCAAAAGATGACCTTCAAAGTAGTGTATTTTGCCATTTTGGAAAGAGGTTTTCAGCCAAAGTATCAAAGTAAATTTTAGTGTCAATTGAGAATACAAATAGGGTCTTGGCGGAGACCCATGATTAAGGCCTAGTTAGACTAAGCTTCCACAAGCCCTTGGATTGGAAATGTTATACATTCATAAACTATTAAAATGAAGAATTAAATGAAAGACTAGACAGAAGAAATGCATTGTTTTTTATATAGTTACCCTCAGAAAGTCCTTTTTCTTTCTCCAACCAGACAGGAAGGGTGCTAAGTTTCATTTTGTATTTTTTTTTTTTTTTTCTGTGAAGTAGGGGAATGTTCATAAATGGTATGTATTAAAAGACAGTTTACAATGAGTAATGACAGAAATCAAGTAAAACATGAATCCATGAGTTTATATTAATTATAAGCAAATTAATAAAAAGGAATGCTCTCCTTTACAGCAGAATGCCAATTGGCAAATATAGAAGGAATAATAGAGCTGGAAATCACCACTTTCTACCATCCTAATAATAAATGACTCAGGAAAGAATTATCAACAGAGCCTAAAGTTAATGGATAAAAGACTGATGAGGCAGAACATTCATACTATCTTAAAGCACCTCCTTACTGATTATTTACTAATGATTAAGGGAGAAACAGACACCATCTTAAGGAAGTGACCCAAATGAGCATCACCACTAATGGGACATGACACCGTGTACCTCCTGACGTAATGCATTAAGAAGGCGTAACAACATTTATGCAGTATTCCAGCCACATGTAAGAAAATATCTGCCCAAGGAGGAAATTACAAACTCAAACTGAGGGACACGGTATAAAAAATAACATCTGGTTTCTATTCTTTGAAAAAGTCAAAGGCATAAAAGGCAAATAAAAGTTGAGGAACAATCCCAGATTAAAAGAGACTAAAAAGACTTGACAACTAAATGAGCTGCATAATTCTGGATGGAAAAGGTGGTACAAGAATATTATGGGAATACCCTTTGAAATGTGAATATAGACTATATATTAGATAATAGCAGTCTATCAATTTTCAATTTTCCTAGATTTGATAAATATACTCTGATGTTGTAAGAAAATTTCCTTGTTTTTAGAAGATTCACATTGAATAATTTAGTCATGGTGTCTGCAATTTACTCTCATGTGATTCAGAAATATGTGTTTATATACATTCTGTAGATTTATCTTATCTAACCTGTCTAGATGAAGAGATATAAGGCAAGTGTGGCAACATGTTAATAATAGGTGAATCTAGTTGAAGAGGCTATATGGAAGTTTATTGTATTATTCTTACATCTCTTCTGGAATGTCTGCAGGTTTCTTTTTCAAACTAAAAGATTTTCACTATAGCATTTATCATTATAGGATATAATATTTAATTTTCTAATTACTATATTTATTATCTATTGTCTATCTCCTCCCATTGGAATTTAAATTCCATCAGGGAAAGGTTTACTTTGTCTATTTTGTCCATATTTTTTTTTTACTGATACTATCTCAAGTGCCTTGAAATCTACCTGACACATAGAAGAAACTCAGTGAATATTTGTTGAATAAGTGGATGACTGAATGACTAAGAAAAAGTACAATTTTCTAATGAAAAGTTATGCTTTTTTTGTATTCCACTCTAAAATTAGAATAATATCTCTGTGAGCCATTTTTACAGACAATGGTGTCATGAGGTTCAAGCAACTGATGTATAATTATTAATACACAGTCTATTAACTTGATAAAACTTCATTTTATAAAAAAAATGGTTAACTTCATAGTACAGATTTAAAACGATTCTTCCATCTATAAACCCGATGATAACATACATAGTCTTTATAGAATTAAGGAACTAGGAGAGTTTGTTTTCACTTGGCATTTAGGAATCAATCTTGTATTATTTTACATCTTTGATATTATTATATTATTTATTACTCATTTTTGTCTTTTCACTCACTCCTTCATTCACTTTCTTTTTGTTCTTTAAGTGCTTTAAATGTACTAGGTATAGTGTGTTGAGTTCTAGTGATCAAATGATGGATGGAATATACTCCTTGCCTTGAAGGAACTGATGTGTAGTTGCAAAGTCAGGCATGCAAGGAAATATTTTTAAAAAAATAAAAAATATTAAAAAAATTAAAAAGCTAGTCTTTATTGTGCACCTAAGTGTCACTCTGCTAGGCCTTTTATATAGGGGTAAGAAATGCTCTACTGTAAGAATAATAATCAAGGACCAGATGAGCATCTCACTCAGGGTGCTTTGTGTATGCGTGTTGTGTTTCTGTTGGGGGATTTTAGAGACAGAGATCAGATGCTGTATGGCACACTGCTGGACAGAGGCTGCAAACGAATTTGGCAAGGTTGAGTGTGAAGAACAGGGAAAGCAAGTATATGGTATGATGAGTGATGGTAAGCAAATTTATGCTCTGATTTCTCAGCTGGTATAGATCGTTTATCTTTTTTTTTTTTTTCCTTTTCCAAGCAACTAGCATGTACCTTGAAAATAAATATTTGTTTGAAGGATTCATGGTGTCAATTAAGTCAGGTTTCTTAAAATTAGGTCAGAGAAAATAGGGCAAAGATTCTCCCCAGTGGAAAATTGACATATATTTTCAAAATGTACCATGTGGTCTTACTAACAGACAGAGCTTTATCGCTGAAAACATTTCCCCTTTGGATTCTAAAAGCACTGTTTGCAACAGGTCAAAATCCAGAGACCATAAGGTAGGCTGTGCACAGACTACCGTGTATTTGCACACACAGAAACATACCAAATATTCGATGGGGCCCCCTTCACTTTAGATTGTGTAGGACTTAGCGTGATGGGGAAAAACCAGACAAAAGAACTATATTGAACAACAAAATGGGCCTCAGGTGACCAGCTTAGAAAAGACACAGCCATTGTACATCAAGGTGTCAAACTTCACTGATGCCTAAAAGAAAATCTCTGAGAAGAAAAAGTATTTACTTTATCTCTACTATGCATTTCCTTTCAACATGTCATACAAATAGACAGTCACAGATGGAGTGTTACAAAACATCTCTGGAGAGAAAACTGTCAGAGTGAAGGTGGTGTTGCCATTTAACTCCTTTGTGTTGAGGGCTGCAGTGTTTATCCTGGACGCAACCCTCCACCAGAAGATATATTGTCACATTTAGAAGAATTTGGTCTTCCACTGGGATTGCTTCTGGCCAAAGAACCCAGAACATCTGGACTGCTTAGATAACCAATAGAAGGAACCATGTTTTTGACAGAAACACTGAACACTTCTTAAAAAAAAACCTGTATGATGATTTGCAGTATATTCAGTATATTGAGTTGTTAAGAATAGATTTATAAAATATATTACACATGTAGTAATTGCACTGCAATAGACAAAATGGGATGTTTTGATAAACTTCAGAATTCTATGTTGTTATTACAACTTTTTCCCTTTAGGATTTCTTTCTTAGGATTTTTAACATATTTCTTAATTATTGAGAGCATTACAATAAAAAGTGTTTGGCAAAAGCTATCTCTCTCACAAGACAAGTTTCATTCAAAATCTTGGTGATTCAACAGAGCTAGAGACTATTAAGGTAAAAATAATAATCAAACCACATGCTGGGTCATTTCCCTCAATGGAAGTAACAGAAAAATCCATTTCTTATCCCTGTTGAATCTTTTTTGACCACTCTGATTTCTGAAAACATAAAAATGCTGAAGAAAATAGTGGTAAGTTTGCTTTCCCTTTCTCATTTTGAAAATAGATACTAATCAAGAATTTATCAACATTTAAGTATTTTTTTTCCTTCCATCAACACTCTATGAAGAAATAGACATGCCTTGGGAACTACCAATAGCAGGACCTACCATTCCTTGATTCCTCCTAAGGGTCCTTAAGCAACGACAAAGTTGAGAATAAGGTGGGTTTCTTATATCTTTTACTGGCCTGTGTTGTCCGGATATATGAAGAGCCCATCTTCCATAATGAATTCTCTTTTACCAAAACAGCAATAACACTGCCCTGCCTCACACGGACTAAGGCCTTATCTTATTGTCTCACTCTATGTACTGGTTTTTGGTGTATGAAAATTAGCAGCGGTTTGAGAAAATGCAGAAGTCAAGGTGTCCCCCAGTATGCAAAGTTTTCTAATATAGACAGATACAAAGGAGAAGCAAGAGTACATTCAAGGAAACAGACTTTAATATACTTCCAAAATGTGGAAATAATTTGATATTATAGGAAACAGATTAATGGTAGGTTTCCTATAAGCATTTTGAATACTCCAGACTGTAGCAATAGATTTTTTTCTCACCTTTTTTCCTGACTATAAAATGCGCTTATTGTAAAAATTTTGAAAATCATATAACAATAAGAAAAAGAAATTAAAGGTCACATGGAATCAGACCACCCTGGGATAACCACTATTACTACTCCAGTTACAATTGTTTAATGAATCTCTTTCTAATGTGTTAGATGTCGAGTGAACGTAACAGAGGCAAGTGACCTATAGCTTTAAATGCTAATACTTCAAAAAAGCTTATATTTTGTCTTTTACTCTGGACACTTTTGGAATAGAGTTGTCCACGGTGGTTTATAATCTGTGTTTTGCCGAGGGTCCTCATGGTAAACTTTTTATCCTAATTAATTTTTCATTCACCTATCTACCCAATCATTATTTATAGATGCTTGATTCAGGAAGGCAAGTCAAGCAGGAATTATTTAACTCTACCATGGAGCTTTTCTCTGTATACAAAATAATCATTTTTTGGCAACAGTTTACAAATATTCCTTGAAAAAGTAGATTAAAACATAATCCAATTTTAGAGAAAATATGGATTTCAAGTTACATTTAAAAACGAGTTGCATTGTTTTACCAAAAAGCAAACTAACCTGGTTTGTAAATAGTTAAAACTTGAGGGACTTCCCTGGTGGTCCAGTGGTTAAGACTCTGTACTTCCGCTGCAGGAGATGTGGGTTTGCTCTCTGGTTGAAGGAGGAAGATCCCGAATGCCACATGGCAAATTGAAAATATATTCTAATATTGTCAACTTTTATGGTACTATTGAGTTGCCACTGACATTAGTTTGCCCAGGAAGACAGCCAGTATGGAATTTTGTTGTGACATCTTTAATGTATTCCTTTTAGCTACTTTCAATAATGATATATTTAGATAATATAGACACACTTGTTCACTTGGGGAGAATTAGAAATGCACCCGAGCAGTTGTGAGTCATTATCTGGAAATGGTGAAAGTATAAATGAGTTTTCAAGTCATATTCATCTTATATTTCATACTAGAATTAGAATTCCAAACTGATTTAAGTCAAGTAATTTAAGTATCATTCTTCAGGCTTTGATAATGGCCTCCTCCATTTTAGTTTCCGTGAATTTGGTCACCGTTACTAGTCACATATCTTAAGGAATTCTAATTTCTATTCTGCCATTAGAGAAACTTGTCATCTAAAGATGTGAATCAACTTTACAAACAGTTAAAAATGTAACCAAAGTCCTGGGAAGAGCAACTGTTCCATTCCACTTTCAAGATTTGAAAACTGAGGTACAATGATACAAAACTCTGAGAACCTGCAAAATCTGATGAATGCGTTTATACATACTATTAGTCACCCAGGGTTTAATATGTTCTTACAAGATTACTGCATTGTGGTTTAAAGACAATTAGGTAAATGATAAAAATGAAGAACAATGACTTAAAGAAACTTGCTCTAGCTCACACACAAGAGTCAAAAACAAAACACTCTCAAGTAACTGTTTTTCCATCACAGTTCACAATTTTTCAGTCAATTTTCATTCATATCAAACTCTAATTCATCAAAATGACTTTTGGGTGATCTTTAAAATGACCATTCTGTATTTTATTAAGTATACCACTGGATTTCTTTTGGTCAAGTACAAACAAAATCTATTTTAATAGTATTTAAATGTCCAATTGTAATTTAGAGAAATCAACCTCCGGATATATCATTCCTCACAGAACACATGCTAAGAATAGCATATGTGCCCTAAAAGTAGAGACAAATAGCTAACATATTTCTTACAGATGGCAAATGCAATTCTCAACACTAAAATCTAATACAAGTTACCATGGTAATTTATTGGAAATCAACACATTCTTTTCCTACTATATGACCTGAGAAAACAGTTAGCATTTTTTAATGTGTCAAGTCTAATTTCTCACTTTACTGACCTGGTTGTCAAAGTTCGATATACAGGGAACTGCTTATTAAAAGTTATACCTTGCATTTTTGACCCAGTTGTGCCATTTCTCAACTGAGCGCAAGAATTCACAGCCATAAAAAGGTACAGCCATCTCCCTCTCCCCAACAATGCTGTTTTAATGCCCAGGATGGTGATTGACCTTCTTTCTGCAGCAGTGACTCAACTACTAAGGATAACTAACCCAGTGCCTTGCCCAGAGCTGGCACTTAGTACATATTTAGTGAATGGGAATGATTTATTGCTTTCTCATGCAATAGCATTATATGAATATATGAATTATTTTTAGCGGTAAAGTGAGATTTTGAGCAGGATATGAGAAATTGTCAGTTACTAGGTTGTTTTGACCTAGAAATGATGAGAACATGAAAGTAGTTCTGAGAAGTGAAGGGAGTGGTGTGTCAGTGGGTAGTGGTCACAGAGCTGGTATTCTGTTTGCGATCTCCGATCACATATGTGAAATTGGGCAATGTGTGTGCCTCATGATATCTGTGGCTTCTTGCAAATATCTTAAACTGAATTAATATTGTTGAAACTGCTTATGTGTTGCTTTCCAAGACAAAGATCCCAGTTCCAGTGGATTCCCTCTGCTCTCACTGTAGGTCTGTGTTTTTATAACCTCTTTAGATGCTAGACAGATGCCTATAAAAAATGATTTGAACTTCCAAACATGCAGGCCTGTTTATCCAGATTCTGTTACTGGGTTATTTCTTCTTTGCCTGTTTTGTAATCATATCATTGACCATGGAGGTTCAGTTTTCATACTGTCTGCCCTTCCTTACAACACACAGTTGAGATTCAGCTGAGCAAGTGTTTAAAACAGGAAATCAGCAGTATTTACTGCCCATCATAGGGCTTGTTTCTCCTTGGTAATTGCTATTTTCACAGACTGAACTCTGTATATAGCCTATTTGCATAGGCTGAAATACATGTATATACCCATATATAGGTTGTTGAGACATTCTTAAGTGGATTTCCATTTTCAAAAGGGATATGTAGGAACTGTGTCCAAGAATGAAGGCCCTCTTCCTGTAAGAGGGTAATTATTTAATAGTTGAAGAGTGTTCTCTCAGATATTGCCCTGAGTAGCAAATGTGTTCTATAAAGCACAATTTCATTGAATACATGAGGCAAGCAACCTCATTAAGAGGGGATGTGAGGGCAATGTACCAATGTTCAACTAGGTTCAAAGGTGTTGATCATATAAAAAGAATGGGGCAATTAGAATTCATCCCACTGACTGGCTCTACCCCTTTTTCATTCCTTTGTCACGGAAACAGTGAACTCAAGAGAGTTAGTTGCTTTTCACCTATTAGATTCTACCAAGTTTGTTAGAGGACCTAATGTCTAGGCAAAGACCTTGGCATGCCAAATGCAATCCACAGACCAGCAGCATTAGCACCAATAAGAAACCTATTCAAAATTCAAATCTTGAGTTCACCTTAGACTAAGGAAATAATAAGAACATGAAAAATCACTTTTAAACAAACTTCCTAGGTGATTTCTATGAACTGTAAAGATTGTGATAACAACAACAGCAGAAGATTGTAAAGCATTGCTCTAGGGACTTCTAGTTAACTCTCCCAGAGTGGTATAGGGGAGCAAATTTTGCTACCCCAGTCTCTTTGGTGTGACGATTAACTTAGTCTGATTATTTTAAAGAAAAAGAAACTCAGGAAGTTTTTCTTGTTTCCTCCAGCTTAGTTGCCCAAAATACTGGGGTGGCCAAAAAGTTCGTTCAGGTGTTCTGTGCCATCTTATGGACAAACTTGAACAAACTTTTTGGGTAACCCAATAATTTCAGTAAAGGGCCTATTCCCAGAATAGAGCTATCAGCAGAGACGTCTGTAAAGAACAAGGGCCAGGTATGGCGAGGGGAACCTAGCAGGGCCTAGAGATCAGAGTCCACTCTGTGTCCCATGGTCTCTGTCTGGCCCAGCAAACATTTGCCTTTCCAATTCCACATGAATTGCCTTCCTATTCTTTTAGGTTCCAAACCACTACCCCCAATATTCTTGTTTATCTTTAGCTGAAGATGGTATTTAAGTGAGGATTTCAGTCATTTTGGTGAGTTACTCAGTTCTCCTGGGTTTCTCTGATGTATGAAGTGAAAAAAAGTGAAAGTGTTAGTTGCTCAGTTGTGTCCGACTCTTTGTGACCCCAAGGACTGTAGTCCCCCAGGCTCCTCCGTTCATGAAATTCTCCAGGCAAGAATACTGGAGTGGGTAGCCATTCCCTTCCCCAGGGGATCTTCCTGACTCAGGGATTGAACCCATATCTCCTGCACTGCAGGCAGATTCTTTACCATCTAGCCACCAGGGAAGCCCATACATGTTATTAAACTTTTGCTTAAATTTTCTCCCATTGATCTGTCTCATGTCAGTTTAACTCAGATAAAAGAACTTATATAGGTACAGAAAAAAATTCTTCCTCCCTGACAGTCAGTGTAGCAGGCAGGATTCAACTTGACTAGCTGGACACTACTAAGTCCGAGGATACTGTAGCTAAGAGATTCTTCAAGAATTGACCAAAACTGGCCAAAGGTAAGAGTTTATACCATGTCATTTGGTCTCCCAGATCTCTGCCTGTGGGTCTGTTGGAAATGAGAGTGGTAAGAGTTCTTTCGGAGAAGGTGATGGCAACCCACTCCAGTACTCTTGCCTAGAAAGTCCCGTGGACGGAGGAGCCTGGTAGGCTGCAGTCCATGGGGTCCCTAAGAGTCGGACACAACTGAGCGACTTCACTTTCACTTTTCACTTTCATGCATTGGAGAAGGAAATGGCAACCCACTCCAGCGTTCTTGCCTGGAGAATCCCAGGGACGGGGGAGCCTGGTGAGCTGCCGTCTATGGGTCGCACAGAGTCGGACACGACTGAAGCGACTTAGCAGCAGCAGCAAGAGTTCTTTTTCTCTTTTATAAAATTAGCTTAGCAAGAGAAAATATTTGTGGAGTTAGTTTCTTAGAAACTCTGGTAAATTCAACAGAGTATTCTTGGCTTTATTGATCCTTTTCCTCCTAAAGATGGTAACCTGTTTTTTGCCTCGTCTATTGTGTCATTTGTTCTATGTCCTGAGAGCTTGACTTTTTGACCAGTGGGGATATTCTCCCTGATATGTACATTATGGAGCCTCCCTGGTGGCTCAGTGGTAAAGAATCCACCTGCCAATTCAAGAGATGCAGGTTCAATTCCTGGGTCTGGAAGATCCCTGGGAGAAGGAAATGGCAACAAGCTCCAGTATTCTTGTCTAGGAAATCCCATGGACAGAGGAGCTTGGCAGGCTATAGTCCATGCGGTCACAAGAGAATTGGATGTGACTTAACCACTAAACAACTGAGGACTTCCCTGGTGGCTCAGATGGTAAAGCGTATGTCTACATTGCGGGAGACCCGGGTTTGATCCCTGGGTCGGGAAGGTTGCCTGGAGAAGGAAAGGGCAATCCACTCCAGTACTATTGCCTGGAAAATCCCATGGACAGAGGAGCTTGGCAGGCTACAGTCCATGGGGTTGCAAAGAGTCGGATATGACTGAGCGACTTCACTTTCATGTACATTATAGATAGGGTATTTTTATACCTCTAGATGGCAATACCATAATCAATGTGTAAAAAAGCTCTATTTACTTAGTTTAAAGTAAGCACTTATAGAAATTATTTCTAAATATAATAGGAATTAACTCAAATGTTTCTCAAGTTCATGTGATCTAAGATTCATCTTTAGTCAATAAAAGCAAATTTAAAATTACTGGTTTAATTAAAACAGGTATATCTTTAGAGTTGTCAGCATTCAGTGTAATACTTTTATTCTATCTAGGTTTACTAAAAGTCAAATAAGTTCATTCTATCTCTGTTATAAAATTTGTCAACAAGAAAAATAACTTAAAAGAGTTAACTGCTTTAATGTCTCATAAAACCTTCAGGGGTAATCTAAGTGTGATTATTAAAGACAAATGTATTAAAGAGATGCAAATGAGATAAACTCTTTTAGGTAAACTTTCAAAACATGATTGTTTTATGATGGTTAAATAGTTTCCCAAATCTTTTTGGGAAATTAAACCCTTAGGGTTTTGCTATCTCAAATTGAATGAGGGAAATTCATTAAATATCTAGATCATTTCTGAATAAGATAAAACAATAAAATATTAATACATTGTTTCATCTACTTCTGACTTGCTAATACAGAGAGACTAAAGATGAATTTCAGTTTTTTAGTCACTAGATCTCATTCCACACTGAAAGACTGCACTACTTAAAAGGGCACATATGTCTAGAGATTATAAAAGGTATTTATAAATTCTTTACACCACAAAATCCTAACGTAGTTCACAATTGTTTATTTCCACTAGAAATTAAGGTTTCTAATTAATATATGGTTGATATGATTAAGGGTGCCAGAGATAATAAGGGAAATGATGTGTGCAAGGACATGAAAATGTATTTTTGGGTAAGAAAAGGCATGAGGTATGGAGGTGCATTTTTGTTGGAGAAATAAAAGCAATTTTTGTCCAACAGTTGATTATTTCAAAATAGAAAAGAGATCAAGGGACAGACTAAACTGGACATAGAAATTTGTAGAATTTTTCTGAAGAAAGGATCTTGGGAAAAAAATTGTATGTGTGATCAACCTGGCTAAGATTGGAATAAAGTTAATCATGTGAATGAATTTCAGCATCAAAGTACACTGCCTACCTATGTTCTTGTTGTCTAGTTGCTAAGTCATGTCTGACTCTTTGCGACCCCATGGACTGCAGCACACCAGTCTCCTCTGTCCTCCATTATCTCCCAGAGTTTGCTCAAATTCATGTCCACTGAGTCAGTGATGCTATCTAACCATCTCATGCTCTGCTGCCCCCTTCTCCTTTTGCTTTTAATAAGCAGTGGTAAACAAAGATTTTCTTTGTCATTCATGCCATCTGTCTATAAAAATAAAAATCCAATCTTTTATCTTCATCAGATCTTTGACTATTTAGGAAAAAAACTGAGATTGTTCAATATTTATAAGAGCTAACTAACTTTCTGTATTTGCCTGTGAAGTCTTTGTCATTTTGATTAAATAGATAACTAACTATAGCGTCACAGTGACCTGTGACCCTGTTTGAAAAAGTGTTTTAAAATCTTTTGAAATTTTTGACGAACTTCCCTCAAATCAAATTCAAATGAAATCTTATTGACCTGGAAATAATTTGGGGGCTTTCCAAAAGCCCCTGGAATACAGCAAAATATTCACTTTCTCTTCTAATAAAAGACAGATATGAAAATAATTAGGCTTATTGAGTAGGCTAAATTTCATGGGAAGCATTGTCAAATAAATGAGATAAATGTTCTTCAGTTCAGTTCAGTTCAGTCACTCAGTCGTGTCCGATTCTTTGCAACCCCATGAATCGCAGCACGCCAGGCCTCCCTGTCCATCACCAACTCCTGGAGTTCACTCAGACTCACGTCCATCAAGTCAGTGATGCCATCCAGCCATCTCATCCTCTATCGTCCCCTTCTCCTCCTGCCCCCAATCCCTCACAGCATCAGAGTCTTTTCCAATGAGTCAACTCTTCGCATGAGGTGGCCAAAGTACTGGAGTTTCAGCTTTAGAATCATTCCTTCCAAAGAAATCCCAGGGCTGATCTCCTTCAGAATGGACTGGTTGGATCTCCTTGCAGTCCAAGGGACTCTCAAGAGTCTTCTCCAACACCGTAGTTCAAAAGCATCAATTCTTCCGCACTCAGCTTTCTTCACAGTCCAACTCTCACATCCATACATGACCACAGGAAAAACCATAGCCTTGACTAGACGGACCTTTTCGGCAAAGTAATGTCTCTGCTAAATGTTCTTAGGTTATATTATATGGGGAAACGTTATTATAAGTGCTCTAGAAATTTATAAAATTTTTAAAATTCAGATATGTCCTTGTACAATGTTATTAGTCATAATTCTAGTTATTATTTTAAAATTTTATGTGTTACAGAAATAACCAAATTTCCTCTTCAATTGCATTATAATGACTCAGATCTTTAACCATGCCATTTTAAGTCTTTTGTCATTTACAGGAAATTATAGTGTTACTCTGATGCTTTTGCAAACAAAGCAAAACTTCAATTTCAACTGCAAGAAGATCCTACGGTCCAGTTCAGGCGCTCAGTCGTGTCTGACTCTTTGCGACCCCATGGACTGCAGCATGCCAGGCTTCCCTGTCCATTACTAACTCCCAGAGCTTGCTCAAACTCATGTCCATCAAGTCGGTGATGCCATCAAACCACATCATCCTCTGTCGTCCCCTTCTTCTCCGGCCTTCAATCTTTCCCAGCATCAGGGTCTTTTCCAAGGAGTCAGTTCTTTGCATCAGGTGGACAAATATTGGAGATTCAGCTTCAGCATCAGTCCTTCCAATGAATATTCAGGACTAATTTCCTTTAGGATGGACAGGTGGGATCTCCTTGCAGTCCAAGGGACTCTCAAAAGTCTTCTCCAACACCACAGTTCAAAAGCATCAATTCTTCGGTGCTCAACTTCCTTTATGGTCCAACTCTCACATCCATACATGACTACTAGAAAAACCATAGCTTTGACTAGACAGACCTTTGTTGGCAAAGTAATGTCTCTGCTTTTCAATATGCTGTCTAGGTTGGTGATAGCTTTTCTTCCAAGGAGCAAGCATCTTTTAATTTCATGGCTGCAGTCATCATCTGCAGTGATTTTGGAGCCCAAAAAAATAGTTTCTCACTGTTTCCACTGTTTCCCCAGATATTTGCCAGGAGTGATGGGACCGGATTCTATGATCTTAGTTTTCCGAATGTTGAGTTTTAAGCCAACTTTTCACTCTCCTCTTTCACTTTCATCAAGAGGCTCTTCAGTTCCTCTTTGCTTTCTGCCATAAAGGTGGTGTCATCTGCATATCTGAGGTTATTGATATTTCTCCTGGCAATCTTGATTCCAGCTTGTGCTTCATCTAGCCCAGCATTTTGCATGATGTACTCTGCATAAAAGTTAAATAAGCCGGGTGAAAATATACAGCCTTGATGTACTCCTTTTCCTATTTGGAACCAGTCTGTTGTTTCATGTCCAGTTCTAACTGTTGCTTTTTGACCTGCATACAGGTTTTCTCAGGAGGCAGGCCAGGTGGTCTGGTATTCCCATCTTTTGAAAAATTTCCCACAGTTTTTTGTGATCCACACAGTCAAAGGGTTTGGCATAGTCAATAAAGCAGAAGTAGATGTTTTTCTGGATCTCTTGCATTTTTTATGATCTAACAAATGTTGGCAATTTGATCTCTGGTTCCTCTGCCTTTTCTAAATCCAGCTTGAACATCTGGAAGTTCATAGTTCATGTGCTGTTGAAGCCTGGCTTGGAGAATTTTGAGCATTACTTTGCTACTGTGTGAGATGAGTGCAATTGTGTGGTAGTTTGAACATTCTTTGGCATTGCCTTTCTTTGGGATTGGAATGAAAACTGAGCTTTTCCAGTCTTGTGGCCACTGCTGAGTTTTCCATATTTGCTGGCATATTGAGTGCAGCATTTACACAGTGTCATCTTTTAGGATTTGAAATAGCTCAGTTGGAATTCTACCACCTCCACCAGCTTTGTTCGTAGTGGTGCTTCCTAAGGCCAACTTGACTTCGAATTCCAGGATGTCTGACTCTAGGTGAGTGATCACACCATTGTGGTTATCTGGGTCATGTAGATCTTTTTTGTATAGTTCTTCCGTGCATTCTTGCCACCTCTTCTTAATATCTTCTGTTACTGTTAGGTCCATACCATTTCTGTCCTTTACTGTGCCCATCTTTGCTTGAAATGTTCCCTTGGTATCTCTAAGTTTCTTGAAGAGCTCTCTAGTCTTTTCCATTCTATTGTTTTCCTCTATTTCTTTGCATTGATCTCTGAGGAAGGCTTTCTTATCTCTCCTTGCTTTCTTTGGAATTCTGCATTCAAATGGGTACATCTTTCCTTTTCTCCTTTGCTTTTAGCTTCTCTTCTTTTCTCAGCTATTTGTAAGGCCTCCTTAGACAACCATTTTGCCTTTTTGCACTTCTTTTTCTTGGGGATGGCCTTGATCCCTGCCTCCCATACAATGTCACGAACCTCTGTCCATAGTTCATCAGGCACTCTATCAGATCTAATCCTTTGAATCTATTTGTCACTTACAGTGTATAATAGTAAGGGATTTGATTTAGGTCATACCTGAATGGTCTAGTGGTTTTCCCTATTTTCTTCAATTCAAGTCTGAATTTGGCAATAAGGAGTTCATGATCTGAGCCACAGTCAGCTCCCTGTCTTATTTTTGCTGACTGTATAGAGCTTCTCCATCTCTGGCTGCAAAGAATATAATCAATCTGATTTTGTATTGAGCATCTGGTGATGTTCATATGCAGAGTCTTCTCTTGTGTTGTTGGAAGAGGGTGTTTACTATGACCAATGCGTTCTCTTGGTAAAACTCTGTTAGCCTTTGCCCTGCTTCATTTTGTACCCCAAGGCCAAAGTTGCCTGTTACTCCAGGTATCTCTTGACTTCCTACTTGTTCATCCCTGTTCCCTATGATGAAAAGGACATCTTTTTTGGGTGTTAGTTCTAGAAGGTCTTGTAGGTCTTCATAGAACTGTTCAACTTCAGCTTCTTCAGTATGGAGCATAGACTTGGATTACTGTGATATTGAATGGTTTGCTTTGGAAACGAACAGAGATCATTCTGTCATTTTTGAGATTGTACTGAAGAACTGCATTTTGGACTCTTTTTGGACTATGAGGGCTATTTCATTCTTCTAAGGGATTCTTGTCCACAGTAGTAGATATAACGGTTATCTGAGTTAAATTCGCCCATTCCAGTCCATTTTACTTCGCTGATTCCTAAAATGTTGATGTTCACTCTTGCCATCTCTTGTTTGACCACTTCCAATTTACCTTGATTCATGAACCTAACATTCCAGCTTCCTATGCAATATTGTTCTTTACAGCATTGGACTGTACTTATATCACCAGTCACATCAATGACTGGGCAATGATCCTTTCTAAAGATCTTCTTTAGCTCAGTTGGTAAAGAAGTTCCTTAGGACTTTTTGACAAACATAGGTTTCTGATAATTTTCAGATGATACCACTGAACTGGGTAAGAAAAAATAGAACTCTAATGGAAAAACTAATGGCTTTACAAAACTGCTAACAGAAGACAAGATCAACAAGAGTTAATCACATGGGACTGAACGAACTGATGAATATGATTATAATTTTATGACTCTTTTGTCTGAAATATTACTGCCTTTTTAATCTTTGTTTTCCAGATATAAGAAAACCTTTGATCTTATACCATGACTTACAGTAATTCAGTAAATTATATCATTATAAGCAGAACTGAAACATTTATATTTTTCTCCCTGCCTGATCCCTCCAGAATTCAGAAACTCATGGTGAATACTCTTATTTTCAGGGCATTATAGTTATATTTTGTTCTTGTTTAGTTGCTAAGTCATGTCTGACTCTTTGCAATGCCATGTACTGTAGCCCAACAGGCTCCTCTGTCCATGGGATTTTCCAGGCAGAATACTGGAGTGGGTTTCCATTCCCTTCTCCAGGGGATCTTCCCTACCCAGGGATTGAATCCATGTCTCCTGCATTGGCAGGCGTATTCTTTACCACCTAAGAACCAGGGAAGCCCATTATAGTTATATTTATATGAGTTAAATAAGAATTTCTTCTCCTTAGAAGAGGATGCAACTGGAAACTTGTTATATTACCAAAGTTTTGACTGGAATGTCGTACTTGAGATATACAAGTATAGACTCAGATATGACCAGACAGCTTTAAGGAACTAAGGTTGACTTTGTGGAGCTGACAAAGCCCTTAGAAAAACAGCTAGGCACCTTGCTCACAGTGTTCCCATCAGCCTTACCATGTGAGTAAAGAAGGTCATTTCCTGCAGGTGGAGAAACTTTAGGATATTTTGGGGACCTCAAAAAGAGAGCAATTCACCCAAAACTATAGGTATTACAAGCAAGCATGATGGCAAGTCTTTTGCTGGGCTTCCTCACCTCGAGAGAACATTTAAAAGTTCAATCTGGAGATTCCTTACTGAAAGGTAACCATTCCATTCATCACATTTGTGTGATGATGTACAAGTTAAAGATACAAGAGAGAAGTACAGTTAAAGGTCTTTATTCAGAATTTAATGTATAGTTAGGAAAACAAACAAAATAAAGACTTCCAATGACTATGAAGGGAAGTGAAGTGTTAGTTGCTCAGTCATGTCCAACTCTTTCTGACCCCATGGACTGTAGCCTGGAGGCTCTTCTGTCCATGGGAATTCTCCAGGCAAGAATACTGGAGTGGGTAGTCATTCCCTTCTCCTGGGAATCTTCCCAATCCAGGGATCGAACCTGGGTCTCCTGTGTTGCAGGCCTATTCTTTACCGTCTGAGTCACTAGGGAAGCCCTCCAATGACTGCGTCCATATATAAATTAAATACTAAGAGCTTTGAACCACATAATTAATTCAACAGGAATAATAAAAATGGAAGGACTGGTTTTATTCAGGATCATTCCCTTTTTATTCATTACTTGAGAAATATGCTAATCATCAGCTAAGAGTGGTCCTTTCTTTCCTAACAAAGATGCTGCTTGGATATTCCAATTCACATTTAGGAAAACTGAATAACCAAAATAACTGAAAGGCAAAACTATAGTATATAACAAATATCCATGCTGTAGCTGATCAGGAAAAACTGGGATCGACAGACCTTTGAAAAGATATTTCACAGCTGAGGCAAAAATAACTTGGAGTTAACTTTACTTAAATCATACATTCTGTATTTGAGGAAATAGCTCAGAAGTTTAGTTTTCATGCCTGTAATTTTGGTGGCTGTCAAATAACCTCATTGGGATGTCCATATCAAGAAATTCATCAGCACAAAAATCACTAATACTAGACAATTTGGGCTCCTGGCATTCATAATAGGCTCCAATGTAGTTTTTGCTTGTTTCTTTGCTTTGGTGTTAGTTATCAAGAAGAAGAAAAAAAAAGAACTGGGGTCAGCTTACATGTCTTATGTAATTGAGGAGCAAAGAAGCAAGAAAAATGTTACAGGATAGAATAAAACTTTGACTGCCAGATCTTATCCAAAGAGAATCTGTTAAACCTGATGGCTCTCATTTGGAGATGCTGCAGTGACATAACTAAAGTTCTTTAATGTTTTGGTATTGCATAAGCAAAGAAGAGGGATAACATATGACCTCTCAAAATATGTCTCTTTGGTATAAAGATAATTTAAGGCTGATCATTTTTAAGAAACAGCAGACACAGGAGAAGCTCTAAAACTCCAGTAGAAGTTACTCTTTGTAAGAGATCTTTACAGTTATAAAAGAAATCTTCCCTTGTAAGGGTGTTTCCCTTCCTGTACCAGGAAGAGGATGACTTTCAATCTCCAGAAACTCATCAATGGAGAAGGCAGAGGCTTAAATCTGCATAACAACCATGCCCATCATTACTGTGCTTTTCTTGGTCACCTCCCATAACTGGCCTCCCAGGCTCCCCAACTCTTCTTTTGTCTTTCCTGGAGATGGTATTGAAGGTGCTGGCTTGGGCCATTTCAGGGGGTTACTCAGTTTTCCTGGCTATTCCACATGTATTTAGGAGGAAGATATGTTAGTAAATTTATGTTTGCTTTTCTCCCATTAATCTATCTTATATAGCCAAGAACCCACTCTTTGTGACCCCATGGACTGTAGCCCACCAGGCTCCTCCGTCCATGGGATTCTCCAGGCAAGAATATTGGAGTGGGTTGCCATTTCCTTCTCCAGGGGTTCTTCCCGACCCAGGGATTGAACCAAGGTCTCCCGCATTGCAGGCAGACGCTTTAACCTCTGAGCCACCAGGGAAGCAATTAAGAAGGGTAGAGGGAAAATTATTTTTCCTTCCAAACAGCAACAACTCAAAAAAATGACTCTTCTGTGTATGCCTAGTGAAGGACTGGGAAGCCTGGTGTGCTGCAGTCCATGGGGTCACAAAGAATTAGATACAAATTAGTGACTGAACAACAACTCAGTTTTTAATGGTCTTTTTAGGAAGATGCAGCCGTATAGAGAAGTAGGAGGTTTTCATGTCTGGGCAAAGTTTGGCTTTTCAATATTTTGAAATCAGTGGTCAAAGATGTTAAAGGATGAGCCCCAAAAGAGCTTGATACAGTTCTATTGTCTCCCTGTATCTTGCAGCAAATAAATGCACGAGGTAAATACTAACAAGGGTGGTGGCACATATTACAAAAGTGATCCATTATATGAAGGGATAAGGAGTCCACTGGGTCTAAATTCATCTGGCTTTAAAACAATGTATCCTAAATGATATGCATGTTAATTACGTTACTGAAGATATTCCAAGGACTAGGGAGTTAGAGAGCAAGTCTAATTCCCATGGATTTCACTCTTTGGGGGGCTTCCCTGGTAGCTGAGATGGTACAGAATCTGCCTACAGTGCAGGAGACCTGGGTTCGATCCTTGAGTCAGGAAGATCCCCTGGAGAAGGGAATGGCTACCCACTCCAATATTCTTATCTGGAGAATTCCACTGACAGAGGAGCCTGGAGGTACAGTCCATGGGGTGGCAAAGATTTGGCCATGACTGACTGAGCGACTAACATACACATACCTTCTAAAAACAAGTATTTCCTGTAGTAAGGAGCTAAAATTTGAGCTTCCTAGGTGGCTCAGTGGTAAAGACACTGCCTGCCAATGCAGAAAATGTGGGTTTGATCCCTGGGTCAGGAAGATCCCCTGGAGGAGGAAATGACAACCCACTCCAGTATTCTTGCCTGGGAAATCCCATGGACAGAGGAGCCTGGTGGGCTACAGTCCATAGGGTCACAAAGAGTGGGACAGGACTGAAGTGATTTAACACACACACTCTTCGGAGGGACGGAGAAAGGGAAAGGGAGGGAGATTTCCCATCCAAGAGTAAAAATGGGTTTGAGGAGGAATAGAAGAAAACTAGATGTTTATCAGTATTAACTAGTGCTAGTCTCTGAGACAGATACTTTGCCAGTTTCCAAACTACTTCATGATGAATGAATTGCCATATTATTGTAATCAAGATATCTAAACAATTCACAACAGGACTGTTAATGAACATTCCCTTTATGTGACAGTTTCAAAGCCAAACGTCCCCTAGAAGCACAATTCTACATTAGAAATGCTTAATATCAAAGTAGTTTAAAAAGCAGATGATGGCATTTCAAATTATATTGGTTCTGATTTCCTGATCGTTTAATTTTATGAGTGCCAGGCACATAGTAGGTTTTTAACAATTGCCATTAAATGCATGAATAAATTAATGAAGATCTCCTGTAGGACAGCACATTCAAACTAAAGTAAATCTATTATAAGGAAAAATATAGAATCAACAGAGCAAAATTGCCAGTGCTAAAGCTGACCATTTTAATGAAAGATAAATTAGATGTGAGGGAATTTTTAATGAGACATGTTATTGCTGCATCCTAAATTATCCAGATTATCACATAGTTGGAGTAGAAAAATCATGTAATAGCTGCTAACATGGTGATAAATATGTCAGACACTGTGATACATATTGATACACACTAAGTTTATTCCTCGTAGCTGCTCTATATGGAAAGTACTATCATTATTCCCCATTTTATACAAGAGAAATTTGAGGCTCACAGAGAGTATGGGATTTGTCCAAGATAGCACAGCTAGTATGCAAAGAGTGGGTTTTGCACAGACAGCCTTACTCCAGAGTCCACACCCTTAAATATTAAACTGCTTTGCTCCAGAGAGTAAACACGTCCACACTGTGAAGTCATCCAGAATTACAGTGTGGACAAGGAACTCAGAGAATGAAAAAGAAACTTAGGATGGCCTGGTGAGTGCAAGAGTGACTAGGCCAAAGTCAGAGCACAATGATGCTGGATATCTGTCTGGAGAATTGCTTGTGCTAGAGACATGGAAAACATACAAATGATGGGCAAATAAAAGATTGGGGTTTTGGAGGGAAGCTGAAAGTCAGTGTTGGATGCATGGTCAAATTGGGGAGCAGTGATTAGGAACCTAAGCAAAGGCATCTGGGTAAAAGGTTCAGAGACTTACATAGGGAGTTCAATTCAACAGGCAATGGTGGAGACAAGAGATAACACAGAAGGAAATGTATCTACTCTTTGCTTCGGTTCTTTTTGGGACAAGGATCTAACTCTCAAACTTCTCAGGCCAGGGACTAGAGTGAGGAATAGGGCGCAAGGCAGTCATACACTAATGTGGCCCATTGGCCATTGTTTTATTCTATGACCTAGTTCTCTGTAGAGCATGTGACATGACCCTAACTGTCCCAGTACCTTCCCTGGCTGTAGGAATCAACAACCCTGAATATTCTCAAGCAAAAGTCAAATTTCCTAGTAAATTTTCAGCCAGTTTTTGTGGAAATTAGATTTTTTTAAAGAGAAAAGGCTGGCCCAGAATCTAGCCTAGCTCAATCCTAGCTATACTATTTATAGTATTGTCTTGGCATTAAGGACAACTCAGCTGATAACAGGAGGTGATAGCTCAAAGAATCCGCAACACCCATTGGAGGGTTCTGACATCATTTTTATTATGTTAACAATACTGAACTAAAGGTAACAGTGGAGGGGGAAAAAAAACTTAAGTTATTTTGGCAAAGGTACGTCCTGGCAAGTTTACTTGTCAGAAGAATGGATAATTACTGACTTATGAGATCTGTATTCATCAAATGCTTTAACATATCTCTCTATGCAAGTTTTAAGAAGAAAGACTTTGAAGGCCTGTAAGATAGTTAAGGGATTTATAAGTCAACAGCAGAAGAATATGATTCACAGTAACAGCTTCCAGCTCTTCTCTGAGCTTTAGGCTTCTGAGCAATACAGTCAGTCATCTTGGTCATTACACAATTGCTAGAATGACAGAAATTTGACTCTCGCAGGGACCCTGTGACCAAAACTATCAGCTCCCATGTGCTGTGCCTTCCTTGAGCTTCTGAACCTTTCAGGGCTGGGGAACTTGTAGTTATGGCATCTGTTAACCAGAGTCCATTGTTTTTTCCCACAGATGGTTGGGATAGATCATTCCACATGCTGATAAGCCTCTCCAGGGCAGGAGATGTCTGACTACCATTGTGAATTGATGACTCATTTGCTGCAGCTCCCTTCAAAGAAAGGTGAACACTAACTTTAATAGGGGCTTTTGGAGTACATGACCTTGAAGGACACTTTCTGGCTTTAGCTTTTATTTTACTGAAGATAAAATGCTGGTGGCATAAATACATATTTGAGAAACACTGTGGAAGATGTAAGTATTGAAGAGTGCTCTAACACTGCCCACCACTTTCTTCTTCATGTTTAGGAAATCAGGCAGTATTGGAAAAGTTTTTTCAAATGATTTCCTTGATTCCTCAGTCATTTATGTTTGTAGTACTGGAAGCTTTCTTAGCTATGGGCAACTTAACCTTAAGCCACACATGCTAAAAATAGCCTGGCGGTGTTTGACCCTTCCTGACCCTTGAGTGCCTGTCTGCTAGATAAGAGCTTCAATAGTTGTATCCTCCTTGGAAATGATCCAGCTTCCTTCCTTCTTCCTATGATCTCTACTTAACTGTCACTCCCACTTTATCCTAAAAAGAAATAAACATCATTAAAGCCAACAGATTTTTAGATGAGCCCTCTATCTTTTCTCTATTACCTTCCTTCTTGAAGAATAATTCAGACTCTGTAATTAGACTCTTCAATTCAAAAGAGTGATCAGAATGGTGAAAGTATTTTATCCACATAAAAGAAGAATGAATAAAAGGAACTAAAGCTGAATCTATGGAAGTGAAGGCCCAGAAGGATTACGGGGACTGTCATCAAACTTTTGAAGGGCTATTTTGGGAAAGAGAGATTAAAAACGGGATCATGGGGTAGATAGTGAAATAGGAATGTTTTCTAATTGTTACATTTTTCCAAAGATAGAACTGGCTTCCTGGAGGAGGAACGTGATCCAGTATAAGCTGACAGATCACTAGGGAAGATGTTGATGAATAGTTCAATTATACATCTAGGCTACTTCCAACCCTGGGAATATTTTTGTCCTTTTATATGTGTAATATTTCTACTTTAAGTCCCTTCATTGACTGACAAACAATCAGACTGCTTACTAGCTGCTGCTTATCTTTTCCCTCCATTAACATCTCCCCAAAAGTAAACTATTTGAATATTACAGTCACCTTGACAATAGAGGTGTCTATTTTAATAGCTTTCAGTAACATTATTCAAAGGGAATCTATTTTCCAATAAAGTCTTTGGCATTCTCTTTCTCTTCCAACCTCAAAGAGTTTAGGATGAAACATGTGCTTTGAAATTAAAATCACTGTAAATTTGCTGAGTAAGAGAATGTTTTCACTTAGCATAATGTAGAAAAAAATTTTTTTTCTCTTGTAACGTACATGAAAAAATTTCACCAACAAAAAGGCATGGCTCAAATTTTACAATCGTCTATAATTTCAAACAATTCAATATATATTTATATATATATTTTAACCCTGTGTGTAAGGTATTGGGGTTGCTGTGGAATCAGATTTATTGTAGCCGATGTTATACTCAACCAAAACATACCTTACTTAAATTGCTAATGATGAATAATAATTGAAAAATAATTTACTAGTGAATTATTATTAACCATGGGAGGATATTACACATGTAAAAGTTATCTAAGGCAGAAAAAAATAATAATGAAGTAAAATGGGGACTCCATTGGATGTAATTTGTACACTCAAGGAACAACCTTTCAATTAAGAGCATAATCTTTGACTTAAAACTCTCTTGGTTATTTTTAATTGGTTTGCTTACTTCTAATATTATCAATAGCATTTAACTAAATACTTCCTGTGCATAGGCTCTGTCCCAAGCTCTTCACACTTAGTGTTTTTTTTCATCTGTAAAATCCACTAAGAGTTGATATTATTATTTTTCCCATTCCATATTATCAGGGAACTGAAGCTTAAGGAAGTTAGATATCATTCCCAAGATTATATAGCTGGTATTAAAACAGAGAAAGGGGGACTTCCCTGGTGATCAAGTGGTTAAGACTCCCCACTTTGATTGTAGGGGGCACAGGTTTGATCCCTGGTTGGGGAACTAAGATCCTGCATACCTAATGGCACAGCTTGAGGGAGGGGAAGAAAAAGGAATCTGAATATCTACATTTGACTCCAGTGCCTGAGCTAGTCACCCATCCACTGTGCTATCTGCTTTGATGGCCTTACTGTTAACGTAATTGTTTTATTTGGAATAAATTTATGTAAAAAAAACACAATTTTTTTTTACCTTCCAATTATTTCACTTTCATTAAAGGTTAAGTCAACTACTCAAACTTAGAAGGTTACACTCACCCCGTTTGTGAAGGAGAACACTGGCATGCCGACGTCCATTTCCATTTTCAACATAACAGGAGTAATTTCCCAAGTCACCTTCTTCTACAGAGTCCACAATTAATGAGATGGAAACTTCCTGTTCCCCAAGATGCTCCTTGAGGATTCTAAAATATAAAGCAAAATGAAACAAAAAAACCCCACACAAACATACACACACATGAAAGAAAAAATTTTAGGTGAATCTGATATGAAAAAACCTACAGCATCTGTGCTTCAAATTTGGTCATGGATTGATGCTATCTTAATTAAATTATATCATGCCCTTTTCTTTTTCACTTCTAATAAGGAAGCTTGTCTTTGTGGATGCTAATGAAGTTGCAGTTAATTATCTCTCTTAGCAGGACAATCACACTGTCATAATAAAGAGGTGAGAGAGACCTTGAAGAAAAGTTTACAAATTGCTTTCCCTTTAAGAAGAAATATGATGTAAGGGTGGGATAAGAAATTCTAATGTCTTAGGCTGGAGGACTAATTATCTATCAGGTTAATTTTAAAGAAAGGAAGGATAGAAAATTTCTGAGCTATTTTGACATTTCAGTTGAAACCTCTAGTCTGGCATTGTTTTAAAAGGTACAAATCAATTCCTATTTTTAAAGAAATATGAAATTACAAAACTATAGACTAAATGTTCTGATGAAGCATTTAATTCTGACATTTAAAATTCACAGTAGATGCTCACTAACCTCACTGTCAAGGATTTTAACAATCTTTTTAGAACAAATGGAAAACTTCAAAGTAGGGCTCCCTTGCCATGCTCACCAAGTTTCCACCTTTACTCTCCCACCCCCTTGGTAACTCATGCTTGCACAATACTTCCTCATGAAGAATCAAAGAAAAAAATACCTTTCTAGAACATTCCCTGAGCACTCACAAAAGTAGAGAAGGGGAAAGTTAGGAGGTTTATTGGTTATTGTCCTATAACCTTAGCATTTCAGAGTATATGAGTATAAGATAATAGTGAAGTTTTAAACATGAAAAATGGCAGAGGAGCATTTTAGTATGTATTGAAGAATTGCTCATCTGGGCATTTCAGAACCTGACTGCAATGTTATATTCCTGGGTATTTGTTGCCAGGAAGAAAATTCCAGTAGAAATAACCCTCTGTGACAGTTTTATAGGTTTTTATTTTCTATTGAAAACCTTTTTCTCTTATACCTTTCCTAAAGTTTTAAAAGTCTTCACATTTAAGAAGAAGAATTTGGTTAAAATGCTCAAATATACCCCAAAGAGGTGATCTTTAGATTGGAGAATGTTTACAAATGATCTGCATTTTGATTCACTTATAATTTATTAATTAATATATTTGCTTATTTACATTATGAATAAAAATGAGTACCCGTATATAAGTGTACTTTTAGTCATAACTGAATACCTCAATATTTAAAAGTAAGCAAACAAATATGTTAATTATTTTTTAAAAAAGAAGATGCATAAGCATTATGCCCTCAAAATAAGTGTATTTTTATGATTATTTGCTATTATTCCACTATATTAATATTTAGACCTTAAAGTCAGCCTAAAAAAGGTAATAAAAGCATTTTTGTATTACCATTCCTATCAAGTGTTTTATAGTCTACACGATGCCTCAAATATGTAGCAACATATAAAAGGAAGTGACAGAGACGATGTTTGAATCCTAAAAACATGATGTTGAATTCTAAAAGCCTGTTAACACTGGGTTGGCCAAAAAGTTCCTTTGTGTTTTTCCAGAAAATGGTATAGAAAAACCCAAACAAACTTTTTGGCCACCCAATATTTCCTCTCAGCAATTAAAAAAAAAGAGCTCTTATCAACCAAAAGTACAATATCACATTTTCCATATTTGATGCTATTTTGGTAAACTCACATTCAGTTTATTCCTTAGTGGAAAATTCCTTTTTATTTCTCTTAAATTCTTTGCAAATGGCACTCAGGTTTTACAATTTCATAGTCACTCCCTCAAGGATATTTTTCCTCCTTGCCATTAAATGTTGTAACATTTTTAGTATGATAGTAAAACACCCTCAACCCCCTTCTTTTTTAGCTCACTTTCTATTCACTAACACAGCAAATGTGAATCTGTACAAGTTAAAAGAGACAAATTACTTTACCTAATGTCACTTTCCCAAACTCGATTTTCATCCAGATCTTCAATAAACTTCTCTCCTTTCATCCAGTAAATTAAAGGACTGACATCTCCACTGTACCCAAAGAAAGCTCTGCAGGTGAGATTAGCTGAATCACCTGTGGAGAGAAGCGATAGAGATGTGTTGTAAAACTGTTGATACACTCTTATTTTAGGCAAACTGGCACATAAAACTTAAATCACTTCATCGATTTAATGAAACATCTCTCTAAATCAATATTTTTCACATATTTTCTGTCAAATTAACAGAATGTGTACTTTTGGCAGCTTGCTTAATGGAATGTGAATTACTTATCAGATTATGAAGAACACTGGTCAGTTATTCTACAGAACTTTACTTTCATTTAAGTTTGCCTGATGTTTCCATATGAATAGATTGAGGTTATGAATTATTAGGAAGGGTACTTCAGAGGTGATGTGCACTTCTCAAAGCACATGCTCACTTGCTTCAGTCATGTCCGACTCTTTGCCACCCTGCTGACTGTAGCCCACCAGGCACCTCTGTCCATAGGATTCTCCAGGCAAGAATACTGGAGTGGGTTGCCATGCCCTTCTCCAGGGGATCTTCCCGACCCAGGGATTGAACCTGGGTCTGCATTGGCAGGTAGGTTTTTTACTACTGCGATATCAGACAAGAACATAATGTTGATAATATGAGATTTTATAAAGCAGTTAGAAGATGTTTCTCAGTCCTGAATGTGGGAAAGAAAGAGAACCAAATGTTTCAGTGGGAAAGAAATGGAACTGCAAAATACAGGATTCCTTACAAATGTTACTAAAATATTTGTACTATGTGAGGAATAGTATTTTAATTAGGGAAACCAGCACACATTCAGGTAAAAAAACACATTATTAAAATACAAATGGACAACACCTGAGAATAAATATTTGGGCTGTTTATAAAACATAAAATCAATACTACTACTGTGGAGATGAGTTTCTTCCAGTGCACTACTCAAGAGAGGCCACTGTAATGATGAATACAGATTAATTACTTAATAAGGTAAGTGGAAGTCCCTGACTGAAAAGTGGGAGTGAATTTAATGCCAACAGAAACTAAGGCATATTTCTGGACAAGTAACGTGATTTTGCAAACACCTGATTTCCTCAAGCCTCAGGCAGCATTAGAGAACTGAAATATTCCAGTACTATTATAGTTTTAAGATCTTGCTGCCTCCAAGTAGAGCTAGAAAATGTGGGATGGCAAAGAGACCTATAGGGACCTACTCCAGAATGGACTGGAGCAGGGGAACTCTTAAGGATACCTTAAGTAAGGCAAATTTATTCATTTCTTAAATTCCTGAGAATATTCTAGAGGACTTTGACAAATATGTGACTTTAAGGTGAAGAGAAGGAGGTTCCTAAAGTCTAAAAGCTAAGCTATGAGTTAATAGTGAACATTGCCTGAAACTGGGCTTATCAGTGATTCTACCATATAAACCTAGAGAAAACCATAATTCACTTACAGATGCACTCTTTGTAAGTCCTGGTATGGGTCAACCTGTATATAAACTTTATTCTCCAAGTTCTACAAGAAAATTTTTATTGGATAAAATTCATATTATCTTATGTCCATTGCATAAGACTGCTGCTGCTGCTGCTAAGTTGCTTCAGTCGTGTCCGACTCAGTGTGACCCCATAGACGGAAGCCCACCAGGCTCCCCGTCCCTGGGATTCTCCAGGCAAGAACACTGGAGTGGGTTGCCATTTCCTTCTCCAATGCATGGAAGTGAAAAGTGAAAGTGAAGTCGCTCAGTCGTGCGACCCCATGGACTACAGCCTACTAGGCTCCTCCATCCACGGGATTTTCTAGGCAAGAGTACTGGAGTGGGGTGCCATTGCCTTCTCCGTGCATAAGACTAGTTCATAACTGAATTCTTGCTCCTCTAATATTTTTAAGATAGCATGATACAGCCTTTCCTTTTATCTTATCTTTCTTTACATCTGAATGTCCTCCAAGTAAGTGATTCTTTAGAGACTTTGATTCTATATGCAATAATCATTATTAGTGACCAGATAAGTTCAGAAAATGTCTGCAAATTTTATGAGGCAAATGGAGCTTTAAATAATCTCCTTTATTATTAATTTTGATACATAAATATTTTGTTAATATTTTAATATGCAACCCCCTCCCTGAGAGAATAATTTACCTTACACAATGGATAATTGAATGTCAATCTTACTGATTGGAAACCACAGATTTCTATGGGAAATGTCAACCCAATGGTTCAGAACAATTTTTAAATCCAGTATTCTTTGCTTTTACATTTTTCTAAGAGCACTGGCTTTTATGTAACTCAACTACCTGTTACAGTGTCAAGGTAGTCATAAATTCAACAGTAAATCTCAAAATACTATATAGTGTGATGATTAATATCATATGCCAAGAGAATCAGTATATATTACAGAGTTCAAAAATTTACATGTCAATAATTTACACAATCTGTGTTTTAAGGGAACAAGATTTAGCTTTTAGGTAGGAGTTAATGACTGAAACTCATAAATAGAAATCTCCAGAAATTATCTCATTTTCCATTACAGTTTTACTAAATTTGGGGGATCATAAATAATGATCATGTCACTAGCAACTCAGCCTGACATTCTTTAGCAGAGAAGTCAATTGAATCCCTCGCTGGGAACTGAATTTTTCTCTCTTGTCACCCTCCTACCTTCCCAGATCAACTGATTTGCTATTATCTAATTCCTCCTTTTTCTCAACTATTGGCTTTGTGCCGCCACACCTAGTAAATGGCTCCTGCACCCATGTAAGAAACGATTGGCTTTTTCAATCATCTTTGCTCACCTCTTCTTTTGACTACTTATCATGCCTTGAGCTCCAGTACTGGGGGTATCCCAAGTGCTATGGGGGCACCCGGAGGGCCTCTACTCAGACCTGGGTTGGGCTTACTGTGGGTTAGAGACTGGAATTCATGCAAAGAATAAAAGAAGGTGGAGGGAAAAATAGAAAAGCACTCCAGGTAGAGAGGAAAGAACCTGAGTGACAGAATGTCAGGGAACTTTGGAGGAAGTCAGTAACTCCAGAGTTGTTGAAGCTAAACTACATGTAGTGGGTAGAGTTGGGGTGAGGATTTGGGGGAAAATCATGAGGCCAGAGCAGTGGCAGCCCTGATCTCCCATGAAGGCCATGTTGAAGATGTGGGAATTCCATTTAAGGGCAATTCTAAGTTGGGGAAAGGTTTCAGGTAGGAGATTGACATGGGCACACTTGCAGTCTAAAGAAATCACTCTTTTTGTATTTGCCAAACTGGGATTGGAGAGAGTTCCAAGAGAACTGAGAAAGATTGAGAATTTTATGATACTTCAGGACCATATAAGGGACCATCACTGCAAAGAGAGAATTATTTCCACATCATTTCTTCCTTCCTTTCTTACTTGTTTTTGGGCCACACCACTTGGCATGTGGGAGCTTCGTTCCCCAACCAGGAATCGAACCCCAGCCCCCTGCATTGAAAGCTCAGAGTCTTAACCACTGGACCACCAGGGAAGTCCCTCTGCATAGTTTCTTAAAAGGACAAAGTACAGGTTATAGCACTGATGACAGATCACTGTGCTTTTTATCAATGTGATAGTAGGAAGCCTCTCAAAGCACAGATTACAAGGAAGCCTGATAAGGTAGAAAATACATTTTTTATTTTTATAATTTACCTGCATCACTGTGTGTGTGTGTAGGAGAGAGAGACAGACAGATTAAACGGTTTCCAGCTGCTTCTCAAAACAATCAGGAGAAACAATGATGACATGTTTGTTGACCTTCCATTCCCAGATGATATGGACAATGATATTGGCATATTAATGACTGGGAATCTCCATTCCTCTCCCAACTCCTCCCCAGTCCCCTCCCCAGGCTCTCCTTCTGGAATCGGCGTGGGCTCTCACTTTCAGCACAGTTGGAGCCAGGGTGAGCGTCTTCTTTCTAGGGAAGCACCCGAGGAGCTGAAACAGCAGCCTCTAGCCCTTGGGTATTTTGTGTCAACCGCCAAAGCCGAGAATCTCCCCCAGTGGTTTTGGTCATCATGTCCCCAGGCTCAGAACCAGTGTCCCCTCTTCCTAAAGGCTTCGCTGCATCACCACATTTCTGTAGCACAGACGGACGAACTTCTCCCCGCCAGGAATTCTCAGCGGGTTCCACATCCTCTTGACTCCAAAACCACGTCTGATGTTTTAAGGTTTGTTTTGGAGCAGTACAACGCTCTGTCGTGGCTCACGTGCAATCCGGCCACCCAGGACCGTACCTCCTGCCTTCCCGTCCACTTTGGGGTGCTCACTCAGTTGTACAATGCCATCATGAATATACTCTAATTGGAAAAGCAAAAAAAAAAAAAAACAAAACAAACAAACAAAAACAATCAGGAGAGAAAGTCAACTTGAGTAGAGGTCTGTTCTGTGAAGTTGTTGTTGTTCAGTTGCTCAGTCATGTCAGACTCCTTGCGACTCCATGGACTGCAGAATGCCAGGTCTCCCTGTCCTTCACTATTTCCCCAAGTTTGCTCAAACTCATGTCCACTGGGTTGATGATGTCATCCAACCACCATCTGTCACCCACTTCTCATCCTGCCCTCAATCTTTCTCAGCATCAGGGTCTTTTCCAAAGAGTCAGCTCTTCACATCAGGTGAGCAAAGTATTAAAGCTTTAGCTTCAGCATCAGTCCTTCTAATGAATATTCAGGGTTGATTTCCTTTAGGATTGATTGGTTGGATCTCCTTGCTGTCCAAGGGACTCTCAAGAGTCTTCTCCGCCACTACAGTTTGAAAGGAACAATTCTTCGGTGCTCAGCCTTCTTTCTGATTCAACTCTCACATGCATACATGACTACTGGAAAAACCATAGCTTTAACTATACGGACCTTTGTCAGCAAAGTGATGCCTCTGCTTTTTAAAATGCTGTCTAGGTTTGTCATAGCTTTTCTTTCAAGGAGCAAGTGTCTTTTAATTACATGGCTGCAGTCACTGTCCACAGTGATTTTGGAACTCAAAAAAAAATTGTCTGTCACTGTTTCCATTTTTTCCCCATCTATTTGCCATGAAGTGATGGGACCAGATGTCGTGATCTTAGTTTTTTGCAGGTTGAGTTTTAAGTCAGCTTTTCACTCTCCTCTTTCACTTTCATCAAGAGGCTCTTTAGTTCCTCTTTGCTTTCTGCCATAAGGGTGGTGTCATCTGTATATTTGAGGTTACTGAAATTTCTCCTGGCAATCTTGATTCCAGCTTGAGCTTTGTCCAGCCTGGCATCTTTCATGATGTACTCTGCATGTGAGTTAAATAAGCCAGGTGACAATATACACCCTTGATGTACTCCTTTCCCAATTTTGAACCAGTCTGTTGTTCCATGTCCAGTTCTAACTGTTGCTTCTTGATTTGCATACAGGTTTCTCAGGAGGCAGGTAAGGTGGTCTGGTATTCCCATCTCTTTCAGAATTTTCCACAGTTTGTTGTGATCCACACAGTCAAAGGCTTTAGTGTAGTCAATGAAGCAGAAGTAGATGTTTTTCTGGAATTCTCTTGCTTTTTTGATGATCCAACAAGATGTTGGCAATTTGATCTCTGGTTCCTCTGCCTTTTCTAAATCCAGCTTGAACATCTGGAAGTTCTCAGTTCACTTACTCTTGAAGCCTACCTTGAAGGATTTTGAGCATTACCTTGCAAGCATGTGAAATGAGTGCAATTGTGCGGTAGTCTGAACATTCTTTGGCATTGCCCTTCTTTGGGATTGGAATGAAAACTGACCTTTTCCAGTCCTGTGGCCACTGCTGAGTTTTCCAAATGTGCTGGCATATTGAGTGCAGCACTTTGACAGCATCATCTTTTAGGATTTGAAATAGCTCAGCTGGAATTCCATCACCTCCATTAGCTTTGTTCGTAGTAATGCTTCCTAAGGCCCACTTGACTTCACACTACAGAATGTATGGCTCTAGGTGAGTGATCACATCATCATGGTTATCCAGGTTATTAAGACCATTTTTGTACAATTCTTCTGTGTATCTTTGCCACCTCTTCTTAATATCTTCTGTTTCTGTTCAGTTTGGTACAGTTCAGTTGCTCAGTCATGTCTGACTCTTTGTGACCCCATGGACTGCTGTTAGTTTCATACTGTTTCTGTTCTTTATTGTGCTCATCTTTACATGAAATGCTCCCTTGGTGTCTCTAATTTTCTTGAAGGGATTTTTAAAATTGTTTCTCTTAATGATACCTATTTGTGTGTCTGAACAGAAGTTACTACTCCCATTCTTATGCAAAGCTCTGTTTCTCAAGAAAGGACACTAGAAGCCCAGTGGAGTCAATCTTGAGAGAAGGCCAGGTGACATCAGGCTCACCTGAGACTCACCAACCGCTAAAGTGTTGGTGAGGAAAGCTGAATCCATCTAGTACTTGGTTGGGCAAAAATTTCATTTGTTTGTTTGGTTTTTTTTTAATAGCTTAAGGGAAACCCAAATGAACTTTTGGGCCAACTCAATACTTTTCATTTGGGAAATGGTGGCTAATCACATGAGCATCTGTTAGGAGCTGTGACCTCAGACCCCAAGTGTGTACTGCTTGTGTTTGAAAGCAGAAATAAATGACTATAAATCCTTCCCCTCGGGTTAAAGAAAAACAGGAGTGAATAGAATATCATGGGGCAGGGTGGGGCCCAGGGAGAGATGATGCACTTCTACTCAATAAGGGTAGATAGGAATTCATAAGTATAACTAGGAAAATTAGGAAAATATAATTAGCAAATTTTGTTTAGAAAGCTAATTAGGCAATTATGAAAGAGGAATTAGGAAAATAAAAATAATATGACTGTGTTTGTACCTTCGGCTGATGAAGCAGTATATGCAGTTACATAATAGGATTTTAGCATCTGAATTTTATGAGTAGTTCATCCATGATCTATTTCACATTCTCATGCTTTTTATAAAATTGTGATTAATGGTTTAGAGTTCTTTTTAAACAACATATTTATTATTATTAAAAAATTATTGGAGTATAATAGCTTTACAATGTTGTGCTAGTTTCTGCTGTACAACAATGTGAATCAGCTGTACATATACATATATCTCCTCCCTCTTGAGCCTCCCTCCACATTTTCACACTTTTTAATATTATATTCTTTGATTCAAACTCTCCTCACTTCCACGTAGCAAATTCCTTCTCCTCCAAATTCCTTCTCCTCCATTAAGTTCTATTTAAAATAGCACCTCTTACAAAAGACTGACTTGGCTTTTCTAGGAATCGTCAGTCAACTCTGTCTTTTCTCCCCTTTTCCTCTTGGAACAGGTTTGCTTCCCTGGTGGCTCAGTGGTAAAGAATCCGCCTGCCAATGCAGGAGACACACAGGAGATGCAGGTTCATTCCCTGGATTGGGAAGATTCCCTGAAGGAACTGGCAACCTACTCCAGTGTTCTTGCCTGGAAAATTCCATGGATAGAGGAGCCTGGCAGGCTACAGTCCATGGGGTTGCCAAAAGTCTGACATGACAGAGAACAGAGGAAAGGTTATTGCTATTGCAACTCCTAATGCTACCATTAACCTTGTTCCTTTTAGCAAACTTCCACTAACTTTCAGGTCAGAGGTTATTTTATGCACTCATATCTTCTACAATATCATTTAGTTTAGATGAATATGGCTTCAGATATTATATATTTCTTTACTTAATCCAGTGAGTGTTGAACTCATTGTCAAAAAAAAAAAAAAAAAAAAAGACTTACTCCTACTCCCCCCAAACCAGATTTTGACTCAGCAAGTGTGGAAGGTTCCAGGGATTTTAATTTTTAACAAGCACTCCCAGGTGCTTTTCATGCAAGTGGTTACAGTTAACCGTCTGGAACAATTTCTTTTTACCTTGGACTCTTTAAATTGGAGTCGGGGCTGAGAAAAGCAACAAGATTGAAAAACATTCCGTCAGGGTCCTTAAGCAGCAGGCAAGGACAGGGTGCCTAGGAAAGAGGGTTCATAATGACAGTGGTAGGTAGAGAGGTAACTGGCATAGACAAGAAGTAGCTTGTACAACTGGGTCACTGATGAGCCAACCCAAGCTACAGAAATATGCCAGCTTTCCAAAGGGATGTAGGAAAAATATTTGTGTTCCAATGGAAAACTACTCATTTTTCTACTTCACACCATTCTGAGTTACCAGATTTTTAGCCCTTTCCCTGTCTTTGAGCTATTCTTCAACTCTTTGTAACTCTATGTGCTGCTAAGTCACTTCAGTCGTGTCCGACTCTGTGCGACCCCATAGACGGCAGCCCACCAGGCTCCCCCGTCCCTGGGATTCTCCAGGCAAGAACACTGGAATGGGTTGCCATTTCCTTCTCCAATGCATGAAAGTGAAAAGTGAAAGTGAAGTCGCTCAGTCATGTCCAACTCTCAGCGACCCCATGGACTGCAGCCCACCAGGCTCCTCAGTCCATGGGATTTTCCAGGCAAGAGTATTGGAGTGGGGTGCCATTGCCTTCTCTGAACTCTTTGTAAGTAACTGATATAGAAATGCTCTCATGTCTGGGGACTTCCCTGGTAGTCCTGTGGTTAAGACTCTACATTTCCACTGCAGGGGGCTTGGGTTCGAACTCTGGTCATGGAATGGGCAGGGAACTAAGATTCTGCATGTTACGAGGCCAAAAAAAGAAAGAAAAGTCCATGAATGGAATAAAAATGAAAATAAAACATATCAATGTAAAAATTGTCTCATATCTGGTAGCCATTTGACTTAATTTCCCATCTGCTCCCCTAGCCTTGCTCTCCACCTCAACTCAGGGAAAAATCAATTTTGTCTCTACTTGGAATTTATCTCAGCATTCCTTTCTTCTGTTTTATAAACTATTTTGACTTTACTTTGAATTGATCATAACATCTGTCTGTTCCCTTCCTATCATATGAGCAAAAAAATTTTTTTACAGTTTAACATGTATTCATTTCAATATCTACATGAAAGTCACAATTGTACATTTTTTTCTGAAAATGATGTTAATAGGAATACAATATTCAACTCACTGCTGATTATTACCATTCATACAAGCCACACACATGATATTCATATGTTCACAGTATGTCTCTGACATCTGTATAACTACTGAAAGATTTAAAAACACTCTCCTTATTCCTCTTTCTTTTTTCAAATAGAAGTATAAGCAATGTAATTTTATCTTTACTCTAAGTCCAAACTATTTAACTTGTTATCAAGAGAAACTATCCATCTTTTCTATCTTTTGCTCTCTAATTTGCTATAACATGCAATTTCTGATAAGGCAAGCCTAGCGTGAGATTTAGAGAGTCAAGCACCAAAGCTCTCCCTTATCCTCTTCTAAGTTAAAAAAAAAAAAAAAAAAAAACCTCCAGTCTGATCTGAGATACCCAAGTGATAACGTTAATACTATTTACCCTACTTAATCTGAAATACAGGAAATTAGCATTAGAATTTCACAGGTTATAGAAAAGAGTCACATTAATTTAATTTCCTCCTTGATTTTTTTTGTTTTCCTTCAAATAATAACAGAAAAATTTAAGCTATCACCTCGGGAGTCACACACATCAAATATATCAGTCAGCCAGGGTTGGAGCCCTGAAGATAATGGTATTCTTGCTGTCTCAAGTTGATATCTGTAAAAGCTTCAGTAAATTGCACTAAATGCTTCAGCTCAATCTTACCAGGTTCCGAAGGAAGCACTCTAAAACTGATCATAAAAAATCATTTGCTATCAAAAATGAGAACAATGCTTGTCATAGGGCAGGCTTTCAAGTAGGCTACAATGTGAGGGGGCCTTAGAGGAAAAATAATACATTTTCTCTTGAACCCACAGACTCCAATCGGCACTAGGGACACTTGTTATTTAGTGCGACCTTTTTCTAATTAGATATAATTTGGCCATTTCTAAAACCGCTGACAACAGAGATTCTCTCTCCACTAGAGGACACTCTCTAACTTATTGAAAAAAAAAAAAACAAACTTTTTTTTTCAATTAAAAGGAAATTTCTTCCCTAATTAAAAGCATCAGCATCCAGAGATCTTACTAGTTGGAATTAAGAAACAGTGAGCATTTTGTTCTTAAATAAGATGGTGAATAGTAGTGGGGGGTTTAATTTCATTTGCACCATTAATCATGGATATTAAAATTACTTTAATTTTAAGTAAAAGCATTTCCATTTCCATCGTCCATTTAAGATAAAAGCAAAGTGGTTTACAAAACATATTTATCTTGTGTCATTGGTATACAGAATGGCTCTTCTTCTAGAAAGCTTTATTCTGAAATGAAGAATCTCTGTCTTTGTTTCTCTCTCTCTCTCACACACACACACAAAGTATCCTTGGAAATTGCTCAAGACATTTTACCCAAATAAGTATTAGGACCTATGGCACGTAACAGTTGCCAGGATCTAACCACAGAGAGTTATTTGAAAATCAGAGATTTAGCTAAGAATCCCAAAAGAGAAGAAAGAAATGAAAGAGATAGGTTATATTAAGCTCAGAGTTGAGGATGTTATTCCTGCAGGATGTAACAACGTCTGCTCAAATTTCAAGGGAAAAAAATTACAGAAAAACAAGACATGCACTTTTAAATTTGCTAACCATAATTCTGCTGTAGTGTCAGATTTCCTTACGAAAATGCATTTTATACTATCTTACAACATATTTCTGTCTATTTGAAGAACAAAACAAGTTATTTGGCTGGTCAGTAAATTGCAAGGGGATTTAAGCAACCACAAATAACCTGGAGGTAAATGAGTTCATGTACATACACAGTAATGTTCAAAATTCTCCAAGCCAGGCTTCAACAGTACAAGAACCATGAACTTCCAGATGTTCAAGCTGCATTTAGAAAAGGCAGAGGAACCAGAGATCAAATTGCCAACATCTGTTGGATTATCAAAAAAGCAAGAGAGTTCCAGAAAAACATCTACTTCTGCTTCATTGACTACGCCAAAGCCTTTGACTGTGTGGATCACAACAAAATGGAAAATTCTTCAAGAGATGGGAATACCAGACCACCTGACCTGCCTCCTGAGAAATCTGTATGCAGGTCAGGAAGCAACAGTTAGAACTGGACATAGAACAACAGACTGGTTCCGAATAGGGAAAGAAGTACATCAAGGCTGTATATCATCACCGTGTTTATTTAACTTATATGCAGAATACACATGGAGAAGGAAAAGGCAACCCACTCCAGTATTCTTGCCGGGAGAATCCCATGGACAAAGAAGCCTGGTGGGTACAGTCCATGGGGTCGCAAAGAGTCAGACACGACTGAGTGACTAACACACACACATCATGAGAAATGCTGGGCAGGATGAAGTGCAAGCTGGAATCAAGATTGCTGGGAGAAATATCAATAATCTCAGATATGCAGATGACACTACCCTTATGGCAGAAAGCAAAGAAGAACTAAAGAGCCTCATGATGAAAGTGAAAGAGGAGAGTGAAAAAGTTGGCTTAAAACCCAACATTCAGAAAACGAAGATCATGGCATCTGGTCCCATCACTTCATGGCAAATAGACGGGGAAACAATGAGAGATTTTATTTTTTTTGGCTCCAGCATCACTGCAGATGGTGACTGCAGCCATGTAATTAAAAGACACTTGCTCCTTGGAAGAAAAGCTATCACCAACCTAGACAGCATATTAAAAAGCAGAGACATTACTTTGTCAAGAAAGGTCTGTCTAGTGAAAACTACGGTTTTTCCAGTAGTCATGTATGGATGTGAGAGATGGACTATAAAGAAAGCTGAGCGCTGAAGAATTGATGCTTTTGAACTATGGTGCTGGAGAAGACTCTTGAGAGTCCCTTGGACTGCAAGGAGATCCAACCAGTCCATCCTAAAGGAAATCTACCCTGATATTCATCGGAAGGACTGATGCTGAAGCTGAAACTCCAATATTTTCGCCACCTGATGAGAAGAACTGACTCATTTGAAAAGACCCTGATGCTGGAAAAGATTGAGGGCAGGAGGAGAAGGGGATGACAGAGGATGAGATGGTTGGATGGCATCACCTACTCAATGGACATGAATTTGAGTAAATGCCAGGAGTTGGGGGTGGACAGGGAGGCCTGGCGTGCTGCAGTCGCAAAAATTTGGACATGACTGAGAGACTGAACTGAACATACACAGTATTCCTGGTGAGTGAGTGCTCACAAGTTGTTAGCAATTATCACTAAAAATTTGGACACGACTGAGAGACTGAACTGAACATACACAGTACCCCTGGTGAGTGAGTGCTCACAAGTTGTTAGCAATTATTACTATTACTACTGCTATCATTACACTGTGACTTAAACTTTTCTATAAGTGATGACTTACAGTTCAAGCATCGAATTAGGCCAAACTATGGAGAAGGAAATGGCAACCCACTCCAGTGTTCTTGCCTGGAGAATCCCAGGGACAGGGGGAGACTGGTGGGCTGCCGTCTATGGGGTCACACAGAGTCGGACATGAGTGAAGCGACTTAGTAGCAGTAGCAGAAGCAGCATGCCCTTCAGGAGCCTGGGGGTTGCATAGTGGAATTTGAATGAATTATTGGAATTTTTCCCACATCAACTAGAGAAAGGCAGGCAGTGGCAGAGCCTCTCCAGAATGGAGAGGAAATCTCAGGCATTTGAGAGGAAAGGGTGAACAAAATGGTAACATTATTACTGTACTGTTTTTAGATAGCTCAAAGATTCTTGCAAGGACTTGTATGCTAGCTCATGAGGGCTGCTTTCTAGATGAATGATCTAAAAGTTTCTTGCATGATAGGGGAGCCACATTTGTCATCCCCAAATGTCTCTTTGGCCTGTGGATTATCTCAAGCTGAAATCAAGGCCTGAAAGACTCAGCAAGAAACCCTGACTTCCCCCCTAACTGTGTAAAAGACTTTAGATAGAGGGCTTGTTCCTGGAATAGAGCTATCACCAGAGATATCTGCAATGGGCCAGGTGTGGTGGTGAGATGCTTTCTCTGCTTTCCTAAAGCAGAGATGCTTCCACTCTGCATTCCATGGTCTCTGCCTGGAGCAGCAAACATTTGTTTATGAAACCTTTCTTTTTCTATTTCCATGTGAATTGCCGTCTTCCTCTTTCAAGTCCCAAACCACTACCTCCAATATCCTCTTTTGTTTTTAGTTGAAGATGGTATTTAAGGCGACGGTTTTGTCCATTTTGGTGAGTTACTCAGTTTTCTTGGGTCTCTCCTGAGTATACATGTCATTATACTTTTGTTTGATTTTCTCCTGCTGAATTGTCTCATGTCAATTTAATTCTTAGACCAACCAGAAGAAACTAAAAGGGTAGAAGGCAATTTCTCCCTTCCTAGAAGCATCTAGAACAATTAATGGACACCAAGCTGAAGAGGAGGGACACATCAGGAATCAGCAAATATCTGGTGCCACCTGAGTCCTTCATCCTTGGGAGGTATGATGTTGTACCTGAGTGTTGAGAAAATGGGAATTATGATTATTATTTTGATTATATAGCATGTGGGATCTTAGTTCTCTGACCAGGGATGGAACCTATGCCCTCTGCAGTGGAAGTGCAGAGTCTTAACCAGTGGACCTCCAGGGAAGTCCTGAAAATGGGTATTATATAACAGAAGTGCGAAACTGATAAGTGCTCAATGGAAAACATTTAATTGCCAAAGAATGGATTTGCTCCAAAAGGTTATTCAGAAACTCTTGGTGATGATGTACGGGAAGAACAATTTGGGGGAATTTTTTTGAGTCAACATACATGTAAAATTCACCAGCCTAGCCATTTTTAAATGCAACAGGGAAGTAGGGCCATTTTTGCTCATTAGTTGAAAAAAGTAGATGGGAAAAGAGACTTGTGGTTTGCTTTCTGCCAAAGACATCAGAACCACTTATAATTTTATTCATTTCTAAAATTGTTTTGAGTCATCCACAAAATAGACTTTTTTTGGTAATGCAGGCATTTTTAGGTTTTTTGTTGTTAAGGCCTTAACTAATCTCAACTCTCTGTGATTGCATCTTGAGAAGACATCTCCTTTATTTTTGCTCCATTAATTACATAGCTGTGGTACTAAATCTCTCATCGATTTATTTTTAACTCTTGTGGTGCTTTCTCATCCTTCCGGAGATTCACATTTTTAAAACAAATTATTCCATTTTCAGCCTCCAGGGATATTTAAATCAGTCATTAACATACATAGAGAAAGCATTTGTCTGTGGCCAGCAAATTCGGTAGACCTTAGTTTCAAAAGCAACTGAAGCAAGAAAGAAAATAACAGAGGTAGAGGAAAAATAGGAATAGGAAGAGGAGGAATGAGAAGAACAGGAAAATGAAACGAGGAGGAAAGGAAGGTATATTAGTGGTGGTGATGAAGAGCATTGTCCCCAACAGCTTATGCAAGTGTAAGTGTTACACTGAGTTTGCCATGTTCTTGAGTGAAGAATACTGCCAACTTTTTTGTGCTTAGTCTGTCTTCTCCAAACCCTGACTGATATCTATTGAGGCAGAGATCAATAAATGCCTCTCAATGTCTATTATCCTTCTTCCTTTGAGTAATATAACCCCCCAAATTTTAGTTGGACACACAGCTACCAAGCTACAGATGATATTTCCTAGTTTCCTTTGCAGGTAGATGTGGCCAAACGACAGAGATGAGGCCAATGAGATAATGTGAAGAAGTGATGTATACAATTTCGCATTCATCTCCTTTATGATGAAGCCTCAGCCCTGGACTTTCTCCCTATTTTCCTGTAGGCTGGAAAGCAGATGTGCCAGTGAACTGGTTTCTGTCATATAGATGAAGACAAAAATGGTAGAGCAATAAGATGTAATGGACCTGGGTCCCTGAATGACATCATGAAACAGAATCATCCACCACTTTGAACTTCTCTATATTGGTCTATTTGGTGAGAGAAACACACATCTAGTTTGCTAAAGACATTGTATTTTGGGGTACCTTGTTATCTGATACCTCTAGAAAGGATTTTTTAAAAAATCTTCTGTCTCAGGCTGCAGTGTGGCAGGATAATATTCATGCCACTATACCAAATAATTTAATCTACTTAGTGATATAGAGAAGAACCACATTTACCTCCTGAAACACAAGCTAGAATCAAGATTGTTGGGAGAAATATCAATAACCTCAGATATGCAGATGACACCACCCTTATGGCAGAAAGTGAAGAGGAACTAAAAGCCTCTTGATGAAAGTGAACACGGAGAGTGAAAAAGTTGGCTTAAAGCTCAACATTCAGAAAACGAAGATCATGGCATCTGGTCCCATTACTTCATGGGAAATAGATGGGGAAACAGTGGAAACAGTAACAGACTTTATTTTTCTGGGCTCCAAAATCACTGTAGATGGTGACTGCAGCCATGAAATTAAAAGACACTTACTCCTTGGAAGGAAAGTTATGACCAACCTAGATAGCATATTCAAAAGCAGAGACATTACTTTGCCAACAAAGGTTCGTCTAGTCAAGGCTATGGTTTTTCCTGTGGTCATGTATGGATGTGAGAGTTGGACTGTGAAGAAGGCTGAGCGCCGAAGAATTGATGCTTTTGAACTGTGGTGTTGGAGAAGACTCTTGAGAGTCCCTTGGACTGCAAGGAGATCCAACCAGTTCATTCTGAAGGAGATCAGCCCTGGGATTTCTTTGGAAGGAATGATGCTAAAGCTGAAACTCCAATACTTTGGCCACCTCATGCGAAGAGTTGACTCATTGGAAAAGACTCTGAGGCTGGGAGGGATTGGGAGCAAGAAGAGAAGGGGACGATAGAGGATGAGATGGCTGGATGGCATCACTGACTCGATGGACCTGAGTCTGAGTGAACTCCAGGAGTTGGTGATGGACAGGGAGGCCTGGCGTGCTGCGATTCATGGGGTCGTGAAGAGTTGGACACGACTGAGTGACTGATCTGATCTGATCTGAATCCTCTAGTAATTTCCCACAATACCTATATACAAAATACAGAAACAGAAAACTACAAATGCCCTTTTTGAGGAAGAAAGTATGGCATTAGAAATGAGTCTCTTTTTAAGAAAGAATGTGGCTTTAACTGGAGGAAATCTATAAGGAGTTTACTTAGGTTTTGGTTTACTTAAGGGTAATATAGTCAATTGGCTTCCCTGGTGGCTCACTGATAAAGGATCCGCCCGCCAGTGCAGGAGATGCAGGTTTGATCCCTGGGACGGAAAGATCCCTGGAGGAAGGCATGGTAACCCACTCCAGTATTCTTGCCTGGAGAATTACATGGATAGAGGAGCCTGGCAGGGTACAGTCCATGGGGTCGCAAAAGAGTTGGACATGACTGAGTGACTAAACAACAACAGTAATACAGTCAATAGCATCTGTTCTATTTTTGCTGTTGTTGTTTCTTTTGGTTTGGGTTTTTTTGAGGGGCCACACAGCATGTGGGATCTTAGTTTCCTGATCAGGATCAAACCCACAACCCTCGTAGTGGAAGTGCAGAGTCTTAACCACTGGACTGCCAGGGAAGTCCCAATAGCATTTGCTCTAAAACACATATAATACCTTGTGATTTAAAAAGGGTGTTTTGTTTCATTGCTTCTTAAATGGACTGACTGTACTGAAATAAAAGGTCCAATTCCAATTACATTTTGCTATAGCTGCATTTTAATGAAACACCCTTCTCTAAGTTTCCTAACACTCAGGGTCTTAAGAGATAATTTGGATAGGCATAAATCCTGCTTTTCTTATCTTTTAAAAAATATAAGCCATAATCCTTAGGTTTATGTGGCTTTCAAGGTTAACGAAATATTCTCCAGGAAGTTTTATAAGCTTTTAAAACATGGCTAGTGTAGGACATAATGATAGCTCAGGCATGATGTTTATTTAAAATGTAAATGAACATTCAGTGAACTCACAGTTTTGTGTTTTCTTGGTTCCTGCCTAGAAGGGCTATTGTTGGTCAGCGTTATGTTAAAAGTACTCAGTGTAACTGCTGGTGTTTCATATAATGCTTTGTGTGCTTGTCTCTCCTCCACAGTGGTTTAGTAAAATGCTTCTGACAGCTTCTGAGCCTAAACTATACTATGAAGCTTGGTTTCTTGGTCCACATTTGATTGAAGGAGAAATGATAGCAGTTTGAAGTTTTTGTGCTGAGTTAATCAGGAAAAGTTTCAGAAGTTGATAGCATTCATATTTTCAGTACTTTAAAGAAATTCACTGTTATTTTCATTTCCAGCCTGCAAAACAGCTATTTCTTTCAGTTCTTTTCATTCTTGAAAAAGACATGTCATTCTCTTTGGAACCTGTGTCTCCCTTCTCAGTCTATTCTACCACTGGTGTCTTCAAAATGAGTTGAAAGCAACCCTGCTGTTCTCACTTTCATGCCTCTTTCCTGATCTCAGAACCTCAGGTTCAAGGAGATATTTCCCCCCCATGCTTAAAAGTATTTTTATTGTCTCTCAACCTGCAATTTCTTCTGAAGCTATGGTGTTATTATTAACTTTTTCCTTCCTTTTGGGGTTCCCAATCTCACTTTCTATAACTCAATTCTCCCTCATGGGGTTATCTTTACTTTTGGCCCTTTTAGCAAAAACCAACATCTTATTAAAACTCATACATACCCCAATACCAGACCAGACTGGTTGCTTTTCTGTAAGCTATTGAGAGATTTTCTATGTGATTTTTAATCACAACTGCCTTATGCAAGGCTTATGAGATGCTGATCCAGAAGTTTTATAACCATCAAGATGTCTTCAATAAAAGAGACTACAATGTAGCATCTGAGACTTGCCAGCATCTAATAAAGGTTATCGCTTGAGAATATCTTTAAACTTTCTTACCTACAGAAAGTATATGATTTTCTGAAGTCTATTTTTGTGCCCATTACTATTATTCTGTGATTTTTAATGTATGTTCTAATATTGGCAACTCTCTAGGTGGAAAGTTATAGAAGTAAATGAAAATAACGGAATCTTCTTGTCTTTAGAAAAATGACCACTTGTATCATTGAAGACAGATGAATGCTTCCTCCACCTATTTCTGTTGTTCTACCTGTAGTTACATTAATAAGCTGTTTTTTTTATCCCCTAACACTTGAGTCTCAAGCAGAATGCCCTTAAATACCCCTAATCGATATAGGTAAAATAGAGCAATTACTTCTAAATGTTTTCCAGGAAACCCTGGTTACTTTTACACAGCCCAAGATAGAGGACAAAAATAAAGTCATTTGTTCATATCTGGATGATATTTTATAACAGTAGGTCCTTGGTGCTAGCTGTTGGAATATGCTGTATTGAGAAGTTAATGGCAAGTTTAGTTAATAGGATGTACCTTCTGAATCAACAGCATCTTGAGTTAATCAAAATACTCATTGATCTGATTAACTTGATCAATCTGATACTTTAATTTGCCATGACCATGCTCATCACACAGTAAAACAACATAACTATAGCAAAAATTAAGACAAAATTAATAAAGCTATTAAACCCAACCAGATTCTTGTGAGTAGAAAATTGCAGTGTTAAACATTACTTAATTAGTACTTTTTTCTGGCACTACTTAGCCCAAAGATACGCTCCTTGAGTTATTCATTTGAAGTAAGAGAAAGATGCTTAAGATTCCACAGAGGAAGCTTTAAAGCATTTTGACATATCTTGGTTATTTCTTTCTTGTCTTCTTTGCCTTTATTTTTCAAAATTTATATAATGTAGAAATAATGCTTTTATAATTTAGGAAAAAAATTAACAACAGCATTAACATGTCATAATACATTCTACTTCAAGGTAGCAGAGCAGACCATGTACCATCTTCTTCTTCTAACTCTTGTCTCCAACAGTTTACAGTCATAGAAGGCTCTTGAAGAAACACCTCTCCCTCAATCTAGATCTGCTCTGTGACTCGAAATATGCTGAGAAAAGTACAGCTGTAAAGACTATAGATTAGTGATACTCCTTGGAATCACAGCATTAACATATGTATTAGAGAAGACACCTTTCAGGCTTCCCTGGTGGTCCAGTGGTTAAGAATCCATCTACCAATGTAGGGGACACAGGCTCAATCCCTGGTCTGAAAAGATCCCACCTGCTGGGGAACAACTAAGCCAGAGTCCCAGCTCCTGAAGCCCACATGCTTAGAGCCCGTGCTCTGAAACAAGTGAAACCACCACCACGAGAAGCCTGTATACCACAATGAAGAGTAGCCCCTGCTCACCACAACTAGGGAGGGAAAGCCCGCACAGCAATGAAGACACAGTGCAGCTAAAACTAAATTCATTAATTAATAGAGACATCTTTCTCATCCATAGTTAGGGACTATGGGTTTTTCCAACACAGGTAAAATTTTAAAATCAGCCTTGTTGAAAGTGTGTTCATTTTTAGGCTAGCTTTCCTCTTTCATCATCTTACTCCAAAAACAGGGGTTTGGTACAGTATGAATGAAACCCTTCCACTTAAGAGCTTTTTTTTCCCCCCTAGCAATAAATAAGGTTATAACCTGTAGCAACACTTGTTCTTCTTAGAGAGCCAAACAAGAGGTGTGAACAGTATTTATGCTTTCTATTTTACTAAGGCAAGCACTGTCACTTCCCTTTGTTTAATTACTTTCTTAAAATTTTCAGAGAGCCTCTACTCTGACTGTAACAATCAAGACTATTCATCTTAGAAAAATATGGCCTGAAAAAAAGTGGAAAGTAGACATATTTCCTTTCAATATTAGGAATGGTTATTTGGGATGGGAGAGAGAGAAAGGTAAAATGAATATTTGCATACATACAGGTAAGCAGTGCCCTTGGAACAGTTGTGATGATAAATAAGCTGATTTTTTTTATCCCATCCTCTAATTTCTACATTACTTCCTTCACTGATCCTCCGAGTGCCAGTATGTTCATGAAATACAATGATTACCAGACCCCTCACCCTGGCACCCACCATGGCCTGCCACCTTTGAGACTGCATATTGTGCTGCTGCTGCTGCTAAGTTGCGTCAGTCGTGTCCAACTCTGTGCGACCCCATAGGTGGCAGCCCACCAGGCTCCCCTGTCCCTGGGATTCTCCAGGGAAGAACACCGGAGTGGGTTGCCATTTCCTTTTCCAATGCATGAAAGTGAAAAGTGAAAGTGAACTCGCTCAGTCGTGTCCGACTCTTAGCGACTGCAGCCTACCAGGCTCCTCCATCCATGGGACTTTCCAGGACAGCTTTGTAATGAATTGTCTGACTTGACTAGGCTGAACTGCATTTCCCAGAATTCCATTGTTTTGTATGTGCCCAGTTAGGGTAGGCTACAAGAGAGATTCTCTCACACTAGTGGAAGGATGGAAAAGAGGGAGCAGCCATTTTGGAGTGTGAGTTTGTATGTGTGTCTGACCATGTGTACATTGTTACTGATGAGCTGACGTGCCTCACTGACATGAAGTAGCAGTTGGGCCTGAAATTGCTCTTTTCCCCTGGGTCTTCTGCCAGTGTCGCTGACTCTGGCACCAGTGGTGTGTGTTTAGCTCTATGATAAAGGGCCCTGGATCATTCTCTTTGGTAAGCTTAGAGGCAACAAGAACTTGACATGGGTTTCAGTCCGTCCGAGGAGAATTCAAGCCTGCTCATTCTCTCCCCACTTGATGGCTTGCCCTGTGGACTGCAATTCCAGCTTGTGCTCATTGGGTTCTATCTCACTTATTATCTGACTCTTCCTGACTTCCTGCCTGTGAACTTCAGGCTTCAGCATGAGATGCAGAGACAGCCATGTGAAGACTGCTTAGTTAACCTCCCCTGCACAGAAGTAAATTTATATGTATAACATGTTGTTTTAGTTGCTAAGTCATGTCAGACTCTTTTGCAAACCCATGGACTGTAACTTGCCAGGCTCCTCTGTCCGTGGGATTTCCCAGGCAAGAATACTGGAGTGGGTTGCCATTTCCTTCTCCAGGGGATCTTCCCAATCCAGGTATTGAACCTGTCTCCTGCATTGGCAGGTGTTCTTTCCTGCTGAGCCACCAGAGAAGCTTGTATAAACATATACATGTATGTATACATTTTCTATGTTGGCTGTTTCTCCCTTTAACCCTCTTCACATGCTTTGCATTCATGGATGGGATCATATAGATCAATAAGCTAGATGTCTTTACCACCCACAATTTTACTGATCTCTAAATTTAAGTCTTTGGCTAGGGCTTTTCTTTTACATCTTTTTTTATCTCCTTGTCTCTTTACCAGATTGTAAACTTATATAAAAGCAAGAGTTGCATTTAAATAAAAATTTATGAACTGTACACCCTCTTATTTGAGCTCCAAGGACTCCGGGGACATCATTAGTGACAGTGTAAAAGTTTCAGAGATTAAATCCATAAGGAAACACAAGAGCTTTTTCCTTGTCCTATGAGGATTCACAAACAAATAAGCAAACAAGATAACAAACAAAAAGTCTTCAATGCCAGAGAACTAGAAAATGCTGTCCTATTCTTAGGAACTACTTACAGTAACACATTCTTGTCAATACTGAAAAAGTAACTGTATACTTAAGTGAGAGTCTAAGGTAGGTAAATTAGAAGCTAAATCTAGGCAACTATATCAAATCACACTTGAGTGAGAAAATAAAATGTGATATGTAATCAACGCCATGATATTATATTTAACACTTTCAGAACCTATGAGCAACTATACCTAGATTAGTGCAAAGACTCATAACTACCCAATGGACTATTTCCCTGCTGCTGCTAAGTCACTTCAGCTCTGTGCGACCCCATAGACAGCAGCCCACCAGGCTCCCCCATCCCTGGGATTCTCCAGGCAAGAACACTGGAGTGGGTTGCCATTTCCTCCAATGCATGAAAGTGAAAAGTGAAAGTGAAGTCGCTCAGTTGTGTCTGACCTCAGCGACCCCATGGACTGCAGCCTTCCAGGCTAGTTCCGTCCATGGGATTTTCCAGGCAAGAGTACTGGAGTGGGGTGCCATTGCCTTCTCCTGCATTATGTTTCAAATCTGTATGAAATTGAATGAGTATGAATGAGGTAGGCATGCATGTGTGCATGCTGCAAACAAAATAAAGGACTTCCAATGACTATGAAGGGAAGAGAAGTGTCAGTCGCTCAGTCGTGTCTGACTCTTTTTGACACTACAGACTGTATCATCTGTCCATGGGATTCTCCAGGCAGGAATACTAGAGTGGCCTACTCAAGGGGATCTTCCTGACCCAGGGATTGAACCTGTGTCTTTGAGTCTCCTGTATTGGCAGATGGGTTCTTACCACTACCGCCACTTGGGAAGGCCCATGAGGTATGTGTAAAATTACTTACTAAAGCCTTTCTATGTTTAGCAAACTCACTGAAATGGTATTAATAATCACATAAAATTAACGAGGGCTTCCCTTGTAGCTCAGTTGGTAAAGAATCCGCCTGCAGTGCAGGAGACCCAGGTTCGATCCCTGGGTTGGGAAGATCCCCTGGAGAAGGAAATGGCAACCCACTCCAGTATCCTTGCCTGGAAAATCTCATGGACAGAGGAGCCTGGTGGGCTGCAGTCCATGGGGTCACAAAGAGTTGGGCACAACTGAGTGACTAACATTTACTTACTTAAAATTAATGAAAAAATTTCCAAATCTTCACTGGCTACAAGATAAAGTTTTTTTTTTTTTTTTAAGATACATTACATTGGTATTTGATTCATCTCCTTTCTGCTTAAAAAAAAAAATCATATCCTTCTATGTAAACTGAGGAAGATTTTCATAGGTGTTGCAACTCACATTATAAATCAAACCATCACACTCATCCCTCTTAAGTGGAGATTTTCGTGTAAACATTGGCTTCCTATTCATTCCTAAGAGTGTGTATCTTAATCTTTTGGGTAAGTCATAGGGAATAGAAGCCTCCTTCTTAAAATCTACACGAATATAACAATGTCCATCAATAACATCTCCAACACATCCATTTAAATGAGACTTCTTAGAGGAGGTTCAAAGGATCCTGAGACTCACAGCTTGTGAGGACTAAAGTTTTAGTTTGGACTAAAAAGACTTTTAGTGGATATTAATGGCGACAGCTTCTCAGTTTCTGTTCATGGTCATTTGGGAAAGTATCAATAGGACTCTTATCCTGAATCAAGAGACTATGGAAGCTTAGACCTTCCTCAGGGGCAGAGGAACAGAGGGAAATCTGACCCAAAGCAAAGACTTGACTGTTATTCTACTGGTGTAAAGTAAAAGTGTTTGTCGCTCAGCGGTATCTCACTCTTTGTGGCCCTGTGGACTATAGCCTGCCAGGCTCCTCTAGCAGGCTCCTCTGTCCATGGGATTCTCCAGGTTGGAGTGTGTTGACATTCTCTTCTCCAGGGGTTTTCCTATTGGTACTAGCATCTTTTATATTATTTTTAATGAGTTGATTTGAATAGTTCATAAAAAAGAAACTGAGAGTGAAAGAAAGAGAAAGCAGCTTATGTATAAAAGGATGGTTATACACAATGGAACATGCTGCTACTGCTAAGTCACTTCAGTTGTGTCTGACTCTGTGCGACCCCATAGATGGCAGCCCACCAGGCTCCCCCATCCCTGGGATTCTCCAGGCAAGAACACTGGAGTGGGTTGCCATTTCCTTTTCCAATGCATGAAAGTGAAAAGTGAAAGTGAAGTCGCTCAGTCGTATCCAACTCTTAGTGACCCCATGGACTGCAGCCCACCAGGCTCCTCCATCCGTGGGATTTGCCAGGCAAGAGTACTGGAGTGGGGTGCCATTGCCTTCTCCAACAATGGAACATACGAACCCCTTTACCAAGAGGAGGAGGCTAGCACTGATGCAGCCCTCATGGTGCTCCAGTACACAGGACTCAGGGGCAGTGAACCAAGAGAAGAGATTTCAAACCTGGCTGTGTATCACTGTAGCCCAGAAACCAATGAACTATTTATTTAATAAGCTTTCATGATGACTCAGGTGCATAGCAGGTTCTGGAACCTCTGGGTTTTTATCTGCCTTGACAGAAATGAATGAACCTGAAATACTAGAGGCAGTGGATGGGGCCTTCAGAGTGTGCGCAATGCCCAGCAATTGCATATGCCACAGTGTAATTCCCAGCTGGAACCTGAGTTGTCTTGAGTGGATCAGAGTAATCACGAAGGTTTGAAGATTCACATGCCTAGAAATGGTGTTCAAGGAGAGCCTCCAAGACTAGCAGGTAGATCTGATTAAAGGGTGGGCAGAATTTATGAGAAAACTGTGGACTGGAACCCTGGGGTGGCTAAAATCAGGTAAAGTTGGGATAAGTGGATAAGCCTTGATTTCTCAGTGGTAGGAGTTGCTAAATAGTACAATAAAGTCTAATGATCTGCATTTTGGAAAGCAGACATTTTCTCTGGAGACTATTGAAATGTAGTTAGCATGATTAGGATCAAATCATCATCTTTTTCTGGGGGCAGAATGAATTTGGTGGAGGGCTTCCCTGGTGGTTCAGTGGTAAAGAATCCACCTGCCAATATAAGAGACACGGGTTTCATCCCTGGGTTGGGAAGATCCTCTGGAGAAGGAAATAGCAACCCCTCCAGTATTTTTCTCTGGGAAACCCACAGACAGAGGAGCAGGGAGGGCTACAATCCCGGGGGTCACAAAGAGTCAGACACGACTGAGCAACTAAATAACAACTGTTCAGTTCAGTTCAGTTGCTCAGTCGTGTCTGACTCTTTGTGACCCCATGGACTGCAGCACGCCAGGCCTTCCTGTCCATCATCAACTCCAGAGGTTACTCAAATTCATGCCCATTGAGTCGGTGATGCCATCCAACCATTTCATCCTCTGTTGTCCCGTTCTCCTCCTGCCCTCAATCTTTCCCAGCATCAGGGTCTTTTCAAATGAGTCAGCTCTTTGCATCAGGTGGCCGAACTATTGGAGTTTCAGCTTCAGCATCAGTCCTTCCAATAAATATTCAGGACTGATTTCCTTTAAGATGGACTGGTTGGATCTCCTTGCTCCAGGGACTCTCAAGAGTCTTCTCTAACACCACAGTTCAAAAGCATCAATTCTGTGGAACTCAGCTTTCTTTATAGTCCAACTCTCATATCAATACATGACTACTGGAAAAACCATAGTCTTGACTAGACAGACCTTTGTTGGCAAAGTAATGTCTCTGCTTTTGAATATGCTGTCTAGGTTGGTGATAGCTTTTCTTCCAAGGGGGAAGCGTCTTTTAATTTTATGACTGAAGTCACCATCTGCAGTGATTTTGGAGCCCAAAAAAATAAAGTCTGCCACTGTTTCAACTGTTTTTCCATCCATTTGCCATGAAGTGATGGGACCAGATGCCATGATCTTTGTTTTCTGAATGTTGAGCTTTAAGCCAGCTTTGTCACTTTCCTCTTTCACCTTCATCAAGAGGCTCCTTAGTTCTCTTCACTTTTTGCCATAAGTGTGGTGTCATCTGCATATCTGAAGTTATTGATATTTCTCCCGGCAATCTTGATTCCAGCTTGTGCTTCATCCAGCCCAGCGTTTCTCATGATGTACTCTGCATATAAGTTAAATAAGCAGGGTGACAATATACAGCCTTGACGTACTCCCAATTTGGAACCAGTCTGTTGTTCCACATCCAGTTCTAACTGTTGCTTCCTGACCTGCATACCGATTTCTCAGGAGGCAGGTCAGGTGGTCTGGTATGCTCATCTCTTTCAGAATTTTCCCGAGTTTATTGTAATCCACACAGTCAAAGGCTTTGGCATAGTCAATAAAGCAGAAATAGATGTGTTTCTGGAACTTTCTTGCTTTTTCCATGATCCAGCAGATGTTGGTAATTTGGTCTCTGGTTCCTCTGCCTTTTCTAAAACCAGCTTGAACATGTGAAAGTTCACGGTTCACGTATTGCTGAAGCCTGGCTTGGAGAGTTTTATCATTCCAACAGCTACAGAGTATTCTAGTATGTGAATCAGAGCTTATTTCACCAATTCATATTCATGAATATTTTAATGTAACTTTTGGTACTTATTATTATCAAAAGGGCTGTACTCAACCTCTTTGAATAGATATCTTTACAGTAAAGTATAGCATATATTTTTAAATGGGTCATGGATAAATATAGAAAGTTTGAAGAATAAATTTGAAACTGGTGAACATACGCAAGATAAATGAGGAATAACAATCTGAAACGATGAAAGGTTATGACAGTCAAGAAATTTCATACCCACACTTTCAATCAGTAATAAACAGCAGTGAATCTAGTTTCTTATCAAATAGAATTTTTAACATGGTGATGTAAATGAACCTCCATTTTAGCATCTGGCACATAAAAAAACCAAACCAAAACAAAACATGAAGCTATGTTCCATGAAACCATCACTATTCACTGACATTTTAAAATCAATCACACACATTAAAAAAAAAAAACACATTTTTTTAACCGTTTAAAAAGACAATTTGTGCTATTGAAAAAAAGCAAATAAATAAATCTTGGGAATTCCCTGGTGGTTCAGTGGTTAGGACTCTGCACTCTTACTGTGAAGGTCCCAGGTTCAATTCTTGGTTGGGGAACTAAGATTCCACAAGCTTTGTGGGGTGGATAAAAAAGAGAGAGAATATAAAATTCATCTTGGAAGTATCATTTTTGGAAGTGAATTTCTTTTTTTTAAATTTTATTTATTTTTTTAATATAAATTTATTTATTTTAATTGGAGGTTAATTACTTTACAATATTGTCAAAAATTTGGTTGAAAACTTGGATTGTAAAGATGCTAGAATCTATTCGGAGACAAAAGGAGGTAGCCTAGCTGAAAAAAAAATACATGCCCTTGTTTTTTAATACTAAGAAGGGACATCTTTTAAAGTACTCAAAATCAGTGTAGAACAATTGCCTGCTAGATTCAGATTGCTTCTATCATTTCTTATAGGTTTATTACAGGCTACAAAAGGGCTGTACTAAATCTCTAGATGATTTGATGTTTGATGAAGTCTTTGATTTCCAATATCCAGAATGATGATTCCTATGAAGATTTGTGAAGAACTGATGGAAAATAGTTGCTGAGAAGTTTTTCAGCAAGGTATATATTTTTTTAGTGCAGGAATATATTTATTTAGAGCAGGAAATTGGAAAAGTAACTAGAAGGATATGTACACTGAAAGAGTCACATCAAAAAAGATAGAGGTAAAGTATGGTATCCATCATTGGAGCTATTTTTTACCCCAAATTTCTCAGCTACTGTATTGTTCACAAAAGACACCATCTCAAAGAACTCACCATCTTATTCTTTCACGGAGCTCAACACAGTGGTAAAAATAATAAATTGCATAAACTGTGGTTGAAATTTCCATCCTTTAGACATACTGCTATCATAATGTGAAGTAACCTTAAAAGCCCATTTATTGCACATATGTGTGATATATGGCACAGGGAAGAATTTTCAGACTCTATGCATAATTGTTAATTATCTTTATGGAGACAACAAACAAATAAAACACGACTGTGGCAGAGACTGGTTAGCCATTCACCAGCCTTGTATACCTTTCCTTCTAGGCAGACAGCCACATAACATTACCAGCCTTCCTTGCAGTCAAGTGTAGCCATATGACTGAGTTCTGGCTAATGGAATATGGGCAGAAGTTCTCAATGAAACTTCCAGGCTTGACCTATTCGTTCTATTCCTCCTCCCTGCAAAACTCACTCATTTCTCTAATATCCATCCAGGATTTCAACACCCAAGGTGAATTTGGAAGCCGGGTGTTGAGTGTAACAGAGTCTCTATGTTCCTGGGTCTCTAAATGATGGTGTGGAACACAGCACTCTACCAACAGTCCCTGCCCCAGTGGACTTTGTTTCTTGTGATCCAAAAATAACTTGTAATATATTAAGCTCCAGTGAATTGCTCTGTATTCCTGCATTAGAACAGTTATCATTATCTTAAGTGATACAGTAAGGAAGAGTAGAAACCAAGATAAGACTTTCCCCTCAAACTGAGCCCCCATCATTAACAACTGTAAACAAAGCTATGAATATTTTTATTACTCATGATAAATTCACTACAGTGAAAGTGAATATTGAGTGTTGGGTGAAGAGTTCATGAGGATTATGAGTAGTTTACGATTCTTATTTGATTGACAAATTCAAAATTATACCATAAGTCCTAAAAATGGAACTCCAACTGTCATTGTTTTCTTAATGATGAAGCCTTTTAATTTCTCCCTGAGGCAATAAGGAAGACTAGCCAGTATATCATAGACCATTTACATCCATCATTGTACGGGAGACAGGAATCAAGATCATCCCCAAGAAAAAGAAATGCCAAAAAGCAAAACGGCTGTCTGAGGAAGCCTTACAAATAGCTGTAAAAAGATGGGAAGAGAAAAGCAAAGGAGAAAAGGAAAGATATACCATTTGAATGCAGAGTTCCAAAGAATAGATAGCAAGGAGAGATAAGGAAGCCTTCCTCAGTGATCAATACAAAGAAATAGAGGAAAACAACAGAATGGGAAAGACTAGAGAGCTCTTCAAGAAAATATTAGAGATACCAAGGGAACATTTCATGCAAAGATGGGCTCAATAAAGGACAGAAACAGTAGGGACCTAACAGAAGCAGAAGATATTAAGAAGAGGTGGCAAGAATACACAGAAGAACTGTACAAAAATGATCTTCACAACCCAGATAATCATGATGGTGTGATCACTCACCTAGAGCCAGACATCCTGGAATGTGAAGTCAAGTGGCCTTAGGAAGCATCACTACAAAAAAAAGCTAGTGGAGGTGATGGAATTCCAGTTGAGCTATTTCAAATCCCAAAAGATGATGCTGTGCAAGTGCAAAACTCAATATGCCAGCAAATTAGGAAAACTCAGCAGTGGCCACAGGACTGGAAAAGGTCAGTTTTCATTCCAATGCCAAAGAAAGGCAATGCCAAAGAATGCTCTAACTACCACACAATTGCACTCATCTCACACACTAGTAAAGTAATGCTTAAAAGTCTCCAAGCCAGGCTTCAGCAATACGTGAACCGTGAACTTCCAGATGTTCAAGCTGGATTTAGAAAAGGCAGAGGAACCAGAGATCAAATTGCTGCAATCTTCTGGATCATGGAAAAAGCAAGAGAGTTCCAGAGAAACATCTACTTCTGCTTTATCGACAATGCCAAAGCCTTTGACTGTGTGGATTATTAAACTCTGTGTGTTTATTTCCACAGTAAACTGGAAAATTCTGAAAGAGATGGGCATACCAGACCACCTGACCTGCCTCTTGAGAAACCTGTATGCAGGTCAGGAAGCAACAGTCAGAACTGGACATGGAACAGACGGGTTCCAAATAGGAAAAGGAGTACATCAAGGCTGTATATTGTCACCCTGCTTATTTAATTTATATGCAGAGTACATCAGGAGAAACGCTGGGCTGGAGGAAGCACAAGCTGGACTCAAGATTGCTGGGAGAAATATCAATAACCTCAGATATGCAGATGACACCACCCTTATGAAAAAAAGTGAAGAAGAACTAAAGAGCCTCTTGATGAAAGTGAAAGAGGAGAGTGACAAAGCTGGCTTAAAGCTCAACATTCAGAAAACTAAGATCATGGCATCTGGTCCCATCACTTCATGGCAGATAGATGGGGAAACAGTGGAAACAGTGGCTGACTTTATTTTTCTGGGCTCCAAAATCACTGCAGATGGTGACTGCAGCCATGAAATTAAGATGCTTACTCCTTGGAAGGAAAGTTATGCCCAACCTAGACAGCATATTAAAAAGCAGAGACATTACTTTGCCAATAAAGGTCCATCTAGTCAAGGCTATGGTTTTTCCAGTGGTCATGTATGGATGTGAGAGTTGGACTATAAAGAAAGCTGAGCACCAAAGAACTGATGCTTTTGAACTGTGGTGTTGGAGAAGACTCTTGAGAGTCCCTTAGACTGCAAGGAGATCCAACCAATCCATTCTAAAGGAGATCAGTCCTGGGTGTTCATTGGAAGGTCTGATGCTGAAGCTGAAACTCCAATGCTTTGGCCACCTCATCCGAAGAGTTGACTCCTTGGAAAAGACCCTGATGCTGGGAGGGATTGGGGGCAGGAGGAGAAGGGGACGACAGAGGATGAGATGGCTGGATGGCATCACTGACTCGATGGAAATGAGTTTGGGTTAACTCCGGGAGTTGGTGATGGACAGGGAGGCCTGGCATGCTGTGGTTCATGGGGTTGCAAAGAGCTGGACATGACTGAGCGACTGAACTAAACTGAATTGGACTCTGGGTGAGTTCACCTATTAAGAAACCTTAAGGCAGACATTAAAATATCTACCCATAGCCTGAAAAAGTAGCTCTTTTCCACCTCTTAACATTATTTTGGGTAACTATGTTTAGAAACTTTTCTGACCAAGATCAAAAGATTTAAAAACAAAAACAATCTCTTGCTATTTGTATCCTCATAATGTAATATAAGTCTTTTGAATAAAATATTGTGACACCCCATCAGAGAAGTCCTAAAATGAGTGTCAGCGCAGTTTTTTTTAAATTGAGAGATTCAATATAATTGGATCTCATTCATTAACCAGTGCAAAAATAAGCTTACAATGGTAGATTATTTTTAAAAGTTTTAATGTGGAAATAAGCATAAAAGGCCCAAATTGGCTCCACTGTCAGGTCTGCTGGTGTAGAAAGCTGAAGAAACACAGCTATCACATATTTCAAACATGGTAAGTTATTATGCAAACTGTTCAGAGTACAATTTTTTCTTAACATTAAGTGCTTTATGCAAAACAGTTGAATGATACTAAAAGCATATTTGGCTGAAAATGTACAATTTTCTTGTTCTTGTAATTTGAAGAGATAATCTTTAGTGATTTTACTCTGATCATTTTTGTGTTTTTATGAGCGAGAGTTGTGAGACTTGATTAGGCTATTTTAATAACTAAAGAATTAATAATTCCTCCAAGTACAATATAGATTATGGGATAGTAGCAATATTCATTACAGAAAGGAAATTCCTATTCATTGATTGGGACAAGTTATATGCAGGGGATTCCAAGTATTCTAATGAGAAACATGTTTTCATAATTTTGCTAGGGCACACTCAACAAAAGATGTAAAATTATAAGTGTAAATCATCAAAATAGTGAGTGTATAAAGATGAGGTTTCAGTAAGGATTCCATACAAATTTTATTTCATAGTTTATATTTTTCTTGAAAGGCTTCTGCAACACAATTACATTAGGCTATAATTTTCAACTTAACTCTGGTTTCTAGGTCCTATTAAGTCTACTCCATATTGCATCTAACTCTTGCTTTTATTTCTTTCCTAAATTGTATTCTGAGAATGGTGATTATCAAAAAACTATTATAGTTATTTGAGTCAGGAGTTGCCATCTAGGCCTATTTCATTATTTTTTAGCACTTAACACATTCTTTTGCCATTATGTTATTAGCAGTGACTCCACAATCTTCATTCTTAAAGATTTGCAGTGCTTTAATATGATATTCTGAGTATCAATAATAGCTTTAACTAACTTGGTTAGAATTCAATGCCTGAAGGAACCTTCTACTCCCCTCCCCCCAGCTAATTTTTATTGGTTTTTACCCTCTAATCATCTTCATTAAGAGAAATTTGATATGATCAAAACCTCTGGAGTGGAGAAAGAAGAACATGAGACAAAACATACCCATAGAGCAGGAGATTCTAGAAATGAAAGATGAAAGGGACTCCTTGTTGCTTGCTTCTGGTAAGCATGTATAGCTAAATAAATTATTGTACTTTAGGAAGAAATAACAACATCAAAAAATTTGGAGAAAAATCTTCTAAAGTTCTTGCTTTTGCTGTCAATGTAAAAAATGGCTCATGTGGTGAGGCAATTAAATCTACAACTGAGCTTATCTCTTTTGGACATTTTATTAACTAAATCATGAAGATGCAATTGCTTTACATGCTTAATTCTCCATGTGACAATTTTCTTTAGAACCCTATGACAATGTGACTATTATTTCTTTGAAATTTGCTTGATATAGACTGTCACCATCCATCTTTAATTATATAAAAAATCCATCTTTTAAAATGTTAATAAGAATAATTTAAAACAAACATTATTTGTAAATAAAATAAATCCCCTAAATTAAAAATCTTTAACAAATCATTTGGCATTGTTACTATCTGTTACGAATGCTTGAATTTTTATGGCTATATATTATGATTTTTTAAAATAATTATGCATGCATTTAGCAGTTTAGATATTTATTGAGTTACTTCTCAACGTGAGACATTACTCTTGGTGCTTGGGCAATGTAAAAGAACAAAGCAACACTTTTAGCCCCCACAGGACTTGTATCCTGGTGTGGGATGACAGGGAATGGACAAAAACAATATAGCATGTTCAAAGGTGATCAGATATATGGGAAAAGGAGAAAAAGTAGGACCCAGGAATGCAGGCAAGGGTAAGTCTACAATGTTAAACAGGGGATCAAAACAGGATGTACTAAAATATTGAAATTTGAGAAAAGACTTGAAGGAGGTGAAGGAGTTAGTCGGGTGGATATGCCATGGAGGAGCATTACAGGAAGACAAACAGCATACTGCTCAGAGCCCTAAGAAGGACAAGTGTCTAGCATGTTAGACAACCAGGAAGGAGGCCAATGGGCTGGTGTGGAATAAGGAAGACAGAGAGGGTAGAGATGGTGTCATACAGGGGGTGGAGAGTTCACCTGGGTAGGGCCTTGTAAACCAGGGGTTCCCAACCTCTGGGATCTAATGCCTGATGATCTGAGGTGGAGCTGATGTAATAATAATAGAAATAAAAGTTAAAAGTGAAAGCGTTAGTTGCTCAGACATCTCCGACTCTGCGACCCCCATGGACTATAGTCTGCCAGGCTCCTCTGTCCATGGGATTCTCCAGGTAAGAATACTGGAGTGGGTTGCCATTCTCTTCTTCAGGGGATCTTCCTGACCCAGGGATCGAACCCAGGTCTCTTGCATTGCAGGCAGACTCCTTACTGCCTGAGCCACCAGGGAAGCCCAGTAATAGAAATCAAGTACACAAAAGATGCAATGTGTTTGAAACATCCTGAAACCATCCCCCTACCTCAGTCTATGGATAAATTATCTTCCACAAAACCAGTCTCTGGTGCCAGAAAGGTTGAGGACTGCTGCTGTAAGCCACTGTAAGGATTGTTGCTCACAACGTGAAATGGGAGCTTTTGAGCAGATGAGTAATGAGAAGTGCCCCAGACCAGGGCAGTAACAGTTGAGGAAGTGAAGTCATCTGACTCTGGATAATTGTAAAGTTAGAGCCATCAGAATTTCCTGACAGGTTGAATGTGAAGAGTGAGGGAAAGAGAGGTCAAGGATGATTCTAAAGATTTTGGCCTGAGAGACTGAGGACTGGAGTTTCTGTCCTTGAGACAGAGGAGGCTATGGGTGATGCAGGTCCAGAAGGAAAGACCAGGAGCTCGTTTTTGGAGACGTGGTATTGGGGGGTATCTATCTATTCCAGTGGGGATGGGTAGATGGTTAGAGATGCAACTTTAAAGAAATATCAGGGCTGAGGATATATACTTTGAAGTCACTGGCATATGGATAGAATGAGATTATGGAGGAGACCTGGGCTTTGCAAGATGAGGAGGCCAGAGGAACAGGTGCATGAGTACTCAGTCACTCAGTTGTGTCTGACTCTTTGCAACCCCATGAACTGTGGCCCGCCAGGCTTCTCTGTCTATGAGATTCTCCAGGCAAGAATACTGGAGTGGGATGTCATTTCCTCCTCCAGGGGATCTTCCCAACCCAGGGATCGAACCCAGGTCTCTTTCATCTCCTGCACTGGCAGGCAGATTCTTTACCACTAAGCCACCTGGGAAGCCCCAGAGGAACAGGACTAACCATCAAAGGAAATTGAGAGAGAAAGAGACGAGAAAGCAGGAGAGAAATCCAGAGACTGTGGTGTCCTGGAAGCCAGTGGCAAAGGCATTTCACACAGGGGTGCTATTCTCAGACCATGTGACATGAGGCTGGTACATTGGCCATTAAACAGAACACCATGGGGGTCACTGGAAATCACATCTTATGTATTATATGATACATATTATATATCATATATTTCATACTGAATATAAGCTTAGAGGGAAGAAAAATAGACTTAATTGCCAATGAATAGGTTAACTATAAATTAGGTATTAAATGGGTTGAATATGATTCCTGTCAATTCCTAGGTAAGGTATCATTTTAAATATCCTTGAGCACTTCTGAGAAATGCATTTCTACCAATTCCTAAAATTAGATGAATGGCTAAAAATGTTTCTGAAAAACAGGGGTGACAGCCAAAGAAGGGATGGAATGGTTATCATCCATGCTCTCAAAGCTAGATCCCATCTTGTTTACTTAAAGACAGAGTGATCTCATCAAAGTTGCAGAGTACAATGTGATTGAGTTCACCATGCAGTATTTAATTAGAAAATGTTAATTAAGCTTCCTTAATTCAATCTTGCATCAAAGAAATGTCTCTGTACACACAAGCCATTTCTAAAACTCAAGTATATGAATTCTGAGGCAGGTCATACCCTGTGCTGTATTATGGTGGGAGAGTGATTCCAGTTTTGAATTCATAGAAGGCTATGGTAAGAGGTTGAAATTTCCTTTTCCCATTGACAAATGGTACTCAAAAAGCTGCTTTGGTTCAATCTTAAATAGGACAGTAGCCTTAAGGGAACTTGTTGTAAAGTCCTCAAAAATGGGAAGTCTGTAGGGTTCCTGCATGGATATATGGAAAATGGAGGAGGCAGACTACAAATGCAAACTTAAACTATGCCAGGACAGCAAAGGATCCAGTGCAAGTCCACCACAATGATTTTTATGCTTTTTATAATAGCCAAATGTACTTCCCTCTTCCTGTTAAAAATGTAATAAATTTTTTCTCTTGGGTCTGGACTTTATATGTCAAGTTTCTGCCTGCAGCTAATTTTTATGACTGAGTTGCAAAGCCCTGAAAGCAGCATTTAGGCTGAAAATGCTGACAGGCCCATAGCCGGAACAGTGCTAATGATAAGAACGTGAACATAAGGCTGTGCTCAGTAGTCAATGAATTTCTTTATCCTAATAGGATGAACATTATAAAACAAGGAATATAATCAGCTTCATTATATTATGAAGACAAGGAACAGGACTCTAATGGTACAAGTTCAGCACATTAGGCTTCCACTAGGTGCATATGTTTAGCAACATTTAGGAAGGACATGACAGTCAAAGGAAAACACTTTGAAGAATGAATAAATGTGTGATCCTGGCTTACTGAAAATTTCATCTAACAGGCTTTTGTTTAATATTCTAGCATTCCCTGTCTATTTAGTTGATTAGAAAGCATGGCAGAATGTTCAATGATTATTATTTCCCTTTCATCAGACCAGCAGATTCTACTGCAGAATTCTGCCCAAACGTAAATCTTCAAACCACAGTATTTTCCTTTAGGATCTAGTTTTCATTTTTGATGTAATATAGCCTGTGATTAATACAGTATTCATATCCCCATATGATTGTGACACAGTCTTGAATAATGGTAAAAGTTTACCTTTATGTCACAGAATTAATATAATTTACATTTACATTCATTAAAATTAATGTTTAGAACTGTGCCAAGCATTAATGCAGATCAGTGGTTAGAAATCTAGGGTCAGTGGGCTAAATCTGGCTTGTTGCCTGTTTGTTGTAAATAGAGATTTATTGGAGCCATGCCCACTCTTTTATATACTGTTGAGGTCTGCTTTTGCACCACAAAGACAGAGTTGAGTAGCTGTGAAAGACAGTATATGATATAGTCTGTAAAGCCTAAAATATTTGCTGTCTGGTCTGTTACAGAAAACATCTGTTGACCCCTGATGTAAATACTAATATTATCCAAGATTATGGAAGAAGGGTAATTGAACCTCAGAGGAGTTAAATAAATGGCCTAATATCACAAGCTAGAAAATAATAGACCCAAAATTTGAATCTAAGACTAGTTTCCAAACTTTGGATCTAATTACCACGTGCAATACCTCCCCCAAATGTCTGAAGATCACCATATATGCAGAAGTAATACGAGCATCACAGTGCAGAGAAAAGTTGTGTTCAAAATAACAGGATGACCCTAGATATACTTAGCAACATTTTATTATTCAGTTTCAAAGAAACGTGATGAATATAGACAGACTATTACTTGGCAGGCAACTCCAACTGCTTAGAGGGAAAAATTTAAGTCCAACTCGGAGATCCAACCAGTCCATTCTGAAGGGGATCAGCCCTGGGATTTCTTTGGAAGGAATGATGCTAAAGCTGAAACTCCAGTACTTTGGCCACCTCATGCGAAGAGTTGACTCATTGGAAAAGACTCTGATGCTGGGAGGGGTTGGGGGCAGGAGGAGAAGGGGATGACAGAGGATGAGATGGCTGGATGGCATCACTGACTCGATGGACATGAGTCTGAGTGAACTCCGGGAGTTGGTGGACAGGGAGGCCTGGCGTGCTGCGATTCATGGGGTCGCCAAGAGTCGGACATGACTGAGCAACTGAACTGAACTGAACTGCATGCCTACCCGCTTAGTCGCTAGGTTGTGTCTGACTCTTTGTGACCCCATAGACTGTAGCCTGCCAGGCTCCTCTGTCCATGGGATTTCCGAGGCAAGAATACTGGAGTGGATTGCCATTCCCTTCTCCAGGGGATCTTCCCAACCTGCATCAACAGTGTCTCCTGCATTGGCAGGCAGATTCTTTACCATTGCATCAACTAGGAAGCCCCAGTCAAACTGTAATCAATGCTATATAAATGAAACAATCTACTACCAGTCCCACTACATACAGATATATTAGTAGAAAACAAATAACTTTTGCAAAAGTTCCCATCTATGAAATCACTTATCTCTCACAGTAGAGTATGTAGGTATTTCAGAGCTGGGATACCAGGTCTGGATTACTTGATTGAGTCACCAAGTAGCTGGTGCCAGAGTAAATATTTGAACATAGATCTCTTCCTAGTTAATCACTGCTTTGCATGTATTAAAAAAGAATAAATTATTCAAATGTTATATTCTGATCAATAAATGTTACTAAGTCTCTAGTAATATGGACCAGAGATTTCTGAAAATCAAGACTGAGAATGGAGGGTTTCCCTAGCAGTCCAGTGGCTAAGACTCCATGCTCCCAATGTAGGGGGCCCAGGTTCTATCCCTGGTCAGGGAACTAGATCCAACATGCCACAACTGAAGATCTCACATGCTGCAACCAAGACCCAGTGCAGCCAAATAAGTAAGATTAAAAAAAAAAAAAAAAGAATGGAACAAAATCAAAGAAAAGACAGAATAGCAAGAAGTTTAGCAAAAGGCAAAAGTAACCGCCGAAAGTCTTGTTATGGGAAAACCAACATTCTTATTTTCTTCTGAGTGAAAGTCACTCAGTCATGTCCAACTCTTTGCGACCCCATGGACTATGCAGTCCATGGAATTCTCTAGGCCAGAATACTGGAGTGAGTAGCCTTTCCCTTCTCCAGGGGATCTTCCCAACCCAGGGATGGAACCCAGGTCTTCCACATTGCAGGCGGATTCTTTACCAGCTGAGCCACGAGGGAACCCCAAGAATACTGGAGTATTCCTGTATTCGATTCCTGACCCAGAAATCGAAGTGGAGTCTCCTGCATTGCAGGTGGATTCTTTACCAACTGAACTATGAGGGAAGTTACCATTTTCTTCTAAAAGCCACAGAATATTCTTTTCCTTAGCCCTCAGCTCATGACTGCAAAGTAAAGCAGTCTCCCTCTGGCTACACACATCCTCTATGACTTTGGAAATTTAATCCACTCAGTAGCCTGGCCCCTGACAGCTCCTCTGGGTGGTCTCAGCCCTGTTCATGATCAATTAACCCTCACTTTTGTTTTGCTTTAGGCTGTGGGCTGTCATAAAGACTCAATAAAGGAATCGAACTTTGAAAGTGCCTCAGGAACGCCCGCAGATTCACAGGCCATGGACTGCAGAGCGGATGACAGTCTGTTGGAAAAGGAGAGCTCAGATGGGAGGAGGACCAAGGGTAGGTGAAAGGGGATGCTTTGAGAAGAAACAAATGAGGGGGATTTTTCACGTGAAAATAGGGGAAACGCAACCAAAAACTCATTCAAATATTTATTTTTGAATGGTTGTTGACAAGCACCCTTAAACAGTGCCATATACAACGACCCTTTTTGTGACCTTGATTCACAGTGAACCATTAGTCATATAATTTTAATAGTAGATTCCAGTATAAAATTACCCTTTTCATAAAGGCAACTTCCAAACAAGAACATACAGGGTTATTGTGGTGTCTCTTTAAAAACTCTTTCAACCAAAAGAGACATTTGGTGCTCTTTTATTATTCTTTTCAATGATGTTTAAAGGAAAAGGAACCAGGCACAGAAATTCCCATAAAAAGGGAAATTTGACAGAAAAACATGTTGATTGAAAGCTTCAATTCATGCATAAAACTACTAAATCAACTGAGTTTACAAGAAAGGAAATTTTTTTCCAGTTAAAGATTAACTTGTGACATAAAATGGAAACATGAAAAATTTAACTGCTGTCATAAAATAAACATAACAATTCATTCACCTCTCAGTATCCACTTGAATACCTCATTTAATTATTCTTGTTTAGCATCAGATGCATATGTATATAGTTCTAGAGACCATGCTTCATGATCATTTTAAAGATTTATTTTAATGTAAGTCAATGAAAAAAACCCCTGACAAACTTGTGTTATAGTATATGCAAAACACAGGAAGAAAGCTACTCTGGGATAAAAAGGAAGCATTAATTATATAGGGTATTTAATTTTCTTTGGTAAAAATTCTAACATAAGAAAAGGTTGCTATATTTAGAAATTAAAGTATAGAGCAAAAAGATATGACTACAAAGGTATGTTAATTGCTTATCTTTCTTTCATATGCACACACATGTTTTTCATATGTGGTGTGTCATATCATGCTCTCATTTTTAGGGCATTAGAGGATGAGTTTGGGAAAGAAAGAAATATGAATAGTACCTGTTTTTCTATTCACTCTCTAATGAAAAGTATGGCTAAAATACTTGTGAGTGGATGGAATTTTGAAAACTTCACTGTAGTAATAACTTAATTTTCTAAATTTATTACAGGCATAGCAATCATTCCAGCTTTACAACTGAATGGAATAAAGTGAGCTCTTTGAAGAGGCAAATTATACTACAAAATGAAACTAAGAATGGTGTACTAATCTCATGTGCAGAGAGGCACTTAGGCACGAATCTATTAATTTTATATATTTCTAACACTTAATGACACTTGTCATCTTGGTTTCCAAGCTTGGCAGGAAGTAATATAACACTTACCATATACGAATAGTATTAGTGTTACCAGAAAAATACTGTATAAAAATAATTATTAGTGATTTGGGTCTTTGTATTAATCAAAAGCTATGAGAATGACTTAAATGGAAAAAGCATCTTGACCATTTCTAAATAAAAATAAACCTACTATACATTTAAAAAATAGAAATAGCTATTTTCAAATAACAAAAGAAATATATTCTTTTTCTGAAGTCTCTTCATACACATCATAACATTTTGGTGAATACCCTTCTAGGTATCCCTCTGTGTGTATAGATTCATAAGGAACATTATGATGTCTTTAACCTTTAAAATTTTACCTTTAAAATTTTCATACAGCTAAACTGACTTGTTTTCTTTTGGTGTACAATCCAGTAAAGAATGTGCCTGCCAATGCAGGAGACATGGGTTTGATCCCTGGGTTGGGAATATCCTCTGGAGAAGGAAATGGCAACCCACTCCAGTATTCTTGCCTGGAAAATTCTATAGACAGAGGAGCCTGGTGGGCTACAGTCCATGATGTCACAAAACAGTTGGACATGACTTAGCAACTAAACAACAATTCTAAATGTATTAATGCATATGCAGATACATATAACCATCACCATAATCAGGTTACAGAACAGTTCCATCACCCCCAAATCTCCCTTGTGCTATCCTTTTAGAATGCCACTCCTCCTCTACTCCTAATCCCAGGCAACCACTCTGTTCTGTTCTAGAATGTCATAAATGAAAGCATACAGTATATGATCTTTTGAGACTGGATTCTTTCACTCATTATAATGTATTTGATATCTATCCAAGTTATTTTTCACATCAGTAGTTCGTTCTTTTTCTTTCTTTCTTATTTTTTTTTAGAGTTGTATACTATTCTGTTACACGGATGTACTACTGTTGATCTATCCAATCACCCAAATGAGGCAATTTAGGCTATTTCTGGTTTGGCTCTATCATGAATAACGCTGCTACAAATGTTTGTGCACAGGTTTTTGCATAAACATAAGTTTTCATTTTTCTATGGTAAGTATTCTGGAGTGAGAATGCTGGGTCAAATGGTATGTGTATGTTTAACCGTTTACAAGACACAATATGATGTTTGAAACATCAAATCAAAGCACTGATACAGTGGGGTTCCCTCATAGCTCAGTTGGTATTAAGAATCTGCCTGACAAAGACAGAAACATAGATCAATGGAACAAAATAGGAAGCCCAGAGATAAATCCATGCACCTATGGACACCTTATCTTCAACAAAGAAGGCGAGAATATACAATGGAGAAAAGACAATCTCTTTAACAAGTGGTGCTGGGAAAACTGCTCAACCACTTGTAAAAGAATGAAACTAGAACACTTTCTAACACCATTCACAAAAATAAACTCAAAATGGATTAAAGATCTAAATGTAAGACCAGACACTATAAAACTCCTAGAGGAAAACATAGGCAAAACACTCTGTAACATAAATCATAGCAGGATCCTCTATGACCCACCTCCCAGAGTAGTGGAAATAAAAGCAAAAATAAACAAATGGGACCTAATTAAACTTAAAAGCTTTTGCACAAAGAAGGAAACTATAAGCAAGGTGAAAAGACAGCCTTCAGAATGGGAGAAAATAATAGCAAACGAAGCAACTGACAAAGAGTTAATCTCAAAAATATACAAGCAACTCCTGCAGCTCAATTCCAGAAAAATAAACTACCCAATCAAAAAATGGGCCAAAGAACTAAACAGACACTTCTCCAAAGAAGACATACAGATGGCTAACAAACACATGAAAAGATGCTCAACATCACTCATTATCAGAGAACTGCAAATCAAAACCACAATGAAGTACCATCTCACTCCAGTCAGAATGGCTGTGATCCAAAAGTCTACAAACAATAAATGCTGGAGAGGGTGTGGAGAAAAGGGAACCCTCTTACACTGTTGGTGGGAATACAAACTAGTACAGCCACTATGGAGAACAGTGTGGAGATTCATTAAAAAAACTGCAACTAGAACTGCCACACGACACAGGAATCCCACTGCTGGGCATACACACTGAGGAAACCAGAATTGAAAGAGACATGTTTACCCCAATGTTCATCGCAGCACTGTTTACAATAGCCAGGACATGGAAGCAATCTAGATGTCCATCAGCAGATGAATGGATAAGAAAGCTGTGGCACATAAACACAATGGAGTATTACTCAGCCATTAGAAAGAATGCATTTGAATCAGTTCTAATGATGTAGATGAAACTGGAGCCTATTATGCAGAGCCAAGTAAGTCAGAAAGAAAAACACCAATACAGTATATTAACGCATATATATGGAATTTAGAAAGATGGTAACGATGACCCTATATGCAAGACAGCAGAAGAGACACAGATGTAAAGAACAGACTTTTGGACTCTGTGGGAGAAGGCGAGGGTGGGATGATTTGAGAGAATAGCATTAAAACATGTATATTATCATATGTGAAACAGATCGCCAGTCCAGGTTTGATGCATGAGACAAGGTGCTCAGGGCTGGTGCACTGGGATGACCCTGAGGGATGGGATGGGGAGGAAGGTGGGAGGGAGGTTCAGGACGGGGATCACATGTACACCCATGGCTGATTCATGTGAATGTATGGCAAAACCCACCACAATATTGTAAAGTAATCAGCCTCCAATTAAAATAGATTTTAAAAAATAAAATATATATAAAAAAAGAAGATTCTGCGTGCAATGCAGGAGACCAGGTTCGATTCCTGGGTCGGAAAGATCTGCTGGAGAAGGGATAGGCTACCCATCTAGTATTCTTGGGATTTCCTAGTGCAATGTGGGAGACCTGGGTTCGATCCCTGGGTTGAAAAGATCCCCTGGAGAAGGGAAAGGTCACCCATTCTAGTATTCTAGCCTGGAGAATTCCATGGACCGTATAGTCCATGTGGTCACAAAGAGTCGGATACCACTGAGCAAACTTCACTTTCACTGATATAATACGAAAAAGACAGACAAAAGTCCTCCTCTGTAATGGATATATCTTCATGCCATTTCTGAGATGTGAAATTCTAAAAAGTTTCAGAAAAATAACACAGTTGCCTTTCATTTAGAAACAAAAATCTTTCCCCTCATTACTTAGGTAACAAGAAGGATTATGATTGTAGATAACACAAAAGCATCGTTAGTTATTTCAAAGTTCTCTTTACGGTAACAATGTCTCCTGAACTTTTCCCACATCCTCATGATGTAGTTAAGGTTAAGAATGGGCTGGGAAATAAAGGGTGGATTCAGGCAATTTGCTGCATTTTTGTTCATCTCAATTGCTTTAAATTGTTTTTGTATCATCGCAAAAATGAACTTATAAGGACAACACACATCATCCTCCTAAATGCTTATAAACATAATAGAGGAGAATTGAAAGGTAAATAGCTCTTAATAAAGAAACCAAGGGGGGAAAAAATGGGAAGGTGAGCTCCCTGAGTTGTGTCTAGATGGAAACAGAGTCTGGAAGCTGCCAGAGATATGACAGAGAAATGGCTGTCCTAATTGTCTAGTAAGTTTGGGTTTAGGGTTGCATAGAGCTCATTATGACATGGGACAGCCATGAGACACCTTGATCCACACCTTCCTTGAATTAGCTTTCAGGACCATGTTGTCCTATGGTTATTAGTTCCCAATAAAAATTTCTGTGCCTATTATCTGGCTTGACTGATGATAGTAATTCTGACAGAGAAGCTGGAATGAAATGTTTAAGTGTTGTCCATTTCATGAAAATTCACTAATAGCTCACAATATTCCAGGTATTCTTTGAGGCACTGTGGATAAAGTGGTGATCGAAAATAGACAAAAATACCTGTCTTCCTGGATCTGAGTTTCTCATATAAGTCAAAGTGACTTAGTACTAGACATTTGTGTATTTCCATGATGGTTCTTGTCTAAGCCTTAAACCAAACTCTAAGGTGTAGAAATGTACTCATAAATTATTAAAACAGTTTTGACTTCTGTTTAACTAATTTTGAAAATCAGAGCTAACTTGGACTCACATTAGGCATTTATCACTGCAAGAATTCACCAGTTAGCTAATATCTTACTCATTTTATGGGTTAATGAATCTGATTCCTGAGATAAGAATATATGTATGTGTGGACATGCAAACACATGTTTATTAGTATCTAATGTTTTAGTGATTATATAGTGACTATGTCCTATTTCTAGGTTAATGTCATTTGTTAATTACTCTTTTCAGTAGAATGTTATTGAAACTGTAGTGATTAAAAAGATTCACTTCTGTGGTTTTTGTATTGTATTTGTATTCTGACTCTTCTACAGAATAGTTCATATTGATGCTAATTTGTCCATAATTTGTCCTCTTTCCTAAGGATAAACAAGATGAGATGCTGGCTCTTCAGCAATGCTGCTCACCAAGTAGTTTCACACTGCGACCTGTATAGCCAGGGCTAATTTCAGATCCTCAATTTAAAAAAGCATGTATAAGAGTCCATTTCCACTCATTTTGCCCAAATTAAGGAGGAAAGGCAGATGCAGGCAATACCTCTAGCCACTATGTAGTCCTAGTTAAGCAAACAGAAATTTGAAGAGGAGAATATATATGCATAGTTGTATCTGAGGCACTGATTTGCAGGCCTGTTTTGTTTGTGGACTATGATAATGCCAACAAAACAACAAACAAACTAAATGAAATCCTGCCTATGTAAAGCCAAAAAAGTATAGCATTACAGATAGCAGAGATGTTAGAAACCTTCCAGTGTCATTCGAGAACAAAGTTGGGGCTCTGATTGTCAAAATGATTAAAAGCCTCCCTCTGTGGTGATTTGGAAAGGCATGTGAGGTGCACGGAGCAGGCTGCTCTGTGATTTGCAAAAGAGATGGGTGTGCAATTATTTACTGTGATAATCTGTGGACTGGGATCTCTTTCAGCAATTAAACCACATTTATTTTTAACAAGAAGTATGGGACGTTTTCTTCTTAGCTTAAGTACATTGATAGAAGCTTAAGTTTTTCTGATTAGCTACCTATTTCCTGTGCCAAACTGGTTGAGGTTTCCAGCTATTTGGCAAAATACTATAAGGCAAGGGTGGGTCTTGTTTATTTCTGGGTCCTTCTGTCGAGTACACTGTACCGTGCAGAGGGTGCTAAAGCATATTTGGGCTGATCTATTTAGCAGTTTGTTAGTGGAGGATTCTGATTTAGGAACCAGGAGTCAAAATATGAAGATCATTTATCATGAGTTGTCAGCCTACTTTAGGTTCTCTACACTCTATTCACTTTATTAGTCTGTTTTATCCTATTTACTCTTTTGGGCTGCCATTTTCCAGGGCGGTTCACTCTTCTCTCTCCTATTAGTTTCTCTTTTCAGAAAGTGAAAGTAAGGACCATCAGATCAGATCAGATCAGTCGCTCAGTGGTGTCCGACTCTTTGCGACCCCATGAATCACAGCACACCAGGCCTCCCATCACCAACTCCCGGAGTTCACTCAGACTCACGTCCATCGAGTCAGTGATGCCATCCAGCCATCTCATCCTCTGTCGTCCCCTTCTCCTCTTGCCCCCAATCCCTCCCAGCATCAGAGTCTTGGAGACTACAATGCTATTTCTCCTCCTTTGAGACTTTCCTCTGTGCAGCTTAACCTGTAGGTCTAGTCTTTTTTCATTTATGAGATGTACCCTTGGGAAGGTTTCAAAGGAGCCTCACCCAGAGGTCGGCAACAATACTAGAATACTGTTGCTGTTAGTGGATAAAACATAGTGCTACTCATTTCCTGAATTGTACAGAAGACTACACTTTTTGGCAAACAAACTATATCTCTTTATTGCCTACAGGCACAGCTTAAAGAAACTTTTGGAGAAGGCAATGGCAACCCACTCCAGTACTCTTGCCTGGAAAAATCCCATGGACAGAGGAGCCTGGTAGGCTGCAGTCCATGGGGTCCCGAAGAGTCAGACACGACTGAGTGACTTCACTTTCACTTTTCATTTTCCTGCATTGGAGAAGGAAATGGCAACCCATTCCAGTGTTCTTGCCTGGAGAATCCCAGGGACGGGGGAGCCTGGTGGGCTGCTGTCTATGGGGTCACACAGAGTCAGACACGACTGAAGCAACTTAGCAGCAGCAACAGCAGCAAAGGAACTTTATTTTTAAAAAATATTTATTTCTATTTCTACCACTAGTATATAGAAGTGAAATGAATTTTTTAGGAATATATTCTGTAAGGTTCTCACATAAGAACTCATGCAGTCAACAAAATCAAGGGACTTTCCTGGGTGGTTCAGTGGCTAAGTCTCCAGGCTCCCAAAGCAGAGGGTCCAGGTTCGATCCCTGGTCAGTGAACTACAACCCCATGCTGCAACTAAGAGTTTGAGTGCTGTAACCACATAAAACTCGCTGCAGCCAAATAAATAAATAAACGAACTTTAGACTCTGCCATTATATCTCCCTCAAAGCTTTAAAGTCTCCCTTTTGACTAGAAGTAATAGCAAACAAGAAGAAACGTAACTAATGTGTGGAGGCGTACTACCTGTCTACTACTGTCATTAACATTCCCAACAATATGATGACATATATTACCATTCACATTTGGACCATCCACATCATTTCACTTGTCTGAGTCACAGTCACATAGTCAAAGAGGGCAGAACCAACTCTGAGCTGAAGTTGTTCAGGATCTGCTTTCTCTCTCATTCACCTCTCCCTTGAGCTAATAAAAGCATCAGATCAGTAATTCCTTGTCTGTCCAGTGGTTAAGACTGCATGGTTTTACTGCAGAGGGTGCTGGTTCAACCCCTGGTCTGGGAATTAAGATCCCACATTGGTGTGGCCAAAGGAAAAAAAAAGGAACAAAAATAGTGAAAGATCATACTCATGCTACCTGATTGCCACATGTTTGCTTCAGTGTTTTTCCCACTATCCCTTCCTGTCTCTATTCTGGGGATAGGGGATTTAGGAGGAACTAAACAACTGAAATTTACAGATTTGGGTTGAGGATTATCAATATGGGTTTTTTTCAGATGCCTTGTGGTGAATGCTTTATAAAGAATTCCAGGCTGTCCCAAATTGGATTTCTAACGGCTCTGAGGGACAATGGTTCTCCAATTTTAGTGTGCATGAAAATCACCAAAGAAGACTCCCCTTCTTGGCCTCCTTCTGGAAGGCATTTGTTTGGTATGTATGCAAGAGGCCTGGAAATGAACTTTGGTAGCAAGAATCTCAGGGGGAGCTGATAAAGAAGGTTCCTCAGAACATCTTACGATTAAAATCTATACAGCTGCTTCCAGTGTCTGCTTTTACAAGGCAATTTCCCCACATTTCTGAAACGACCAGTTTTCTGAATATTTAGTCATTACTAAATAATGATTCTATCCTAGATGGATTTCTAGAATTCACTTTGAGGGGACAATAAAAGATAGTTGGAAAAGAACTGATGCACACCACCAGGAGGCAGTGTGTACAAAGCATTCACACCACGTAAATAAGCATTTTGAAGAGAGACTGTTTTTAAGAACTGTGAATTTAAAAGCTCTGAGTGTGTGTGTGTGTGTGTGTATGTATTGGGGAAACAGCGGTGGTAGTATTGTGGCCAGTACACCGATTTTACAAAAAGAGACAAAGTCCTTAAAGTGGTATTTTCTTTAAGAAGAAGAAAAAAAAATGAAAGAAATCTATTTTACTAAAAGAGCCAGTTATATTTCAAGTTGACCACCCTAAGTCAAAGCTAAGTGCTAGTGTAAGATTTTTGTATTCATAAGATACTCCCAGCACCTATTTCAGGATCTCTTTCACTGTTCATGTTGCTGAAAGAGTCTTTGCAAAATGCTTTTCCCAAAGTGTACAATTGTATATTGTGACTGAAACAATGGAACCCACTGTTCAGTAAAACTGAGAGGTAAAATTTTCGATGTGAATCCACAAATGCTTGGCATGTGATCACTCCTCTTCAGTAAGTACCTTTATTTTATAATTTCTGTTGGTACTGTAATTGCTTCAAGGATCCCAGAAATGACAATATACTCTGATATGGTCCTGAGAATGGAATAACAAAGCATGAACTTGTGGAAGAAAATATAAAAGTTCCACATTATCATGTTAGGTAAAGAGAAGAAAGTGGGCAGAGCAATGTCTTTGAATGGATATATATATCTAAATATCTAAATCAATCTATGGGCTTCCCTGGTGGCTCAGAGAGTAAAGAAAGTGAAAGTGAAAGTGAAGTCTTTCAGTCGTGTCTGACTCTTTGTGACCCCATGGACTGTAGCCTACCAGGCTCCTCCCTCCACGGGATTCTCCAGGCAAGAGTACTAGAGTGGGTTGCCATTTCCTTCTTCAGGGGATCTTCCCAACCCAGGGATCTAACCCAGGTCTCCCGCATTCCAGGCAGATGCTTTAACCTCTGAGCCACCAGGGAAGCCTCCTGCAATGCAGGAGATGCAGGTTTGATCCCTGGGTTGGGAAGATCCCCTGGAGAAGGGAATAGCTACCCACTCCAGTGTTCTTGCATGGGAAATCCCATGGACAGAAGAGACTGGCAGCCTAAAGTCCATGGGGTCGCAGAGAGTCAGACATGATTGGGAGGCTAACATATCAATCTATATACCTCACATTTCTTATTTTGAGGAGGAGATTTAAACCATCTTAGAACATATCTTTTTCCACAAAACAGTAAACATGAAACACCTAATTGTCTTGTTGAAAATGGCAGGGAGAGGGTAGGTATATACCCTGGATAGGAGTGGAATTCCACTTGGGTAAGGGTTTAGAACAGGTAATTGTCACCTAGGGAATAAGACACTCAGACAGGGATAACCCAAGGGTTTACTAGCCAAAGGGTAATCCCAAAGAATCGATTTAACTGAGGAAGTCCAAAGAGGAATATGAGTGCCAGGAACCTGGGATATGCAGATGATTCAAAATACATTCAATTGCAAGCAAATTCATGGGTGGAGGGAAATAGCAGTTCAGAGCAATGACCTCTGGGGGCTAGAATTTGTATTGTGCTTTTATGAGATGGGTGGTTCATAGTATATGGGAAGATGGCCCTAACATAAAAACTGCGTAACATAAAGGGTAGACTAGAAAGGCACTAACTGGTACCTGTCAACATCTACTTCTACCTTTATCCATATTGATTTGTAAAAAAGGGACTGTACCACAGCAGAGACAAACACTGCTATCCTGATTAATGTTAAAGTGACAGGAAAACAACCCAGGTTCTAGAAACATGACCACTGGAGCCCACCAATGGCAGATATTCAGGCACACCACCACAGGACCAAGCGAACCATATCAATGAAAAGGCAGTTCACACTTGCTGGTGATCACAGATGCTAAAGTAGAATCACCTGGTATTTAATTACATACTGTATAAAAAAGACTGTCTATCTAACAGGCATTCTTTGGTAAGTGATGTTAGTTATGGCATGGAGCAGGGTTGCTACTAAGGTTCATTCACATTGTTTGAGATTCTTTTGCCTTCCTAGTCTTCCAGCTCATCACTGCTCTCGTTTCCACCATTGACCATCGATACTGCACCCTCAAAGGCGACCTCCTGAAAAGGTGGGTGGTCATGACCAAAGGGCTCTTTTTCCTGTCTTAATTAGTGAGAAAAAAGAAAGGAAGCAGAAAGAAGTATACATGTTGCTTATGTCCCCTATTGTTATTCTTCCATTCTTTCACCTTTTAAATTAGAAACTCTGTTCTCTCGGCCAATATGGGGGAGACCTGGAATTGTGCTTTTGATAGTGACATCCAGCTGAGATGAGTGTTTCGTGATGAAGGCCCTGAATCCATTCTGACCTAGTTTGAATGTCTGAAATAATGCTGGGCTGTGCTCTGTGTAGGCACATGGGGGTCAATCGTGGAAAAGCAGTTCATCAAGGCAAAAGGGAGGACTTGTTAGCGGAATCTGACAGTTAGTTAGAAAAAGAAATGGTGAAGGATCACTTGCAGACAAGACATGCTAGGTGCTTGCTGATGACAGATAATCCAGCACTTGCTACAAAATTCCTTCTTATATAAGGTAGGATAATTTATAGGCTTTATATTTATAGATAGCTGAAAAGCTACCTGACATAACATTCCTTCTGAGTAATGCTCTCCTCTCATGATATTTAGGATGAATTGAATCTCTATCATGAATTACCAGGTCAAATAGATAACCCATGAATCTGAGAAGAGGTTAGAAGACACTACCAATACTCATTCTCCTACAGACTCAACTGGTAGAAGATTCAAGGCATCATATGTGTTCTTCTCCTAGCCTATGGTTACCCAGATGGGGAAAAATTGGCAAGGAAGGAAATACGTCAACTTTAGTAACTTAGGAAAAGGTCTAGATTTCCAATGACCATAAAATCAGATAACTATGGGAAGAACAACAGAAAATGGCAGAAATCTCTTTGATTCATTTAGTTAAACAAAAAAGTTTGCCTTCTAATGGCTAGATGGGCTAAACTGAGGTGTGTGGTATTATCTAGCAAGGTATGCAAGTCACGATCACTTTGAGGCAAGACACCATGTTCCCATAGAGGTAAAAGTTATAGTTCAGTAGTATTAAAGATGGAGTATCACTGTCTACACAGCCTCAGAGGATAGCTTTGTCATTTGGGTGGCTGTGTTGTGTATCAAAATGGCTCATGTTGATACTGGATATGAGACTCTCACACATTCTCATTGGTTCAGAAAACATCTTTGTGGAAAGCAGATGATGGCCACCCAAAGATGCATATACATCTTAACCCATAGATCCTTTGACTGTGTTACCTCATATGGGAAAAGAGTCTTTGCAGATGTGATGAAGGTTATGGACTTAAGATGGGAGATTATCCTGGTGGGCCCATTCTAATCACATGAGTTCTTAAAAGCAAAGAATCTTTTTTGCTGTAGTCAGAAATAGATACCATGAAGGGAGAAGGGAGATGAGATATTGCTGATTTTGAAGACAGAGAAGGGGGCCCATAAGCCAAGGAATGTGGGCAGCCTCTAAAGCTGGAAAAGGTAAGGAAACTAAGTTTCTCCTGGAGTTTCCTGAAAGGGATTCAGCCCTGTGCACCTCAAGATTTTATCACAATGAGACCCATGTCACACTTCTGACATACTAAACCATAAGATAACAAATCTGTGTTGCTTTAAGCCACTAAGCCTGTGGTCATTTGTTACAGAAGCAATAGATATCTAACATAATCTGCATATAGACAAATTTCCAATCCATGTTTCTAGTATTCTGGTTGTACCTACTCTTTTCTCACTTTCTTCTTAATTACAGAATATCAAGCTTTAAATATATCCCTTAGTAATTTTTGAATTACAATCATACTGACTCTGAGATATGAGGTCTCATGGTTAGTTCTGGCAAACAAAACAGGTGGTAACAGGCAGGAAGCTATCTCCTAACAGCTTTCCCCATCAATTTTTTGCTGTAATGCCCTGGACAAAAGGCAAGTCTCAAACAGACTCCACTTGAAGTTCTGGTTCTGTTGTTTTTTGCCTTATGTTATTTTATTTAATATTTGGGAGGTGCAGTTTTTGTCATCTGCAAAAGTCATGAGATCTACTTTTCAGAATACCCAGTTTAAGATCTACTGAGATAACATATGCAGGGTACCTATCAGGGAGTCTTCCATCTATTGTCATCCATAGTAGGTTGTTAACTATTACAGACCACAGCAGCTTTCTAGGATGAGGCAGAAGCTGGAGAAAATGACCAGGTGACCAAGACAGAATTGGAGACATATAGCCATAAGGCAAGACAGTTTCTGAAAATCACACCCTTTTCAAGCCACGATTTGTTCCTATGCTTCGCACTGGTCAGTGGTTAGAATCTTAAATGAGGGTCACCATGAGGAGAGCAATTCACAAAGCACAACCATCACACAAGAAGGAGGGGCGCTTGCTTTGTGCAATTCTGATGAAGGCAAGCCGGAATAACTAGGAAGGAGGCTGGAAGAGGTTCCTGGGAAGTGGAACACACAGTCTATTGGAGCTGTGAGTAGGGAGGCCTGAGGGAGAGGCAGTAGATTTAGCAGTTCAGCATCAGCATCCCATATTCCCTAAGTAACGCTAAACCTCCCACCAACTGCGAGGGGCCAGAACAGCCTCGCTACCCTCTGCCTCAGTCAGGGTCCTCTCAGTGGGACCATCTCTTTCCTCCAAGCTGTGGGGAACTAGAAGAAGAAGAACTACAACTAGAAGTAGAAGAAATAATGAAGAAACTGAAAATAATCATTGAAAATTTCTTCTTCTTTTCCTCCTTTTCACACTTTCCCTCTTCTTCGTCTCTCTGTGTAACTGACAAGAGGCAGATTCCTTGACTTTGAATGATGTTTTACACCATCCTATCTTCTGCTCTCATTAGCCAGTGTGCCACCAAGCCATGTCCATTCAGCATGCTGAATATCTGCCACCTGTCCTCTTTCAGAATTGAGCCTGACTGGCCATCCTCTAAGGCAGCCTCTTTGAGTTGCTTGTCATCTTGTCAGTAACATCTGCTTTATGTCACTACTATCTTTCACTCCCACAGTAGTTTTCTATCACATTTCCATAATGAAGCCAAAGAAGGCATACTGATCTACTGTGTCCGTATTTATAAAAATGCTCCAACTCTTCTGTGAGCACTCTATCATACTTAGGGAAGTCTTCCCATTTCAATTTTCCATTTCTTCCCTGTGCAGCATCCTCCAACTAACTAAAGGAAGGCCTTTTGTTCTAATTCTCAAGAACAAGTAACTCAACAATTCTCAAATAGTTCATGGTAATTGACAGATAATGTGGAGTGCTCACCCTGGTGGTCCACAGAATAAACAGTATTGCTGTACCTCTCTCTGAAATCAAACAAATTTTACAACTGGGAGGGGACTAAAGCAAGAAGCTCATGTCACTACCCTAATTCTTGCTCAAAATAGTCTGACTTTATGTAAGACTTCTACAATGAGACTCAGCTTCTGCTGAAGCCCATGGCTCACAAGGCTTGGCCCAGTGCTCTGGGTTCCACCCCAGCTTATGGAGGTACATTTGGTGACCTCCATTTAGCTGCTCATCGACAGCACTAACCATCACCAGCCCTACTGAGAAGCTGCAGGACAGTGGCTCCCCTTCTTGTAGTATCCCATCAGGATATGGGACTACCGATGTCTTAAAAAATTTTTGTTAAAAAAATTTATTCTTGGAGTATAATTGCTTTAAATGTTGTGTTACTTTCTGCTGTACAATACTGTGAATCAGCTATATCTTCTGGTGTTTTAACCTGAAAAAACTATTTGACACTCCACAACACTCAAATGCCAAGGATATTTTTGGATGCATGTTAATCTCATAATGATCAAATAATGGGCATGGATGTATTTTGAAGTGTGCTTCAAAGCTCTGAAATGCATTTAATTACTTACTATTGCTTTGTCACTATAATCACCACTTTGAAATTCTAGGATAGGTAAACTCTTGGGTGTTGGTGCATACACTAAGAAATTATTATATCAAAAGAAGGCTCTTAGCAGTTTCCCTTGTCCTGTCCATTGTCTACCTAAGGTGGTGTTCATTTTATGCTCTATAGTTGGTAAAGAATCTGCCTGTAATGCAGGAGACCAGGTTTGATTCCTGGGCCAGGAAGATCCACTGGAGACGGGATAGGCTACCCACTCCAGTATTCTGGCCTGGAGAATTCCATGGACTGTATAGTCCATGGGGTTGCAAAGAGTTGGACACAACCAAGCGACTTTCACTTTTATTTTCAGTGAACTTTCTATCTGAAGATGAAAGTATAAAGAGGAAATAGAGAGGATACAGTTTGGGAAACCTGAAATTCCCACTGACTGAGTGGAAATCTAACTCACACTTTATGCTTTAAGATGTAAAAAGAGGCAAAAAAAAAAAAAAAAAAAAAAAAGCACACAGTCACCTCTCCACACTGCCTCCCTCTTGATTTTGCCAGTGAGAACTGAAGTTTACAATTAAGCATTCCTTTAATTTGATATTTACAGAAAGTCAGAGTAAGATATGTTTCCAGAAAATGTCAATCATTAATCATTTGCTACTATATCTATGATGTGTGTGTTAGTCGCTCAGTTGTGTCCGGCTCTTTGCGACCCCATGGACTGTAGCCTGTCAGTCTCCTCTGTCCATGGAATTCTCCAGGCAAGAATACTGAAGTGAGTTTTGCCATGCCCTCCTCCAGGGGATCTCCCTGACCCAGGGATCAAACCCGGGTCTCCTGCATTGCAGGCAGATTCTTTACCGTAGAAACTGTCAGTATATACCATACTTTTTCCAGCTGTCTTCTGGCCCTGAATTGAACTCCAAACAAATGACAGTGGAAAGTGCACTCTGTTTGTCTTTTGGGTGGCAGTTCTGTTCATTAATTCATTGAGTTAGTAGTTCAAACAACCAATACCACATGACTGTCAACTATGTGCCAGGCATTGTGGTAAGCATTAGAGCAGAGAATCCAGCCAGAAGATGATGTTGGGATTTATTATTGTAAGTTTCTCCCCATGCATAGGGTTGTCCATCTAGGTTGTGCACTAGAGTGTGAGAGGCACTGACTGATAGGAAGAAAGAGATGCCAAAATATCCAGGGTAATAAAAGTAGAGGAGGAAAATTTGGCCAATTTTTTTTCTTTTACTTCACAAGGTCTCTTGGGAATCATTCTGGGTGGAGTAGTTACAAGATGCATAAAGTTTAGAACTGGAGCTCATATTGCCTTTTTATGATTGCTCAAGGTCAAATTAAACAAAAAGAAAATTAAGCCTCTATGCGGTGCTATAATTCACATCTGGAGACAGTGACTAGTTCATTCAAGTCAAAAGTGATAGGATTATGCTTGGAGAAACTTCACTAGAAAAGAAAAACAGTAGGTCACTAGGGATTTACTTTGTAATAAATTCACTACCTGTCTGTCTATTCATAGCCAGCCACAAGCTACCCTGAATAATAATTCAAAACCAGTTTATATTATTTGTGCTACTAGAGATCATTCCACTAAATAAAGTTCAAAAATTGAATGAACTGTCTTAGTTAGGTATTCAGTTTCTCAAACAACACCTAAATTATAAAATAGCCACGTCTTACATAGGTCTTAGTGATGATTTAGAGTGGTATGAATGATTCTATTCAAGAGTTTGTGACTTACAACAATGGAGGGAGATGGCAGATTAATATAAATTTGAGGGGAGGCTGCCTGATTTTAGAAAGCCAAAGCACAGTGTTTATTCTCAGTGCTTAGAATTCCAAGAATTATCATCTCTAGGAAGTTCTGGTTGAACAAATATGTTCTCCAAAAGTTAATTTTCATGTTTGTTATATAGTATCAAAAATTGTTGTTATTTTATGATGAAAAAAAAAATGCTGTTGCTTAGTCCCTAAGTAGTGTCTGACTCTTTTGTGACCCCATGGACTGTAGCTCGCCAGGCTCCTCTGTCCATGGGATTCCCAAGCAAGAACACTGAAGTGGGTTGCCATTTCCTTCTCCAGGGCATCTTCGTGACCCAGGGATTGAATCCACATCTCCTGCATTGGCAGGCAATTCTTTACGACTGAGCCACCAGGGAAGTCCCATCAAAAATACGCTTATCATTTAAAAACAAGCAAAAACAAAACAAAACAAAAAAAACCAACCAAAAACATGTAGAAATCTGGGTTCCAAAGTCAGGAGCAAAAGGTTAGTTATTTATTCCATAATGTTAACTAGAATATATACAATTTCAACACATACAATTTTATAATTTTCTTTTTTGCCATTACATTCTGCATTGTGAATGTAGTGACTAAGGACATGGACATTGTTTTCACATCTCTCCAGGCTCCAGTCTTAGGCATGATACTTTCAGGGTGATCCTGAGCAAGTTACATGCTCACAATATCGACCTTACGGGATTGCTGGGAGAATTCAGAGCAACAGTGAACATAAAGCACTTAGCACATTGCATGATGCATAAAAAGTAATTGACGGTGGTGGCTGATATTATTTTTTACTTTTTTTTCCTTTGGCCATGCTGCGTGGCGTGTGAGATCTTAGTTCCCCAAGCAGGGATCGAACCCATGGCCTAAGCATTGGAAGCATGGAGTCTGAACTACTAGACTGCCAGGAAAGTCCCTGATAATATTTTTAATAGCTACTATCCCACACATTTTCCCTATAAATAATCCTGGAAGCACAAGCTATTTTGCTGATCATAAAAGGCTCTGATTTCAAGCAGTGTCAGAGCTCAAACTCCTGTTGCAGTGATGTCAAGAAGTCTGGTGCTTTCCTTAAGTGATAGTTCATTTATGAGGGTCTTTTGTTTATTAGGAATTCCTTCCTCAGGTTTGTCTACTGAACAATGGCATGAGGTTATGAACATGTATCAACATCCCTGATCATGTGGATAAAGATAATCGTAATAAAATGGAATATATACCATATGCTGCATGCCTATCTTGGGTCAGATATTTTACAATGTATTTTATGTTCTACCTGATTTTATTCTTGAAGCACAGAAGACTTCACTTCCTTCATGTCTGTTCAATGTCCATTTATCACAAAGGCTGTGTTTGATTCCTAATAAAAAGAGCAGCTTTATAATTCTCTCTTGCCCCTTTATCCCGACTTCTTTTTTTTCATGATGCTCATCATCCTCAGATATGATACAACATATTTGGTGGTGGTCCTTCTTGTCTTCAACTAGACAGGGGCTCCATGACAATAGTTACTATGCTTGTTCAGTGCTGTACCCTCCCCCCACCAAGTCCTGGAGCAGTGCCTGTCACATGTGTATAGTCAACAGATGTTGAATGAATGAATGAGTCATCCTATGAGGTAAGGTTCTATTAGTCATATTTTGGGAGTGTCAAACTGAAACTCAAGTAATTTCCAGAGTATTCTGGGGCTGGTAAATGATATGGGCAACAATTAGACTAAAGTCTAACTCCAAAACAGAGTGTTCTCCATTAATTCTGGCCTAAACTAGCACTCATTCAACATCCTAGATCAGGATCATTGTACCATCAAAATACCTGTCTTTAAAAACAGAATCTAAGCTCATATAAGTTGAAATTGAAATGACAACAGTGTATGAACAGCAGTGATTTCCAAAGCAAATACAGACATCTACCGAGCATCTATTTTGTATGTAACATCATATTAGATATAAGATTTCTGCATTTCACTCAATATTGAGATTACATACAAGGGAGCATCTCACTTTCAATGAAGCAAAACAAGAGCAGACCAGAAGAATATCTCTGAATTTCCAAGTATGATTTATGTGCACAATTTTTTTTTTTGCCAAACACCACTACTCTAGAGCACTTTTTTTCAAGACAAAATGCAATTTATACCACCAAGTAAGGCAAACTGATGATTTCTCCCAAGTTATTATTTCCCTAGGTAACTGCTACCACGTACATAAACATGAAATCTTTGCCCCTCCTCCACTTGTCTGCTTCTGTGTGATTCTTGTGCTTCTATTTTGCTTTGCATGGAATTTTCACATAGACCACAACAGAGATGCTACAGAACAGTTTACTAATGCTATTTGGTTTCCTGTGACATAGGCCTCCTTTGTTCTAAGAGGTTGAAAATAATTACATAGCATTTCCTCAAGTGTTTCTCAAGAGCGCTGGTTTTAGGAAATGCTTCACAAAGACTCCACCAAGAATAGGAATGGGGAGCAGGGGCGGTGTTTTGATCTGACTTAAGGCAATGTCATCTGGGGCAACTATTACGTCCTTTTCTTGTAGATATCCATAACTGCTACTGGCTAGAGGTGGGAGAAGGGTTAGCCTCTTCCTCTAGGAGCTTACTCCTAAACTGTAATGTGGGCAAATGGCAAAGCAAATTCTCCTTTAGACATTTATTAAGAAGCAATCACAAAACATCTAGTCTATACTGTGGAGTCACAAATCTGTTTTAAAGTGATCCAACATCATTTTGCATAAAAATTTCACCCGAGGCAAATATGATAATATTAGAGGGAAAGAATTCAGTTAATTAGGCTAGTAGGAACCAGGCACTCAAGAAGCTTCCAGAATTAGGAATCAAATTATGAACACTATTTCTCACATTAGTAGATTTGTATATTCTGTTCATATAAGGGTAGGGAGTGTCTCTATAATATTTGAACCAGTACAAACATGGGAAAATCACTAATGACACCAATGAAAACTCTTAATATTCTGCTGTTAATGCTAATTAACCAATCATTCTAACAGCCCTTTCTCACAGCAAATCCTCTGGTGGAGTTCTGAGGAAAGAGCCAAAGCGCTTGTATTTCCTTTGGAAATTATCACTATAAGGGAAACTCACAACCTCTAGAGTTCAGCATAAACTAAGAGTAATACAGATGGCCTGTCATACTGTCAATGCTGACATATTTTAAAGAAAATTGCAGTAAGTCCCTTATATATGAATGAGTTTTGTTCCAAGATTATGTTCGTAAGTCCAGCAAAGTTAGCCAAGGTATCTAACACAATTGCTATATACTGCTCTTTTATGCTTGTTTTCAGACACCCTGGGCTTGAAATAAAGAAAGATACTGTACTACTTTACTCTATACATTACTGTGCAGTAAATCACACAAAACACAACCATTTGTAGAGGATGCACAAATGTGACAGTGTACTCCAGACGTGATTGGACATGTGAACACTCATTTACATCTTTGAAAGTTTACAACTTGAAGTTTTGTATATAGGGGACTTACTGCATAGACATCGTAACAGGTTGTTGTTCAGTCGCTAAGTCATGTCTGACTCTGTGACCCCATGGACTGCAGCATGCCAGGCTCCTCTGTCCTTCACTATCTCCCAGAGTTTGCTCAAATTCATGTCTATTGAGTCGATGATGCAATCTAACCATCTCATCCTCTGCCACCCACTTTTCCTCCTGCTCTCAATCTTTCCCAGAAACAGGGTCTTTTCCAGTGAGTCAAGGTTTTGCATTAGGTGGCCAATTATTGGAGCTTCAGCTTCAGCAACAGTCCTTCCAATGAATAATCAGAATTGATTTCCTTTAGGATTAACTACTTTGATCTCCTTACCATCCAAAGGACTTTCAAGAGTCTTCTCCAGCACCACAATCAAAAAAGCATCAATTCTTCACCACTCAGAATCTTTGTGGTCCAAATCTCACATCTGTACCTGACTACTGGAAAAACCATAGCTTTGACTATTCGAGGAGCAATGCATGCTTTATTCAAGGACTTACCAGGTGGTGTGCAGTGGTAAAGAATCTGGCTGCCAATGCAGGAGACACAAGAGACACTAGGTGGGTTCGATCCCTGGGTCAGAAAGAGCCCCTTGGAGGAGGAAATGCCAATTCACTCCAGTGTTTTTGCCTGGAGAATTCCATGAACAGAGAAGCCTGGCTATGGTCCATGGGGTCACAAAGAGTCGGACACGACTGAGCATGCATGCACACTTGATCCTTCTTTAAGAGTCCCAAAGCGTGTGTGTGTGTGTGTGTGTGTGTGTTCAGTCACTCAATTGTGTCTGACTCTTGGACTCTTGATAATAACCTATAAAAGGTTCTGCAATCTCACACAGTAAAGAGCTTTGCTTAGCTTTGTTCAACTCTTAAAAACTCTCGAACGTATTTGATAACACAACAACAGTGAAGCTTAACACTATTAATATTTTAAGGCAATAGCTCTCAAGGTATGCCCTCTAGAGAAGTAGCATCAGCAGCACCTAGAAACTTGTTAGTAATGGGAACTCTTAAGTCCCACTCATTCCAGATTCACGAAATTAGAACCTCCATGTGTGGAGCCCATAAATCTGTGTTTTAACAAGTCCTTCAGGTGACCATCATGCATGCATACTAAAAATATGAGAACCAGCATCCTAAATAACAAATTTAGGGATCTTACTTTGTACACCTGACCTCAAAAAGTATCTTCTTCATTTATCCAGATCAACTTTTCTCTAATGGGAGATCTATTCTATAGCCAATCTGACTTGTAAGTCCTAATTTATTCCTTGTAATCATATTTAACAGTCTTACTGGGGGGGGGGCGGGGTTGGGGGGAGGTTAGGCATATAGGTAGTGGAATTTGTAATTTACTTCTGGCCTACAGTCCAAGACAATAAGATAGGAAAAGAGGTCACAATCTAATTAACTTTCTAATTAAGGGAACATGGTCGCTTTCTAATTACAGTTACAAAGAATAAAATGTAGCCCATAATTAGAAAGTTACTCTGCTCTATTTAAACTTTGCATTGTGTCAGCTATTTCATCATCATATTATTGTTTAACATTTATTCTGAAATGCAGACTCTATTTTCAAAGTGCCTTGGAAGAGGTTTTATTTATCTCTCACACTAAAATTGCAAAATAGATCTGTATTTCACAGGCTGATACAATGAGATGCAGAAAGTTTATGGCATTCACACTATATATCATTAATAGAGGTGGGATCTGAGTTCATGGTCCTTTGTAACCACATTGCTTTACCCTCAGTTAACATTACTTCTCTTACTATGTTTTTGCTCTGGCTTTTTCCTTTTTTTAATTTTTTGGGAGAATGCCAAAACTGTATTCAGTATCCATATGTAACCATGGCAATCACCTGGATACACACACATCTGCCTCAAAGAGCTAAGCTATTAGAATCAGTTCTCCAGAGAGTCTCAGAATACCATGGATCCGTCACAGCACTCTGAGTTTCTCATTTTGATCTCACCAGCCATGTGCAAACATGCAGCCAATAATAAATGTCTACTGTAGATATTTTTCCTAACATGCTCTACTGTTTCTGCTTCTTAAGAAACCATTTGTACTTTCAATAAGATGCAAAGATGCTTTATGAAAGAAAAAAATAATAAAATGAAAATTAGACTGCCTTTTTGTTTTACAACACAGAGTTGAAATTAAACGTGTCATTTTTCACCAAAATATTGTTTCCCATTACTGAAGAGAAGTGATGGGCCTGAGGGCCTCATGCATTACAAATCTCATGTGCTTTAGATAGCTAGTAAATCATTTGCGTTTTGCCTATAGTATTTTCTGCCAAGCTCAGCCTTTATTGCTTACAGCTGAATACAGCCACCTAAATCATCCATCACGTTTTTATAACCAACTGTAGCTTTCCTTCTTATACACCAAGGAACTGGCGCATTTTAGGAATGAGAATGAGTGAGAGGTGCCTTTACACACTCAGGACTATAGAAGCAATAAACAGTACATGAATTTTATAAGGAAGGAAAAATATAATACATTTACCGATATCAAGAGCTAAGAGCTTTTGAAATCACCCATCCACAAGGCAGCCTTGCAGCTGACTTTCCATATTACCATCTTCCTGGATGCTTAGATCATTTAATGTGTGTTATGGTGAGTGTACGCTTATTAGTGAACCAAGCATTTTAGATGCAGGCTAGAAGAAGAAATAACACATCAAGTGTCTAAGAGCTAGGAAAAGTTTTCCACCCTTACTATATATAACTCTTCAGTTTTACTCAGTTCAGAATGCTACTGAGAATTTTTGAGATCATACAAAGCAACCCTCTCATTTTTTCTGGTAAAGATATGAGGGCCTCCTTGATAATACTGGCTGCTATATTCCTACCAATTTTAACAGGATTGGCTGGATAGGTAACACGAGCTGAAGGTGATATATCTGAGTCTGTGTTAGTCACTCAGTCGTGTCTGACTCTTTGCGACCCCATGAACTGTGGCCCTCCAGGCTCCTCTGTCCATGGAATTCTCCAGGCAACAATACTGGAGTGGGTTGCCATTTCCTTCTCCAGTGGATCTTCCTGACCCAAAGATCGAACCGGTGTCTCCTGCAATGCAGGTAGATTCTTTACCATCTGAGCCACCATGGAAGCCTGATGATATATCTACTTCCTCTCAAATTCTTCGTTAAAGTCTTCCCTGCCATTTCTCTTCAAATCTGTTGGGGCATGGCTATCCACTGTGACTATATGTTAGAAGTGCTTTGGGCATTTATTAAATTGCAGATGCCTGGGTTCTATCCCTAGAGATTTAGATTTAATAGAGTTTTATAGTAAAAACAAATGGCAATTGGACTCACTACATATGGTGTATCTTTACCTCTTATAGAAACACTGTTGAAAATTGTTTTAAAAGCATAAGTATTTTATCTCATTTTTTAACACGTGTAATAAGAATCAGTGTGGAAAATCTTTTCTTACATGGAAATTATGTTTATACAAGGGGGTATGAAAATCATTGATGCTATCATGACATCAGTTTCTAGATGTTTCTGATGCTGTTTTCAGAGGAAAGGGCAAATATCACATTCAGAGGTCTTATAGGAGACGGACTTTGGGTAAACTATAGTGGACTTCATTACAAAGAAAAAAGACACTCCATTTTAGAAAAGATGGGGAGGAAGAAACAGTTTTAAGAAATCCTTAACTAAAAGAGAAAGAAAAGACTTGGTAGTGGATTGGTCCATGGGGAAGCAAGAGAGAGGGATCAGAGATGAATACCAAAGTCCTAATTTAGGTGACTGTATATCATCACCTGGGCTTCCCAGGAGGCGCTAGTGGTAGAGAATCCACCTGCCAATTCAGGAGACAGAAGAGACGCAGGATCGATCCCTGGGTTGGGAAGATCCCCTGGAGGATGGTATGGCAACTCACTCCAGTATTCTTGCCTGGAGAATTCCATGGACAGAGGAGTCTGGTGGGCTACAGTCCATGGGGTCTCAAAGAGTCAGACATGACTGAAGTGACTTAGCACACATGCATGCATAGTGTCACCAACTGGAAAAGAAATCACTAGAAGAGGGGATTTGCCTGATGGTCCAGTGGCTAAGACTCTGTACTTCCAATACAAGAGGCCTGAGTTTGATCCTACTTGCCCAAACTAAGACCAGGCATGGACAAATAAATAAATCTATGTTTTTTTTAAAAAAGAAAGTAAGTACTGGAAGAGGAGGAAGAGTTGAATCTGTGACCCTTGTGACATCTCCAGGTCTAGATGGCAATGGAGAGTAGATGTCTGGAGTTAAGAGATCCATTAGCACATAGTTGATAGTCAAAGCCATTCTGGGGTGTCACTGTCCAGAGAGAGTTTGAAAAGGGGAGAGGACAGGAGACCAAGCTTTGGGAGCTCCAAGAGGTGAGCGGCAATTGTTTGGTTAGAGTAACAAAAGAACAAAGGACCAAAAACAAAGAACAAAGGCAGCTGCTGCTGCTGCTGCTGCTAAGTCGCTTCAGTCGTGTCCGACTCTGTGCGACCCCATAGACAGCAGCCCATCAGGCTCCCCCATCCCTGGGTTTCTCCAGGCAAGACCACTGGAGTGGGTTGCCATTTCCTTCTCCAATGCATGAAAGTGAAAAGTGAAAGTGAAGTCACTTAGTCGTGTCTGACTCCTAGCAACCCCATGGACTACAGCCTACCAGGCTCCTCTGTCCATGGGATTTTCCAGGCAAGAGTACTGGAGAGGGGTGCCATTGCCTTCTCCGACTTCATGATAACTTGTAAAAGAAAAGACTCTCGGGAAGGAGAGTGACTCACAGGGTCAAATGCAGCAGAGGAGGTAATGTGATTAGGGTGAAAATATCTCCCTAGGAGCGAGACCTTTTCAATTGAATTCTGATGGTTGAATTCAGACAGCTCTGGATTGATGATCAAGTGTGATGTCATGCAGGGCTGGAACTAGGCTGAGTCCAACAAGGTGCCTAGGGAAGAAGATTTAAGAAAGCACTCACTCTCAGGGTCCTGCAAGTCTGGAGAGAAGAGTTGGCAGATAAAAGCCCATTGGCCAGATGCCCAGGCAATGGCCAAACTCCAGGTTAAGTAGGTAGCATTCGGTAGATTTGGAAGCACAAAGATTTTAGGGACTAACTCACGGTAGAGAGTGGCTGTTGCCCCAGGACAAAATGTCCAGGATCAAGGTTAGAAGAGGCACAAAAGAGGAACTGACCTAGGGCAACAGATTACAGATCAAGTCATCTTAGGTTCAGTTCAGTCGCTCAGTGGTGTCCAACTCTTTGCAACCCCATGAATCGCAGCATGCCAGGCCTCCCTGTCCATCACCAACTCCAGGAGTTCACTCAGACTCACGTCCATAGAGTCAGTGATGCCATCCAGCCATCTCATCCTCTGTCAGTGCACCATATGGAACTGCCTGTGTTTCAGACCTACAGAGCAGTCATTTCATGGTCAATGTAATAAATCTTTTTTTCTCCACCAAGGCACATGTGGTCTCTGGATCTGAACAGAGTCCAAATGGGAGAATAAGGGTTCTGAGGTACTAGCTGTGAATGTGAATGCTTGATAATCAAGCAACTCTTATCATGGGCATAACACTTTATGGCATATTGTGTGCCCTTTCAATCCACATGGCCCTAGTAGCATCTTTTCTAACTAGATTGCAAGTGCTTTTAGTAGAATGGGATTTCTGCTGCCCCTCCTAGATTCAAAGCTTTACAAAGCCACATTTGGAGCATCAGTAGGTATATAATGTTTTTTTGATAGACAGAAGATGCAGGAGGCATAAGACGGTGTTCTCCATACATAAAAGTTAGATTTTACTTGAAAGGGAGCAATTGTCTTTAGCTTTCCATTAATAACACTGCATTTTAACAGTGGCTTGAATAAAATATGAGAGCTACCTAGCTAGATAAATAGATAGATGGATTGTTAAATATAAATCAGGATATAGATGCTTTGATTTGGCTTGCTTTATTCTTATTCTGCATTTCTCTTCTTGTTTTCAGTAGGTTTTAAACCTTTGAGGGACTTTTTCCCTTACACCATTTGAAATCTGAAAGGTAGTTTAAATTTAGACATACTTATTTTATTAAAACCCATTGCTTTTCTTATCAGTGAACTCATGTTATGCAATTTTCAGGCAGAATTATTTCAAGTGAAGCTGAGAGGGGCTCCAGATTCAAGTATTCAACTCATTTTCTCTTTGCATAATAATATCTCGTTGCAGAGATAGGTGTCTAATTTCCAGCTGTGGTTTCCAAGTCTTTTTTCAATGATTTAGATGTTTGCATTGGGCCAGGCAAGCAATTTATATTAGTTCAAGTGGGGCTACTGGGATGCATTGGTAAATGCTGCTAAAAGAAGAATTATACAGGACAATAAATATAATGCAATATGTATATGAATTTTTAGGTGCTTATGTGTGTGACTGGGCCTTCCTAGGTGGCTCAGTGGTAAAGAATCTGCCTGCCAAATTAGGATCTGCAGGAGATGCAGGTTCGATCCCTGGGTTGGGAAGATCCCCTGGAGGAGGGCATGGCAACCCACTCCAGTATTCTTGCCTGGGAAATCTCATGGATAGAGGAGCCTGGCAGGCCACAGTCCATAGGGTAGCAAAAGAGTCAGACACGACTGAGGGACTGAGCACGCATGCATGTCTGTGATTACATAATTCACAAATTCTCCATCTTGATTAAACTATAAGATATAGGGCTATTCTAGAAGTAATTTCCAATCTTTTAGGGGCTGTGGAAAAACAGAGAGGAATGAGAGTCTTATACTGATTCCCTGGATAGTTGAATTCACCTATGGATCTGCAATTCCTTACTTGTAATTCAGAATTCCTAGAAGGTCTAAAAACTGAAAGTGCTTTTTAGTAAGATAAATCATTTGGTGGCAGAAGTGTCCTTGAAACTGCTTAAGACTATTTACGATCTTTTTAAAAATTATACTTAGTGTGAATATTCATGTTTTGCTGCAGAAATAGTACTCTGATTATGGGGTTCTGCCCCTGAGTTCTCTTAGGATGGAATGTCATACATGATACAGATACAACCTATTATTTTACTGCATTCTAATAATTTTGACTTCTGAACCACAACTTGTCCAAGACCCTCAGGAGAAGCTGATCGACTTCAACATTGCCCCCTTTCCACTGTGAAGTACTTTTAGGAAGTCTGAAGAATTATCAGCACATTAGCGACTCTGAGCTTGATCTCAAGATTCAAGAGAAAGAATTCAAGAGAGTAGCTTAAGTGTCGGAGAAGGCAATGGGAACCCACTCCAGTACTCTTGCCTGGAAAATCCATGGACGGAGGAGCCTGGTAGGCTGCAGTCCATGGGGTCATTAAGAGTCAGACGCGACTGAGCGACTTCACTTTCACTTTTCACTTTCATGCATTGGAGAAGGAAGTGGCAACCCACTCCAGTGTTCTTGCCTGGAGAATCCCAGGGATGGTGGAGCCTGATGGGCTGCCGTCTATGGGGTCGCACAGAGTCGGACACGACTGAAGCAACTTAGCAGCAGCAGCAGCTTAAGTGTGCTGACTAGTATTTTCTAAAATCAAACCTAGGGGACTTGAACATATATATATATATATATATATATATATATATATATATATAGTTGTTTTTATTTTTCTAGCTTTATTGATGTATTGTTGACATATAACATTGTGTAAGTTTAAGGTAGACAAATGATTTGATACATGAATATATTGTAAAATGATCACCAATATGATGTTAGTTAACACCTGCATCCCCTCACATAATTATCATTTTTGTGGTGATAACTTTTAAAATAACTAATTAAAAGATAACTCTCTCAAGAGCTTTCAAGTGTGTTTAAAGCTATAAGAATTCATCAACAAATCCCTCTCCCATCCCATGTTATATGAGCCTACACGGTAGGTGCTGTACTTGTGTGTGTACACATACATGGACATACTGTCTATACTTGGTGGTAGGTGAATTCCAGTGGATGCTTACTGTTTGTCTCTAAAAAATTAATGGGTAATCTCCTCCTGTACTGACATGAAAGGACATCCTTCTCAGAGAGAGAAATTTGCTAGCTGCAAATTCCTATACTAATAATGTCTTCATGATTCAATGGTTTGGATGCCAGTTCCCAAAGTCTTCTATTTCTCCACTGTGCATGATGATGGATCTACTTACATTGTGTCCCAGAAACAGCCATGGGTTCCCTATAGTCTATGAAGACATACTTTTTATAAAAGAGGTATACAACCACCTACAGCAAAGAAATAGGTGCTATAAAGAAACAACATCTATTTTATCATCTCTTATCTCTTATCATCTCTTAAGAGATTGATATCTCTTATCAATCCATGATATTGGATTGCCTGATTACTCTGTTCCAGGCATTGTGCTAATGTTTTATACATGGCAGTACTTTAATCATTACTATAATATGAAGAATGTATAGTTCTATTAGATAAGTTAGAAAATTGATCTAATGGTAGAGAAGTAAATCACTGGCTCAAGTCACAGTAAGAATAGAAATTTGGGAGGCAAGTGAGGCCACTGCATTTCAGAATCTGATCAGCCCACAATCCTGCCCTGGGGTGGCTTGCCAATTCTAATGACCATGTAGAATAACGTTCTTCCAATATATATATATATATATATATATATATTTTTTTTTTTTTTACTTTGAGCTGAATCGAGAATGAATTAAAATAAAAAATATATATCATATGAAACATTTATTCCTAAATTGGCTCCTACCTCATCAACATCTTTCCTACTTCATCTTAGAAAGCCCCTGTCTCCATGAGGTCAATTCATTCTGTCTCTTCACTCCATCTTCTCACCCCTCAGCACTCAGGTATGAGTATGTGTTATTGGAAGACAGCAGACAGTAAAAGCCACAAGAAAGTCTTTGATAATGTCACATTCTTTTCCCTGTTGCAAGCTGCTCAAGCCAGTGAAAGAGCCTGAACAGTGCGTGAATAGAGTCTTTCTCCTGGAAGGAAGTGGAAGATGGCTGTCACTAAACTATAGAAACATTTCAGGGGCAATTTATGTGAAGGCAGAAAGTCATTTTTTATACCTCAGAAATTTGGAAGGAGGATGAGACAAGACTCAGAAAAAAAAAAGTCCTAAGTTAGATATAGTGAGATTCTTTTCCATCGTTTATATGACACAAAGAAAATAAGTTATTCATTTTAATTAGTTAAAACAAATGAATTAAAAATAGTCTTGCCAATTAACAGTTCCAACTCTCTTCTGATTAACTATCGATTTCTCACCAATTAAAATACCAAAAAATACAGCACCTCTGAGTGAAATTACACAATAGAAAATGACATACGACCAGGCACTCTGGAGCTGAACAGGACTGCCAGAAGTTCAGAAATTAAAGGCTTTATACTAATTTTGCATGTTTCATTTTACTGAGAATAGACTTTTGAGGAACAATGGTTAAATATGGGTCAGCATTTGATGACTGGTTATAATCAAGTCGCTCCCAACATATTTATTTAATCACTAAATGTTATGCTATTGCCTTAATACTTATCTTTTAATTGTCCTGGCTTTTCAAATTTAGGTGTTACCCAGAAAAGTAAAAAATATACAAGCTAACTTACTTGTGGTTACAATTAGGGTTAGTGTTTTGGGGGGTGTTTTTTGTTTGTTTAGACTTTTGATAGCCATAATAGAATTGGCAGGGCAGTTCTTATATTGGGTTGGCCAAAAAGTTTGGGTTTATTTTGGCCAACCCAACATGTGTCCTCCTTACAGTCTTCAAATATGGTCCGTGCCATCACTTGTCTCTGGATGTGACGGGGGCTGTTCTCATTCTAGAATGTGGCTTACCAAGATCTCTTCAACTGTGCAGAGCAGCCTCTTTCCTATTCCTCTTGGCAAAAAACTATATGCCTTAGAAGGTCCAGCTCAAAACTCACCCCATTCTCATACTCAGATGTGTGATGATCTCATTTTCTGGAAAAGACTATCTTATGTGTTTTCTTAATTCTGTACAATAATTATTCCCAACTTGTTTCGCTGTTGTTATTGCTTGAACCTTCCTGTAAATTTCTGTAGAGGACTGTCTTGCTTATTTCTGTTTCCTCCCAAGAGTTTTCTTGCTCTCAAGGACCTTATTAAGTAGTTGCTAAACTGAATGGGGAAAACGGCCACTTTTTGAAAATTAAAGCTAATAAGCATTAAGATGAAACAGACATGGTTATCCATTTGTTGAAATAACTCACTATAAAAATGGTCTACATAAAAAGCAGCTGATGAATAGGCACATGATAAGATGCTCTACATTGCTAATTATTAGAGAAATGCAAAGCAAAAGTACAATGAGGTATCAACTCACATCAGTCAGAAGGGCCATCATTAAACAGTCTACAAATAATAAATGCTGCAGAGGGTGTGAGAAAAAGGAATCCTCCTATACTGTTGTTGAGAATATAAATTGGTACAGCCACTATGGAAAATAGTATGGAGGTTCCTTAAAAAATAAAAATAGAGCTATCATATTATCCAGCAATCCAACTCCTGGGTCTCTATCTGGAGAAAACCATACTTTGAAAACATATATGCACCCCAATGTTCACTGAAGCACCATTTACAGTAGCCAAGAAATGGAAGCAACCTAAATGTCTATGAACATATGAATGGATAAAGAAGATGTGATACATAAATGAAATGGAATATTATTCAGCCATAAAAAGAAGGAAATAAAGACATTTGCCTGAATATTCATTGGAAGGACTGATGCTGAAGCTGAAACTCCAATACTTTGGCCACCTGATGCGAAGAGCTGACTCATTGGAAAAGACCCTGATGCTGGGAAAGACTGAGGGCAGAGGAGAAGGGGACGACAGAGGATGAGATGGTTGGATGGCATCACCGACTCGATGGACATGAGTTTGAGCAAGCTCCGGGAGTTGGTGATGGACAGGGACGTCTGGCGTGTGTGCAGTCCATAGGGTCACAAAGAGTCGGACATGACTGAATGACTGAACTGACTGATTGAATGCCTTTTGCAGCAACATGGATGGACCTAGAGATGATCATACTAAGTGAAGCAAGTCAGACAGAGAAAGACATAGCATACTATATCACTTACATGTGGAATCTAAAATATGACACAAATGAACCTATCTATGAAACAGAAACAGAATCACAGACCTAGAGAACAGACTCATGTTTGCCAAATGTGAGGGGGCTTGGAAGAAGGATGCAGTGGGACTCTGGGATTAGTAGATGCAAACTGTTACATATAACAAATCACTTTTATGTATGCCAGAAACTGACACAACAATGGAAATCAACTATACTTCAATAAAATAGATTTTTTAAAAGGTGGAAGATGAGTTTAAGGTGCTCCCCAGATATTTGCACTGAATTCTCTAGTTTGTCTCCTAAAAGCAGAAGAGACTAAGTATCATGAATGCAAAGTAAGCTCTAACCTAAATCTTTCTAACAGTATTGGGACTTTGTTGTCTCAAGACAAGGGTGGTGGCCTGAATGAAGAAAGGACAAAAACCACCTGAAAGGTAAGAACTGGCAGTATCAGCTGCCAGACTTTTCAGATCATAAAACCCTCAGGATTGGGAGGAACACAGTGTCTGAGCAACCTGAGTTTAAAAGAATGCCCCTTAACATTCCTTCCTCTTCTTTCTAATTACTTGTCTCAAGAAGCCTTCAGATCTGCAATTTAGTCTCTTCAATGGACTTATTCATTAACAGGGAGTGTGCCCTGTTCAAATGATTGATGCCAGTTATCTTACCAGATTCATTTCCTATTTCATTTGATGAATCAGCATTCTGGTTTATAAATCAGTTTCTGGCAACCTGGCTTGGCATTCATCACTTCTCCACAGCTTGGTCGCCCCTAAGTGAGTGGCTTCATTTATGTTTTCATTGCTGTAAATCTGAGAAGTGGTCCCTGGGCTTGTGGGAAATTTTTCAAGAGCAGCCTCTGTGTGAATATGAATTGAAGCAAACAGCTCATGCTAAAATATTTGAAGAGCTTAACAATGTTTTAAGAATACCTTGTAATTCTAATTATTGCCATCCATAATATTCATTAGGCAGTCCATACATATTTGTTGAATTAAACAGAAACTTGTGCTAGCAATAAGCAAGAGCCAAGAAAGGCTTCTTAGTTTTATTATTATTTTAACTTTTTCTTTACCAGAGTTGTGGAGGTGAGGATGGGAAGAGGGAAAGGAAACAGCTTATGGGACTTCCCTGGTGGTCCAGTGGCTAAGACTCTGTATTCCCAACGCAGGAGGCCTGGGTTCAATCCCTGGTCAGGGAACTAGATTCCCACATGCCACAACTAAGAGTTCTCATGCTGCAACTAAGACCTGATACAGCCATATAAATAACTAAATATTAAAAAAAAGAAATGGCTCACAAGAAAATCAGTCAGAACAGAAAAGGACCCAAAGCTCCCATGAGTAGATGCATGTCAGAGCATAACCTGTGTGCAGATCAAGGCTTAACTGAGCAGAACTGTGCACAGACAATGGAGGTGACCTTGGAGGGGTCCAGATAACAGAGAGGGAGGGAAATTTGAGGGGCTGATTTGAAGAGGGAACTTCAGAGGGAGTCATAAATACCTAAAGAAGGATTCTTAAGACCATTTCAGTATGATGCACTGATTAAAACCCTCCTTAGTTGGATATTTGTGAAATTTAATATGGGGCAGAAAACTAAAAAAATAAGAAAAAAAGCCCTCCATAGAATCTATTTTTTAGGAATCTGGAATTGAATCTAGCTTTTTGTTTTTATGGGTGGATCAATAGGCCTTTTAGGGGCAGTACTATATTTTCTACATATTTACTACATTTTCCCTGGTAGTTCATATGGTAAAGAATCTGCCTGCAATGCAGGAGATGTGGGTTCAATCCCAGGGTTGGGAAGATCCCCTGGAGAAGGAAATGGCAACCCACTCCAGTATTCTTGCCTGGGAAATATCATGAACAGAGGAGCCTGGAGGGCTACAGTTCATGGGATTGCAAAGAGCCAGACACTACTGAGCGAGTAACACAACACAACACAACACAACTACATAATCAAATGATACTTAGGGCTACTTTCTCAGGGTTGACCAAAGGTACCTAGTGACAAGTTAGATAAAATGCTAAGCTAATTGTGTATTTTCATCATGACTGACTTATCCCAAGAACTTAGGTAGAAAGTGGAATGATATATGAGGCAGGAGCAATGATGGTCTTGAAAACACAACCAGAGCTATATAGAAATCTGGGTCAAGATGATTTTAAAGTTAGAAATACTGAGAAATGCCTATGTGAAAGATCATCTAGATTTTTTTTTTGGCAATCTCCTCAGTGTCCCCAAAGAGACTAATAAAAACTACAACTTTGGTGGCATATTTTCTTACTGACTTAAAGCAAGGTAGCATAGTGATGTGGACAGATATTAGGACTCAGATGTCAAATCCCTAATTTTATCTCAGAGAGAAGAAAAAGAAGGGGGCAGTTCTATTCTACATGTAAAGAAATGGGAGAATGCCTGTGAAGGGCTACCCAGGAGGGCACAGTAGACTGAGTTTGGAAGGTGGGAAGTTCCACTTATTACAGGAATGATGAATAGTCAAGTATTATTGAGTAATCTTAGACTTCATTGAATGAAAGAACATAGGCAATATTTGCACTGTCTGCAAAGCTGCTCAAGTCTGAAGAAGAGAAAGGTGTGCAAAGCCAACCGAAAACTCTATAGGGATGAAGCTGTGCCCTAGCTGCTTGAAGCCACAGGACCCCAAATCAGCATGGCTTCTGTGAGCAGTGATGATGTAAGTCTCCTCTGGAATTCAGTTCAGTGCAGTCACTCAGTCATGTCAGACTCTTTGCAACCCCATGGACTGCAGCATGCCAGGCCTCCCTGTCTATCACCAACTTTTGGAGCTTACTCAAACTCATGTCCATTGAGTCGGTGATGCCATCCAACCATCTCATCTTCTGTCGTCCCCTTCTCCTCACACCTTCAATCTTTCCCAGCATCAGGGTCTTTTCAAATGAGTCAGTTGTTCACAACAGGTGGCCAAAGTATTGGAGTTTCAGCTTCAGCATCAGTTCTTCCAATGAATATTCAGGGCAGATTTCCTTTAGGATGGGCTGATTGGATCTCCTTGCAGTCCAAGGGACTCTCAAGAGTCTTCTCCAACACCACAGTTCAAAAGCATCAATTCTCCTTTTCTCATCGTTGCCATTTTGTGCTGGTGATCGTGGCCGGCTGGGAGTAGGCGACAGTGGGTTTCCCGGGGAGGGCAGCGCGCCTGGCGCTTTCCCCCTCCCCTCGAAATAAGTATTTAAAAAAAAAAAAACAAACAAAAGCATCAATTCTTCAGCGCTCAGCTTTCTTTATGGTCCAACTCTCACATCAGTACATGACTACTGGTAAATCCATAGCTTTGAGAAGAAGGACCTTTGTTGGCAAAGTAATGTCTCTGCTTTTGAATATGCTATCTAGGTTGGTCATAGCTTTTCTTCCAAGGGGCAAGCGTCTTTTAATTTCATGGCTGAAGTCACCATCTGCAGTGATTTTGGAGCCCCCCAAAATAAAGTTTCTCACTGTTTCCCCATCTATTTCCCATGAAGTGATGGGATCAGATGCCATGATCTTCGTTTTCTGAATGTTGAGTTTTAAGCCAACTTTTTCACTCTCCTCTTTAACTTTCATCAAGAGGCTCTTTAGTTCTTCTTCACTTTCTGCCATAAGGGTGGTGTCATCTGCATATCTGAGGTTATTGATATTTCTCCCGGCAAACGTGATTCCAGCTTGTGCTTCATCCAGCCCAGCATTTTGCATGATGTACTCTGCATATAAGTTAAATAAGCAGGGTGACAGTATAGAGCCTTGACCTGCTCCTTTCCCTATTTGGAACCAGTCTGTTGTTCCATGTACAGTTCTAACCATTGCTTCTTGACCTGCATACAGATTTCTCAGGAGGCAGGTCAGGTGATCTGATATTCTCATCTCTTTAAGAATTTTCCATAGTTTGCTGTGATCCTCACAGTCAAAGGCTTTGGTGTAGTCAATAAAGCAGAAGTAGATGTTTTTCTGGAACTCTCTTGCTTTTTCGATGATCCAATGCTGCTGCTGCTGCTGCTGCTAAGTCGCTTCAGTCATGTCCGACTGTGTGACCCCATAGACAGCAGCCTACCAGGCTCCGCCGTCCCTGGGATTCTCCAGGCAAGAGTACTGGAGTGGGTTGCCATTGCCTTCTCCGAGATGATCCAATAGATGTTGGTAATTTGATCTTGGGTTCCTCTGCCTTTCCTAAAACCAGCTTGAACATCTGGAAGTTCATGGTTCACGTACTGCTGAAGCCTGGCTTAGAGAATTTTGAACATTACTTTGCTTGTGTGTGAGATGAGTACAATTGCGTGGCAGGTTGAACATTCTTTGGCATTGCCTTTCTTTGGGATTGGAATGAAAACTGACCTTTTCCAGTCCTGTGGCCACTGCTGAGTTTTCCAAATTTGCTGGCACATTGAGTGCAGCACTTTCACAGCATCATCTTCCAGGATTTGAAATAGTTCAGCTGGAATTCCATCACTTGCACTAGCTTTGTTCATAGAGATACTTCATAAGGCCCACTTGACTTCACATTCCAGGATGTCTGGCTCTAGGTGAGTGATCACACCATCATGATTATCTGGGTTGTGAAGGTGTTTTTTGTACAGTTCTTCTGTGTATTCTTGCCACCTCTTCTTAAAATCTTTTGCTTCTGTTAGGTCCATACCATTTCTGTCCTTTATTGAGCCCATCTTTGCATGAAATATTCCCTCGGTATCTCTAGTTTTCTTGAAGAGGTCTCTAGTCTTTCCCATTCTATTATATTCCTCTATTTTTTTGCATTGAATACTGAGGAAGGTTTTCTTATCTCTCCTTGCTATTCTTTGGAAATCTGCATTCAAATGGGTATATCTTTCCTTTTCTCCTTTGCCTTTAGCGTCTCTTCTTTTCTCAGCTATTTGTAAGGCCTCCTCAGACAACCATTTTCCCTTTTTGCATTTCTTTTTCTTAGAGATGGTCTTGATCACTGCCTTCTGTACAATGTCATGAACCTCTGTCCATAGTTCTCCAGGCACTCTGTTTATCAGATCTAATTCCTTGAATCTATTTGTCACTTCCACTGTATAATCATAAGGGATCTGATTTAGGTCATACCTGAATGGTCTAGTGGTTTTCCCTACTTTCTTCAATTTAAGTCTGAATTTGGCAATAAGGAGTTCATGATCTGAGACACAGTCAGCTCCTGGTCTTGTTTCTGATGACTGTATAGAGCTTCTCCATCTTTGGCTGCAAAGAATATAATTAATCTGATTTTGGTATTGACCATCTGGTGATAGCCATGTGTACAGTGACTTTTAAGATGGTGGAGTAGAAGGACATGTGCTCATCTTCTCCTGTGAGAACTCCAAACCTACAACTCGCTACTGAACAACCTTTGACTGGAGAATGTTGGATCCCACCAAAAAAAGATACCCCATGTCCAAGGCAAAGGAGAAGCCCCAGCAAGATGGTAGGAGGGACAAAATCATGTTTAGAATCAAACACCTTACCTACCAGAGACAGTCAGAGGGCTCAAACAAACCTTGTGTTCACCAGGACCCAGAGACCCCACAGAAACTGGGCCAGAACTGTGTTTGAGTGTCTCCTGCAAAGGTACGAGTCAGCAGTGGCCTGCCACAGGGGCAGAGACTCTGGGTGCAGAAGACCTGGGTGTGGCATAAGCCCTCTTGGAGAAGATCACCATTAACCCCACCATAGAGCCACCAGAACTTACACAGGACTGGAGAAACAGAGTCTTGGAGGGCACAAACAGAACCTTGTGCACACCAGGACTCAGGATAAAGGAGCAGTGACCCCACAAGAGACTGACCCAGACTTGCCCGTGAGTGTCCAGGAGTCTCCTGTGGAGGCATGGGTTGACAGTTGTCTGCTGCAGGGTTGGGGGCACTGAATGCAGCAGTGAGTACATGGGACCTTTTGAAGGTGGTTGCCATTATCTTCATTACCTCCACCATAGTTTGGCCTCAGGTCAAACAACAGGGAGGGAAACAGAGAAAATTGGATTAAAGATTTACTGAGCATGACCCCACCCATCAGAACAAGACCCAGTTTCCTCCTCAGTCAGTCTCTCCCATCTGGAAGCTTCCATAAGCCTCTTATCCTTATCCATCAGAGGGCAGACAGAATGAAAACCACAATCACAGAAAACTAACCAAACTGATCACATGGACCACAGCCTTGTCTAACTCAATGAAACTATGGGCCCTCTGGAAGGTTACTATATTCTTGTCCTGCCCTCCACAGTTGCCACCCACCCCAGACCACCTTGTGAATTCCAGCAAGGGAGAGGATGATCCACACCAGTTCACTTGTGATCTTGTAGTGGTTTGCCAAAAATGTTTGGCCAACAGCTTATGGAAAAACCCAAACAAACTTTTTTTGGCCAACCCAATACCTTGAGTCTTTCCATAAGGTAATCACATCTTCTTGTTCCTTGGAAAGGCCTTGGTGGGGTCCTGATTAAACCCGAATGAGATTTGGCACAGAGAGTTGGCACATGGTTGGCACATGTGCGAGGTCCAAGAACTGATGGACCAAATTTTGAAATATATGGTCATGCCTAACCGGGAAGCATCTCCAAAGGCCCTTGAGAAAAATCCAAAGGAAGAGTTCCACAAGGCCAGGAACAGGAAGTACTCTTGAATGTACAAATAAATACTGTGCCCTTGAGCAAAGGCTTAAGTAGGTAGATGGTATGTAGAATGGAAGAATTTTACTCACCTGAACTTTTCCCATTTTGAAAAGTATGAGGATTCTCATTGTAAGAAGAAGAGTTGAGAAGAGAAACAATATTCCCAATGGACTATCCTCAGCCAGGGGGGGCTGAGAATAGGTACACCAATGCCAAAGAGGAAGGTGTTTGGGGGGGGGCGGGGAAGGAAATGGAACAGTTTCACTCTTGTTGGGAAAGAGACAGAGAAAGCTGTAGAGGAACTGGGGTGAAGTTTTCTAGATAATATGCTGAGTAAACACTCCCCGCCCCAATTCTGTCATGTTGAGGAAATTCGTTTTAACAATCTGCGGATTTCCCCAATGGCTTTCCTTTGGACTAAGAATAAAATGAAAACACCTTGTCCTGGCTGGCAAGGTCTCATCTGATCTGGCCTCTGGCTGTCTCTCCAACCTGATTCAATACTCTTGGCCCACTTCATTTCTGTCCAGTCCAGTAAGCCTCAGGTTCCTCCATCTTGCCAAGCTCCTTCAGGTCTCAGGAGTCTTAGGCCCTTTTGTTCCTTTGCCTGGAATGTTTGTCTCTAAGACCTTTGGATTGCTCAGTAGTTCTCAATTGTCAGGTCTCAACTCTCAGGTCACATATCTCAGAAAGATCTCCACTTATCTCTCTATACTGAAGTATCCCCTTCTCCTGACACTTCCTATTCAATATACAGCATTCTTCTCTTCAGAGTACTTATCAATACCCGAGAAAAAAATGGTTCATTATATAGAGTACAGAGTTCTGTCTACTCCATGAAATACAAACTGTTAGGGGAACTGTTTTTTCTTGGTCATCAGGCATTCCAGCACCTAGACAAGTTTCTGCCTTATACTACATCTCAGAAAATACAGATTGTATAACTGGGACTAGTCTTCAAGTTTCTGGTATCAGAGACAGGCCTCGAGGCAGGCTAGCAATATTCAGGTACATTTTAAAAGTTTAATATAGATCGAAACATGAGTGAGAGTTTCATAATATAGCAACAAAGACCAAATTGTACTTCTTCTTAAAAATAAAAGATTTTCTAGCAGCTTACTATAGTTTTTCTTGCAGTTATCCTCATGAGGATGACAAAAGCAAGTTTTGATGTTCTTATTTAAGGACAGGTAAACTGGAGGTACGTGATAAGTCAGTGGTATAGTCCAGACCAGAGCACAACTTTCTTGGCATTGGTCCAGTCTCTGTTTGGTCCAACTTCTATCAAACTTTATTGCTTCCATGAAAAACATGGCTCAAGTATCCCAAACAAAAATAATATTAAATACAAACAAAAGCATAAATACAAACAAAAGTTGCTTTTGCCTTTTATATAAAGTCTGTATCACCAACGTCCTATGTGCCACTACTTAAAACCCCTGAGGTGAGAGGGTCTACACATATGTCAAAAGGGCTATTCCTTTGGGGATAAAATAATAAAATAGACTCTTGCTCTTTTAGAGAAAAGAAAAAAAAAAAAGCTTCAACTCACAGATGTGTTGACTTGATTTTAGTTTTCCACATAGCATCTAGCAAGCTTTAGCCACAGAAGATTAGGAAGGAACCAGAAGTAAATATTAGTTCCAATGAAAAGGTATGACCAAAAATAATTAAACTGGGGATAACCCAAAGTGGAGGAAAATACTCTACACAGATCATATAGATTATGAGGCTGAGTCAACAATTTTCATTTACATGCATGATAATAGGTGTTCATTCTCCTACAACCTAACAGGTACATTCTTCTGCAAGAGTCTTCGTTACTGTTCAGTTCAGTTGCTCAGTCATGTCAGACTCTTTGCAACCCCGTGGACTGCAGTACAGCAGGCTTCCCTGTTCATCACCAACTCCCAGAGCTTGCTCAAACTCATGTCCATCAAGCCTGTGATGCCATCCAACCATCTCATCCTCTGTTGTCCCCTCTCCTCCTGCCTTCAATCTTGCCCACCATCAAGGTCTTTTCCAATGAGTCAGTTCTTTGCATTGGCCAAAGTATTGGAGTTTCAGCTTCAGCATCAATCCTTCCAATGAATATTCAGGACTGCTTTCCTTTAGGATGGACTTGTTTGACCTCCATGCAGTTCAAGGGACTCTCAAGAGTCTTCTCCAACACCACAGTTCAAAAGCATCGATTCTTTGGAACTCAGCTTTCTTTATAGTCCAACTCTCACATTCATATACGACTACTGGAAAAACCATAGCTGTGACTAGATGGACCTTTGTTGGCAAAGTAATGTCTCTGCTTTTTAATATGCTGTCTAGGTTGGTCATAGCTTTTCTTCTTCTTCATAGCTTTTCTTTTCTTTACTGTTAGTTGTCATCATTTGAAAATTTATGATCAGTTTCACATTTTTCAGTGAAATATACTTCTGCTCACTCATAAAGGGTTGAATTATATTGAAGAATTGTGTCTACTGGGCAGGAACATGCATCTACTTTTCTTCGTATCAGATTATTTTAAATAAAATATGTAATGGTTGAATAGAATGGATCATATTTATGAAATAAAGCTTCAAAATATATAAATTTGGCAAAATGTTTCTAAAACATTTTATTTGCATATTAAACTATAAACAGAATGAAAAAGCATGGGAGAAGTAACTAAAAATGGCTTCAGATCATAAGGTTTCCACTTTTGTGCATAGGATAAAATACTTAACTATGTCAAACCAAAGATAGCACAGATTGAGATAGAAAATTAAAACTGAAAAGACTGATATATATTTTCCTTCAAGGTATCTAACTTTCCTCAGTGACAGAATTTACATCTTTGGCTAACACCTTCACATTAAAAAGGACACGTAAGTAGTATATGCAGTCTAGATACACCATCTATATGAATAAGTTGTACTTAGATCACTTGTAGGTATCTAGATATATGGTTTTGATAACATCGGTGATGTTTTAAAATGAAACTTTTTCCATATTTTATAGAGCCTAAAATGACAATGTGGATTTTTTTCCTGTTCTCTCCCCCAACCCTCCCACCCCCACCCCTCCGCCCCCACACACAGCTCAGTTTAAGTTTAAGGAACCAGAATTACAGTGAGGTTAAGTGACCTGCATGAGGTCACTCATTCCGCTAATAAAAAGGCAGAACTAGAACCCTGGGTTTGCAATGCTAACCCTGGCACTCAATATAAATGCATCACTGTATGGTGACAATCTCTCTGAGGATAACTTAGTGGGCTATACGGATAGACTCCTTCAAAGGCTACTTACTGCAGTATTCTGGTCTGGAGAATTCATGGACTATACAGTCCATGGGGTCACAAAGAGTCGGACATGGCTGAGTGACTTTCACTGGATTATAATAGCTCTTATTAAAGCAAAGTTTTTTGTAGGCACAGACCTGTCATCATTCCTCTGCTCAAGTTCACACTTCTAGATTATCCTTATCTACTCAAAGTGCTACAGAGATTTCCTCACTGGAATCAAATGAACTTAGCAGGTGCTCCCTTAGAAAAGGGTGTGAAATGTTCTAAGTAACAGTTAAGATTCTAAAATCAAGACTCAGTCTTCTTTTGATGTTTAATTTCACACAACTGAAATTTTCTTTTAAACATTTTAATATGAGATAAAAAGCAAAATGAAAGAGCATTGGAAAATGAGCAGAGATACAATCTTACATGCATCTTTTGTTCTTTTTCCTGCCACAGGACTCACTGTCTATATATGTATACAAAGTATATATACACATATGGAGACAGAAGTTGGAGGATGGTTGATTTTAGTTTCATTGATGGATACACAATGCAAATCTTTACACTGTACACAGTAGAGGGAGGCACAAGTATTACAGAAGTAAAGCATCTCTTAGCAAACTCACATTGATAATGTTTCTTTGCATTAGTTATTTCCTTGAGATGACCCTACCAAATTACACAGTTTTAAACCATTGGACGTGAGTCTGAATGAACTCTGGGAGTTGGTGATGGACAGGGAGGCCTGGCATGCTGCGATTCATGGGGTTGCAAAAAGTCGGACAGGACTGAGTGACTGAACTGAACTGACTGAAAGCCATTAGAACATTATCTTTCATTTTCTAAGACTTGACCTTTATTTCTTAACCTAGAGACATTGTTAGAAATATAACTTCCTATCTCATTATAATTTTCTTAGCAACTATGATAACACATTGCAAATTTTAATAAGCCATTCATTCATTTTGAGTCTATTTCTTCAGCCACCTCTTGATAATGTTTTCTGGATTCTTGAGTCAGCATTAGTGGAGACCAGCAGGGGAGGGTGAAACAGATTCATTCATTTTGCTACCAGTTTGACACTTCGATGAGCAAGTAAAGTTTTTACATTTTGTGTGGAATTCTCACTGTACAGTCTGTGACCCCTGGTTTCGCTGATAGGCAGGGTTATCTTGTGTGAATATCAGAGCGTATCAGCAGTACTACTGTATACAGAATAGTGCTGCTTAAGAAGCTGAACAGATTTTTCTATAAGCAGACACAAAAGGAAAGGCACACTTGTGTGTTGGAGGTGGAGGGACCAATCAATCTTAGTTCAGGCCAAAGCCAATATTACTTAGAAATTTGATAGTTAAGTTACTGGAATTTGCTGGAGCCTATCAGAATATAATCTGATTTTGTGATTAGTGAATTATGTCACAATTACTTCCTCTGGCTATTAAAAACTGTCATGTACCAGAAAAAAAGGTAAAGTATTAAATATAGAATTCTACCTATTGCTAGGTCACAACTATACTTAGTCTGCCAGGCTCCTCTGTCCATGGGATTCTCCAGGCAAGAATACTGGAGTAGGTTGCCATTCCCTTCTCTAGGAGATCTTCCCGACACAGGGAATGAACCTGGGTCTCCCCCATTGCAGGCAGATTCTTTACCATCTGTGCCACCAGGGAAGCCCATACTAAAGTACAGAACAGAGTAAAATCCTAAGTCCTTACCATAGCTCACAAGGTACTCCCTGCCAGATCTGGTCTGTAGAGGAGTTTGGAAATCATCTTCAACATTTTCTGCCCCCTTCCTTTCTGGGTTCCACTCATATTGCCCCCCCTACTGGTTATTTGGATAGTACAAAGTTGCTCCCACATCTGTGTACTCTGTCTATATTGCTTTTCTTTCAAACATCTGTATGACTTGTTTTCTCATTCCAAACAGGTCTAAGTTCAAGCGCTGACAGTCTTAGTTTCCTAAGGCTACTGTAAGAAATGATCACAAACTGAGTGGCTTAGAACTACAGAAATGTATTCTCTCACAATTCTGGAGGCCAGAAGTCTAGAATCGAGGTCGGCAGGGTTAGTTTCTTTTGGAGGCTGAATGGGAGAATGCCTTCCCTGCCTCTCTCCTAGCTTCTGGCAGTGCCAGGAATCCTTGGTGATGCGTGGCTTGTAGATGGGTCACTCCAGTCTCTGCCCCTGTCTTTAAATGACCCTCATCATTGTGTCATCTCCTGTTCTGTCTCTTTTAAGCATACCCATCACTGGAATTGAGGCCCACTCTGAAACCAGAATGATCTCAAGATCCTTAATTATATCGGCTAAGAAACTATTTCCACATAAGGTCACATTCACAAATACCAGGGGTTTGGACTTGGATATGTCCTTTGGGGAGCTTCCCTGGTGGCTCGATGGTGAAGGCTCTACCTGCAGTGCAGGAGATTCAGGTCTGATCCTGGGGTCAGGAAGATCCCCTGGAGAAGGGCAAGGTAGGCTACAGTCCATGGGGTCACAAAGAGTTGGACACGACTGAGTGACTAACACACTATATCTTTTGGGGGGGCCACTGTTGAACTTATTAGGTTGCACCTTCAGAGAGGTCATCACTGACCACATTCGATGGTAAATGAGCAGTAGTTATAATACATATACTATTACACTCTCCCATCTAACTCTGAATTACTTTTCTTCATAGTATCAACTATTCAGAGTATTTCAAATATCAATTTATCTATTTCTCCTTCTAGAATGTAATCTCCATGAGAATACATTTTATTTGGCTACCTGCTGTTTCCTCAGCATCTAGAATATTACAAGCCAAGTAGGAGGTATTCAGTCAATACTTACTAAATGGCTCAAATTTGGTTGAATACCATTAATTGGCTTTGAATAATTTATAGTGCTTGGCTTCCCGGATGGCTCAGATGGTAAAGCATCTGCCTGCATTGCAGGAGACCCAAGTTTGAACCCTGGGTTGGGAAGATCCCCTGGAGAAGGAAATGACAACCCACTCCAGTACCCTTGCCTGGAAAATCCAACAGAGGAGCCTGGTAGGCTACAGTCCATGAGGTCGTAAAGAGTCAGACATGACTGAGTGACTTCACTTTCACTATCACTGTTATAGTGTTTATGATTATACAAAATAGAGATATGGGGGTTGCTATGGACAGAATAAGGACTTCCCCAAAATGTCCACATTTTTTTTTTTTCTTTTGGGCCACATCACGCAGCATGTGGGACTATAGTTCCCCAGCCAGGGATCAAAACTGCATCCCCTGTATTAGAAGAACAGAGTCTTAACCACTGGACCTCCAGAGAAGTCCCCAAATGTCCACATCTTAATCTCCAGAACCTGGGACTATGACACCTTACATGGCAAAATGGAATTTGCTGATGTGATTAAATTAGGGATCTTGAGATGGGGAGATAACCTTGGTTTCTCTAGGTGGGCCCATTGTTGATGATAAGGATCTTTCTTAGAGTATCAGAGTCAAAAAAGATGTGACAATGGAGACAAAGGTGAGAGTGAGAGAAATTTGGAGGTGCTATGCTGCTGGCTTTGAAGATGGAGAACGGGGTCACAAGTCAAGGAATGCAGGTAGCCTCTAGAAGCTGAGAAAGGCAGGGAAACAGATTTTTCCTTCAAGATTCCAGAAAGGAACATAGCCATGCCCATACCTTGGTTGTAGCCCTGTAAAGCCCATTTTGTACTTCTGACGCCCCAACTGTAAGATAATATATTTGGGTTGCTGCCAGGCTCCTCTGTCCATGGGATTCTCCAGGTAAGAATACTGGAGTGGGTTGCCATGCCCTCCTCCAGGGGATCTTCCTGACCCAGGGATCAAACCTGTGTCTCTTATGTCTCCTGCATTGGCAGGCAGGTTCTTTACCACTAGCACCACCTGGGAAGTCCTTAAACTACTAAATTTGTGGTAATTTGTTAAACCAGCAATAGTACACACACACATTTCTTTCAGAGTCCTAATTTATCTTCCATAAAGAAGAGAATAAAAAAGATAAGAAACCTTTGTTTTTATGCCTTTTTTTAAGTTTTGGAATTCCTTCAAAATTTCCTAAATTTAACAAAATGAAAGATAACCAATATATATTTTCTAATATATTTCTGAACTAAAGCAGAGATATTATTTGTACAGCGTTTTATAAGATATACATTTCTATACCACTAAGGTCCATGCATGTTGTTAATGGTAACATACCCAAGCAGCTAAATCTCTAAAATTGAGGCCTAGTTCTTTGAGTACATTATACCAATTGCATTAATAAGGCTAACATATTCCATTTTGCCTGTCAGAGAAAGCATGGAACTCATAAATCAGTACGAGTCATAATATTTATTGAAATAGAGGTTGTCCTCAAGCCCTCAGTAGAGAATTATCTGCATTTCACAGCAGCTGCATTCAACAGTGAGCAGCTAATACATAGCAATCTGTAGTGAAATATTTATGAGCTTAACAGTTTTCATTTCTCAGTGAAATAGAGGGATGGTTCAGCTTTTGATTGTACAAGTATAGGATCTGATAGACACTGAAGCATGTCTTCATCTGGCTGGGAAAAAGACAGAGCACAATTCCACAGTTTATAGTTAATGCAGTAAGTACTAGTGATAAAAATAACATTTTGCTTCGATCACTTTTATAAATGTACTCTGTTCTGAAGTGTCATCTCTGATAGTACATATTCCTCACCCAGGACAACATTACACTCTCCCTTGTACTGTGAGAGAGATCTTTGAACTAAAAAAGTTCAAATGTGTGATTGTCAGAAACTCTACACACTGTGAGAAAAAACAAAACACTGAACCAAGACAAATAGCTAGATATTCCAAACTAGAAATACATCCCTATATGAATGATATAGACAAAGGAGGCAAAATGTTTTGAATGAACACAATCACTGCTTTATTCCTCTCTATAAGATGATGCCTGTTTAGGGACGCTGGGATCACCTCAGGGCCTGAGGAGTGTGGATTTTACATTCTGAGCAGCTCCAATTGTATTTAGGCTTTAACATCTTGCTGAAGGAAATATTCTGAATCATTTTTCATACCTCTGAGTCCTTTCTTGATGTTTCCTCAGCCTGAAATCATTTCTCCACCAACTCTGTCTGGACAGGTCCTGTTCACCTGTTCAGAAAAGAGTTAACCTACCAGGACTGAGCCTGCTTTCCTTTAGAAAGGCTGGATTTCAAGGTTAGCTCTCCACCCGCCTGTGGGAACATAGATTTTGGGAGAGCTCCCATCATTCCCTGATAAGTATGGCTCACTGTGCCTAAATGGTTTGTGCAAACAATATGCTTCCTGCTGAGCATCTGAGCATGCCTTCCTTTTGGGAGTCTGGCATTTTGATGTGCCAGGCAGAGGGTGCTTATGTGACCAACCCTCGATACAGTCCCTGGACGGTGTGTCTCTAATGAGCTTCCCTGACAGACAACATTTCACCTGTGTTGTCACAATTCCTGGCTGGAAGAATTATGTGTATCCTGTGTGACTCGCCTGGGAGAGGACTCTTGGAACATCGTGCCCGGTTTCCTCTGGGATTCACCCCATGCCCCCTTTCGCTTTGCTGTTCGTGTTTTGTATCCTCTCACCATAATAAATCACAGCCGTGGAAACAACTATATGCGAAGTCCTGTGAATCTGTCTAGTGAACCATAGAAACTAGGGATGGCCTTGGGGACCCTTGACACACTTCCCTGTATTCTCAGCTCAAATGTCACCTTCTCCCATTTCTCCCACCCTGAAAGAATCACACCCTCGACTGTTTTGAATAATCCAATTTATACTGCTTGCATGGCTTTTAAAGGACATATTACAGTTGCTGTTTCCATCTCCTGTAAGGACAGGAATCATGCTTTATTCATCTTTGTATTGCTGTGTTCTAGCACAGAGACTATAAACTAAATAATTGCTCAATAAATACTAGTTCAGTGGAATGGTCATCAGAGGTGCAACTTGTAAGAAGAGGGTCAAATACAATCACAGGAATAAAACCAAAAGCACAAATTTTGGCATCCTTATATTCTTAGTTTTTCTTGATAACTAAAGATATTTTTGCATAAGCCAACTATTTAGCATATAAACAGACTTTTGATTATAAAGCAAAACATGACAATATAATAAAGCACATATACTGTCCACACAAAAAGATCTAAATTTTGAATTTTATTTTCAGAATGGCATTTGTCATGATTTGTAACAAGCAAATAAAAATAACTGCCATTTTATTTCATATGCTTGATCTTCTCTGATTAGATGTGCATACTTTGCAAAGCACTGCCATTCTACATTTTCCCTTAAATTGATTACTTTTAAATCACTGTATGTTTCGAGAAAGACTGCTTTGCCATAGAGATGGTGACCGAAGTCATCAATAATCAAACTAATATAGGAAACAACTCAGAAAATCTTGTGGTGTTCATGTATGTAGTATTTTAAGATAGAATCTCAGCCAATTCATGAATAGTTCTGTCTTAAAACTTCGCTTCTTAAAAAATGTTGACAAATCAGCAATTACCCTATTAATGTTTCTGTTAAGCCCCTTGAACAGATTCTACAAATGGTCATTTTCCACAGATTTTTCATTCCTTTGAGTTAATCAGGTTTTAATAAGAAATACAGGTAGTTACTACCTGGAATCCTGTATCTGGTTAGAAGTGATTCATTCAACTACAAAAATAAAATTAAAATCTTTTCAGAAATGCAAATCAAAACCACAATGAGGTACCATTTCACGCCAGTCAGAATGGCTGTGATCCAAAAGTCTACAAGCAATAAATGCTGGAGAGGGTGTGCAGAAAAGGGAACCCTCTTACACTGTTGGTGGGAATGCGAACTAGTACAGCCACTATGGAGAACAGTGTGGAGATTCCTTAAAAAACTGGAAATAGAACTGCCTTATGACCCAGCAATCCCACTGCTGGGCATACACATCGAGGAAACCAGAATTGAAAGAGACACGTGTACCCCAATGTTCATCTCAGCACTGTTTATAATAGCCAGGACATGGAAGCAACCTAGATGTCCATCAGCAGATGAATGAATAAGAAAGCTGTGGTACATATACACAATGGAGTATTACTCAGCCATTAAAAAGAATACATTTGAATCAGTTCTAATGAGGTGGATGAAACTGGAGCCTATTATACAGAGTGAAGTAAGCCAGAAAAAAAAAAAAAAAAAAAAAACACCAATACAGTATACTAACGCATACATATGGAATTTAGAAAGATGGTAAGATAATCCTGTATGCGAGACAGCAAAAGAGACACAGATGTACATAACAGTCTTTTGGACTCTGTGGGAGAGGGAGAGGGTGGGATGATTTGGGGGAATGACATTGAAACATGTATAATAATCATACGTGAAATGAATCGCCAGTCCAAATTCGATGCATGATACTGGTTGATTGGGGCTGGTGCACTGGGACGACCCAGAGGGATGGTACGGGGAGGGAAGAGGGAGCAGGGCTCAGGATGGGGAACACATGTATACCTGTGGCGGATTCATGTTGCTGCTGCTACTGCTGCTAAGTCACTTCAGTCGTGTCCGAATCTGTGTGATCCCATAGACGGCAGCCACCAGGCTCCCCATCCCTGGGATTCTCCAGGCAAGAACACTGGAGTGGGTTGCCATTTCCTTCTCCAATGCAGGAAAGTGAAAAGTGAAAGTGAAGTCGCTCAGTCGTGTCTGACTCTTCGTGACCACATGGACTGCAGCCTACCAGGCTCCTCCATCCATGGGATTTTCCAGGCAAGAGTACTGGAGTGGGATGCCATTGCCTTCTCCAAGATTCATGTTGATGTATGGCAAAACCAATACAATATTGTAAGGTAATTAACCTCCAATTAAAATAAATAAATTTATATTAAAAAAATAAAATCTTTTCATCTCAGAAAGCTCTGAGATGAGAGATCCAATCACTTTGGTTTCTAGCACTGACTCAGTGAAACAGATTAATCAAAAAATTATACATATATATAAGGCAATGGCACCCCACTCCAGTACTCTTGCCTGGAAAATCCCATGGAAGGAGGAGCCTGTTAGGCTGCAATCCATGGGGTCGCTAAGAGTCGGACATGACTGAGTGACTTCACTTTCACTTTTCACTTTCATGCATTGGAGAAGGAAATGGCAACCCATTCCAGTGTTCTTGCCTGGAGAATCCCAGGGACAGGGGAGCCTGGTGGGCTGCTGTCTATGGGGTCACACAGAGTCGGACACAACTGAAGTGACTTAGCATAGCATATATATATATGGATCATGGAAAAAGCAAGAGAGTTCCAGAAAAACATCTATTTCTGCTTTATTGACTATGCCAAAGCCTTTGACTGTGTGGATCACAACAGACTGTAGAAAATTCTGAAAGAGATGGGAATAGCAGACCACCTGACCTGCCTCTTGAGAAACCTATATGTAGGTCAGGAAGCAACAGTTAGAACTGGACATGGAACAACAGACTGGTTGTAAATAGGAAAAGGAGTACATCAAGGCTGTATATTGTCACCCTACTTATTGAACTTCTATGCAGAGTACATCATGAGAAATGCTGGGCTGGAAGAAGCACTAGCTGGAATCAAGATTGCCGGGAGAAATATCAATAACCTCAGATATGCAGATGACACCACCCTTATGGCAGAAAGCGAAGAAGAACTAAAGAGCCTCTTGATGAAAGTGAATGAGGAGAGTGAAAAAGTTGGCTTAAAGCTCAACATTCAGAAAACTAAGATCATGGCATCTAGTCCCATCATTTCATGGGAAATAGATGCGGAAACAGTGGAAACAGTGGCTGACTTTATTTTGGGGGGGGCTCCAAAATCACTGCAGATGGTGATTGCAGCCATGAAATTAAAAGATGCTTACTCCTTGGAAGGAAAGTTATGACCAACCTAGATAGCATATTCAAAAGCAGAGACATTACTTTGCCAACAAAGGTCCGTCTAGTCAAGGCTATGGTTTTACCAGTGGTCATGTATGGATGTGAGAGTTGGACTGTGAGGAAAGATGAGAGCTGAAGAATTGATGCTTTTGAACTGTGGTGTTGGAGAAGACTCTTGAGAGTCCCTTGTACTGCAAGGAGATCCAACCAGTCCATTCTAAAGAAGATCAGTCCTGGGTGTTCACTGGAAGGACTGATGCTGAAGCTGAAACTCCAATACTTTGGCCACCTCATGTGAAGAGTTGACTCATTGGAAAAGACTCTGATGCTGGGAGGGATTGGGGCCAGGAAGAGAAGGGGACGACAGAGGATGAGATGGCTGGATGGCATCACCGATTCGATGGACTTGAGTTTGAGTGAACTCCGGGAGTTGGTGATGGACAGGGAGGCCTGGCATGCTCTGATTCATGGTGTCGCAAAGAGTCAGACATGACTGAGTGACTGAACTGAAATGAACTGAAGTGAACTGCACTGAATATATATATATATATATATATGTATATATGTTAAATTATTATTGTACTAATAGAAAAGGATATTTAGACATGCACAATATTATATTTTAAAAAGTAGTTCTTTGGTTTTTCCCCTATAAACATATGATCCCAAAGAAGTCTTCAAATTCTTTCACTCTCCTATGGTCAAAACAGTCAATAGCAAAGCACTGTCAAGTATATAAACACAGCTCTTTGCCTCAGCTCATGCTGACCAAATGCTCTTTTACTTTTTGTTTAAAAAGTCAGCAAAGATCAGAGAGGTTCCATCAATCCTAAAAGATCCAAGAGATACAGATAAGATGGCTTTGCACACTGAAATAAACCTGATATGCTCTGCACTATGTCAATGACCTAGGAAATAATAGATGTATGAGAAGTGTATTTTTGTCAAATAAACAACTTTTGTATTTCAGAGAGTAAATATGACAAGTACAGTGAACTATTTTGAATTTTTTTAATGATTTTCATTTATATTATCTTCAGGTCAAGGTACTTCAGTTCTGAATCAGTTCAAGGTACTGATCAGTTCTGAATTATGCAGACTATATTTGAATGCTGCAGTGATGCCAATAGAATGATCTATTATCCACAGATCAATGGGAAAAAGGATGGGTGCACTTGAAAATTAAAGAAGCTCATCTACTCTATTGTGTTGGTGGCCTAGTTCCAAATTAAAGATGTGAACATCCGTGCATTAATATCAGAGCCAGGTTTTAAAGACAATCAGGCCAAAGTTGAGTTCAATTTAAGGGCTCTTTTGATTATTTGCTTACAGTGTCAAGCTAACTTTAAAATGCATTAACAGCTCCAATGGCCATGGTCAACACATTGAAAACTTTGAACCTTTATGGTCTGCCTCTTCTACCCCATGACTCCCAATGCAAGGCATGGATTGTGTTGGCTTAATTTTGCCTGATTGGTAGGTTGCCAAAAAAAAAGAGAGAGAAGCTAAATAAATGGCTCATAAATGTTCAGTTTTTATGGAAATACAGTTTATATCCATATATGCAATCACATACTTTTTTATGAATATACTTCTTTATTTTTGAGTCTTTTCCTTTATTTACAGTGTATAACAAGCTTGGAGTTTATTATACACTAGTATTAATAATTTCCAACCTTGTTTTTTTAAGCTAATTTTTATTGGAGTATAATTGCTTTACAATGTTGTGTTAGTTTCTATGGTACAGCAAAGTGAATCAGCTATTCGTATACATACATCCTCTCTTTTTTGGATTTCCTTTCCATTTAGGTCACCACAGAGCATTAAGTAGAGTTCCCTGTGCTATACATTAGGTTCCGGAATATACTGCTTTGCAGAAGTTTATCTTCCAATTTAATGCATAGCTTCAGTAGAGATTGACATGAGATTGTCAAGGAAGAAGGAGATGCTAGCCTCTCAACTAAATATTAAACAGAGGTGAGTGGTATGGCATGTCACTAAGAGTTTGCTCTCATATTTAAAATACTTGCTTTGTGTAACTAATAAATGAGACTATATTGATTTCTTAAAGGGAAAAGCATCCTTCTTTTATTAAGTACCTTCCATGCACCAGGCAGTCTACCCATCAAATTTACTTATATTTGTTCATTTTAATCCCCCCAGCAACCCTATGAGATGATGCTGAAATTGGGAATGAAGGATTAAGAAACCAGCCCATGTTTCTTATATTGGTATGTAGTCAAGCTGTTGTAGTAATAGCTTCCAATCTGTCCATGCCTCTCGGTATACTTAGTTTTTGGTAGCAATCTTCACTCTGTCTGTGGGCTTGGCAATGAGACCAATGGGACAACAGCAGAGACTTGAAAAATGCATGTGTTTTTGGACTCAGCCTCCTTTAACGATCTAGGGATCCTGGCCACACCACTATCTGACAAAGTTCAGGTCAGCCTGCTAAAAAGTAGAAGACCACATGGAGCAGAGATAGGCGATACCAGCAAGAGTCTCCCTAGGTCACTGTACCCCACCCAACCTGACAGCTCCTTCCAGACACATATGTGAACCCTAGCTCAGATCAGGTGGGTTTGGCCTAGACCAGAAGAACCACCTAGTAGAACCCAGCCCCAATTGCCTTCCTACAGAATTATGAGCTAAATAAATAGCTACTATTTTAAGCCACTAAGTTGTAGGGTTCTTTGTTACATGGGAAAAGCTAACTGATTCAGTGAGCTGAGCTCTGTATCCATGCCTTTCTGTCTCTGAAAGGCCATGTTCACAACATAAATAAGAGAAGTGAGGTGCTAGAGCTCTTGATTAAATTATGTGAAATTATACTGAAGAAAGCCCAGGTCAGGTCCCAAAGCAAGCAGCACAAATCAGAGTTAAAGTCACAGTAATTTGTTCCCTGTGATCTGAATGGCCAAAAAGATGTGCTCAAATCCCAAATGTTGCTTTCTGTGCAAATGACACCAGACTGCCTGAATTTTATGATTCTAATCCAATTGGGCTATGAGATACGGACCTACATTTATATGCATAAATATTTTTGTTTCGGCTCCCAAGCATCTCAAAGAAAATACTCTTGATACTTGAGGGGATTCCATGTTGGAACAAATGAATAGCAGCCTCACTTTATGCATTTTCACCATGGTAAAGTCTTTCCATGCTGATAATCTCATTGTGCAATGTGAATTATTCAGAATATAAATCTGCTTTCTTTTTGCACCTAGGGGACAATAAATTTGACAATGGAGATAGATTTGAAGTATAAATCATGCTGGAGACTTCATGAATATTCAAATTAAATCAGGTCTGGTTCTGAACCCCACACTCCTGCTCACAGCGTAAATCACTGTGTATGTTGCTCAAGAGGTCACCCCAAACGGGCTTTAGTAATGCTTTTTTCCCTTGGAAAATGCAATTAATTACAATTGTTTGCCCCTAAGGTTTCACTTTCAAATTGTTTATTTTCTGGTGTCACTGATGAGCTGACTGGGAAAATGAAACACTTCAGTTTAATTACCAGCTGCAATTACAGCTCGTGTAAAGGTACTTCATCTTATATTTTTTATAATTGTCTATTCTTATGATATAATATGCAGTTATATTTGCCACCTTTCAAAACACTAACAATGTCACTCCATTTCCAAGAAAAAATTAACATGAGATGACTCTAAAATGACTTTGATGTGGCTTGGAGATATTTAAACACAGGGGTAGGTTCTATTTCATCCAAGTTCATTCAGTTTCTTGGACTTCAATATAGAAAGATAATGAAGATGAGAAAAGAAGAAAACATAGTCGATAACTTTATTAAGGTGAAACTTCATTTTAGAATAGAGGTGATGTGAAAGCTGAAAGAACTGTTTCGTTCAGATATAAGTGGATAGGAGTTTACATCCAGCTTTTTTCCCTTACCAGATGCGTGACTAAGGTCATTTTCACTTTTCTAATTTTATTGCCTATTTGGTTCATCTTTCTAGTTGTACTTACAAAAGAAAGCAATGCTGGTTCCTAACAGGGGCTGTTGTGAGGATTAAGATAATTGATGTTGACTGTCATAATTCTTGGTATAAAGTAGAGACTCAACAAACTTAAGTACCTTACTCAACCCTTCAAGTTCCTTATATTGTGCATACCAGATTGCCTGATATGTTGGTAACTGTGGGTTGTGGAGCCATACTTTCCAGATTCAAATCCTGACCATACTACTACTATTTTGGAATCTCCAGCATGTCACTAAACCCCTCTGAGCCTCTTTATTTTCACCTGTGACATGGAGCAATAGTATAATCTACCTAATAGGGTCATTCTTAAGACTTACACAACCTAGGTCTTGTAAAAATGCAGGAAAATGTGCCTAGCATAGTAAGTTGACAAGAAATCAAGATGACTGGTGGCAAAACAGCAGTGTTTTTGTTTTAAATGTAAGAGAACCCTCTAAAGAAGCCTCTGATCACACCTTTGTCACATTTTTAATTTGGGGAGCAAAGTACTTTAATCCTAAAAACAGGATACAGAATAAAGTGCAAAATGTAGAAAATGACTGTATCTTGTATTGTACATTCTTTTATCTCATAATTTTTGATCTGAAATAATAGATACAGTCTCTGGATTTTGCTTCTGGATTGTTACTTACTGGGTACTACAATGTTTTTGAATGTTTGGCCAAGGGGCTGTGAACAAGCATGAAATCCATATTAGTGTCAAAACAGATCTGTGTTTCGTTATTGTTTGCCGCTTTGATATACAGCTTGAAGACATGGACTTTGTACAGCTGTCACAACAGGAAACGTGAACAGTTTTATGTATGTTGTTGATGTAAGATAACCCAGCACATACAATGGAAAGATAAAATCCTAAACATACCAGTACATCAAAAATAAAATATGAATGGAAGTCCATCATAACGTCAACATGGTTTTACTCAACCAGTAATGCAGCATGAATAGAAGATATTTGCAACTGGATCATTTTGCACTGATAGGTTTGCAATTCAAAGTATGTCATTTGATCTTTTATTGGTTGATGCAGGGCTATTCCAGAAGTCCATTCCACGAGGTCATCTGGACTCCAGACTTGAGTAGAACTAAAGGTGATAACATTCCACCTTGTCTCACTAGTTCTTAAAAGAGCATCATCCCAATAGAATGACAAACAAAAAATTCATGCTGGTTTCCCACCCTCTTGGCAGGGAGTAGGGGTGAGGGGCTGTGCTGTGATATTTCCAGAGCTGGATTTAACACGTGTAAGCAGTTTTTGTGTCAACTGTGCTTTTAAACTCACTACTAGAGTCATCAATATACCCTTAGCTATGTCCATACAGACATATAAGGATACAAAATCTTCAAGGTAGAAACAGAATATGTAACTGATCAGCAATGCCCTTTAAAAGAGTAAAAAAGAAAAACGCAATTTTAAGCACATTTTTCATGGTTATGGCAAGCTATCTTAGTAGTCAAATGACAAGATGATATTTTGTTTTTAGCACACTGAATTGCATATAGATATGAACTCAGAGGAACTTTTAAGAAGTGTTCAAGCTTCACTTGCGACCCTGAAAGAAAGGTTTTCCTGAGGAACTTCTGCAAGTAGAGAAACAGCTCTGTGCTTTACGGGTGAGGGGAATGACTATTAGGTTGGTGCAAAAGTAATTGCGGTTTTGCACTGTTGAACTTTGCTGTTTGATATTGGAATACCTTCTTAAATAAATGTGGTTATGTCATACATCATTTTAATGCACATTTCTTGCTTTATGCTTTTTATTTTTTGCTAGTGACATTACTTGCTGTTTATTGTATTGGAGGCTATGGAAATGATGTTAGACAAAAAGCAAATTGGAGCAATTTTCTTATTCGAGTTCAAAATGTGTTGCAAAGCAGTGAAAACAACTTGCAACATCAACAACGCATTTGGCCCAGGAACTGCTAATGAACATACAGTGCAGTGGTCGTTCAAGAAGTTTTACAAAGGAGATGAGAGTCTTGAACATGAGGAGTGTAGTGGCCGGCCATGGGAAGTTGACAATGACCAACTAAGAGGATCATCGAAGCTGGTCCTCTTATAATTACATGAGAAGCTGCTGAAGAACTCAATGTTGACCATTCTATGGTCATTTGGCATTTGAAACTAACTGGAAAGGTGAAAGACCTTGATAAGTGGGTGCCTCATGAGCTGACTGAAAATCAAAAAAGCCATCGTTTTGAACTGTCATCTTCTCTTATTCTACATGACAACAATGAACACTTTCTGGATTGGATTGTGTCGAGCCTCGAAAAGTGGATTTTATGCAACAACTGGTGATGACCAGCTCAGTGGTGGGACTGAGAAGAAACTCCAAATCGCTCCCAAAGCCAAACTTGCACCAGAAAAAAGGTCATGGTCACTGTTAGGTGGTCTGCTGCTGGTCTGATCCATTACAGCTTTCTGAATCCCAGTGAAACCATTACCTCTAGGAAATATGCTCAGCAAATCGATGAGATGCACTGAAAACTGTAATGCCTGCAGCTGGCATTGGTCAACAAAGGGCCCAATTCTTCTCTACAACAATGCCCCACCACATGTCACATAATGAATGCTTCAAAAGTTGAACAAATTGGAATGTGAAGTTTTGCCTCATCCACTATATTCACCTGACCTCTCACCAACTGACTACCACTTCTTCAAGCATCTCGACAACTTTTTGCAGGGAAAATGCTTCCATAGCCAGCAGGAGGCAGAAAATGCTTTCCAAGAGTTCACTGAATCCCAAAGCATGGATTTGTACACTACAGGAATAAACCACCTTCTTTCTCATTGGCAAAAATGTGTTGATTGTAATGGTTCCTAGTTTGATTAATAAAAATGTGTTTGAGCCTAATTATAATGATTTAAAATTCATGGTACAAAGCTGCAATTATGTTTGCACCAATCTAATTAGAAGGCCAGTCATAGAAGTAGTTTTACCATGTTGGGAAGCTAGAAAGGATGTGCACCATGTATTGTGAGGCAGCTAGATTTCAGATGTAGGTAAAAGATATTCCTTAAAAAAGAATGACTGCTGTAGCCACATAATTGAAGGAATTTTGTGAGGAAGAAGCATTAGACTCAATCCAAACCTGCTGCTGCTGCTGCTAAGTCGCTTCAGTCGTGTCGGACTCTGTGCAACCCCATAGACGGCAGTCCACCAGGCTTCCCCGTCCCTGGGATTCTCCAGGCAAGAACACTGAAGTGGGTTGCCATTTCCTTCTCCAATGCATGAAAATGAAAAGTGAAAGTGAAGTCGCTCAGTTGTGTCTGACTCTAGCGACCCCATGGATTGCAGCCTACCAGGCTACTCTGTCCATGAGATTTTCTAGGCAAAAGTACTGGAGTGGGGTGTCATTGCCTTCTCCGAATCCAAACCTAGCCAGTCCTATACCCTGCCCATGGCAGGCGGGCATCACTAATAGATCACAGCGGTTCTCCCTGATGAGAAATACCTTAGAATTGTTCCTAACACTCCAGCCAGCTATTCCTAGTGGGACTTTTCTCAAGAGACAAAATTTATATTTGTCATCTCAGAAATAAGCACAATTCCTGAGGTGAGCTCCAAATAGAATAAACACAATTGTCCCAGAGGCAGATTTTATATAAGTTTCTAAATTTAAAAGTGTTCAAAGTAGAACATTATCCCTAAAATCTCTGGGAAGTGTTTGAGGACATTCTGGGAAAGTGCACTATAGGTGATTCATATAAGAAGGTGTGATACTGCAAGACCACTTAGGCAACCTTCAGCTCCACAGCTGAGAACCTAAGTGTGGGTCAGAATAACCAGGATCTAAAAATAAAAATAGATCAGTTCAGTTCAGTTCAGTCGCTCAGTCGTATCTGACTCTTTGCGACCCCATGAATTGCAGCACGCCAGGCCTCCCTGTCCATCACAAACTCCCAGAGTTTATCCAGACTCAAATCCATTGAGTCAGTGATGCCATCCAATCATCTCATTCTTTGTCGTCTCCTTCTCCTACTGCCTTCAATCTTTCCCAAAATCAGGGTCTTTTCAAATGAATTCGCTCTTTGCATTAGGTGGCCAAAATATTGGGAGTTTCAGCTTCAACATTAGTCCTTCCAGTGAACACCCAGGACTGATCTCCTTTAGGATGGATTGGTTGGATCTCCTTGCAGTCCAAGGGACTCTCAAGAGTCTTCTCCAACACCACAGTTCAAAAGCATCAATTCTTTGCTGCTCAGATTTCTCTATAGTCCAACTCTCACATCCATACATAACCACTGGAAAAACATAGCCTTGAATAGATGGACCTTTGTGGACAAAGTAATGTCTCTGCTTTTTAATATGCTGTCTAGGTTGGTCATAACTTTCCTTCCAAGGAGTAAGCGTCTTTTAATTTCATGGCTGCAATCACCATCTGTAGTGATTTTGGAGCCCCCAAAATAAAGTCTAACACTGTTTCCACTGTTTCCCCATCTATTTCCCATGAAGTGATGGGACAAGATGCCATGGTCTTCATTTTCTGAATGTTGAGCTTTAAGCCAACTTTTTCGCTTTCCTCTTTCACTTTCATCAAGAGGCTTTCTGCCTCTTCACTTTCTGCCATAAGGGTGGTGTCATCTGCATATCTGAGGTTATTGATATTTCTCCTGGCAATCTTGATTCCAGCTTGTGCTTCATCCAGCCCAGGGTTTCTCATGCCCCCTACTACATATGATGAAAATCTGATCACTGTACAAATACAATTAGTTTTCATTTTCTGCCTCTTTAATTCAGCAAGGAAGAATGAAGACTATCATACCTATTTATCATCCATTTATATCTATTTATCATCCATTTTATCACATATATGTGCATGTATGTGGGCACATATGCATATATGCACCTATATACTCTGAACTTTATATTTTTATCTTATCATATAAGATAATTCTGGGAGAATTTATGGGGTTGAATTTTTTTAGTCTATACCAATAGAATCATTACTTTATATCTGAAGATATTTTTATTAGACCTAGTACCTTAAATATACATTTTATTTTTTTCTTGATATTTGTACTTTAAACTAGCAAGAGGGCAATGGGGGTATTTGTGTGTGTGTGTGTGTGTGTGTGTATCCTATTCCATCAGCAACCATGACAGCATTTTTAATGTTTGAGCTTCTCCCCCACCATTTATTAATGAATAACATCTTGTTCAATGTCACAGGTTTGAGCAGCATGCATCAAACATTTGTAAAAATCCTTTATCCCCGACAGTGAACATCAAAGCCAACAGATACGCATTAAGGAAGAATCCAGGCAGGACTTTAAACAATGAACAGATATAGAAGGAAAAGTGATATGTAACAATGTGCCTGTGTAAGCACATATGTGTGCACACTTGCTTGCCAAAAAAGTGACAGTGGGTATTTGCTGAAGAAATAAGAGCAGGGTGGGAGAGCTTGTGAGGCATTGAGAAGTGAGTCCTGAACTATATGAGCACATTTTCCTTTTACCAGTCAGTCAGTGGCAGGTGATATTTGCTACTCCTTTGATTTGATCATATGCTGCCTAACAAGAGATATTTAATTTTATACATGAAATATTCAATTTCCTTTGTAGTAGAAAGTCAGGGATGTTCATAAAGCTTTCTCTTTCCAACTCTCCTTTTTTACCTCTAGTTGGCTACTCACATCCTCAAGTTTCAGTTCAGTTCAGTTCAGTCATCTCCGACTCTTTGCGACCCCATGAATTGCAGCACGCCAGTCCTCCCTGTCCATCACCAATTCCCAGAGTCCACCCAAACCCAGGTCCATCGAGCCGGCAATGCCATCCAGCCATCTCATCCTCTGTCGTCCCCTTCTTCTCCTGCCCCCAATCCCTCCCAGCATCAGAGTCTTTTCCAATGAGTTAACTCTTCGCATGAGGTGGCCACAGTACTGGACTTTCAGCTTTAGCATCAGTCCTTCCAAAGAACACCCAGGACTGATCTCCTTTAGGATGGACTGGTTGGATCTCCTTGCTGTCCAAGGGACTCTCAAGAGTCTTCTCCAACACCACAGTTCAAAAGCATCAATTCTTCGGCACTCAGCTTTCTTCACAGTCCAGCTCTCACATCCATACATGACAACTGGAAACACCATAGTCTTGACTAGATGGACCTTTGTTGGCAAAGTAATGTCTCTGCTTTTTAATATACTGTCTAGGTTGGTCATAAGTTTCCTTCCAAGGAGTAAGCATCTTTTAATTTCATGGCTGCAATCACCATCTGTAGTGATTTTGGAACCCAAAAAAATAAAGTCTGACACTGTTTCCACTGTTTCCCCATCTATTTCCCATGAAGTGATGGGACTGGATGCCATGATCTTCATTTTCTGAATGTTGAGCTTTAAGCCAACATTTTCTGCTCTCCTCTTTCACTTTCATCAAGAGGCTTTCTAGTTCCTCTTCACTTTCTGCCATAAGGGTGGTGTCACCTGCATATCTGAGGTTATTGATATTTCTCCCAGCAATCTTGATTCTTACTTGTGCTTCTTCCAGCCCAGTGTTTTGTAGGTGACTATTCCTTCTTTCTTCAAACTGAAAACAGGGCTTGTATTTGATGGCTTGGATATGATAGGCAGGAAAGAAATAATTACTTGTTAACTGTTTTCCTTTATATAAGGATGCTAGATATTCTCGAGTGCAGAGATAATATAGGTATTTTATTTGTAAGGCAGATAGAGTATGGCTTTCATTTCATCCTTTATAATCCCATTCTTTTCAATGGCACACATTAAATCATTCCTACCAAATATACCTAGAGTACGATGTTTTCTCAGTCCTTTCAAACAATCTAAGAGAAACAGAATCATTTCTTTTTGTCTCATGACCATGTCTTATTTCTTCTGCTACTTTAGATTCACATACCCTCGTAGTTGTGATGCTGGTTCCTGATAATGTCATCAGTGGTTCTACAGATTGACAACATGACAAAAAAGAAAAAAAATCTATATGAACAATGACTAAAACTGTGAACTACCATAAATTTAATCCTTTATGTATATTAATCATAATCAGAAATACACACGAGGTTATTAATACTCATAAAATAAAACTAGAGGGCACACATATTGGAACATAATATCCCTGGAGGCTGAGATAAAAGATTTTTAAGTAGATAATGTTGGAAAGGGAGGGGAAAGGTGACTGTTTTATCACTGTTTCTGACAAAGTATATACTTTCTTTCTTCCTTAGAACTAAAGGCTCTCCACTTTCAAGACTTAAAAGTATGCTCCTTTAGGTCAGTTTAATACTTTTACTACAAAACTAAATTTCCCTCTAAAAAGAGTAAAATATTTGGGTCATACCTAAACTAGAACTATTTGAGGCTTAGTCTTAACAAACTCCAAATTCCTTCACACAGTATTGAAGATGCCTCATAATCTGGTTCGTGTCTATTTTCCTACTGTCATTTGTCATCACGTTCATATTAAATTGTAAGACATCTTCCAAATAACCTGCCATTTTGTACAGCCCAAAGATTTTGCACATCCTTTTGCTTCTTCCTGGGATTTCATTCCTTTTTTTTTTTTTGTCTTCTGGTAGAGTCGGACACGACTGAGCGACTTCACTTTCACTTTTCACTTTCATGCACTGGAGAAGGAAATGGCAACCCACTCCAGTGTTCTTGCCTGGAGAATCCCAGGGATGGGGGAGCCTGGTGGGCTGCCGTCTATGGGGTCGCACAGAGTCGGACACGACTGAAGCGCCTTAGCAGCAGCAGCAGTTTCTATTTATCCTTTGAGACCCTTCTCTTTCAGAAAATGTAAGTGCTGCTTCTTACATTCTTAGAGAAGTACTGCTTCTCTAAGCTGAGCTCCATGGGAGATTAATTCCCTAGAATTGGAGGGCAAGAACTACACCTTATTCACCTTTTTGTTTTTAGCAGTTTGTTCTTCCTTTCCTTAGTCTACTCATTGTATCTGGTTTGCTCACATGACATCTTAGCAGGAGCATGTACAAACGCAATTGAACAACAGCATTTTGCAAGCCAATAAATATTTATGTTCCATGTACTACCCATGGAAATTACAATAGTGAATAAGAGCAACAGGGTCCTCAGTCTCCAGAGACATTGTCTCTAATTTTTCTCATGAATTCTAATTTAGAAGCATTATATCTTATTCCATTCTTCACTGGCTCTCAGGCCCACTTTCAAAACCCATCTCCTAAAGCCTGATTCATATTGTCCTTGCTTTGAGAATGCAAATGGCTAAAGGACGTTTCTAGCCTTGTAGCCTGAAATTCTTCTGAATATGATTTAGTCTCTCTGCTACTTGAGAAGTAGAGGTATGGACATAAGGAGCTCCCAGCTTCTGCTCTTTAGAATCTGTATTCACTGGGTCAACCCCATTCAACTGTCTCTTCAAAGAGTCTGAGAGTTGGTTAATGGGGAATCAATACTTGTTGAAGGATGGGAAAATAAGAAAGTACATGTAAAGAATAAATATTATTTGAAATATTAGTATAATTAGGATGTTGTTTAGTCGCTAAGTTGTGTCTGACTCCTTGAGACCCCATATGGACTGTAGCTGCCAGGCTCCTCTGTCCATGGGATTTCCCAGGCAAGACTACTGCAGTGGGTTGCCATTTCCTCCTCCAGGGGATCTTCCTGACTCAGGGATTGAACCCATATCTCTTGAGTCTCCTGCATTGGCAGGTGGATGCTTTACCACTGAGTCAACTGGGAAGCCCATAATTAGGATAAAGTGTTGAATTATATGGAAATTTGCATATGATCACCCAATAGAACTATGGTGGGCTTCATAATGACTCAGTGAAACTTTTATCAGTGTCACTTATTCTCATCATTATTGTTTAAATGTGTCAACTATTCTATTTCAGTTTAAGGCAGGGTAGATGATTAGATTATTTCTTTTTCTAATTCTGGCTAATGTCTAAGAGGTTATGAATGATATGCAAAGGTACAGGGATATTTTATCCCTCAAATTTATTCATTGGTTTAACAAACCCTAAGTTCAGAATAATTGAATTGAAATGTCAAATTCAAAATCAAATGTCAGAGGACTTTTTCAGTAAGCCTTCCTGTACTGGATTATTTTCCACATATGAATCTCAAAAGACAGCTAATTTAGCCTAAAAAGACTCTTATATTGTAATGGGAATTGAAGTTAAATGACTGAACCTTTGTAAATTATATTAAGGAAAATGCAGTTTTTGAAAGTCCATTTTGCCACTGCTATGCACAATGTTTGGAAACTATAGCAAAGTACATTATTCTCAGAATAAGGATTAGACACTGTCAATAAAAATTCTTCCAGATTAGATTGGTCCAGACACAATCTTTGGTACTTTCTAGATCATGTTTTTCTATATAGTATTTTACTCAATTCTGACTACAACACTGTGAAGTAGGACAAATACTATTAATTCCATTTCAGAAATAAAGTTCAGACAAATTAATAAAACCAAAAATGGGTAGACTTGGAATTTGAAGTCACATGCCTTTAACACACCATCCATTCTTAAGCTGTTTGGTAGTCACTGCCTTATGGATACGAGGTCTCCTTTAGACAAAAATAAAATGCTACAAAGAGCTCATTCTCAATACAAATAATTAAAAATTTTATTCATGTAACATCTTTAGCACCTACTGTGGTCAAGAAGGTGTGGGGTGGCAGAGTTGGACATGAGTGAGCAAGTAAGCACAGCACAGCACAGCGGTCAAGCACAGAGGCAGGCAGTAGATTACTGAAGATGAGTGAACATGAACCTTCTCCCCAGGGCCTTAGAGTCTAACAGAATAAAATACTTTTAATAATATGGATAGTATTATCTAGGTAGATAAGATATTTTAAATTGAAATCTTCCATATCATGGGACATAAAAGGGAAGGACTCATGATAGTGCTATGGAGGGTAAATTGATAAAGGCCACAAGAAATGAGAAGATATAAGCCTATTCTTTAAATCCTTCTTTTTATCTTTTACAAGTTTGACATATTTAGTATTTTTAATTAAAGAAAAAGAAAAAAAAAACTCAATGGATATTTCTCTGTGTAGAGAACAGCTAATGCTTGGAACTCTGGGATCAATGACCATATCATTTAATAAGTATTTTCTTAAATAAAAATAAACTTAGCTCTTTCAGACATAGTATCTTTAAACATCCCATGCCCATGGCAAAACTTAAAGCCTGTGCAAGGTGGAAGAACTAAATTCAAACAAAATAGAATGTGTTGAAGCTGGTAAGATGGACTTCAAACACTGTGTTAGATGGAAAAGCAATAAAGAATGTTTTAGATGCTCCTAAAAAGTCAACAGGTAATGATATATGTAATATAGGCTTTATTAGAAGAAAGCTACTTCTATCCTATTTCAAAAATTAACTTGCCATAATATCATCCGTGTTATAGCTCCAAAGAGCCTATATGGTGCATACTGGATAGAATTTTATAACATGCATATGACTATAAAGTAATTTAATTATAGTGATTCTGAAAAATGTCCATCAAGATATATATATATATATATATATATATATATATATATAGCCTGGAATGAAAAAGCCATAATCTTACAGATAAAAATGGGCATCTCACAACAAACACCTGATTTCCATTTCACATACATGTCCAATCCTGATTCTCAGTCACATAATCAGATCCAAACTTGCCAATCTTCAGTAACAGCTCTCTCACATACACATTCTGTCAGCAAATCCTGTTTGTTCCATTATCAAAATATATTCAGAAATTATCAACACCTACCACTTTCACCTTAGCCTTGGGCACCATTATCTCCTTCCTAATTTGTTGCCTCTTCATGGGACTTCAGCTTCTAATCCTATCCCACCCAATGATCTATTTTCTAAACATTAGTCAGAGTGGCCTATTAAAACATGAATCAATTCATATCTCCCCTGTTCTCAAAACTTCCAGTGTTTTCCCATATCCCTCAGCTCATGATCTACCCTTGGTCACCTCTGACTCACCTCTGCACTCACTCTCTTTGCCTCTCATGGACTTTCCTCCAGTTACAATGTCTTCTTCTGGCCTTTGGGCCTTTGCAACATCTTGTTGCCTTTGGAATCATTTATCCCAGAGATAAGCAAATGGTAGCTAAGATCAGGGCTAGGTTCACGTTATGTAAGGTCTGGGGCTCATACATTTTAGGGTATTTTTTAAAAAGAAAGAATATGACATTTCATATACAAAATTCAATAGAGGGCCTCAGAAGAGGTACATATAAGTGAGGGAACTAAACTTTTAGCTTTATTATCCTCAAAGTGAATCTACCACACATATAATACTATACACTATGCACTATTTGAACTACTTTAATATACTATGTTATTATAGTGGTATATATAAAATAGATAACTAATTAGAATCTATTGTGTAGCAAAAGAGTGTCATTGTCTTTAGTGGATGGGGAAGCATTCCATTATTTTTTTCATAATGTGTTTTTATTTATCCCTTTATTGCATAGATCTTTAAAAGCCAACTGTAATTGGCTAGTTTTTTCTATCTTTTGTCTTCCTCCAGTATCCAACTTGCTCCTGTTAAGTGGAACACAGCTGGTAATGTGGTCCCACCTCAAAGGAAAGATGAGTTCTAAACCAGGACAGAAAATCACAACTGATTCAAATATCCTTTCCAGGTCATGCACTTAACCCTCTCATTTAATTTCCCTTCACTGAGACACTTCCTTTTTCAAGACTGCAAACATAACCTGCACCTGCAATTACCTGAACAGAAATTAGTCTTGTACTTTCTTCCTCAGGAACAAAGAAGCGTTCAAGTGTTTAGCTGACTAAATGCCAACCTTTGTAGACATGATTTTGAATTGGATTGGAACCCAAATGTAATTAAATGCATAAAAGGAACTACCCTTGGAAGTGATCTCTCTTTGGAAACATCTCAGCACCTAGTATAAATCAGGTCATTTAACTTACTATAAAACATCTAGGGATTGACAATGTAAAACTGCAGTTCTCAAGGTGGGTGATGCTAATAATGATTGGACTCTATATGGGAACATCATTTTTCTGACTCAGTAGAGATTTCCTGGCTATCTACAGTGCTTGACTTTACTCATTAATTGATTTAAATAATTGATGTGCTTAGTCACCCAGTTGTCTCCGACTCTTGCAATCCCGTGGACTGTAGCTCACGAGGGTCCTCTGTCCATGGGATTCTCCAGGTAAGAATACTGGAGCGGGTTGTGATTTTCTTCTCCAGGGGAGCTTCCCAACCCAGGGATTGAACTGGCGTCTCCTGCATTAGCAGGCAGGTTCTCTACCACTGAGCCACCAGGGAAGTCCTAAGCAATTGATAGTAGCTATTGAAAATCAGGACCATGACACCCAACAAAAGAAAAGAGACAGAGGGCTTAAGTTGTAGCCACTTACAGAAAACTTAAGTTACCCCTGCCTCAGAATTACCTAGTGGGGTATTCAAAATGTAGCATCCCCAGGCTTCCCTGGTGGCTTAGTGGTAAAGAATCCACTTGCCAATGCAGGAGGCACAGGTTCTATCCTTGATCTGGGAAGATCCCACATGCCGTGGAGCAACTAAGCCACCACAACTATTGAGCCTGAGCTCTAGAGCTGGGGAGCTGCAACTACTGAAGCCTGTGATCTCCATAGACGGTGCTCTGCAACAAGAGAAGGCACCACAATGAAATGCCTGCACATCGCAACTAGAGTAGCTGCTACTCGCAGCAAGTAGAGAAAAGCCCATGCAGCAATGAAGATCCAATACGGTAAAAAATAAATTAATAAAAACAGAGCTGCATTTAAAAAAAATGCAGAGTCTCAGGTTTCCCACATTATGGAATCTGAATCTCCAGGGAGTGTAGGACCAGGAATACATATTTTTCAGAATTGCTTCTGGTGATATGTATGTATTTTAAGGTTTGAGAACTGATGAAAGTCATAAGGATATTGGTTATCTGCGGAAGTGAGAAAAAGAAGGAAGGCTGAGTACACACACACACACACATACACACACTCACACACCCTTCCACAACAAATTTTACCAATATCAAATTTTTGAGTAGGACTAGGTGGCGCTAGTGTTAAAGAACCCCTGCCTGCTAATATAAGAGACTTAAGAGACCTGGGTTCGATCCCTGAGTCGGGAAGATCCCCTGGAGCAGGGCATGGCAACCCACTCCAATATTCTTGCCTGAAGAATCCTATGGACAGAGGAGCCTGGCAGGCTATGGGCCATAGAGTCCCAAAGAGTCGGACACAATTGAAGTGACTTAGCATGCATGCATGCAGCTATCACCATGGGAGAAATATTGACTGTACTTTAGAGCAGCTGTTCTTCAGAGGGAAGAAAAAATCAAATAAGAGAACTTAAATGACAGTGAATGAAATCAAATTCCTGAATTTTTAAATTTCAAATGATACATTAAGGCATTTGCATGGAGAAACAATGCTTCCATGAATATGGAGTCACGACACCTCAATATCCATCATTGTTTTAAGTTCTATGTTGGAAATATGTTTTCCAGGAGGCTGGAATATATTTTTAAGACTCAGACCTTTTAAAAAGGGATGATTTTATAGACAGTCTTATTTGCCTCTCCAACTTCAATTTTCACTCTTCAAGACATTGGTCTTGGTTATGAAGTGAAAACAAGATATACAACTTCAGTTCCCTCAAAGAGAATATTCTAGCTTTCTTAAAAAGAACTTGTGATAAACATTTTAAGTACTTTGTGATAACTACTATCACTCTGAATATTATTTACCAAAGTACACTAATACAAGCTGGAATCAAGATTGCTGGGAAAAATATCAACAACCTCAGATATGCAGATGACACCACCCTTATGGCAGAAAGCGAAGAAGAACTAAAGAGCCTCTTGATGAAAGTGAAAGAGGAGAGTGAAAAAGTTGGCTTAAAATTCAACATTCAGAAAACTAAAATCATGGCATCTGGTCCCATCACTTCATGACAAATAGATAGGGAAACAATGGAAACAGTGAGAGACTTTATTTTTTTGAGCTCCAAAATCACTGCAGATGGTGACTACAGCCATGAAATTAAAAGACACTTGCTCCTTGGAAGAAAAGCTGTGACCAACCTAGACAGCATATTAAAAAGCAGAGACATTACTTTGCCAACAAAGATCCACCTAGTCAAAGCTATGGTTTTTCCAGTAGTCATGTATGGATGTGAGAGCTGGACTGTGAAGAAAGCTGAGCGCAGAAGAATTGATGCTTTTGAACTGTGGTGTTGGAGAAGACTCTTGAGAGTCCCTTGGACAGCAAGGAGATCCAACCAGTCCATCCTAAAGGAAATCAGTCCTGAATATTCACTGAAAGGACTGATGTTGAAGCTGAAACTCCAATACTTCGGCCACCTGATGTGACGAACTGACTCATTTGAAAAGACCCTGATGCTGGGAAAGATTGAAGGTGTGAGAAGGGGACAACAGAGGATGAGATGGTTGGATGGCATCACTGACTCGATGGACATGAGTTTGAGCAAGCTTAAGGAGTTGGTGATGGACAGGAAGGCCTGTCATGCTGCAGTCCATGGGGTCACAAAGAGTCAGACACAACTGAGAGACTGAAGTGAAGTGAAGTCACTCAGTCATGTCTGACTCTTTGCGACCCCATGGACTGTAGCCTACCAGGTTTGTCTGTCCATGGGATTTTTCATTCAAGAATACTGGAGTGGGTCTCCATTTCCTTCTCCAGGAGATCTTCCCGACCCAGGGATTGAACCAGGGTCTCCCACATTGTAGGCAGATGCTTTACCACCTGAGCCACCAGGGAAGGAGAATGAACTGAACTGAAACTGAACACTAATAGCATCAGAATTTATTCAGGTGTTTCTCTGCCCATACAGAATGGTCTATGCTTCTTGATAGCTTACAGCCACCTTCTGATTAGTTTATTCTAATCTCATATATTATAGTAATCAATGTAATATGGTTCATTAAATTGTATTTAGAAATTTAAATAGATGCTTGGTGAAGGTCTAAGATAGTCTCCAATGGAGACTCTCAAAAAGTTCAGATTTATAACTGTGTTCCAGTGTTTTGCACATTTTAGAATGCCTGATATCCTAAAGAAGTGAGTAAATGAAGTAGCTTTACAAAGTATGTTTCTATTTTAGAGTAACACAGGTGGCTTCACACTTGAAACTTTTTGAAATCTCTTCGAAAAAGTCTGAAGCACTTTGGAGAAACAAAATCATTCTCAAATGTAGGAACACTGTTTGGCCACTCAGACTATTATTACTTTCCACCTGAACAAGGACATTCATCTCATAGTGGATTTCCTCATTTTCATCTCCTGTTGCGACAACTCATCCTGTACACTGCAGCTAGATTCATCTTCATGACGGCTGGTTCAGTCTTCCCATGCTTATGCTCGAAAGCCTCCAGTGACTCCCAAATAAAGTTCAACCTTCTCAGCTTGCATCTGAAAACATCAACAACCTTTCCAAACGTGTTGCCTTCATCATGGGACTTCGTCCAGCCAAACTTGTTTGCACTTCTTTTTTCAAAAATGCTCACTTAAGCATTTCCCTGTTGGTCCAGTGGCTAAGACTCCATACTCCCAATGCAGGGAGCCCGGATTCCACCCCTGGTCAGGGAACCAGATCCCACATGCTGCACTAAGGCCCAGTGCAGTCAAATAAATATTAAAAATGCATACTTGATCTTTTCTGAAGCTGTGCCTTTGACCACACTATCTCCTATTACCATATCCACATAACAAATTCCTACCCATCTTTTAAATGTCAAGTCATAATATCTCCCCTTCATGGAAATTTTCCCTTGCTTCCAACCAGAAGTTCTGAGCTCTGCAAGTATCAGAACTATCCTTCTTCTCTAGTACACCATTGTCATTATCTGCGTGTGTAATTCCCCAGAGTCAAGGACCTTGTCTTCATTCTTTCAACAAATATTTACAGAATACCAGTAGCTTAAAACAATGTTTTAGACACTATGGAAGCTGCCAAGTTGAATAAAATCTAATCTTTGTCTTCCCACTGTCCAGTACAATGTCAGGCACATTGTCGGTACTGAAAAAATATATGTGGAATAAATAATGAGTAGTCCATCTCATTTTCAATAATGTAAGTTCTGATTTATAACACAATAAATTAACAGGAAATTCTATTCAGGAAGAAGATTTTTTCCAGATTAACCTTCAGAATATCTAAATGATACTATGCAGACATAAAAAGAAAAAAATATATTTTAAACATGAAGACAAAAGAAGTTTGAAAAATTTCAAGTCTTTTATATAAATTACAGATATATACATTTCTCTACTGTCAATAATTTCTTGATATTCTTTGATTTACACAGGATAAACCTTCCCTGTTAATTAATTCTATTAGTTCTTTAACATTACAATATTTACATGCTTGCTACATGCAATAATTTTCTGCAAATACTGACCACATGTGTTTTAATCTGAATTTATTTAGAGACAGTAATAATTAAATGCATTTTCTTGACAATCATATTTACATGATTTCAAACAAACTGATAAATAAGACAGGAGAGTAAGTATCCAGATTGTTATTTTAAATGATGTTAAATATAAGAATAATAAATATAAGAAAACTGAAATCTTAGGCTTCATTTTTTGGCTTCTATATGAATGATTGTAAGCTAGGATTTGGAAGACAACTAAGGCAAATTTCCCCTCACTCTGATATTTATATGTTACGCGCACACACATTGCTGGAAGCTTAGATGGCGTATTCAACAAGCATACAAGATAATTCAGATCAATGTCAACTTGCTCTCACCAGAAAATGAAGTCCCATTGAGAGCCAACCTATCTTTCAGTCTAATTCAATAGAAAGCTAGAGTGCTAACAATAAAATGTCTAACATATAGGATTATGTCCATTCTAGTTCAGAAAAATGAGTGTCTTTAGATAACAAAACTTCCCCTTTTGAAAAGAAAGCCATTATTGCTGCAGAAAATAATTTCACATATTAAAAAGTTAAATTAATTTTCTATATAGCTCTAGTCCTAGCCATTTGAATAGAAAGAGCTTTAAACTAGACTCTTAAATGTCATGCTAATGACGTGGGTTGTGTCATGATCAACATTTGTCATAAATAAGTGGTGTTTTGTAAGTAACCTGGGGAAAATAAACTAATGTTCTAAGTAAGGATGTGACTTTGAAATTCATTCTCTATGGTACCTGACTCAGAGAGAAATAATTGATTACTAATGGGGCAATATCAGGTTGGTTACATTACTATTTGCCTGCATGAATAAGAGGTAAGGATTTTTCAATTTCTGGATGGTCACCCATTCATCTTTTTAACTGCTAAGTGCTTAGATCTATGGATACTACTGGATTTATTTAGTCTTCTCCCCAAACTTCTGTATGTTATATCATCCTCCTACAAAAAAGAAAAGCTTTAAGGTTTTCTTATTAATGTTGTCACAATTAAGTGACAATATGGAGCTCTACAGTTTCAAACTTATATGTTAAAAAGATTGTTCATCAATTATACTTCAATAAAACTTAATAAAAAATAAAAAAATAAAGGAAGGGATTGTCCAATGCAGTCTAAGATTTCAAGAATTCCAACTGAGAAAACCATTCTCAGCTGACTGAGAATGCAACTGGGGTACCAATCAGAGACTACATAAAAATTAATGAAAAGCATGAGTTTTAGAGTCCTACTTAGGTTCAAGACCTGACTCATATTTACTTGTATTTAAGTTCTTGAAAAACTCTGTAATTTACACACTCTTTGTAGGTAAAATGAGAAGAAAAATAGTACTCAGATTTTAAATAGTGCCTATAGAATATTTACTATAGAAACTGGAATATGGCAAATTTGAGATAAATAATAGCTTTTGTTATTGATATTAGGGAAGCTCAGATGGCTCAGTGATAAAGAATCCACCTGCCAAAGCAGGAGGCACGGGAAACATGGGTTTGATCCCTGGGTTGGGAAGATCCCCTGGAGGAGGAAATGGCGACCCACTCAAGTTTTCTTTTCTGGAGAATCCCATGGACAGAGGAACCTGGCAGATTACAGTCAATGGGGTCGCAAAGAGTTGGACACGACTGAGCCTGCACACACACACACACACACACATTTCCAGATAAGAAGGTTTAGACAGAAAAGGCATTTACAAGAATGCTAGTTTTTCCCTCCCCCCACCCCCGTTTACTACTCTACTTTTCAAACTTTCTTTACCTGCCCCAGAAGATGACTTCAGCTTTAGTTTGGGTATGACCAATGGGCAGCGCCAGCAGAAGAGTGGGACAGAATGGGGTCAAGGCATTTATTTTCCCAGCTCTCTGCTGAACATTCTTTGGTTGTGTCCCTTTATCAAAAGTCACAGGTCAAGTTGGGCAGATCCCCACTCCCCCTTGCAGCCATATCACGTTCTCTCTCCACACAATCGCATTGTTTGCCACCTAACTCTAACTGAATACACCCCAATACATGAGAGTCTACGTGTATACTGTTGGTATGGTACAAAAAGCCTAATGTATCCAAGAGAAGCCCAAGTGTTAACTAGAAAAAATGAAGGTGTGTATTCAATCTGAAGTAAAGGCATAAACGGGGACTCCAGGTGGCTTGAAATATAAGAAGTGGTTTTCAGGCAGTTTACAGGAAAACAGCATCTGTGACAGTGTCACATCTCATGTGGTTCCTTATGTTTCCCACAGAGGCCAGTCTCTCTGCTTAAAGGACTTCGGGCAACAGAACAAAATAGCACAGTCACTCCATTTCTAAAGTTCACTCTGTTTTTACAGGTTTCAACAGCAAGGTTTTAAAGCAATACTAATATTAGCTCTGTGGACTTCTCAGAATTGGCCCAAAGCTAACTGGAGGGTTTTAAACTTCAAGTCAGGAAACACACATGTATGTGTACAATGTACACACTGACTACAAGAGTATCCAGTGCTATATGATACATGAGAAAAAGTAACAGGGGAAAAAAAGAAGGCAAAAAGATCTCCATTTTGGGGTGACTTCGCTGGTAGACCAGTGGCTAAGACTCCATGCTCCCAATGCAAGGGGCCTGGGTTCAATCCCTGGTCAGGGAACTAGATGCCACATGCTGCAACTAAGAATTTGCAGGTCTCAACTAAGATCTGGCACATCCAAATAAGTAAATCAATATTTTCAAAAAGATCTCTATTGTGTAGTCATCTGATAGCAGTATCAACTTTATACAGCTATGAAAACAGTAAGTGTGAGTTGGAACTTCCAATTAGCAAATTCCAAAGAACCCTAAGACACCCCCTGTATACCACTAATCAGATATCTTAAGAGGACTAGAGAGACAATAGGAAGTGCAGTTTAGAAATCAGGACTCTTCCTGTTTCCCAGGAGAGGGATCCTTCTGCCCAGTTCTTGGCCACGTAAATCATCCCCACGGGGAAGCTAAAATAGGTACAATGATTAGGGATAGAGGAGAAAACACTAGTGTCTCAAATGTCTTTGGGACCTTATGATGGATTCTAATACTTCTCCAGAGGTGTCTCAGGAGCCTGCTCAGGGGATGTGTGAGCTAAGAAGGCCAGACTTTAAATGCCAGCTCTGCTTTACAATAAGCTCTGTTTTTATCTGTATTCTGCACTGGCTTCTCTGTAGCTCTGGTTTCAAGAAAGGATTACACTGCTAAAAATAGAAATATAAACATTTTAAAGTCACTGTCTTTGATTTTTACATACATCTATTAGTGACAAATTCCCCAGTATATTATTGAATCCTGAACACTTCGTCTTTCTCTTGTGATATAGGATGTTAATGGTTGGCATTCCTGAGGAGAATAAACTATCCATGTACCATGAAGCAGCTTATATTAGCACTTTTAACATTATGAATTTGTTTGTTGTGTACTCGTTTCAGTCACGTCCGGCTCTTTTACAACCCCATGGACTATAGCTGCCAGGCTCCCCTGTCCATGGGATTTCTCAGGTAAGAATACCGGAGTGGGTTGTCATTTCCTTCCCCAGGGGATCTTCCGGACCCAGGGATCAAACCTGGGTCTCCTGCACTGGCAGCTGAATTCTTTACCATCTGAGCCACCAGGGAAGCCCAACTTTGTAAATGAGCATGGACAAAAGCCCCTGCATGTTTATCTAGATTCATCCTTCCATTTCTATTTTACCTGTAGGAAATTAGACAATTATGAGCTATTTTGATGGAAATCAGATTCCAAATATAGCAGAATCTTACCTTTAGCAGAACTATTTTGGTAAAATGTCTCACAGGGACCTCTTTGTCCCAACTTTACCTAAGATCATATTTATACTGGAGAACTTTTTAAAAGTCTTTCTTTTAATAGCTTTTTTTTTTTTTTTTTTACCATTGTGGGAATGTTAGTTTATCCCAATGAGGAGGTAGTCTGTGTGTGCATTACATTCAGTAACATATTGAATGCTTAATATCATAAATAATTATATACTGACAACATTAATGTCTTTTGAAAAACGATTGTTTGTTTTGTTTTTTAAAGGTAATGGAAACCCTCAACAGACTGCAGAAGCCCCAGTAGGAAGAGTTGAGAGGCAAATGGAATGAAACTGTGGTATAAAAGTAGTTGAGGAGTTTGTAATACTAAACTAAAAATAGTTTCTCTGTGCCATAATGGTGTATTTTAAAGGTACTTTTATGTATTGTTAGAGAACAAATTTCCCTCCAGCTAACATCTTTTATCATCTGGTTGCATGTAGTCAAAAGTTCTATTTTCTAAGCAATGTGCTTTTAACCAAGTAAAAGAATACCATCTGCTTACTATTTGACTGTTATGGGGCTCAAATATTATTGTTAAACAAAGTATCCTTAAATAAATCTTCATTTCCTTGATGTCATACAACCCTGTTCGTGCATGGTAATGTTTTCAGACCTATCTCAGGATCAGTTTACGTGATAAAATATAATTAACTGTTGTTTGCTCGCTTAAGCTGTAGTCAGTGTTTCAGTAAGCCTGACGTGGGCTCAAACTGGACTGCTGATTTGTGAAGCTTGTGATGGTTCACGTGGCAGTTGTGCCTGCAAAGCTTTATTCATATAAATGGCCATCATCTCTGCTTAGGCACCAAGAGCATGATTAGTTGGTTTCCTGGGTTTATTCTAGTCAAGATATTTGTGATACATGCTATTTAAGGAATTTCTCTAATTTGGCCTTTGGGAAACAACAAAAGGCTAAATTCAGTGAGATAAAATTTGATTACATGTATAGAAGTGATTTGGATAATCTATATTTTCTACTATCACTTTCAGCTACTACTGTGGTATCTCCTCACATAACACACGGTTTGAGAGTAGATAGTTCAGGGCTGCTCATCATCAAGCAGCTCATTGATGCCATTGAGACCCTAGGCTCCTTCTTATTCCACCATCTTTAATATGTGACTTTTATTTTCCTGGTTTCAAGGCAGACATTGCACTTCTGAACACCATACTCAAATGTAACATTTCTTTCCTGGAAAGGCAGCCTGTTCCAGTGACTTCTTAAACTTCATTGGTCATAACCTGCTCATGGCCAACCCAAGCTGTTTGAGAGGCTGTGAAATCAAGGACAGTACTTTACAATCACTAAAGAACAGGAAAAGGGGGATAGAAAGGATGTTGAGTGAGCCAAGCTATATAGTATCTGCTCACTAAAAAATTATATTAATTATTTGAGCTTCAGGCTAAAAGATAGGCAATCTCATTGTCCTTTTCTTTTTGCCAACCTATGCTTCAGAAAATACATGCTGATCATAGCAAGTTGGCCACAGTGACTCTCATTTCCCTCTGTATTTTTTCAGGGTCCAATGTTAACGATACAACCAGGTAGTAGAGACTATTTTGGCCTATTTAGCATTCATTTATCCACTTTTTTGTATCTTAGAAACTCAATTAGATATATCCTTAATTCCATGTAGCCATAGGTCTCAAGGGAAAGTGAACTCACCCCAATTTTAGGAAGGGATTCTTTCAAGAGTAATCTTGCCTATGATTGGTCCTGGAATAAGCATATGTTCCCATTTTGACCTGAATGGGAATTCTTTCAGTGAGAAAAGGAAAATTCCTTGCCCCTATGAGATAGCCATAGGAATGTCCCCTGGATATTACCGGATGTAGATATGATGCTGAGGACCGCTGCAGTCATCCTGCTACACAGAGGATAAAGCCACACTTGGAATTATGAGCAGAGAGATAGAAAGCACTGGGGCCCTTGATGACATTGCTGAATCCCTCTGCCCTGAAGCCCACTCCACCACTGAACTTCCTTCCAGTCAAGTAAGATCTTTTGTTCTTTATTTTTTTAGTCAGTTCGAATCAATTTCTGTTACTTGTAGCCAAAAATACCTTAATTCTTATGAATCATCTGAAATTGTTGTCCTCTAAAAGTTCTGAAAAGTTTGCATTTATGCCATTACTGTTATTTTGCTGCTTGTAACTCAAATTAAATGGGATTTCCCACAGAGACATCAATGTAGAAATACACTATATGCATCAGCACATTTAGAGCCAACTTGCTACCAAGAATGTGCTAAGAAAATGCATTATATCTCAAACTCCTTCCAGTTAAGGGTTTTTCCAACCCAGGGAAATAAGCCACAGGTACAGTGCAGATCAACTGGGAAGTATTTCTACAAAATCGGTAAGTGAGTGTAACTTCACCAGCCACATTATACAGGGACAACCAAGAAATATGTACTGTGAGATGCATTGTAATCTATGAGGCCAACAGGCTGGTACTACCAAAGCAGGCTAAGGGACCCCTGAAACTGAAGTGAATGTTAGGCTAATTGTGCAGGAAATAGAAGAAGACTCCATTCAAGCCAAAAGATATTGTGCAAAAAGCAAAGAGGAAGAAATGGAAAATGTGTCCTATGCTCCCACTGTTCCCAAACTCTAGTTGAGATGGCATGTAGAAATTGAAATACCTGATTGGGGCTTTAATGTTCTCAAATGTGCCATAGAGAGAGAGAGAAAGACAGAGAGAGAATAAATGACTATAATAAAACCCCTCACACTAAGTTCTTGGTAACAAGACAGAAGGATAAATGATATTATCATACAGGGTACTGCAGAACTTCATTTACAAAATGATATTGGATTACTTCCTAAGACACCTGCTTAATGTTAAATACAACAAAAACCATGGGGTAGAAGCAAATGTCAGAAAAAGGAGGAAAAAAGAGACACATTAAAAGCCCTTTTTAAAAAATAGTATATGAACATGCATCATTGATAGTTGGAATACACATGAATTGTTAAAATGCTAGAAAATAATGGCTCATAAAAATAAAAGCCCCAAACAAATTAATTTTTAAAAAGATATTCTTCTTATGGTTTTACAAGTTGCTTACTATTTTATGTCAGAGTAATAGATTTGGTTAGTAGATGGCATGGTATAATTTAAAAAGGTGTTAGAAGGTATTCACTTAAAATATAAGATACGGTGCTCACTGTGATTAATTTTAGGGACCTTTTCTAAGAGACTTAGGGTAAGAGACACTGTTGTTCTAAGCCTCAGTCTGAATTTTCACACTATTTTGATTACTTACAAAGAAAAAGGTGTGAAGCATATATACAAATAACCAGGAAATGCTAATGTTAATTTTCTTTACTGTTGGAACTTTGTTAGATTATGCAATGTTTTTTATTGAGTCACCAACAATAGGAAACATATGTTTCCCACACATTTAGTAGGAGACAAATGTTAAGAAGGTCTAATCATAACAGGGACACACAGGGCTATGAGTCTAGACAAATTTAAATACATGAAAAAGCTCATCTCTTTCTTATCCAAACGCCTGTCAGGTTTCAAGGTTAAAGCCATATTTATATTTTCATTTTTTTTCTCCTCATAATTGGTAAGGTTATATCTATGAATATTATACCACCTAATTTCAAAAATTTCAAATAGGTTAAAAGGCAATTTATCATCAGCTTTAAAATGGGATGTTAACAGCTTTACAGTTAAATTAGGCTATGAAAAATGGGTAAAGGTTGTCTATGGAAAAAAAAGCTTTTTATGACAAAGATAATTGAACTCACAGAGAGGAAGGTATAACCTGAAATGATTTAGAAAATTCATCATGAAAGTGTGTCATTATATTAATTTAGAGAGAAAATCACTTTTTTATTTACCCATCTCTAATGAATTCATCTCTTCATTCAGACAGGCCAGGGACCAGTGAAACGTTAATGATGAACATGTCAAAAGTTGGAATATAACCTTGTCACATTCACCATAAGACTCTCAGCAGCTTGGAACAATTTTCTTGACCTGCTTGAAATCCTCTATGAGAGGATTCTTTAAAAAGCCATCTTATTGAAAGATAAAAGGAATTATTTGGGAAAATTCCTTTGAGTCATTTTCTAAAATATTTTTTATGAGAGAAGTGAATACATATTCATGGTAGAGAATACGGACTATGAATAAAAGCATAAAACAGAAAATAAAAATTACCTGCAATTCCACTTTCCTAAGGTAACTAACAATTGTAAATATTTTGGTTTGTCTTCTTTGTCTTTGAATGTTTATAAAATTGTTACCATAGGGTGAACAATTAGGTTGTGTATTATTTTGCTTACTCAACATTCCATCATGAAGCTCTCCCCAGGCAGCATATTGAGAACCAGAAGAAAATATAAACAGCAACTTTTAACAAATTACTGGGATATTTGAATCATTAAAGACTGAGTATAAAGTATGTTTAACAAGCTATGAAAAAAAAGGAAGGGGTGAGTATCTGAATAAGAGGCAAGAGACTATGGAAAATTACAAAGCAGATTTGGAAATGAAAATACTATAACTTTCAGAAATAAAAATATCATTGAATATAAAAATGATTGAATAATTGAATGTTTAGGTTAATGGCTGATTACAAACATCTAAAGAAATAATTGGTGATTTGAAAGTTAGATTTGAAGATATATTCTACAATGCAGAAGAAAAACAAAAACATGGAAAATATAAAATAGGGCTGGAGATATGGAGAATAAAGTAAGAAGATATGTCTTATTCTAAGCAGAGTTCCATAAGAGAAAAAGAATGCAAGAATGGGACTGACATATATCTGAAGTGATAACATCTGAGAATTTTCATAACAGATGAAAGATACCAATTTCAAGATTGATGAACACTAATGACTCTCAGAAAGGATAAATAAAAAGAAGTCCTCTGAAGGGTATGTATAATGAAATTATATGAAATTAAATACAAAGAGAAAACTTTTAAAATAGAGAAGAGACAGCACCTTCAAGAGTACTTACATCAAACCTTACAAACAAATTATCAGAGTCAGCAAAGGAAGTCAAAAGCCTGTGGAATAATATTTCATTGTGCTGAAAAGAAATTAGAACTACATGTACCTTTCATGAATGAAAAATACAAACATTTTAGACAACAGACGGACTGAATTTGGTAGCAGTTAACCCTCACTAAAGGAAAGTATAAAGAATTAATCTTCAGGCACTAATAAAATGATTACAGAGAGATGCAGGAAGGTATGATGTGAAAAAAAGTGTTAAATACTTGAGTATATTCAATCAACAGATTCAATAATTATTTATGAGTAATGACTATGTGGTAGGCCTTGTTTTAAGTACTTGAAGTATAGCAAAGAATAACCACCACAACAAAAATTCCTGCTTTCATGGAACTTCTAGTCCAGTGCCTACCTAAACAAATATTGGCTGGATAAAGCAATAACAATGCACCTTTCATGAATTTTAAAAAGTCTAAGATACTGAGCAGCAATAAGAAAAGTTGAGAAAAGCAGCAGAAATAAAGTCTTCCAAAGTTTTTACTTTTTTTTTTTCTGATGGAGAATAAAAATATAGCTAAAAGTAAACTTCCCTAAATTAAGTGTATATGCAAATTTTCTAGGATATAATGGAAAGAACAGAGATAAAGTATAAAACTTCTAAACTCAGTCAGTATGAAAGAAGGAAAAAAGTCAGAGAAAATGACACATAAAAAATGTCAGGTAAATAGAAAGCACAAAATATGGTAGAGATGATTCCAAATACCAATTAAAAACGTTTGCTGTAGGCTTATCATATATGGCCTTTACTATGTTGAGATAGGTTCCTTCTATGCCCATTTTTTGAAGAGTTTTAATCATAACTGGGCGCTGAATTTTGTCAAAGGCTTTTTCTGCACCTATTGAGATTATCATATGGTTTTTATCTTTCAATTCGTTAATATGGTATATCACATTGATTGATTTGCCTATACTGAAGAATCCTTGCATTCCTGGAATAAACCCAACTTGATCATGGTGTGTGAGCTTTTTGATGTGTTGCTGAATTCTGTTTGCTAAAACTTTGTTGAGGATTTTTGAATCTATGTTCATCAGCGATATTGGCCTGTAGTTTTCTTTTTTGTGTGTTGCCTTTGTCTGGTTTTTGGTATCAGGGTGATGGTGGCCTTGTAGAATGAGTTTGGAAGTGTGCCTTCCTTTGCAATTTTTTGAAAGAGTTTAGAAGGAGAAGGCATTAGCTCTTCTCTAAATGTTTGATAGAATTCTCCTGTGAAGCCATCTGGTCCTGGACTTTTGTTTTTTGGGAGATTTTTGATCACAGCTTCAGTTTCAGTACTTGTAATTGGGTTGTTCATAATTTCTATTTCTTCTGGTTTAGTCTTGGAAGATTGAACTTTTCTAAGAATCTGTTCATTTCTTCCAGTAAATACCAATTAAAAATGAACTAAAAATTCTAGTTAACAAGGATTTTCAGACAGGAACAGAAAGATCAAATCCAACTAAATGTCTTCATAAATGGCACATCTAAATTAAAAGTGCACAAAATAGTATATAAAATATTCATATATAGCAAATATAAATAAAATGAAGCTGGCCTGCCAACATTAATAATACATGAAATAGATTTTAAAGAAAAGGTATTGTTAGATATAAAGAAGGCCACCATATAATAGTAAGAATTTCACCTTATCAGAAAGACAGATCTAGAATACATACTGAGACTATAAAATTATGCATCTCAAAATACATTGTCAAAATATATAATGTTTTAAAACTTGACAGATTGTGAAGACAAATACACAAATAGGCCAGGTGAGTAAATGTTTTCAAAATTCCTCCTACCAATTGATAGATACAGCAGGCAAAAACAAAAAAGAAAAATTAGCACAATATATAAAATTTGAGAAATGCAACCAACTAGCTTGAGCTAATGTATCCAACAATTTCAGAACATAAAAGCTTTTCAAACACACATGGAGCATTACTGAAAATAATATGATGAGCCTTATTGCAACTCTATAAATTTTAAAAGATTAGAAATCATTAAATAAATTTACCCTAATACAATGTTGCTTTTATCTGCAAGGTAAAATTATACATGAGATCATATTTAAAAAAAAAATCCTAATCCAAAAAAAAGGGACAGTTCACTTATTGGAAAAAAGTAAATTATCATGCTGCATACTATTAAGGCATTTTAAATTTTCATTGAATGATCATGGCATAATTACTCTATTGCTTGTGATTTGGGTAATTTAAATTTTTTGCTACTATAAATACCACTGGGACAAAGCTCCTATTATGTAAGTCTTTGTAAGAGTCTAATTACTTTCTTAAGGGTATATTCCTAGTATTTGAAATGTTAGATCATGTTGTAAACCTTTCGACCTAAAATTCCCTGTAGGTGTTGCACAAAAGTTTTACTAATCTTACTCTGAGCAGCAGGATATGAAGGTGTCTATTTTACAAATCTTTTGATAATACTATCAGGAAAAAATTATAATCTTATCATTTTGATTAGCATATCTTTGATTACCAAATTATTCATGATGTTGAAAACAGTCCATAAATTTCTTGACCATTTTATTTATTCTTATCATTTTTTAACCTGTTCAATCATGTGCTTTGCTGCTTTTCTTTTTTTAAAAAATTTAATTGGAGGCTAATTACTTTACAATATTGTGGTGGTTTTTGCCATACATTGACATGAATCAGCCACGCCACGTTTTTTGTGGCATCTTTGTCTGGTTTTGGTATTAGGGTGATGGTGGCCTCATAGAATGAGTTTGGAAGTTTACTTCCTCTGCACTTTTCTGGAAGAGTTTGAGTAGGATAGGTGTTAGCTCTTCTCTACATTTTTGGTAGAATCAGCTGTGAAGCCGTCTGGTTCTGGGCTTTTGTTTGTTGGAAGATTTCTGATTACAGTTTCGATTTCTGTGCTTGTGATGGGTCTGTTAAGATTTTCTATTTATTCCTGGTTCAGTTTTTGAAAGTTATACTTTTCTAAGAATTTGTCCATTTCTTCCAAGTTGTCCATTTTATTGGCATATAGTTGCTGACAGTAGTCTTTTATGATCTCTTGTATTTCTGTGTTGTCTGTTGTGATGTCTCCATTTTCATTTTTAATTTTGTTGATTTGCTTCTTCTCCCTTTTTTTCTTGAGGAATCTGGCTAATGGTTTGTCTATTTTATTTATCTTCTCAAAGAACCAGCTTTTAGCTTTGTTGATTTTGGCTATGGTCTCATTTGTCTATTTTGCATTTATTTCTGCCTTAAGTTTTATGATTTCTTGCCTTCTACTAACCCTGGGGGTGCTTCATTTCTTCTTTTTCTAGTTGCTTTAGGTGTAGAGTTAGGTTATTTATGTGATTTCTCTCCTGTTTCTTTAGGTAGTCTTGTATTGCTATGAACCTTCCCCTTAGCACTGCTTTTACTGAATCCCATAGGTTTTGGGTTGTTTTGTTTTAATTTTCATTCATTTCTATGCATATTTTGATTTATTTTCTGATTTCTTCTGTGATTTGTTGGTTATTCAGAAGTGTGTTGTTTGGCTTCCATATGTTTGTATTTTTAATAGTTTTTTCCTGTAGTTGACATCTAATCTCACTGCATTGTGGTCAGAAAAGATGCTTGAGATGATTTCAATTTTTTTTGAATTTACCAAGGCTAGATTTATGGCCCAGGATGTGATCTATCCTGGAGAAGGTTCCGTGTGCACTTGAGAAACAGGTGAAATTCATTGTTTTAGGATGAAATGTCCTATAGATATCAATTAAGTCTAACTGGTCTATTGTATCATTTAAAGTTTGTGTTTCCTTGCTAATTTTCTTTTTAGTTGATCTGTCCATAGGTGTAAGTGGGGTATTAAAGTCTCCCACTATTTCTGTGTTACTGTTAATTTCCCCTTTCATACTTGTTAGCATTTGCCTTACATATTACAGTACTCCTATGTTGGGTGCATATATAATTGTTATACCTTCTTCTTGATCCTTTAATCATTATGTAGTGTCCTTCTTTGTCTTTTTTCACAGCCATTATTTCAAAGTCTATTTTATCTGATATGAGTATTGCTACTCCTGCTTTCTTTTGGTCTCCATTTGCATGAAATATCTTTTTCAAGCTCTTCACTTTCAGTCTGTATATGTCCCTTGTTTTGAGGTGGGCCTCTTGTAGACAGCATATATAGGGGTCTTATTTTTGTATCCATTCAGCCAGTCTTTGTCTTTTGGTTGGGGCATTCAACCCATTTACATTTAAGGTAATTATTGATAAGTATGATCCCGTTTGCATTTACTTTGTTGTTTTGGGTTTGACTTTGTAAACCGTTTCTGTGTTTCCTGTCTAGAGAAGATCCTTTAGCATTTGTTGAACAGCTGGTTTGGTGGTGCTGAATTCTCTCAGCTTTTGCTTGTCTGTAAAGCTTTTGATTTCTCCTTCATATTTGAATGAGATCCTTGCTGGGTACAGTAATCTGGGTTATAGGTGTTTCTCTCTCATAAAAATATGGAACAGTTCATTAATTTGCATGTCATCCTTGCAGGCCATGCTAATCTCTGTATCATTCCAATTTTAGTATATGTGCTGCTGAAGCGAGCACAGCTTTGCTGCTTTTAAAAAGTGGATTTACAGAACAATTTTTGTATTAGAAATTCAATCTCTTCATGCCTGTTGAATATACTTAACCTAGTTAGTTAGTCATTAAGTTTTTTATCTTTTGATTTTGTTCTTTTTAATGTAGTCAGAATCTTTTCTCTTGTGAGGACCATCTCTCTTCTTTTTTAATAAAAAAAAAAATCATGGAAAATTGTTATCTATCTTGAGATTCATTAACCAGTAACTTTCCCACATGTCTTATGGTTTCATTTTTCATATAAGCTCCCTAAATTATTACATAAAAATACACACATATATGTATGCCTATATATATGTGTGTCTGTGTATATATGAATACTTATATTTTTAATTTATTTAATTCAGGGTCATTTGTCCTATCCATTGACTTGTCTGCTCATCTTAAGATAAGTTAGACCCATATTTTCCCCCCATCTTTATTGTGACATAATTGATAAATAAAACTTGTATGTACATCATGTGTACAACACTATTCTTTAAGGTTTTTTTTTTTAATGTGGACCATTTTTAAATCCTTTATTGTATTTGTTATAATATTGTTTCTGTTTTATGTTTTAGTTTTTTGACTATGAGGCATGTGGGATCTTAGCTCCCAGACCAGGGATCAAACCTGCCTCCCCTGCATTGGAAGGCAAAGTCTTAGCCATTGGACCTCCAGGAACGTTCCCATGATGTTTTGATAAACATATATACTGTGAAATGATTACCACTATCAAGCTAATTAACATAAATCACCTTGCTAGTTACCTTTTTTTTTTTTTTTTTTGAGCTAGATGTGAGAGTTGGACTATAAAGAAAGCTGAGTGCCAAAGAACTGATGCTTTTGAAGTGTTGGAGAAGATTCTTGAGAGTCCCTTGGACTGTGAGGAGATTCAACCAGTCCATCCTAAAGGAGACCAGTCCTGGGTGTTCATTGGAAGGACTGATGTTGAAGCTGAAACTCCAATACCTTGGCCACCTGATGCAAAGAGCTGACTCATTTGAAAAGACCTTGATGCTGGGAAATAAAGGCGGGAGGAGAAGGGGATGACAGAGGATGAGATGGTTGGATGGCATCACCGACTCAGTGGACATGGGTTTGGGTGGACTCTGGGAGTTGGTGATGGACAGGGAGGCCTGGCGTGCTGTGGTTCATGGGGTCGCAAAGAGTTGGACACGACTGAGCAACTGAACTGAACACTTAAGATACACTATCTTAGCAAATTTCAAGTACACAATAGAATATTATTAACTATAGTCATCATGATGTATATAATACTTCTCCAGGATTTATTCATATTGTTCGTGGGGTTCTCAAGGCAAGAATCCTGAAATGGCTTGCCATTCCCTTCTCCAGTGGACCACATTTTGTCAGACAAGAAGAAGAAGGGGATGACAGAGGATGAGATGGTTGGATGGCATCACCGACTCAATGGACGTGAGTTTGAGTAAGCTCTGGGAGATAGTGAAGGACAGGGAAGCCTGGTGTGCTTCAGTATATGGGGTCGCAAAATGTCAGACACGACTGAACGACCTGAACAACAAGATTTATTGGTCCTGCATAATTGAAATTTTGTAGTCTTTGACCCAGAGAAGGCAATGGCACCCCACTCCAGTACTCTTGCCTGGAAAATCCCATGGACGGAGGAGCCTGGTAGGCTGCAGTCCATGGGGTCGTGAAGAGTCGGACACGACTGACAGACTTCACTTTCATGCATTGGAGAAGGAAATGGCAACCCACTCCAGTGTTCTTGCTTGGAGAATCCCAGGGACGGCGGTGCCTGGTGGGCTGCCGACTACAGGGTCACACAGAGTCGGACACAACTTAAGTGACTTAGCAGCAGCAGCAGCAGTCTTTGACCAATACCTCCTCATTTTCCCCACCCCCCAGCTCTGGAAACCACCATTCTACTATTTGCTTCTGTGAATCTGACTTTTTTAGATTCCACATAATGAGATCATGCAGTAAGTTCATACAGTATTTGTCTTTCTTTGGATTATTTCACTTAGCATGGTGTTCTCCAGGTTCATCCATTTGTTGCAGTTAGCAGGATTTCTTTATTACACCTGAATAATAATCCAGTGTGTATGTGTATAATTTTCTTTATCCACTCATCTCACCGATGGACACTTAGGTTGTTGTCATATCTTGGTTATTATGACTAATGCTGCAATGGACACGGGAGTGCACATATCTCTTCACTGTATGATTAATCATCTCGAGTATTGTCTAATTTCACTTCTCTGTTTTGCTCCATTGGTTTTTCAGGAGTGTGTTGTTTACTTTCCACATAATTGTGAATTTCCCATCTTTCCTCCTGTTATTAACTTCTAGTTTCATATGACTGTGGTCAGAAAAGATAACTTTTTGTGAGTTATAGTTCAGGTTTTCGTACCCAGCACCGTTTTCTGTAGCAGTTACTATTCATGAGTTTCCGCTCTGGTGAGCCATGACTCTTTTGTATTTCCTTGTCTGTGTCTTTATTTTTTATTCATCTCTCTTGTGGACCCATGAAGAGCTGTTGGTTTTTCAGTCTGTTCAGCTTTTTAGTTGCTGTGAGGATGGAGAAGCATCCTCCAAGTTCCTTATGTGTGGAATCAGAAACTGGAAGTCTGTCTTAGATTGTTGACAATATAATGTGTCTCAGTGTCTCACTGAAGTTGTCTTGAGTTCAGCCTACTAGAGGTTCTCTGAACATCATGGATCTGAATGTTCATTTCCTTCTCCAGATTTTGGAAGATGTTCCTCATTGTTTCTTTAAATGAGCTTTCTGACCCTTTCTCATTCTCTGTTCCTTCTTGTGCTCCCTTAATGCATATACTGGTTATCCTGATGATGGTCGATAAATCACGTAGGTTTTTTTCATTCTTTTTCACTCTTTTTTACCAACTGGATAATTTCAAATGGCTTGTCTTTGGGGTCACTGAGTTTTCTTCTGCATCTTCAAGTCTGTTTCAGTGTCTTGGGACCTAATACCAGGGGTGCCCATAGGCCTGACTTCTGCCTAGCCCATTGGGTGGGTCCCTGGAGGGGCAAGTATGCCTCTGATTATGGAAGAGCAGCATTGAAGTTAGGTCATAAGACTGCTTCAGGAACTGTGGCCATGTTCCTGGACTACATCACTACCATTATCGTGTCTTTGTAATTATTTGTTGCAAATATACTGACCACTTTTTGATTTTATGGTTTCTTCATTTAAATCATATGTGTTTATGAGGTTAGATATATATTTTCTGCCCCCTACAACTCATTCATTCTCTTATATATTTTTATTTTACTTTGTATTATGGAGACATTGCTTCATTGACTGATATAATTTGTTCAGCTTTCTCTGTCATTTCATATTATAATACCTTTAAATGCAGCTTTTAGATTCCTCATTGCATTTGATTTTCCTCTCATGCCTTTCTTGTTTTAACAAGTTCTTTTGCACCTCTGCCCTTCATCATTAAATTTTCTCCCTAGAGTTCCCAGTTTTTTTAATTAATAGTGATCGTGTATTCTTACTTCTTTTTGAGGACACCAAGATATCTTCTAAATTTTTCACCTCTTTTAGTGGCAACATACTGTCAGAAAAATGTTGCTACTTTGAACCTTCAGGAAAATCTTTCCTTTCTCTTATAATATAGAACAATTTTAATAGATACTATTTAGAAAAAGTTAGGTACAGACCCTTTTTCCGATGAAAAACGATTTACTCAGTCCTGGCATATGCACAAAGTAAGTGGAGTATTTTTGGTACTAATGCTGGACAGTTCCCTAAATGGAAACATTTACACAAGCACATCACATTGCACACCAGCACATATTTATGTGTAGCTATTTTAATGGGATGTTTGGGGAAGCTATATCAGTCCCAACTCATCTGCTACAATGTGACCCTGGGAATTCTTCATTGATAAAATGTTTGCTGCTGTTCCCTTTGTCAAGGTGGAATGATGATTGACATATTGCACAAATGGAAGTGCATATTTCACCATGTACCATTGCAATGAATGCTAAATAACTTTAATACGTCCCCAAATCCTTCACTAAGTAATGTTTTGTCATTGAGAGATGACATTATACAAAAAGTAGAAATACTGAAAACTCATCTACAAATAAAAGATTTGTAATTTAACTAATCAGTTTTCTGCAATGATTAAGGAAAATAACTAATTGCCAGAGTCTTTACTACTAAATTAGTGGGACCTACAAAAGTTTTTAGTTTATTTTTTACATCACAATTAATGTTCAGATGTTCAGTGTTATAAAATGATTCAAGCAGCCATAATATACAGTTGACCTGTGAACAAGGCAGGGGTTAGGGGTGAAGGGTGACCCTTCACAGAGTCAATAATTCACATAAAACTTTACAGTGGATTCTACATGTCCATGGTTCTTCATCCATAGATTCAACCAACCACAGACCATGTAGCACTGTCATACATATTTATTGAAAAAAATCTGTGTGTAAGTGGATCTGTGCAGTTCAAACCTGTGCTGTGTAAAGGTCAACTGTACATCTATTTTTTTTTTAAAGGAGGGAAACACAATTAATACTGAAGTTTGGTCAGGCTCCTTGGTGAGGCTACCATTGATGAAGCCAGCTCAAATTGAGCTTGAGCCTGCTTTTCTCTGAATTCCTTGTATATTTAGTTATGAAATATTAATACATAAGATATTATTCTGCATTTACATGCTTGTAACTCTTCTTTGCCCATATACCCCCCCAAAAGAAGGAAAATTAAAAACCTCGAGAATATGGATCATGCCTCTAATATTTACATTTAATGTGCTTCCTCATTGAGTCAAAGGTGGATTTCACAAATATTTGATTATTGGCTTCTACTTTTGCATTAAAATGTGCAATTATACAAATAAAAGCAGTACAGGGGAAAATATTATGTAAGTTGTGATAGAAAAAGAGTGGAATTAAGGGTCTGGTTTTATTACTTTCTCATATGGTATGAAGTGATAAAATCTGCTTCAAAATGAAAGATTCCCATAAATCAATTCATTTATGGTATGCATTTGTATTAAAACTAAAACAAAGCACATTAAAGTTGGAATTAAAATATTTTGATTCAAGGCCCAGCTTTCCCATTTAACAAAAGTGACTCTCCAAAATATCACATTCTTTATTTATCCTCTTGTCTTTATTCATCAGACCTTGACATTTAGAATATTACTTGTGGCCGACTTGATTGAAAACACAAACACAGATCTGGACACTTATATCATGCATTGGTACTTTCTGGTCAGACAGATAACAAAAAATGCACTTATCCTATTTTTAATATTATCATCAAAATAAAATATGATATACCTAATATATAAATATATACTATTTTTCTGCAGGTATTTCCTAACTCCCTGAGAATATACTCACGTCCTCAGTTTAATACATGGTGCTGTAGAGCCATTATATTTAAAATGTGGCCACAGACCAGAGCTAGTCTACAAATTGTTTTTATTGTTCTTCCATAAAAGAAGTATATAAAGTGAGGGTAAGCATTTAATAACTTTTATAGCAATCTGATAACATCTTCTGAATGAAACAATAAAAATCCTTGGCTACTTTTGTATGGCTTTGTTTTCTTAAAAAAATTACCATTTCTAGTTATTGATTTTTATGATTTTTTTTACTGAAGTATTGGTCCTTAAGGAACTGGAAATGAAAGCAAAACAAAACAAAAAACCCTGGTACTTAACTTCAGGTAGTTTCAGAATCATTGGTGTGTTTTATTGCTGTTAATGTTATTATAATTTTAAAAGCTAAATTAATTTTTTCTTTCTCATATAAACCAATCTAGGATATTACCAAGCTTGCTTTTTTAAGTCTCAGTTCCTCTATCACAATTTTTCTCTGATGAGTCTACTAGAAGCTAGTTATTAAACATTTCTATGCCTATTTTCTTTCAGTGATTCTTACACTGAGCAAGTTATTCAAATAAATGGGATAGTAACTTGTCCATGGCTTCCATTAAATCAAACACAGACAAACATATATGTACACACAGAAACATGCACATTCTTGGGATATTCATTCATAAAATTTCCAAGAACAATTCCAAAATCATATAACTGTTTAACATTAAGATGTATTGGAAGTCATTAAATTCCTTTTTAGATAGCAGAATTATATTTCCCTTAACTATGAATAATGAATATTTTTAAAAACATTTCCTTGATTCATTGTAATTCCAAACATAAAATGTTATGATATAAAACCTTTTAAAAGACATAAAATTGAACATTTATTTTAAAACAACAACTAGGGAATCCTTTTATCTCTCTTCAAAACCATCAAACATCACCACCACCATCCCACTTTTAAAACAGTTACTCACTGAACTATCTTTGATCAATCTTAGCTAAAGACTCTATCCTTTCTGGTCAACATCACATTCTCAACAGTTAAAACATTTCATAAACTGAATACTGCACTTAGTAACATTTTACAAAGCTGATAAAACCAAGAAGGATTATTCAAAAGAACCTCACACTGACACACTGTTGTTTCTAAATGTCAGGGACTTTGAGCTCAGATCATAAAATGAAGCTCATGCTTAGAGACAACATTGCCTTCTGAGATAAATCTCTTTTTAAGTCTCATGGTTGTGGGAGGTATAGTCTCAACCCTAGTAAATGACCTCCAAAAGTAGCAGCCATTTTAAGGTCATGTGTACATTCCTGTAAGCAGATGGCATGGAAGGGCTTAACAGGTGTCCAGCCATAGCTTTACACTTCTGCTGGTTCCGCCCTAAAAAACATGTCCTCCAAACATCTGTCTCAAAAACACATGCGATGTATTAAGGGAAGATTTTCAGACCACAATCATGTCAATATTTCCAATCCTACCTTCTTTTGCAATAATCTCAGTACCTTTTCAATACATACAGTCTAGTGGGAAAAGAGATATGCTATTCTGAGTTAAATAATCATAAAAAGATTAGAAAATACTTGGAAATATTTGCCTTGCTTGAATCTAGAAATGAAGCTGTTTGTGTGTGCTTCTGAAAGTTTTAAACTAACATTCAAAGATTACTTTTTTCTGAAGAATCTTTCTTAAATTAAATTTTTAATGAAAGGTCAGTATCTTGTGAAATTTACACATTGCAAATATTTTGAAATAAAATGATATTACTGAGTTTGGGAGAGAGTTCATCACTGCTTTTATGTATATGTGAGAGAGTGTGTGTGTGTGTGTGTGTGTGTGTGTGTGTGTGTGTGTGTATGTGGAGTATCAATCACCCATAATAAGGAAAGCAGTAGAGACTATTAAAGATGGGTAAACTTTTTGGAGGTAGCCATATTGCAATTTAAGGTGAATAATTAAATCATGAGAAACAGGGAGAGCCAGTGTATATGTTCAGTGGCTGGTTCTAGACTGAGTGTAAGGAGGTTATGATGGGGAATAGGAGTTCTGTATTAGTGTAGGTAACTTCTAGTTCAGGGAGTGGTTGAGAGAACATAGCTTTTTCGACTGTACCGTGAAGCATCTGACTCAGAGCGAGGACATGACTTAGTAATGTTCAGCATGACCATACAGTGGAGTGCTGGATTGGGTCAGGAGGCACAAACTACTGTTCAAGTACACAGTCAGTATTTATGGAGTCTCTCCTTGCTTCACATTCAGTTCAGTTCAGTTCAGTCGCTCAGTTGTGTCCAACTCTTTGTGACGCCATGAATCACAGCACACCAGGCCTCCCTGTCCATCACCAACTCCCGGAGTTCACTCAGACTCACTTCCATCGAGTCAGTGATGCCATCCAGGTGCTTTTAGTAATAATTCGTTGAGTGCCCCCTTTATGTACAACACTCTTTCTGGGTGCTAGCGCCGTGAGGACACTGGCTAAAAGATGTGGCCTTCAAAACCCTTATGACCTAGTTACAGAGCTGAGATGTCCAACAGCTCCAGGCAACCAACTCTGATAGGAAATGGTGCGTGCAATGCACTCAGGGCTCTTCTTCTAGAGGGTCAATTGTTTTAAGAAATAGTCCATATGTGGCATAATATTTCCTTATCTAAGATTCTATTTAAGAATTCTTACAATTATTCTATTACATTCCAGAAAGCAATGCTTTTTAAAAAATATTTCTAACAATCAGGCCTATCCTACACTGCTCAGTAGAACTCAGTGATGATGGAAGTGTTCCATATTTTGTCCAATACAGTAACCACTAGTCACATATGGCAATTGAACACTGGGAATGTACCTAGTGTGACTGAGGAACTAAATTTGTAATATTTCCTTTAAACTATTTTAACTCTAAATTCAACTACTCACACTTTCTAAATATATTATGCTCCAAAACTAATTACAAAATTAGAAAAGTGAACCACTTGTAGCACACTGCTTGTTGCATGTAGCACATTTTTTATACTCTGTTTAGTAATTGGCCTAATTGGTTCTGGAAACCATAATATGGCATTCTAATGAACTAAGAAGACCTAACATAAGGTCTTAACACACAACAGTGGTATCAGTTTTTATACGTAAAGAGAATACTACTAGGAAGAAAATTTTATAGGAGAAGTTTTAAAAGAGCTATTGATCAAATATAATTTCAGCAGAGCCCTTAAGGAGATTCAATTCAGGAAAATTATAATGAAACAGCTGGTTTTATGTTTTATAAAATATCCATAAAATGAGAGAAACAAGTAGCTCAGTTTCATTAGTATTGACTTTTAATTTTTCAACTAAATAATTCAATTTTAAATTAAGCAGCTAAAATATAGTTATGTATATCAAAAGGGAAAGTTTCAGTATTATACAAAATAAGGGTTTTTTTTAAATGAGAATGAACACATTTTCTCCTGTAATTCAAATGTTTTCTTACTTCTAACAACAACTAAAAAACCCAATGTATAAACTGAACTGGAAGAACCTCTATTTAAATATTTTTGAAACAAACATAAGGAATTGAAATGAAAATGAGTCTCAAGGCATACAACAATTTTACCAAACAAGCAGTTCTGTGGCCTTCTAAAGTGAAATCTCTTTTTAATCATTCTGTGTTTAATTAAGAAGTAAATAACCATATTCTAAAGAAGCCTGCCTCTCCCAGCCAACTTCTCTTCTTCAAAAGAAATGCCACAAAGCATCCTAGTAATTCTCCATTTGATCAATCAAGTTGTGAAACTTCCTTTGTGTGGAGCATTGTCATTCTTAGTGCAGTTAAATTAGGTTTTATGGTTTAAAATTGCCCTATTAACTTTGTGCTTCCTGCGTTTTCATTAACTCAAAACATATTTGATATCATGATACGCTCCCTGAAATGAAACTTCCCTTCTGGAATAAGTCATTCTATTACAGCGGATGCTTACTACGGAACTTGGTTTTGAACATTACATTGCTTTAATATGCTTCCCTATGAATTGATGCTTTGGATGAGGCTATACAATACTAGCATTTATAACCTTATGCTGTGTTTTAGGCCAAGTCATTTCCCCTCTCCCCTACTGTAAAACTGTGAGGCAAACAATTTTTGAATCCCAAATTATATTCCTTTCCAGGAAGAACCTCTGCCAAGTACTTAAGATAAACCCTTAGAAATTACCCTGCTCCCATACTAGGGGAGTGTTCTAAACTTGGGAGATCTATTGTCATCACCTAGGAGAACTTAAAAATAAAACAGAACCTTGGCCCATGACAGACCAACTAAATCAGAACCTCTAGCAGAGAGGCTCAGGAATGAGAAATTTTAAAGCTTGGTAGGTGGCTCTTGGTAGGAGCCTCTTGATGAAACTAAAAGAGGAGAGTGAAAAAGTTGGCTTAAAACTCAACATTCAGAAAACTAAGATCATGGCATCTGGTCCCATCACTTCATGGCAAATAGATGGGGAAACAGTGGAAACAGTGACAGACTATTTTTGGGCTCCAAAATCACTGCAGATGGTGACTGCAGTCATGAAATTAAAAAACACTTGCTCCTTGGAAGAAAAGTTATGACCAACCTAGACAGCATATTAAAAAGCAGAGACATTACTTTGCCAACAAAGGTCCATCTAGTGAAAGGTATGGTTTTTCCAGTAGTCATGTATGGATGTGAGAGTTGGACTATAAAGAAAGCTGTGCGCCAAAGAATTGATGCTTTTGAACTGTGGTGTTGGAGATGACTCTTGAGAGTCCCTTGGACTGCAAGGAGTTCCAACCAGTCCATTCTAAAGGAAATCAGTCCTGAATATTCATTGGAAGGACTGATGCTGAAGGTGAAACTCCAATACTTTGGCCACCTGATGCGAAGAACTGACTTATTTGAAATGACACTGATGCTGGGAAATAAAGGCGGGAGGAGAAGGGGATGACACAGGATGAGATGGTTGGATGGCATCACCAAATCAATGGACATGAGTTTGAGTAAACTCTGGGAGTTGGTAAAGGACAGGGAAGCCTGGTGTGCTGCAGTCCATGGAGTCGCAAAGAGTTGAACACAACTGAGCAACTGAACTGAACTGAGGTGATTATAAAGTGCAACAGAGGTTGGGCAGTACTGCCCTAGCACAAAAGATCTCGTATTTTAGCAGAGGGCTTGCTCAAACAGAATTAAAGTTTCAGATTCTGCATGTCCTGAGAATGAGCATCTCTAACAAGTTCCCAGGTGGTGGTGATGCTGCTGGTTCAGGGACCACACTTTAAGAACCACTGCTCCAGGGCTCTGAGATTGAGTCAGTGGCTTTGGTTTCTCTTTGGAAATATGCAAGTGATCACTGGCCATCCTTGTCATTGAATATGATACCACTCTTCTTCCTCTTGCGGAGAAGGCAATGGCACCCCACTCCAGTACTCTTGCCTGGAAAATCCCATGGACGGAGGAGCCTGGTAGGCTACAGTCCATGGGGTTGCTACGAGTCAGACACGATTGAGAGACTTCACTTTCACTTTTCACTTTTATGCATTAGAGAAGGAAATGGCAACCTACTCCAGTGTTCTTGCCTGGAGAATCCCAGGGACGGGGGAGCCTGGTGAGCTGCCGTCTACAGGGTCGCACAGAGTCAGACACGACTGAAGCGACTTAGCAGCAGCAGCTTCTTCCTCTTGTAGTGATTTATCAAACAGAAGGTTGAGAAGGGTGGGCTGAGGGAGTGGGAAACACTCAGAGTGATACTATTGGTGCCCTGGTGGCTCCTTGAGCAGTTACTATAGTCAGAATTGGACGGAAGTGTGGTGGACCATTTTCTGGGTCTCTCAGAATAGCTCTCGCAAGTCAGCCTATTACCAAGGACCTCAACCACACTGGAAAAAGTCACATTGAATATACCCACACTATGTTGAATAAAACACCTTTGCTCCTTCAAGAAAAAGAAAAGAAAAAGTCACATCGTTTCTCCCTTTCTTAAAAGAAGAACTTTGCCAGGTGGGAGTCCTCATTCCTTTATTCAACAAATTGGACTCCTACTATGTGCCAAAGTATATAAAATAGAGCAGAAAAGAGGCAAGATTCTTGATTTTACTGAATTTATATTATACTCACAGTACAAGGACAAAAAGCAACCAACACAAATAAGAAACTTCTAGTTGGTGAAAAGTGCTCTGGAGAATAGAAGGCAGGTGTGGATGTAAAGAGTGCCTGGCTAGGGGTGTTGCTGAGATATCTGAGGGAAGGTGGTAGAGAAGGTCTCAAAGCAGTGTGACATATGACTTGAGGTTTGGATATCGAAGAACCATATGTGAATATCAGAGGCCAGAGCTTTCCAGAATCTAGAAAGATGGAACTGATGAACCTATTTACAGGGCAGGAATAAAGATGCACACATAGAGGATTGACTTGTGGACACAAGTCACACACTCTCTCTCACATGGGAGAAAGAGAAGGTGGGATGAACTGAGAGAGTAGCAATGACATGGTAAAAATTGACATACTTAACCACGTGTAACATAGCTAGCTAGTGGGAAGCTGCTGTATAGCACAGGGAGCTCAGCTGGGTACTCTGTGGTGACCTAGAAGGATGGGATAGGGGGTTGTAGGGGGACTAAAGAGGGAGGAGATATATGTATACATATAGCTGATTCACTTCCCTGATGGCTCAGATGCTAAAGAATCTGCCTATAATGTGGGAGACCTGGGTTTGATCCCTGGGATGGGAAGATCCCCTGGAGGAGGGAATGGCAACCCACTCCAGTATTCTTGCCTGAAGAATTCCCATGGACAGAGAAGCCTGGCGGGCTACAGTCCATGGGGTCGCAAAGAGTTGAACACAACTGAGCGACTAAGCACAGCACACAGCAAGCTGATTCACTCTGTTGTATAGCAGAAATCAGCACAATATTGTAAAGCAATTATTCTCCAATTAAAGAAAATTTAAAACACTACACTAATAAAAAAATTCACTTCCTTGTGAATTATGTATCTGTAAATTAACTTTGATTCTTATCTAAGGTGGAGAGCATTTTTGGTTCCCTAATAAAAATTCACACTTTAAAAATGGTTATATAAGAATTTCAAGTATCATTAACAAAAGCTACACTAGAGGTTTCATGAATTCAAAAAAGACATGCTCAAAATAATTATTCATTGATGAAATAAGTGGTGTTCAAGAGGTTCAGATAGCTAGGGGGATTTTATGGGCCTTACCATGAATAAGGCACAAGTCCTTGGCAATACCAGGAGCCTAATACCTTCAGATAAACGCACTAGGTCTAGATCTAAACTCTCTTTGGTCTGCCCTCTATTCTATTTCATGGAAGATTCTGTTCTCTGATCTAAATGGAAGGTTGGCTGATTGTCCTCATGATGAATGTCTCTCATTTATCATGGTGACTAGAAGTTCCTACAGATTGTGAGTGAAGACTTAAAGGCCTAAGCTCAGCAACAGTTTTTGTGCTTATTTGCGACTAAGTGTTGGTACATTTGACATAATTTGGTTAACCCGGCACGTTGCAATGGATTGAACCCAGGTCTTCTGCATTGCAGGCAGATTCTTTACCATCTAAGCCACCAGGGAAGACCCAAGGATCTCCCACCTGTCTCTAAATGTAGGATTCTAACAAAGTTAGCTCTACGAACCTGAAAATTGCTGAATGGACACATTGGTCTGGTTAGTTTTTCTAATTGAAATTTAAAGCATCTACTTGGGGGAAACAACAGATTGAGGTAAGTATGTTTTTAGACTATTTTTGGAAAAGTATTAAAGTTTTAATGATTTATTTATACTCACTCCTTAAAAATAATGCCTTCTTTCATTTTCAAGTACAGTTTTAAATTTCACTGACACATTGGATGAGTTTGTTCCAATTCCACAAAAATGGAAAATGAATGCAAAAAAAAAGCATGACCTGAACATACCATTCATAACAAACAGATGAAGTACACTAAAAATAAAGCTTCTCCTTTGTCAAATTTATAATTATACTTTTAAAAGCAGAATGTTAATCATTACTACTTATGTTTTTCAGTCATTTAAACACAAGTACAAACAAACATAAGCTCTCTTCTCCCCTACTGCTAGTTAATCCACAGACTAGCAAGGGTAATTTCAACAGGACACAGCAGGTCCTCTTGGAGCAATAGCTACATATTATATGTATTTTAATGAGGATAGGATCTCATGCTATGGAAAAAACATATAACTGTTCTGGTACATAGCTTCCAACCCTGTGCTCCTCCCAGCCCCATGTTTTTTAATGAAGTGTTTTGTGGAAATGTTTAGAAAGCATTTTAATTCCAACATTACTTTATTCACTCACTCCCCAACTATGTATTGAGTGTTTCCTGAAAGAATCAGTGGATAACTTTTGATCATGATGATTATTGTAAATACAATAAGCAATAAGTGTATTATGTATAATAATATAATAAGGGTAATTGTGACCCTGACTGAGAATAAAAATACTCACAAAATATTAAGTTTAATATTAAAATATCACTGCAACAGTAATTGCTCATGGTTATCACATTGCCTGGAGGCTCAGGGGATAAAATATCCACTTTTAATGCAGGAGATGCAGGTTTGATCCCTGGGTTGGGAAGATCTCCTGGAGAAGAAAATGTCAACCCACTCCAGTATTCTTGCCCGGAATATCTCATGGACAGAGGAGCCTGGCAGGCTACAGTCCATGGGGTCACAAAGAGTCTTACATGACTGAGAAACTAAACAACAGCAACAACAACAATCATACTACCAACTACATGTTAACAATCACATTGTCAGTTACAATGGACCATGTACTAATAGATGAATCATGGGAGTAGCTAGCTGAAAGGAAGGAAAGTAATTTAAAAAAAGAGAATCACCAAGAATGAGTTGTCTGAAAGGAAGTTGAATTGAAGGAAGAAATAGATGATCTCTTGTTAATCTTCTCAACTTATGGTTGTACACATTGTGGCTCAAACTAATACTGCTAAAATACAATGCAATATAATGAAGAAAATCAGAAATTGGAGTGGCTTATAAGCTCCTGCATAAGAGAAAAGTGTCTTCTGTTTCACTTCTCAGAGTCAGTGCCTCTGGGTGGATAACAGTGCTGTAATTTCTCAGTGAAGGAGGCAATGTGCTTGTGAATGTGCACATGCATAGACATTCATGTCTGAACACATGCATAATGAAACATGATGAATACATGTGGAATGAAATAATATGCTAAAAATTGAATTCAAGGTCTTTTGCTGTTTTTCCTGTGTTATTGCATTTACAGAAACCATATTGGTTTTTAATTACATCAGCTCTTTTATATTTCCCATTATACATGAGAAGTAGTGTTGATCATGGGTAAAAATGACTGAGCATAGAATCACCAACCTGGAATTATTTAGAGAACACCAGCTGAATCTCTTAATTTTTCATATAAAGACAGAATAACATGTCTAAATTTACACATTTAGTGACAGAGCCAGGAAGATACACCTCTGCCTGCCCTACAAGAAGATAATTTCTGAGTGGCTCCTGCCCTCTGGGTGTTTCCCTTCTGCCTAAGTCTCAGCTTCCTGGTATTCTCATGTTTGCCCTTCTTCCTTCTCAAAACATCCTCTTAGAGCCTCAGACCTTATACTCAAATGGTTGAACTAGTTTAAAGTGCTAATCCTTCCAGGAATATTTCTATCTTAATATGAATCAAAATGTAAACTAAAAAAAAACCCAACTCTAAACATGGGATTTCTGGAATAAGTGAGGATGAAAGACAACTTGAGCATGATTTCTGTAACTAAAGATCTGTTCAATGCTTTGCCAAAATTAAATTCCACTGGTAGGAAATGTGTTTCTAATGAACAGAAAAGCCTGCTAACACTGTCAGTTTTAAACTGACTTAAAAACTTAAAAACTTTAAACTGACTTAAAAACTAAGAGTAGTTTTTACTACTCTTCAGAGTAAGATAACTTGACAGTTCATGAGATAAAAATGTTTAAGAATCAATGCTTCAAAAAAAAAAAACTTGTTCAATACATGCCCTGAATTTTGACACATTAATATACTATCCATTCAGCAATCTATGTACAGTATTAACTATGTGTTAGATCATGACTTAGGATTTCAAGTATTGTACTAAGATAAGGATCGTACGCTCTTGGAAATTATAAGGGGGTTGTGGGGAGGGGGAGATGGAATAACAAGGAAATAAATAAATAAACAAGTAATTTCAGATGTAGCTGACCAAAATGAAATAAACAGAATTGGGACCTATAATAGGGATTGACTTTGGGCTACTTTGGGCTGGGTGGTCAGAAGACTTCTTTGGAGTGATGATATCTGAGCTTAGACCTGAGGGATGAGAAGGCAGAACTCATGAAGCAGAGAAAGAGGTTTGTGGCATTTGAAGAAACAATAAGAGCCAAAATTCTAGTAGAGCTTGGTATGTGACCAGAAAGGGATGTGACAGGAGATGAGATCAGAGAAGGAAGGAGGGGGGCCTGTTGATGTAGCAACTAGTCTGTACTTGATTCCAGGAAGTAATTGAGCAGTTTTAAGTATGAAAGTGGTTCAACCCAATTAACTTCTGAAAAGAAGTGGCTTTCACTGCTGTGTGGAGAATGGATTATAGAGAAGAGTGAGGATAGCTTGGAATAAGATGGTGATAGAAGAGTTATGGACAGGTACAGGGCCAAATTTGAGACACAACCAATAGGGCCTGATGGATTAGATGTCAGAGGTGAGAAAGAAGGAAAAACCAAGAATGGCACCAAGGTTCTTGGTTTTAAAAATACTCTACCTAAAGGTTGGTTTGATTTTATTAGATACAGATGATGTGTAAATATAACTTTAAAAGTTAAATAAAATAATTTTATAAAACAAGTGATGTAACCACTGCTAAAAAGTCACAACACCATATAATATTTTTCATCATTTTGTTTTACCCAAGTTCTAACAATTTACGTATATTGTTGAGTTTAGTTACAAGAAAGATATGTGATTAAACTGTAAGGACTGAAGAAAATTTTTAGAAAGGATAATGGCATTAAGCACATATTTTATAGGCTGTAATAAGAGCCATGAATGTTTGAGACTTAGGCTTTAAATAAGGGGAATTAAAGAGACATTAAAAGGAAATAAACCTTCACAGAAACAGGGAAAGGGATGAAATGTTTTCTGAATAGCACTAAGTATACTGCTGTAATTTATGGTGAATCCTAGTGGTAACTTTCCCAAAGAAATCATATAAATTCACCAAAACATTAAAGAGCAACTTTATTTCTTTAAAGAAACAGAAAGGCACCAAATATATGTCAGTGATAAAATGTTTATGCTGATTAGCTTCTCCTTTAGCCTCATGAGCTAAATACCCAAGAATAATATGAGATAGAAGGAAATTCATCAAGGAGTATTAGGCTTATAAATGTTCATTCAATGGCTTACAGATACAATCATTCTCCCAAAGTCACTATCTGTCTTTTTATAATCAGAAAACTCTGCATAATATTATTTTGCTGTTAAATACTGAGTTTCATTTGAGAAGCTTGAACGCTTAATAGTAAGTTTTTTCTGAAATTCCTATTACGAGCTGGATTGCCAACCCCCAATCTCCAAGAACACCTTTAGCTATAAAAAGAATCTCAAGAAGAAAGATGGAAAATAAATGAAAGGATTTTTTTCAATAGTTTGCTGAAAGCCTAGACAAATTAGAAGAATCACTTATCTGATGTCAAATGCAAACTCTATTACTCTGGAGGAAATAAGTTGTTTCAATCTGTTGGGGAAAAAAAAAGTTGTTTCACTTCTAACTATTGCCAGAAAGATACCCAAGAAATTTAATTTTTCCAAAGTTACCAATCACCCAGAACAAGATTATCCTTTTCTTCAATTTTCCCAGTGTACCTTGCAATAAAAAGTGAGAATCCAAACCTAGCATAAAGCTGGTTAAAAGGAAGTCAAGTTTAATAGACAACAGTATCATATATAGATTTCTTAGCTGAATGAGTTCAGGGTTCATAACTGGGCTGTTTGCCCACTGCCTAAAGAGATGATTGCCCTCGGTTCATTCTCCTGACAGTTAACAAAATAACTTCTAACTGTTATTTTTGGGGAATGTTACTGAGTGACTTGCTATCATGAAATTTTACTTCAGTAATTTCCCATAAGCTTTAATAAAAAGAAAACTTTAAGGTGGATTAAGCCACATGTGAATATAATCTCTTCAAAACCAACACCCACATATACACAACAGAAAATTTTTCCTTTGTATTCAACACTAGAAAGAGATATCCATGTGGATTAAAATTCATGTGAATAGAATTCCTCAAAAAACAAAGCATAACATTTGATGTTCCAGATTCACTGCTTTAAGCATATGCAAAAATAATGAGACAAATGATGCATCAAAAAAAGCTACAATAAACACAACCTGAATTGATTGATTATTAAATGAAGTTACCTAAAGTATTATTGTTTCTCTTCCTTTGCATAAACATAGTTAATTATGGCAAGTTATTAATTAAAATGGAAAGACTAGTCTATTGTTTTACATTTATTCAGTGATTCAAAGCATCAACAGACTAAGCATGAATGTATCAGAGATTTCTGATAAAGATCTTGGCTTGACCGTTTAAGAATTGATGTCTACAAAAACTGCAAAAGCTTCAATTTCAAATTCAAGGAGATAAGATTAGAGTAGGATTAAGGTTGCTTCATGACCCTGATGAAAACTGCTGTATTTTCTACATTCTCTATTTTCTCCCATAAATGTATCACCTTCTAACATACTAGGGCACTTATTTTTTATTACACGTGTTATTCATAGTCTATGGTCCCTCACTAGAATATCAAATCCACAGAAAAAGGAATCTGGAACTATTCTGTTCCCTAATGTAGCCCAGGGGACTAGAAGAGTGTCTGGCACATAGTAGGCACTCAATAAATATTTGTGGCATCAATGCACGTTCTTTCAGTTCAGTTCAGTCACTCAGTCGTGTCCGACTCTTTGCAAGCCCATGAATCGCAGCATGCCAGGGCTCCCTGTCCATCACCAACTCCCAGAGTTCACTCAGACTCACGTCCATTGAGTCAGTGATGCCATGCAGCCATCTCATCCTCTGTCGTTCCCTTCTCCTCCTGCCCCCAATCCCTCCCAGCATCAGGGTCTTTTCCAATGAGTCAACTCTTCTCATGAGGTGGCCAAAGTACTGGAGTTTCAGCTTTAGCATCATTCCTTCCAAAGAAATCCCAGGGCGGATCTCCTTCAGGATGGACTGATTTGATCTCCTTGCAGTCCAAGGGACCCTCAAGAGTCTTCTCCAACACCACAGTTCAAAAGCATCAACTCTTCAGCGCTCAGCTTTCTTCACAGTCCAACTCTCACATCCATACATGACCACAGGAAAAACCATAGCCCTGACTAGATGGACCATTGTTGGCAAAGTAATGTCTCTGCTTTTGAATATGCTATCAAGGTGGGTCACAACGTTCCTTCCAAGGAGTGTCTTTTAATTTCATGGCTGCAGACACCAACTGCAGTGATTTTGGAGCCCCAAAAATAAAGTCTGACACTGTATCCACTGTTTCCCCATCTATTTGCCATGAAGTGATGGGACCAGATGCCATGATCTTCGTTTTCTGAATGTTGAGCTTTAAGCCAACTTTTTCACTCTCCACTTTCACTTTCATCAAGAGGCTTTTTAGTTCCTCTTCACTTTCTGCCATAAGGGTGGTGTCATCTGCATATCTGAGGTTATTGGTATTTCTCCCGGCAATCTTGATTCCAGCTTGTGCTTCTTCCAGCCCAGCATTTCTCACAATGTACTCTGCATATAAGTTAAATAAGCAGGGTGACAATATACAGCCTTGACGTACTCCTTTTCCTATTTGGAACCAGTCTGTTGTTCCATGTCCAGTTCTAACTGTTGCTTCCTGACCTGCATATAGATTTCTCAAAAGGCAGATCAGGTGGTCTGGTATTCCCATCTCTTTCAGAATTTTCCACAGTTTATTGTGGTCTACACAGTCAAAGGCTTTGGCATAGTCAATAAAGCAGAAATAGATGTTTTTTTCTGGAACTCTCTTGCTTTTTCCATGATCCAGCAGATGTTGGCAATTTGACTTTTTCTTTCAGGAAGTTCACGGTTCACGTATTGCTGAAGCCTGGCTTGGAGAATTTTGAGCATTACTTTACTAGCATGTAAGATGAGTGCATTTGTGCAGTAGTTTGAGCATTCTTTGGCATTGCCTTTCTTTGGGATTGGAATGAAAACAACATTTTCCAGTCCTGTGGCCACTGCTGAGTTTTCCAAATTTGCTGGCATATTGAGTGCAGCACTTTCACAGCATCATCTTTCAGGATTTGAAAGAGCTCAACTGGAATTCCTTCACCTCCACTAGCTTTGTTTGTAGTGATGCTTTCTAAGGCCCACTTGACTTCACATTCCAGGATGTCTGGCTCTAGGTCAGTGATCACACCATCGTGATTATCTGGGTCTTGAAGATCTTTTTTGTACAGTTCTTCTGTGTATTCTTGCCACCTCTTCTTAATATCTTCTGCTTCTGTTAGGTCCATACCATTTCTGTCCTTTATTGAGCCCATCTTCACATGAAACGTTCCCTTGGTATCTCTAATTTTCTTGAAGAGACCTCTAGTCTTTCCCATTCTGTTGTTTCCCTCTATTTCTTTGCACTGATCACTGAAGAAGGCTTTCTTATGTCGTCTTGCTATTCTTTGGAACTCTGCATTCAGATGCTTATATCTTTCCTTTGCTCCTTTGCTTTTTGCTTCTCTTCTTTTCACAACTATTTGTAAGGCCTTCCCAGACAGCCATTTTGCTTTTTTGCATTTCTTTTCCACGGGGATGTTCTTGATTCCTGTCTCCTGTACAACATCACGAACCTCATTCCATAGTTCATCAGGCACTCTATCTATCAGATCTAGGCCCTTAAATCTATTTCTCACTTCCCCTGTATAATCATAAGGGATTTGATTTAGGTCATACCTGAATGGTCTAGTGGTTTTCCCTACTTTCTTCTATTTAAGTCTGAATTTGGCAATAAGGAGTTCATGATCTGAGCCACAGTCAGCTCCTGGTCTTGTTTTTGCTGACTGTATAGAGCTTCTCCATCTTTGGCTGCAAAGAATATAATCAATTTTATTTCGGTGTTGACCATCTGGTGATGTCCATGTGTAGAGTCTTCTCTTGTGTTGTTGGAAGAGGGTGTTTGTTATGACCAGTGCATTTTCTTGGCAAAACTCTATTAGTCTTTGCCCTGCTTCATTCTGTATTCCAAGGCCAAATTTGCCTGTTACTCCAGGTGTTTCTTGACTTCCTACTTTTGCATTCCAGTCCCCTATAATGAAAAGGACATCTTTTTTGGGTGTTAGTTCTAAAAGGTCTTGTAGGTCTTCATAGAACCATTCAACTTCAGCTTCTTCAGCATTACTGGTTGGGGCACAGACTTAGATTACTGTGATATTGAATGGTTTGACTTGGAAATGAACAGAGATCATTCTGTCGCATGTTCTTTAGTTCTGAATAAATTCAAAGCCATTATCTCTTGGAATAATTTGTACATATACATGCATACATACACAGAATTTAAATCATTACTTCTAATGCCTTTATTATCTGTTGGTAATCAATCCGTGCATGATTATAGAATTAAAATAATGCAGAGCAACACATATAGGACAAATAGTAAATATTTGTTTTAAATGAGGATACCATTAAAAATCGATATCAGTGCGTTTAAAAATAGTACCTTCTGATAAAACATCTAGGTTAAAGATGAAAAGTTTCTCCACAGGGAGGGACACCCAGAGAGCTTCTTAAACAAACTTTCCAAACAGAGTATAGTAGCCAATGTGACCATTGCATGGATTGTATTATAGAATGTAAAGATGCTGTCTTTGTCAGACAATTGCAGCAAAATGTAGAAATGGAATTAAATATGATAGCCAAAAAGATTAAGTAAGATTCACAAGCATAATACAGCCTTTGAGCATATGGAATAAAACCTGATTTCCTTATCCCAGCTCCAAATGTCACAAACACCTAAGCAAGGTCTTAACGGTAAAGTAATGTGTGCATTCTTAAGTTCCATCTGTCTAGTATTCTCAAGAGCCTCTTTAGCGCTAAAGTTGTCTACAGTTTTTGAGCACCCCATAATCCTTCATATACTTTTTTTCTTCTTTAATTAATGACTGATTTTATACAAGGTAAGTGGGAAAACTTTTACCCTAAGATGGTAGAGTAAAAGGACGTGCATTTATCTTCTCCTGCGAGAACACCAAAATTGCAACTAGCTGCTGGACAGCCAACAACGGGAGGGTGTTGGAACCCATCAAAAAAAGATATCCACCTTCCAAGGACAAAGGGGAAGCCACAACAAGAGGGGTGCAATCGCATTTAAAATCAAACTCATACCCGCCAGAGACACTTGAAGGGCACAAACAAAACCTTGTGTGCACCAGGACCCAGGAGAAAGGAGCAGTGACCCTACAAGAGACTGAGCCAGACTTGCCTGTGAGTGTCCAGGAGTCTCTGGAGGTATGGATCGACAGTGGCCTGCCGCAGGGTCAAGGACACTGGCAGCAGCAGTCCTGGGAGGTGTGGAGTATTGACGTAAGTCCTCCAAAGGAGGTTGCCATTACACCTACCATAGACACTAAAGCCCTTCCATAGAGACTACAAACCCCAGGACTGGGCCGCCTCAGGCCAAACTACAGGGAGGGAGCATAGCCCAACCCATTAGCACAAAATTGGATTAAAGATTTACTGAGCTTGGCCTTGCCCACCAGAGCAAGACCCAGTTCTCCCCACAGCCAGTCCCTCCCATCAGGAAGCTTCCACAAGCCTCTTTTTCTCATCCATCAGACCACAGACAGAATAAAAACCACAATCACAGAAAACTAAGCAAAAACTGATCACATGGAAAAATGTTCTCTAATCAGTATTAAAACAAGAATACATAACTAAAACAACCTTCCAAGTTAAAATTCTTAGCAATAAAAATGTCTACATTGTTGCAAAATATGTTGGCTGTCACTTAAGATGGGTTGAGAAAGTTTAATGGACTTGGAAATGATATAGAATTCAGCATATGGACATGATACCAGGTATCTTGGTGTGTATGCCCTTCCAGATCCACTCTCCATGCTCTGAGGACTGAGTGACTGTCAACACCATCTCCCATCTCCTAGATCCCATGATCCCCTATGACCTCCCATCCCTCCAGGTCCAGGTTGGGTATGGCCCATGAGAATGTACTCCAGCCACAAGAAAAAGAACAAAGGCCCTTCCCGCCAGGTTTCTATGGGTCTGCTGGATTCCTCTACTGAGGACCTCACCTCCTGTTTGGAGATCTCTCCATAAAACCATGCTAACTTGTCCCCCTTACTTGTTATACCCTGTGTGTGTGTGCTAAGTTGCTTCAGTCATATCTGACTCTTTGCCACCCCATGGACTGTGGCCCGCTAGGCTCCTCTGTTCATGTATTTCTCCAGGCAAGAATACTGGAGTGGGTTGCCGTGCCCTCCTCCAGGGGATCTTCCCAACCCAGGGATCGAACCCTTGTCTCTTATGTCTGCTGCACTGCCAGGTGAGTTCTTTACCACTAATGCCACCTGGGAAGCCCTAGGGATAGTAGCGATTCCCTATCAGTACTAACCCCAGGGTACAATACTTCCCTTACTGTTCTTACCCATTTTCTACTTCTTTGGAAACAGTCTGTCTCTTCATCTTACCTGTATGCCATCCTTCCTTCAGGAAGGATGCAAGAATGCCATCCTTCCTGCTAAACCTCTGATTAGACACATTGACTTTCTCACACTGATGTCCTGCCTTGACATCCAGATTTTATAGCTCTGTAAATAGCACAAAGCTCAAACAAAGACTGATGGATCATCTGGGTTTTTCCAATTCATTCATTCCTCCACATCCCATTTGTTAGCCATGCTAATAGATGTGTAGCTTCCCTAGTGGCTCAGTGGTAAAGAATCTGCCTGTCAAGGGTTTGATCCCTGGGTCAGGAAGATCCCCTGGAGAACAAAATGGCAATCCACTGCAGTATTCTTGCCTGGAGAATCCCATGGACAGAAAAGCCTGGCAGGCTACACTCCATGGGTTCTCAAAAAGAGTCGGACATGACTTAGTGACTAAACAACAATAGGTACATAATCATATCTCCTTGTGCTTATAATTTACATTTCCTTGATGACTAATCATGCTGAGTATCTTTCAATGTTCTTATTATCCATTCTTATACTAATATCTTCATTGGCGAAGTATCTGTTTTTATAATGAAAATAATTTCATTGAAAGTTCACTGCAATTATTTGCAAAATGGCTGAACTCTCAAGTATACAGCATGCTTATCAACAAATTTTAGCTTTGATGAACTGATTACTTGATTGAGTTGAAATCTAGCAGCATTGATAGTATCATGAATTTTATTATGTATTTTAATACAGGAACCTACCATCGAGTATACAGGCATGTTTTAATTTTTTTTTTTTTAAAGAAACAAAGGCAGTCTGACTAGCACAATCTAGCAGTACTCTTATATTGAACTATTTTCATTCTTTTAATTTAAAATTATAATCAAGATTAGAACATCTTATTCTCCCTAAGACACATGTAATCTGAAATTGGCACAGCAAGAGTTTGCCACAAATGCGAGAGGAGATAGAGACGGCTCATTTGCTTTTAAAATGGATACGATGAATATAGCACATGTAGGGAAAAATTAACTAACTGGAACAAAATGTTTTTCACAACCATTCCTCTCAGCTGGAAACCCTACTATCGCTTTTTTTTTAAGATAATAAGAAAGTCCATAAACTCAAAATGCCTCTATTTTTAATCACTTAAATCCTATTTTAATTCTGAATTTGACAAAGTAGAACAGCTACTCAGGATCTTTCATAGTCCCATGTATTCTTCAAAAGGACAATCTTTTTTTTTTTTTTTTTGTGGCTAATCCTATGATAGAAAGACCCCTGATGTAGTATGTTTTTAATAACAATAACCACTATTGTATTTTGAATATAAGATACATGCCTGTGTGTGAACAACCAATGCAAGTCAAGTAAGCATCAAACAACACTCAATCTACTGCAATAGAAAATTATAAGATGGGAAGGGTAATGGAAGCTACTTCCCTTCCTAGATATCATGATTTTGATTTTGGTATGATTTCTTCACTCTTTCTCAAGTTACACACCTCAAACTCACTGAGTGCTCTCAGCACCCCCATCCAATCGGGAACATTTTCAAGGATAGCATTCAGTTATTGCTCTTATGATTCCCCTCTATTGCCAATTACCTCTGTTCTTACTCATAGCTTCTCTACCTGCCAATCCCTAAAGCTTCCTAAAGAGCCTCTTGACTTCACTTGTTCCCCACTGCTCATCAGAACTATGCATTGTTGCCAGAGTTGCCTTTCCAATCACTCATATCCACCCCTCAAGCATTTACTACTCCTTATTGCCCATCATGAAAAGTTCCAGCTCTCTGAGAAACAATAAAAGGCCTTTTCAAATCTCACTATCCACCTATTCTATCTTCCACATCTTCCTTGATTATCCCTCATTTCCAACATATTCCAAAATTCCAACAGACATTTTTAAAGGTGTTTTTTTTTTTTTTTAAATGTGGACCATTTTTAGTCTTTATTGGATTTGTTACAATTTTGCTTCTGTTTTATGTTTTTGTTTGTTAGCCAAGAGGCATATGGGATCTTAGCTTCCCAGTAAGGGACCGAACCTGCACCCCACACATTGGTAGGAAGTCTCAACCACTGGTCCTCCAGTGAAGTCCCCAGTCAGAAATTTTAATAAATATAAAATCAACTTTCACATGTTTACATCTTTGCTTAGGCCATTTCCACCTTAGAATGTCTTTTCCTATTTTCTTTGTCAGATAAAACTCCACTTATTTGCCTAGAATATGTTCCATGAACACTTCTATGGGACTTTCATAGACTATCTCAGGCAGAATAAGTTCTGCCCAGTTTTTCCATATGGTGTGTACCTGCCTGTACTACAGCTTTAAGCACATTCTATCTTAATTATTACTATATTTTAGTTTCATATCCATCAGACTTTGCAATGGAGACAGAACTAGGGAGCACGTTCTATTCATCTCGAGCATGATTGAGAGAAGAGGAACTGTGCATTTCTAGCACAGCATAGAATCTTGATGAATAATTCTTTACTTCAACGTGTGATATTTACACACTTAGGACTAGCAGGATATTTCTTGTTTTCCTTCCATGTTGACACCTGCAAGACATGTAGCTTTCAATGGAAAAACATGTTCAAAATTATCTTTTGTTTCAATGTAGGCATTAAAATTGTATGATGGTTAACTGGCCAATTTAAAAGTCTAACTTCCACCACAGTTTATATATTCAGTGTGTATAACAGAGCAATAATAAAATTGAAAATGTTTCATTCAACTCTATAAAATAATTAATCAATCACTGCATTGGTCAAATTTTAGGAATGCCATTTCTGCATTGAAAGCCAATAGGTGTCACAACAGTTGTGTCCACAGAGAGAAGCAGGTTTGCCAGGACTTGGAAAACTGGACAGGGGAGGGTCCTTCCAAAGGAGAGAGGGATACTCAGCTTCAGCATGAGTCTGATATGGCTAGATCTTCAGTTTTTCAAGAGGAAAAATGAATGTGTTCGGGAGAACACTCAAGCTTTAAATGTGAGCAGCCACTTGACACAGAACTAGAAACAGTATATGACCTAAACAAAATATACCTTCAAGCCACACGGACCAGCAGGAGACAGTTGTCAACTCCTTTTAAGGATGCTGAAGAAGTTCAAAATTGGATTCCCTGGTGGCTCAGACGGTAAAGCGTCTGCCTGCAATGCAAGGAGTTCAATCCCTGGGTCAGGAAGATCCCCTGGAAAAGGAAATGGCAACCCACTCCAGTACTCTTGCCTGGAAAATTCCATGGATGGAGGAGCCTGTTGGGCTACACTCCATGGGGTCCCAAAGAGTTGGACAAAACTGAGTGACTTCAATTTCACTTTCAAGAGTCACTTGGTAAGACAGACTTGAAGTCAGCAGCACACTCTATTACAAGAGCTATTTTGTTTTGAAGTACATTTGACAAGAGGTATAAAAATACCAGCATCAGAGTCTTTTCCAATGAGTCAACTCTTCTCATGAGGTGGCCAAAGTACTGGAGTTTCAGCTTTAGCATCATTCCTTCCAAAGAAATCCCAGGGCTGATCTCCTTTAGAATGGACTGGTTGGATCTCCTTGCAGTCCAAGGGACTCTCAAGAGTCTTCTCCAACACCACAGTTCAAAAGCATCAACTCTTCAGCGCTCAGCTTTCTTCACAGTCCAACTCTCACATCCATACATGACCACTGAAAAAAAAACCATAGCCTTGACTAGATGGACATTTGTTGGCAAAGTGATGTCTCTGCTTTTGAATATGTTATCTAGGTTGGTCATAACTTTCCTTCTAAGGAGTAAGCGTCTTTTAATTTCATGACTGCTGTCACCATCTGCAGTGATTTTGGAGCCCAAAAGGATAAAGTCTGACACTGTTTCCACTGTTTCCCCATCTATTTGCCATGAAGTGATGGGACCAGATGGCATGATCTTCGTTTTCTGAATGTTGAGCTTTAAGCCAAATTTTTCACTCTCCTCATTCACTTTCATCAAGAGGCTTTTTAATTCCTCTTCACTTTCTGCCATAAGGGTGGTGTCATCTGCATATCTGAGGTTATCGATATTTCTTCTGGCAATTTTGATTCCAGCTTGTGCTTCCTCCAGCCCAGCGTTACTCATGATGTACTCTGCATATGAGTTAAATAAGCAGGGTGACAATATACAGCTTTGACGTACTCCTTTTCCTATTTGGAACCAGTCTGTTGTTCCATGTCCAGTTCTAACTGTTGCTTCCTGACCTGCATAAAGGTTTCTCAAGAGGCAGGTCAGGTGGTCTGGTATGCCCATCTCTTGAAGGATTTGTCCACAGTTTATTGTGGTCTACACAGATAAAGGCTTTGGCATAGTCAATAAGGCAGAAATGGATGCTTCTGGAACTCTCTTGCTTTTTCGATGATCCAGTGGATGTTGGCAATTTGATCTCTGGTTCCTCTGCCTTTTCTAAAACCAGCTTGAACATCTGGAAGTTCAAGTTCACGTACTACTGAAGCTTGGGTTGGAGAATTTTGAGCATTACTTTACTAGCGTGTGAGATGAGTGCAATTGTGAGGTAGTTTGAGCATTCTTTGGCATTGCCTTTCTTTGGGATTGGAATGAAAAGTGACCTTTTCCAGTCCTGTGGCCACTGCTGAGTTTTCCAAATTTGCTGGCATATTGAGTGCAGCACTTTCACAGCATCATCTTTCAGGATTTGAAATAGCTCAATTGGAATTCCATCACCTCCACTAGCTTTGTTCATAGTGAGGCTTTCTAAGGCCCACTTGACTTCACATTCCAGGATGTCTGGCTCTAGGTCAGTGATCACACCATCGTGATTATCTTGGTCATGAAGATCTTTTTTGTACAGTTTTTCTGTGTATTCTTGCCACCTCTTCTTAATATCTTCTGCTCTGTTAGGTCCATACCATTTCTGTCCTTTATCAAGCGCATCTTTGCATGAAATGTTCCCTTGGTATCTCTGATTTTCTTGAAGAGATCTCTAGTCTTTCCCATTCTGTTGTTTTCCTCTATTTCTTTGCATTGATCGCTGAGGAAGGCTTTCTTATGTCTTCTTGCTATTCTTTGGAACTCTGCATTCAGATGCTTATATCTTTCCTTTTCTCCTTTGCTTTTCGCTTCTCTTCTTTTCACAGCTATTTGTAAGACCTCTCCAGACAACCATTTTGCTTTTTTGCATTTCTTTTCCACGGGGATGGTCTTGATCCCTGTTCATCAGGCACTCTATCTATCAGATCTAGGCCCTTAAATCTATTTCTCACTTCCCCTGTATAATCATAAGGGATTTGATTTAGGTCATACCTGAATGGTCTAGTGGTTTTCCCTGCTTTCTTCAATTTAAGTCTGAATTTGGCAATAAGGAGTTCATGATCTGAGCCACAGTCATCTCCTGGTCTTGTTTTTGTTTACTGTATAAAGCTTCTACAATTTCGGCTGCAAAGAATATAGTCAATATGATTTCAGTGTTGACCATCTGGTGATGTCCATGTGTAGAGTCTTCTCTTGTTTTGTTGGAAGAGGGTGTTTGCTATGACCAGTGCTTTCTCTTGGCAAAACTCTATTAGTCTTTGCCCTGCTTCATCCTATATTCCAAGGCCAAATTTGCCTGTTACTCCAGGTGTTTCTTGACTTCCTACTTTTGCATTCCAGTCCCCTATAATGAAAAGGACATCTTTTTTGTGTGTTAGTTCTAAAAGTTCTTGTAGGTCTTCATAGAACCGTTCAGCTTCTTCAGCGTTACTGGTTGGGGCATAGACATGGATTAACTGTGATATTGAATGGTTTGCCTTGGAAGTGAACAGAGATCATTCCTTCGTTTTAAAAATTATACATAGAATTAAAATAAAATCTACAAGAAATGAACTTTTAAAAAATTCTACAAGTTCTATCATCTAAATAAGGGCAAAGCTATCATGTGAGTAAAAAAGAGTTGCCCAACTGACCTCCACTGTAGAGTATTTGTTTTGATACTTTTTTTTTATGAGCAGTAAAGCTTCTTAAGATTCCACCAAAGAATTTTTATGTAGCAGAAAATTCTAGGCATCACCCAGGCATCATTATGATTTTTAAAAATTCCTAGTCACCACTTCAATTATCTGATCATGCCATAGATTATTTAATTTATTTTTTGTTCAAATGCCAGCATCTGTTGTCAACTCTCAAAACACTGATTGAGAATCTATAACAATTAGTTACTCACAGTCACTATGGAAACAAAATGGCTTTACTGAAAATCAAGGATTCATACGCTATTAAAATAATATTTTTAATACCATGATGCTCTATTATGCTAGCATTTCATAATCTGTGACATGAAAATAACATATGAGGAAGTGGTTTATGATCTGTGAGACCATATTTAGGTGATATTAGCAGCAACAACAACAACAAGACAAATGTTGTAAGATCTTTGATGGCCTGAACCTAATTAGCACAGTAATTACGTTGCCTGAATTTCCCTCTATGCTCTCCACATCATAGCAATGTGCTCTTACAACCTGTGTCAGAAGAAGCTTCCATTTGTTGCTCTTATAATGTTAACATGGATCAGGGAAATAGAAGGCTAAAGATAGAACAGAGGAGAGGAGCTGATGATGGCTTCTTATACTCCACATGAAAACATCTTCTCCCCATGAAAACCCAAGATGTTCCATTAAGATCCCAAGTGAAGTGGAGTCACTCAGTCATGTCCAACTCTTTGCGATCCCATGGACTGTAGCCTACAAGGCTCTTCTGTCCATGGAATTTTCCAGGCAAGAGTACTGGAGTGGGTTGCCATTGCTTTCTCCAGGGGATCTTCCTGACTCAGGGATCGAACCCTGGTCTCCCACATTGCAGGCAGATGCTTTACCGTCTGAGCCACCAGGGAAGATCCCAAGGATATATATAATCTCAGAGTTGGTGATATAATCTGATTAAATCTTGAGTTCAACTAATTGTTTCAAGTTTGACAAGACTGTAAATGAAATGTTAAGTGTCTAAGCACATTAGATCATTTCACTTTTCAAGTTATTTGATAGCAGACTGGGGTAAAAATAATTCTCTTTTAAGAATTTGTAACACTTGCATTTATACACATATACAGTAAAAATAAGGTGGTTTTGATTAGATGTGAAAGACTATAGGATAAAGTATAAACCTTTTTGACATTGGAGTTGAGGGGGACTCTCTGAAGATTTCCAAAAATTATGTTCATTGCAGCACTATTTACAATAAGTAGGACATGGAAGCCGCCTAAATGTCCATCAACAGAGGAATGGATAAAGAAGATGTGATACATATATACAATTGGATACTACTCAGCCATTAAAAAGGATGAAATAATTCCATTTCCATCAACATGGATGGACTTAGAGATTGTCATACTGAGTGTAGTAAGTCAAAGAAAGAAATATCATATATTGCTTAAATGTGGAATCTAAAAAAAGTGATACAAAAGAACTCATTTACAAAACAGAAACAGACTCACTTAAGAATGAATTGTTACTAGGTGGGAAGAGCAGGAAGGGAGGGATAGGGAATTTGGGATGGACATGTACACACTGCTATATTTAAAACAGATAAGCAACAAGGACCTACTGTATAACACGGAGAACTCTGCTCAAGATTTTTTAACAACCTAAATGGGGAAAGAACTTGAAATAGAATAGATTTAAGTATATGCATAACTGAATCAGTTTGCTGTATACTTGAAACTATCACAACTATACTCCAACAAAAAATAACAATTTTTAAAAAAATATGTACTGAAATATTTACATATTAAAAACAACCAAAAAACATTCAACTTAATTAAAAACATATCTTGCACTAGTAACAGCAGTAAAATTAATTTTTGGTGTTTTTGTTGCCTTCTTTCTCTAAATTTTTATGTTTTTGGTCATAAAACTAAATTTTCTCTTAAGGAAAAAACAAACTAGTCTACTGATGTCATTCATCATCTAATATTCAGTAATGCTTGATAAAGGCATTCTAAAGTTTTGCAGTGTTATTTTCAATATTTAATAGAGAGAAATAACTGAAAATTTAATAAATGTTGCACATAAGAAATGAAAATTAGTAGGAAACAAATGCACCATTTCCTTTCATTTTGACTGACTTTAGTGAAGCACTTAATAGTGAGTGAGATTAAGTATATTTGAAAGTTCAATAACATTTTAATGTTTTATTTAAGGAATACTACTATAATTTTAATATCTAAGAGGAAGTATGCTCTATTTTAAAGAGGGTAGATCTGGGAATAAGAAAACCTGCGTTTCAATTGGGTGCCACATCAGAGTGGTTTGTGTGCTCTCTATAAGTTACTATCTCTGGGCTTCAGAGTCGCATAGTGCAATATGAGGCAACAGATTACATCTCAGGTTCTTTGCAGTCTATTTCTATACAGTTCTTACTCCAAGTATGTGTCTCATTTGGACATTTTCAGCAATCTACTTTTTTCCAGTGGTTAGATAATGAATTTTATCACATACAGCTTCAAAGCATGATTGTTTTCCAAGGAATAATTTAATCAGTTGATTAATATCTTCTTACTCAATGTGTGGTCCATGGACCAATATCACCTAAGAGCTTATTATAAATGCAGATTCTCGGGATCCACTCCAGATCTACCCAGTAAGAATTTGTATTTTAACAAGATCTCCACACGATTCACAAAAGTTTGAGACACATGGCTTAGTACTAGACTCCTTCTCCCCAGTTTTTTCTCATGTACAATTTGAAACTTTTAATATCAGTGTATAGTTTATATTTTATTATGAGAGATACATTTGGCTTAATACACTCACTTTTTAATTTTGGTATCAGCTTTAGTTCTGGCAGATTTTCAAATATCATCATCTGACACAACTGGCAAAACCAGTACATTAACTTTCAAACTTTCAGACTGCAAGTGAATCCATATTTTGTGCTAGAATATGATAGTCACAACCTTTAGTACTACACCAAAAGTTAAAAATGGAGAATGCAGTCATAAATATTTAACACTTCAGAAATTCTCATTTAAGAATATTCATTGTAGGTGACCAGAGAACATAGCAGCTCAGGAATGAAAGTTAGAACCTGAAATGAATTTGTTCGTTTTTCTGGTAAAAGTGGTCTTCCCTTTCATTATATTAAATACCTGTGCTCAACCTAAGAGGTAAATTAAGATAAGGAATTAAAGCAGAGCCAAAGGAAAGGAACACTTTTAATTAATTGTGGTCAAAGTCTCTTTAGGGTGGGTTTTCAGTTGTTGTTTGTTTAAATTAGAATAGGGGTTAAAGCAAAATTCATTCCATGCTTTGACAAATGTTGACTGGACTGCCTATGCTGTTTCCTATAGGATACTCCCATATCTGTGATTTGGAATTTGCCCTGCAGTGACATGGAGGGATAAGCCATAGAGAAAAAACATTTCATGTCAATTTCAAAGGCAGTTAATACACTCACTCTTAAATTTGAAATATGTCTGACTAAACCACAGCTCAATGTATGGATTTTGGGCTCCTTTTATGCTAGTTTGGTTCAGTTCAGTCACTCAGTCATGTCTGACTCTTTGCAACCCCGTGGACTGTGGCATGCCAGGCTTTTCTGTCCATCACCAACTCCCAGAGCTTGCTCAAACTCGTTGATTGAGTGATGCCATACAACTATCTCATGCTCTGTCATCCCCTTCTCCTACTGTCTTCAATCTTTCCCAGCATCTGGGGCTTTGCATGCTGCTACTGCTAAGTCACGTCAGTTGTGTCCGACTCTGTGCGACCCCATAGACGGCAATCCACCAGGCTCCTGTCCCTGGGATTCTCCAGGCAAGAACACTGGAGTGGGTTGCCATTTTCTTCTCCAGTGCATGAAAGTGAAAAGTGAAAGTGAAGTCGCTCAGTCGAGTCTGACTCTTTGCGACGCCATGGACTGTAGCCTACCAGGCTCCTCCGTCCATGGGATTTCCCAGGCAAGAGTACTGGAGTGGATTGCCATTGCCTTCTCCCTTTCATGCTAGTACTATACATATAAAAGTGAAGGGAAGAGAGTACTCTCGTCAGCGGGCTTTCTGGCATCAAATAATATGGTAACCATGAGTGACCGCCAGGAGATGGCCTGCAATGCAGGAGACCCAGATTTGATCCCTGGGTCGGGAAGATCCCCTGGAGCAGGAAATGATAACTCACTCCAGTACTCTGGCCTGGGAAATCCCATGGAACAGGACTCTAGCAGGCTACAGTCCATGGGGTGGAAAAAGAGTTAAACATGACTTAGCAACTAAACCATCACCTCCAGGGGCTCTGTGATATGTGGGATCTTCCTTGACCAGGGATTGAACCCACGTCTCCTGCATTGGCAGGTGGATTCTTTACCACTGAGTCACCTGGGAAGCCCAGGACCTAACTTTAAGTGGCAGAGGAATATTGTAGGATAGACAAGCATGAGATGAGGGTGAAAGAAAGAAAGTGTGTTCATTCATTTGTTCATTTAACACTCTGGTAGATTAGAGGACACAGCAGCGCCTAATCTCTGCCCTTATGGAATTTGTACTCTAGTGAAGGAGATTTCAAGTTTGAAATGTAACCTCATAAGTTGTCTCATTCAGGTAGAAATGTTTTTCATTTTCAATCATGGCTTCAGAGAGCACAGTCCTCTTAAAAGAGCAATACATTCCTCCCCTTCACATCCTGCACTGGCATTTTATTTTAGGTATTTTGAGATTGTTTTGAGATTGTCCCCTGCATCCTGGAGGCTTCCTTCGTGGCTCAGATAGTAAAGAGTCCACATGCAATGCAGGAGACCTGGCTTCAATCCCTGGGTCAGGAAGATCCCCTGGAGGAGGGCATGGCAATCCCCTCCAGTATTCTTGCCTGGAGAATCCCATGGACTGAGAAGCCTGGTGGGCTACAGTCCACAGGGTTGCACAGAGTCAGACATGACTGAGCAACTAACACAGACATACACCCTACCTCCTAGCTAAGATGTGCAGTGTTTGTGCCCTATACTTTATAAAGGAAGAAAAGAATCTGGATTTTCATGTTGGCAAAATACTGGCAACAATTCACATGCTTTCAGATTACAATGCAGATTGAATAAAAAAACATATATGAGGAGCATGTGCTTGCTGGACATAGCTTATTAGCCTCTGTAAACAATCTGCTATATTAGTGGTATTAACATCTTTTTCAAAGAATGTATATCTCACACATGTTTCCTTTATATAAAGCATAATGGGACAGATGAAAACCTTTTACATGATTAACTTATGCAATTCCTTTAATAAACATTGAAAATATACCAAGAGCTGGAATAACGTAGAAGATTTTAATAGAAGTCATTTTTAATAAGTAAACAAGATCAACAATATAATTTAACAGGATCACTTCTGTGGACTATCTGGAAGAATATGTTTTAGTAAGGCTCTAACTCACATTAGTATGTACTTCACTGAAAGCGTTATTTCATGTTTCTATTAATATCATTAGTGTCGTATTACTAATTGTTATTTTTACTAATATCATGATTTATATGTTTAAAAGTTTCAGGGGAAGAAAATGAGAAAAAGCTCAGGCTCTATTAGTGATTTCTGTTGTCACTGATTTCTTATGGATTTGCTAAGCCAATACATCTGGATTTCAAGCCACTCAAAGAGGAAAAAAATATCAGAATCATCCAATTTGATATGTCCACGTGACTCATGAATAACAAAAGGGCAATTTTTTCAACCATTCTTGCCTATAATTAAATACAAGTAACTGTATTCAGTCAGTAGTTACCCAATCTGATACCAGCACAGAGGAACAAAGACAGAGTAGAACACAAAAGCTCCTCCTGTTTGGATGAATGTAAACAATTTTGCCCTTGCTTTCAAGGCACAGACCTTTCACAGTAATTAGGTTTAAATATAGTTCTCTTGTTTTTAAACAACAGATGGCTGCCATCTTGTGCACTTCCATTTTTACAGAAATATTTTATTGTTGGCTGAAAGGGATTTTCATTTGTTATTCTGTCCGCATGTCTCTTGGTTTCTACAAGAAACTGGTTAAGGGAAAAATAAGATCTCTAACATAAAGGGTGAGAATGTGGCAGCTCTCTACCTCAGAGTCTGCCTGTGATTAGAGTCAGGGTTAGGGAAGGAGCCAATGATAGAGGTCAGGTAATTTTTAGACTGGGTGAGAGCCTTAAGACTCAATTAGCAATAAAGTAAAGCAAGCATGACCAAAGCTGAGAAGGACTTTCGGGTTTTATTGTACCTGATCCTCAGTGAGTAATCAATCAGTATTTGTTGAATGAATAAATTATATTCAATAACATCTTGTCTGAGATCATAAATCTTCAGTTTTTCTAATGCAAGTCTTTGAAAGCAAGCATTTAAAGCTGTCTGCTCTAGCACCAGACATCCAGATATTATTAAGGAGCTTTACCGTGGCTGCTAAAAATGTTCATTTGGAAAAAGGTGAGTGTTTCGCCTCATAGAGACAAAGCCTGAGTCTCTTTTATTGGATGATTCATGTTAGGTCATTATCAACAACCAAGATTCTGAGGGTACCCCCAGATGATCAGAAAGAGAATATAAACCATCAAATAGTCTAAATTACTTTCTTCAAGCATCTTTTAACTATCATTTCTTCCCCAGGCCCCTCTCCTCAGTTGTAGGAAATTGCAAAAGTCCAGAGTATCAACTTATATTTCCAACTATGGAAATTTATAAAAAGAAGGCATCAAAGGAATACAAAAGTGAATAAGACAAATTACTTGATTTCATGGAATTTAAAATCTAGTTTGGAGAGATGATGAATGACACATTACAGTATAAGCAGAGTGAAGCAAATGCTGGAGAGTGGGAGAGGCAGGCAAAAGTGATAGGAGTACAGGGAGGCAGGCAGGATTAATTGTGAGTATGGTGACCAGGAAATCAACAGGCTGGACGGAAGAACTGTGACTGGCAATTAGGGAGGATGGCCATGCTGGCATCTTTAAAGGCCCTGAGTGCCTGCTATTGTCTCAGGAAATAGCAAGGAGATGCACATGGCCAGAAGGTGAAGAAAGGGGCAGGAGATGAGAGGAGATCTAGATTCTTTCAAGAGACCATATAGGGACTTCCTTGGTGGTTCAATGGTGAGGATGCCATGCTTCCACTGCAGGGGGCATGGGTTGGATCCCTGGTGGGGGAACCAAGATCTCACATGCCATGTGGCCAAATAAATACATAGTTTGAAAAAAAAAAACTGTCTTTATTTAAAAAAAAAAAAAGAGAGAGAGAGACGATATAGAAATGATGCTCTTACTCTGTAGGCAGGGCTATGTCATTCAGTAAGTTTGTGGTGAGGATGTCATGATCAAATATTTATAATATTTAATTCTGGTAGAAGTGAGAAATGTCCAAATAAATTTGAGGAGGAAGTACAGGAGGAGAGATTGAGAGAGATCTGGAGATAGGAAAGGAAAGAATTGATCAAATGGATATGGTGATTAATAAGAGTAAAGAAGATGCTGGAGTGGCAAAGAAAGTAGGCTCCAAAATCACTCTAAGTCTTTGGCTTTGTAACCGGAAGGATGCTGACTTCATCACATCATTCAGGGAAGACCACAGAAAGAGTATGTCTTAGATTATATATATATACATATATAAAACACAACATCCATTCCTCAGCTTAATACTTGCTATTCCCTCCATCAGGAACACTGTTCCCATCCCTCAACACACAATCTAACTTGTACTCATCATTCAGGTCTCAACTAAAACATTTCATCCTCGGAGAAATCTTCCCTCAACACTGAGACAGTAATAGATGCCTTATCATAGGTTCTCATTTTCCGCTCTACTTCTTTTTAGCACTTAGGATACTTGCTTCTTTATTCTATGCCTGTTATCCCAGTAGACTGAAAGCTCGAGGCAGGTCTTGTTCATCAGTGAATGCCCTTCACTGAGGACACAGTATTCATATAAACTTGTTCAGTAAGTATTAAGTAAGTTAACAAATACCTGATGAGTTTCTTTGTCAATGGGGTTAGCAATGACAGATGACCTGTGTCTCCCTTTTGCTTCTCACAGGGTAACTATTTCCCAAGCACATCACACAAAAGCACACCATTTCTCCCAACTTCTTTTCCCTCTTTGCTTGTCTAATCATCACAGGAGATTTCTCTCTCTCTTAGCTCTTTAACTCACTTGTAACCTTCCGAACAACCCTGATGATGAATAAGTGTAGGAGTAATGAAAGTAACAACTAGGAAATGGAAAGTGAATTAGGATAGAATGACTCTCTCAAGCTCAAGGCCTTTGAAAATGCCCTAATTCTCTGTTTACAATTTCTACCAAAGACTTCATCTGCCTCCTGTCCTCACCTAATTCCATCTGCTCTCCTTAAGCATCATGCTCAAAGTACAAAATAAAAATCCTACTCAGTGATTTTGTTTAGGTTTCAATTACCCTCATTTTATGGCACTCTTTTTATTCTTTCCTTTTTTTCTAGTTCATTCATTTCACTTAAATTTTTTTTATTTTATAGTGGTAAGTACATTTAATATGAGATCTACTCTGTGTACAATATTGTTGACTATAGGTACAATGTTGTACAGCATATCTAGAGAACTCATTCATCTTGCTTAACTGAAAATTTATGTCCTCTGATTAGTGACTACCCATTTTCTCCTCCCTTCAGTCCCTGACAACCAGCATTCCACTCTTTTTTCTTTTTTTTTTTAAACAAAAGGAATTTATTTTCTCATAGTTCTAGAGACTGGAAGCCCAACATCAAGGTGCCTTCAGGGTTAGTTTCTGGAGAGAAGCCAGAAGATACAGTTTAAAAACACACTGAAGTGGAGCTACTTGGTGTGAAGCCAAGCTGTTGACAGATCCCCACCATAGCATCCATGTTTTCCCAACACAAGCACCTCACTAATGCCTGGTGAAGAAGTTTGAACTACATTATTTCTACACGGACACATCTCTAGTTCAAAATTTCTGAAACCAAAATGTACAACAATTCTTTGTATAGTAGATTTGCAAAGTGGTGGATTAAAAAGAATCTTTTAATTTTGTATTGGAGTACAGCCAATTAACAATGTTGTGAGAGTTCAGGTGAACAGTGAAGGAGCTCGGCCATACATACATATACGTGTATCCATTCTCCCCCTAAACTCCCCTCCCATCCAGGCTTTCACATAACATTGAGCAGTTTCCTGTGTTACACCGTAGGTCCTTGTTGGTTATCCATTTTAAATATAGCAGTGTGTTTATATATAAAGAATTATATCCACTAAAACCTTATAAATTAGGATTTTAACTAGATGGAGAGAAAAATAAGCAGTTACTACCTTAGCATGATACTCACATAGATTTTTAAATTCTTATTATTGCTTTAACGTTGTTTCCTAAAGGGACTTATTCAAGTCTCTCACTACTGCTCACTGTTCTCCCCAGCTTTTTGAGATATAATTGACATACATTATTGTATGAGTTTAAGGTGTATAGACTGTTGATCTGACATACTCACATACTGCAATATGTTTTAATCACTTCTTTGCCCCACACTTTCCTTTGAGATACTGTATATGTTCCTACTTCTGATATTGTTGTGAACCTAAGGACAAATGGAAGATTTCCATTGATGATAAAATGCCTGATATGCACAGATTGGTCCTGCAAGAACAGTTATTTCTTAGAACAAAACACCTTCACAAAGTCCTCCATTTTCTTTTTCTAAAAAGGAACACTTTAGAAGTTATTTACCTGACTAAGCCATTCTTCTTTGGTAACAAAGAAAGGGATAAGGGAAGTAGCAAGAAGGACAGGAAGGAAGGAGAGAAGGAGGAGGAGAGCAAGAGATGGAGAGAGTACTGAAGGGTGTCTATAAGTTGTGGCTTCTCATACCTGAATACTTATCATTACCCTGCTGTTACAAGTACCATCTACATATACGTGTGTGCTGTGCATATAGAGTTCCATACATATGTACATAATGTTGTAGTTCATAAAGCACAAAATTAGGAGACCACAAATGTACATCATTGTAAACATCATCTACAAGGCTTTATTGTTTTAGGTCAGGTCTTGCATGCATTTTTTTGTTTTACTTTTTAAATTAAAGTATTTATTTGGCATCCTAGAGGTCTTAGTTGTGGCACACAGGATCTTTAGTTGTGACCTGTGGTATCAAGTTCCCTGACCAGAGATTGAACCCCAGTAGTTTGGAGTCTTTTTTTTTTTATTTATTTTTTATTTTTTTGGAGTCTTAACCATTGGACTGCCAGGGAAGTCCCTGTAGGTATGTTTTTAATCATGTTCTTTGTCCAGGCCCTAGCATAGCAAGATACACATATGTGTACATGTGCATGTGTGCATGCAAACACACACACACACACACACACACATCCCAAAGCATTTACTAACCCAGATGAACTCTAAAGATGCTTATTAGCCTATATCCTATCTAAAGATTAGTCCACACCCAAGTCAGGCCTGTACTGTTATGTTGCTACAGCCAGAAACTCTGAAAAAGTACTGATGTCCAAGGTGATGACAAAGATGAATTCAATGAGAGACAATTTAATAAGAATACATATGAATTGAGCTGCACTGGTATAAAAATAATAAATTTAAATTAAACTCTTCCTTATGTAGTTGGATTCCTAATTAAGTTATAAGCTTTAGTTTCTAAATCTAAATGCAATTATGCTAAAGGTAGTACACAGGGACAGATAAAAAATCCTCACTATATAAACTCAAAGGCAAATGTCTGAGCTATGGAAACCTGTGGGTGCAGAGAGAGAAGCAATGGTAGTTCAATACATCCAGTTCTTGAATAAGTAATGGAAACTCATTCCACTGCTGGAAATTAGCAGAAAAAAGTAGTGAGGACAAGGTTAAAAAGTTTTTATCCTCAATGCCATCTCTAGCTGCATGTAGACAAGCAACAATTACTTAGGGACAAACATTAGGAATGAAACTCTTTGCCTTACTAGCCTTAGAATATTTCCTCACAATTTCAGTCAAGTTGTGTGGTAAGAGCTCATTGTATATTTACTTGTATTTGCCTCCACCCACTAGCATAACTTCAAATTCTCACATTTTGAGCAGACAAAAAAGTTTTCCCCTTGTAGTATTATCAACTCTCTCTTCCATGTGATTTAACAGCAACAAAACACTGGAAATGACACTGAATAGGTAGCAAGGGGTAAAGCTTGATTATAGTATCATTGCAGGATCCTTCAGAGAAGGCAATGGCACCCCACTCCAGTACTCTTGCCTGGAAAATCCCATGGACGGAGGAGCCTTGTAGGCTGCAGTCCATGGGGTCGCTAAGAGTTGGGCACGATTGAGCAACTTCACTTTCACTTTTCACTTTCATGCATTGGAGAAGGAAATGGCAACCCACTCCAGTGTTCTTGCCTGGAGAATCCCAGGGACGGGGGAGCCTGGTGGGCTGCTGTCTATGGGGTCGCACAGAGTTGGACACGACTGAAGCGACTTAGCAGCAGCCGCAGCAGCAGGATCCTTTAAAGGAATTCTTGAGGAGATGATAATAAGAATGATCCACAGGAATTTCTGACAAATGGAGAAGAGCACAGTAAGTCCCTCTACACGCGAATGAGTTCTGTTCCAGGAGTGCATTCACAAGTCCAGTTCGTTTGTAAGTCCGACAAAGTTAGCCTAGGTATCCAACTAACACAACTGGCTATATAGTACTGTACTATCATAGGTTTATAAAACTTTTCATGCACAAATAATACATTGAAAAACAAACACAAAAAATGAAGAAGAGTTTTTGATCTTGCAGTACAGCACCTTAAAAAGTACAGTAGTACTGTGCTGCATAACAGCTGTGTCTCTTTTTGCCTCACTCCACTCTCTCAATTACTTTCACTTTTCTTTCCATCGTTACCACTTGGTGCTTCTTAGCAGCACCAGCTACATCACTGCTGCTTTTACACTTGCTTATAGACATACTGGACTTGAAATAAAGATGCTGTACTACTGTACTCTATACAGTACTGTGCAGTCAAGTACACGAAAGCACAACCACTTGCAGAGGATGCATTCACGTGGCAATGTACACCAGACACATGAACTAACATGTGATAGGAGATATGAATGCAAGTTCACATCTTTATGTGAACCTTCCCAACTTGAAGGTTTGTATGTGTAGGAGACTTACTGTACTGCCATCTCTCTATAACAGTTTTGGGAATGAAAGTGGAAGGTGCCTACTTATCAAGGACTAAAGCAAGAGGATAGTTCTGGATAGTGTTAGTTGCTCAGTCATGTCCAACTCTTTGTGACCCCATGGACTGTAGCCCACCAGGCACCTCTGTCCATGGGATTGCCTAGGCAAGAATACTGGAGTGAGTTGCCATTTCCTTCTCCAGGGGAATCTTCCTGACCCGGGGATTGAAACTGGGTCTCCTGTATTGCAGACAGATTCTTTACCGTCTGAGCCACCAGGGAAGCCCAAAGCAAGAGGAGAAGAAACTAATCAGCACTTGGTTCACTGTTAACCCCCTTCCCCGCCTCCAATAGACCATAGTAATTAACTCCTACCCACTCTATTGAACAAAAACATGTAAAATCTAAACTTGAAGTGAAATAAACAAGCCAATACTGCTGGAATTTAGCATAAAGCCCAGTCATGAAGTTGAGTGGTTTCTTTGACACTGACTCTGATCACAGACCTCAGAACTTCAAATAAAAGATTAGAAGAAGGACATTTAGAGAACATCAGCATCCTTCACAAAGCTTGGTGCACACACAAACACATACACATAAGTATAGATGTACACACAAAGAACACTCATAAATGGTTCTTAAGGGTAATACAGTCATTAATATATGATATAAATATATACTCCCTTTATGGATGAATAGATACTGTCTGAGAAGATTCTGTCACCTCATAACTATCTCATTATAATAACTATATAATTCCACTGACAATGAATTAACTTCACATTTTAGAAGGCAAGGGTGAAATTCCTCTTCAAGGGTGGGAAAAAGCACTACTTCAATGTGGTCTAAGTCAGAAATATTGTGTTGCATTTTTTCTCTTAAAACTGGAGCTGAAATTGATGGGAAAAGCAAATGGATAACCAGCACAGGTTAAAATCATTTGCTCTGTACTATTTACACAAGCCATTATGGTTTCTTATGATTTCCCAAACAGTGATCCTAAGCTATTGAAGAGCAAGTAAGAAAACAGACATTTGTTTCATTTTTTTTTCTTACACTTTCCTTTCTGTAATGGGAATTCAAACAACAGAGAAGCCCTACCAAATATATTATCTACTGCAAAGCCTTGACTGATTTCATGTGCAGATATACTATCAATGACAGGGTTTAAACCTCAAAGCATGGAAGAATTACTTTTTCCTCCCTTTCATTTAGAGAAAACTCATGCAGTGCAACCTTCTTTATCTGAAATGGTATAACAACACTTTCTTTTGAAAAACATGGAACATTGTTGGAAGGAAATGGAGTGACCCCAAAACTATGATCTATGATACACAGTCATGCTCATCAAAGGTGGACATATATTTTTTGGACACAATTTTGTCTCTGAGAATTCACACACTCTCCTGCTTCAGATATTTTAACTTGGAGGTGACACTCATAGTAGCATAAAATCTGTACTATATAAGGTCAGCATTCTTTTTCAGGGAAAAGACATGTCAGGCACACACAATAACAGTCTGGAGAATAGTCTCAGGAAACAATCATTTGTTTGAACTATGAATATTGAAGTGGAATTACCATTTCTGTGGATGAGATGGTTGGATGGCATCTCCGACTCAATGGACATGAGTTTGAGCAAACTCGGAGATGGTGAAGGACAGGGAAGCCTGGCGTGCTGCAGTCCATGGGGTCACAAAGAGTCGGACGTGACTGAGTGACTGAACAACAACAACAACAATGAGAGTCCTCCATCATGCTTTCATTCTGTGGAAATTCTCACTGAATTGTACTCTCTCACAAAACAAGATATGTCAACAGTTTGTTAGTGGATGGACATGCCCTTCAGATATCCAGAGTAGATCTGCAAATCTGAATCAGAAAGTTAGATATTGGAGACATGTACTTACTTAACTTTGCATACAAAATGCTATAGTGTGTGAAGTTGCCGAGTATTACACAAAACACATTTAAAGTTCCTAATAAGATAATGGCGGTAATAGGTACCATTTAGCAAGACAGAGCAGTAGTTAAAAAGTACACACTCTCAGGACTTCCCTGGTGTTCCAGTGGTGACGACTCTGCCTTGCAATGCAGAGGACACAGGTTCAATTCCTGGTTGGGGAACCAAGATCCCACATGTTGCAGAGCAACTAAGGCCGAGTGCTGCAACCAGAGAGCCTGCATGTAGCAATGAAGATCCCACATGCCACAACTAAGACCCAATGCAGCCAAGTAAAATAATTTAATTCACTAATTAAAAAAAAATGTATATGCTCTCTAGCCAGCCTGTCTAGATCTGAATTCTAGCTCTGTACTGCTAGCTCTGATACTTACTCTTTTTTGTTTTATTGGAGGATAATTGCTTTACAATACCGTGTTAGTTTCTGCTGTGCAACATGAATCAGCTATAAGTATACATAGATCCCCTCCTTCTTGAGCCTCCTTCCCAACCTCCCCCATCCCACCCCTCTAGGTCATCACAGAGCACTGAGCTGAGCTCCATGTGCTATACAGCAGCTTCCCACTAGCCATCTGTTTTACACAAAGTGCTTATGGAGAAGGAAATGGTGATCCACTCCAGTATTCTTGCCGAGGGAATCCCGTGGACAGAGGAGCCTGGTGGGCTGCTGTCCATAGGGTCGCACAGAGTCGGACACGACTGAAGCGACTTAGCATGCATGCATGCATTGAACAAGGAAATGGCAACCCACTCCAGTGTTGTTGCCTGGAGAATCCCAGGGATGGAGGAGCCTGGTGGGCTGCCGTCTATGGGGTCGCACAGAGTCGGACAGGACTGAAGTGACAGCAGCAGCAGGGGCACTTACTCCTTTTGAGCTTTCGTGTCCTCATCTGCACAATATGGAGAGCAGTAGCACCTACCTCCCAGGTTTATATTAATCATGTAAAGAACGTACAATAGTGTCTGCATACAGCGAGCATTCAATACAAGTCAGGTCCTACCAGTTTCATACTTGACAAACTGCCTCTTATCAGGTTTCCTTACTGGTATGCACTTTAGCTTTCTCATGATACCATTTGCTCCTCACACTGAAAAATAAATTGTAAGGAAGAATTTTCTTTTCTTTTGATATGGGAATGGAAGAAGGTAGAAAGGGAGGTGTACCGAATTTCAGCTTCCACCTCAGTACTGGACCCAAATCTATTTGGCTTCATGTTGGGCTTTGGAAGGCTAAATGGCCACATGCCTCCAATTTTATTTCTGTAATCCCTCAGCCTGTGCTTCCCCTGTGATTGTGTTGCTGCCATCCAGCATGATAATGTCAGGCACATAAACAGGCATGTTATTAGGTTTTATTGTTAAATACTGAATATCCACTTTCAAAGATAGCCAAATATCTCAGATGTAACCTGAAGTGAAAATCTCTTTATATGCTTTGTGTGTTTCCATTTTTATCAGTCAGTTGAAATATAGAGGCATACTTACTGGGAAAGTAAAATGTGTAACCACTTAGAAAAACAGTTTTGCAGTTTCTCAAAAACAGGACTCAGCAATTCCACTCACAGTATATAACCAAGAAAATGGAGACCACAGGGCCACACAAAAATGTATACATGAATGTTCATGGCAGCATTATTCATAGTAGCCAAAAGGAAGAAAAAAGCTAAATCTCTATCAGCGAGATCAAGAAAATGTGGAATAGCCACACAAAGGAATATCGTTCAGCAACAGAAAGGAGTAAATTACTGACACAGGCTGCCACATGTATGGAAGAACCCTGGAGACATTATCTTTAAAAAAAAAAAAAAAAGAGGCCAAACACAAAAGGTCACATACTGTAGGATTCTACTGATATGAAATATCCAGAGTGGCAAAGTCACAGATACTGAAAGCAGATTGCAGGTTGCAAGGGGCTGGGGGATGAGGGATTGGGGAGTGACTGGTAAGGGACATGGGTTCTTTCCAGCGTGTTGGCAGACAGATTGCAAGGAGGCTGTATTGGATTCCATGTTAAACAGATGATGGGCACCTGAGTAGCAGTCGTTCTGTGACCTGTCTATAAACAGAAACATCTTCCACTAAAATTCACAGTAACACTGAATTCACAAGAGAAATGTATATGAGAGCTTGTTTGTGTTGTCTTTCACATTAACTAATATTTCTAAAGCCCTCATAGCAGTGCCTCGAGCATGCTAAATAACACAAATAAAAAGAACAGACTCTTAAAGTTTAGAAGATGAGGGAAAATGAAATGTAATATAACTTTTACGTGTAATATAAAATTAACATTCACCACTAGGAAAATACAATCACTAAGCAAAAGTCAGCAGTCATAGGAAGACAGAGCATTTTCCGTACTCTACATATGATTGATTGAAACTGATCTCCAGTTTTGTTATTGAACTCCAGTAAAACACTAGAGGGGGGGATGATTTGGGAGAATGGCATTAAAACATGTATACTATCATATAAGAAATGAATCGCCAGTCCAGGTTCGATGCAGGATACAGGAAGCTTGGGGCTGGTGCACTGGGATGACCCAGAGGGATGATATGGGGAGGGAGGGGGGAGGGGGGTTCAGGATGGGGAACACGTGTACACCCATGGCGGATGCATGTTGATGTATGGCAAAACCAATACAATATTGTAAAGTAAATAATAATAATAATAATGATAAAAATAAAAAAAAATTAAAAAAAAAAAAAAAACACTAGGCACACACAATGGCCTGGCCAGCTCTGCACATGGGTTGGTGTATCTCAGTGATCGTCGATGTCAAGTGTGCAATCCTTCAGTCAATCGATACTAAATGGGAACTAGGAAGTGGAGGGCATTGGACTAACACTGTAGCCCTGAGCTATGCACTGAGTGCTAAAGAGAAAACTGGGCTCATTGTACATTCATTTCTGTTTGAAAAGGCCAAATAAAAAGCGTTTCTCTGAGCAGTTTTAGTTTATATTCAGCGATTTTCTTGCAGCTTAAAATGCGTTTGAGAAAGCTTATTAATCAGAAGATTTATGAAGTTAGAATCACTGAATCTAAAATAGTTTTTCATCCCTAGGTTATTGAATTCCAAAAGAAGATCCATCATAACACTTGTCATAATAATATAAAGAATCAGTATAATTTTTAAAGAGTTAGAGTTAAACATTGTATACTATTTGCCTGGGGTCAGGAAGTAGAAAATCAAAATTTTTTTAAATAGTGAATAAAGCTTGGAAGTCTTGATAAATATAATAGAGGAAATTTTTTTTTAATTTAGAATTCTTAAATAGTAAACTTAGCAGAGAGATTTGTCACATTTGTAATGATCTAATTCAATATGAAGCACCGTGCAAAGATATGTTTTAAAAGCAGCCTTATTTGCCTCAATTTTCTTCTTAATTACTTTAGCATAGTGCAACAGTTTAAAAGATCAGACACCAGAAGTTTGTGGCACAGTTTTGATCAATGAATAATTTTCATATTTATGAGCCACCATTACCTTATTTTCCTTGAAATCACATGCACTGTTTTGTAAATGATTATTACTAGAGCCAACATTAACTCTTGCCCACTTTGCACAATTGGTATTGCATTATAAAAATCAATAATTTTATACATTTCAGACAATATAGACATTTCCTATACCATTCAGTTAGCAATTAATGCTAAACTGCCTCATAACATATACTGTATCTTTACTTTAAACCTTATTCAATTGTTATATTGATTTCCCCCATGTTTCCTTTTCCTTTCAGCATTTAGACTATAATTTCCTTGGCAATAATAGTAACAATACTTTTCTTCATATTAAGATATTTTAATCAATAGCATCAAGATAAGAGAGTAGCTTGCCACACACAAATTGAAACATCTTCCAGATGAGTGAAGGGAAACATCTTGCCAGGTTAAAAGAACAAAGGATTTGACAATGGAGGAACCAAGGTTGTGGAGGAACCAAAGTTAAGGAGGGTTGACTATGTTACAGCAGGATTTCAGACTTCACAGAGGGCCAGTGCCCCTAACGTCCCTGTTGTTCAAGGGTTAACAGCATTTAGAAGTAAAGTATCAAATGACATATCGAAGTTAACTCTAAAATGGCTCCAGAGAAATTATATAAGTATTAATAATTTTTACATTTTATACATATGTATATATATACACACATATATACATTTACACATATACACACATGTATATATATAGGGGTTTCCTTGGTGGCTCAGTGGTAAAGAATCTGCCTGCCAATGCAGGAGATGTAAGTTTGATCCCTGTGTCAGGAAGATGCCCTAGAGAAGGAAATGGCAACATACTCCAGTATTCTTGCCTGGGACACATCATGGACAGAGGAACCTGGTGGCCATAGTCTATGGGGTTGCAAAGAGTAAGACATAACTGAGCACATATATATATATATATATAGAAAGAGACAGACAGACAGATACAAACAGGTTTCAAATGTTAGCAATTGATTCTGGGTGAATGGTATATGGTTGTTCATTGTTTTAGTCTTGCAATTTTTGCAGGTTTGAAACTTTTCAAAAAAAAATCTCTGGACAAATGGGGATCGTTCAATATGCCTGCAATAAGCAAAATAAACTCATATTGATTATAGCTACTCTTATGCAAAGTATCATAGGAAGACAATGTATGTCTGATTTTATTTTTTTTTTTTTTTTTTTTAATGTTTCTTCCAATTTTATTTTATTTTTAAACTTTACATAATTGTATTAGTTTTGCCAAATATCAAAATGAATCCGCCACAGGTATACATGTGTTCTGATTTTAAACAGCCGTATCTCAATGACAAGGTATATGCTAAGCCCATTCACAAGGATGTCTTTGAATACCACTAAGCACAAAAACATTATGCTGAGCCTAAGCAATTTTCAGAATACTTCTATATTAGCCAAATGGGTATTAAACGTGTAATTAAAAATGTATGATTATTATTACTTTGCATTCAAGTTTACTGTTGCTGTACTGAATATTTTAATAACTTCTTTCCCACAAATAGCGTGTGGAATGTTACTGCAGGCAAATTCATTTTAATTAGTCATGTTATAAATTATACCAGTGGCAATGTCCTGGCAGTCTAAGAGCTGAGAGAATACAGCCTCTACATTCACATGTAAAGAACCAGGGATGACAACTGAGGAGCCACTGATTAAAAAAAAAAAAAAAAAAAGCAGAGAACCACTGCCATTAACTTCAACCTAAAGCAATTGAGAGCTGAGTTGTACCTGTTTGAAAAAAAAGGAAAACCTCTTTGAAGCCCAAGAATAAAATGCCTTCTTTCACTTGCCTGTTTTGTTCCACTTGAGAATAAAGCCTATAATGAATGGACCACATAACCCACTGTACGAAACAAAGGAAATGCAAAGGATGATTTTTTTTTTCACTTTGCTGTCATTTCAGTGAGTAGAGGGTTCATTCATTGTAATAGCAATTTTAATTAGTTTCCAGCTGATACTCTTGTCCTTGTTGAGTATCTTGTCCTCCAGCAGGCTGGTGAGCTCTGTTCACAGCCATGAGCTGACTTGGCTAGGGAGAACGAATCCACTTCTTGATGCACAAAGACTGTAAAATGGACTCCCTTACTGTGACAGGCTTCTGAATGATTAAAAAGTATGTTCCTACCATTGGGGACAGCCCAGAAGAGGGGCCTACTTGCCAACACACATGGCATTTTTTCCCCCTATTTTAATACTACAGCTAAATGTGCAAACACCATATGAGTTGGACAAAGGAAATGCTTTTTTTTAAACCAGGCAAAATTATTAAAGGAAAAAAAAAAGTATCAACGTTAAATCCTCTGCCTTATTGATCCTTAAAAAGGACTTGCTATCAATAATTCAAACTAAGAAAGATGGCATCTCATCAGAGTCATGTGAGCCAGTGCAAGGGTTCATCTCCCTTAAAACCACTTGGGTGCCCATCGTTGTTGTTGTTTAGTCGCTCAGTCCTGTCTGACTCTTTGCGACCCCGTGGACTGTAGCCCACCAGGCTCCTCTGTCCATGCGATTTCCCAGGCAAGAATACTGGAGTGGGTTGCCATTCCATTCTCCAGGGCATCTTCTTGACCCAGGGATTGACTCCAGGTCTCCTGCATTGCAGGCAGGTTCTTTACCAGTGAGCCACCAGGGAAGGCCTGAGTGCCCATTACTCAAAGGCAAAGAGAAAAAGCAATTGTCTCTATATACAATTCTTTCTCATAGCTACACCTATACCTTGTCTTCTCCACATATAAAAATGCAAGCAACACTTGAAGACATGAAGCCCTCTGAAAAGTGGCCTTGGTTTTGTATATCTGTCTCATGACACGCTGGTAACAAGTTTTTCTTCAAAGTTTGTATGTCAATGAGAAACCATGCACTTTCAATAGGGAAAAGAATCATGCAAATAACTTTAATACTAGAGAAGTTTAAATTTGATTTTGTTTTCTGTCTCATTTATAACATGCTCTGAGGGCCTTTATAAATTAAAAGTCATTTATATAATTTAATCATGTTAATTGCAGAGATATTACAGTTTTTTATTTCCTTTTCTCATGTATTCACTACAAATACATGTTAAATGTGTATATTTCCTTTGAGAATTAATGCTATTATGTATATCTATCTATCTATATATATATATACAGTGGTCAACTTATTTGTAATAGTTCTCCTTTTTCATTCCAGTATTTGTGTAAAACTTATAGTGCATAGTATTATGTGCTATTACTCTGAAGAAATAAAATTGGTGGCTTCTTTGTCACTGCTTTCATTTTATAAAAGTAGAAATTATCTTGATACCCTGTCCTGAGATAGATAGAAATGTACCACAAATTATTTATTTGTTTCGTTCATTGCCTAGGTTTAACAGACTAGAAATCTTATACTTATTATTGTCTTTTTAGTCTTCACATCAGTAGATAGAAGTCAGAAGTCACAGGTGGGTATTAAAACTTAAGAATGTCAATTCAAACAACATTAAAATGTTACAATTATTATAAATAACATGAATTTCTTTTATACATATTATATATTATGTTATACCCTTCTTAGGTGTTTTTATTTTTATGATATTAGACTTTTCCTGAGCTCATAGTCATCATTCATAATAAAAAGTATAAATACTGCCACAATGAATTTCTGAGGTTTTGCTTCTATTTCAAGAATCAGAAAATCACAGAAAAGATAGATTATTTGCAATAAAAATTAAATCCCCCATACTAGTCCTTAAAACAATATTTACATATTTTATTTGCATAATTCAGAATATTGTGCAGAAGATATTCAAGACTGATATAATATTCTTCAAAGCTAAGAGTGAGTAAGAGGGACATTTGAAACTATCACACTAAAGCTAGAAGAACAAAGATAATGAACCTCCTCCTAAGTAATTTATATTAATATGTTCTCACATTACCATATGGGCTGATTTAATCAGTTTAGAAAAAAGGTAGTTTTGCTGAAAAAAAATTCTTTTTTTCATCACTTTAGGGTTTAGTCTTGAAACTCTGAGCAATGACATGCAGGTTATTTTTCTCAGGGAGACGCATTCCCTTGTGACAGTTTTTGACAAACAACGTCAGGCTAACTAGCTGTGCAGGAGTGACACTGAGGGATGTTAATGCATTCAATGTAGCCTTCTGAGCAATTATCTGATCCCAATTAAATCATGCTGCTACTGAATATCCAAAAAGGCAAGTCAGAAATTGACCTACATTGTCCATCTTTATCTGGAAGTGAAACCCCTGCTCACTCTGTTTCATAATTACCATTGAAGCAAAATTTGTATCAGTTGTGAAGCTTCATACATGCTTCAATTTCCTAGAGTAGAAAACCCAAATTCTTGCTTATTTTGTTTACCACTATATTGCAATATAATCAAGTAACAAATGGACACTAATTTCTAAACTTAAATCACCAATGACTGTAATCATCGATTTCTCTCCCTTTTTTCCCATTTGAAGTTCATTTTTAAAATCCTCTTTGATTTTCAATGACACATCTTCAAATGTGCTTCTTAAATAGTATTTTTTCTTTTGTGCAGATGAAATGTCTCCGTAGTTTAGCTTCGATGAATTCTTTTACTCAAATTCAAGGAGTAATTTTTCAAAAGAGATACATTGCATAGAAATGTTTTTGGTAAGTTTTTTTTTTCCTTTATAAAATACCAAACTATCTGTCCTAGAAGACAGCCACTGACAATAGAAAGAGACTTCGGTTTGTTTTAAGAAGCAAGGTTTAGTACTTATAATATAATGAGAGCCTGGTTTTTCTTTTGTATCTCCACTGCACACTGACTTGCATTTAAATGCATACCTCAATTCTAAGTAATTGTTCTAACCATTTGAAAAGTAGTTTTCTCAAAACTCTGAGAAATCTGAGCAGATCTGGTCAATTTTAATTTGTCCCTCTAATCAATTATATATTTAGATTGCTCAAGGATTGACCATCAACAGTGCATTTTCTAATCAAGTGGAAGAAAAACAGAAACAAGCACTCATGAAAGCAATTTCTCTTGTGTTCAAAGATTATAGACTGGGTGATACTACTATTTTCTCAAGACTGGGTTCAGTGCCTGAAAATCTTTCCAAGTCAAATTGCTTGAGACCTAAATTTGAGGATGTATTACTGTAATTTTTAAAAAATACTTATACTCAAAATAAATGTAGGCTGCTAGATATTGTGTTTACTATTAAATTACAAGATTAACAGTGAAACAGATGTGAGAAAATTAAGTACATGAAGTTAAATACATAAAATTGACAACCGGGGAAATAGTAATAGCTAATTTTTGGCAGGGAAACTGAGGTGGTGCCAGGCAAGGTTCTAAGGATTTCAGGTGCATTAATCATTTAATCCTCAGAGTGAAACTTTGTTTCAGCATCATTAATATGTCTGTTTCACAGATGACAAGTAGTGGAGCACAAATAGGTTAAATTATTAACCAGAGTTACTCATCTAACGAGTGGCCACCTTGGCTTTCAAACTGGGCAGCCTGGTTTTACAGCTGGGTTTTTGATCAATATACGATAGTGCTGACAGCTACTTCTTTTAGATTCAATAAAAATGCAGCCAAATCAAGACTAGCATTAGACACAGAGCTGTGTCTACATGGTGTGATTTGGGGAATTCTGGCAAGAGGTTTGTCTCTCAAATTGTTTTCTTTACTACTTTTTGCCTGAAATTCTACCTTCAAAGTTTTTTTTTTTTTTTTTTTAGGGAGAAAGGACTGGGATTAGGGAATACTGCCTAATATTAATAGAAATATCCTCTGATATCATTTAATGGGCAGAGTTTCAGTTGGGATGTTGATGAAGTTTTGAAGATGGATGGTGGTGATAGTCGCACAGCAATGTAAATGTATTTAATGCTCCTGAACTGTACCCTTTCAAATGGTTCAAATGGTAAAAATTTTCTGACTCTTTGTGATGCTATAGACTGTAGCCCACCAGGCCCCTCTGTCTCTGGGATTCTCCAGGCAAGAATACAGGAATCGGTTGTCATGCCCCCCTCCAGGGGATCTTCCCGAACCAGGGATCGAACCTGCATCTCCTGTATTGCAGGTGGATACCGCTGAGCCACTGGGGAAGCCCAATGTTACGTGTATTTTACCACAAAAAACAGCCTCTGATTTCAGAGTCTGAGTTCTAATTCTAGATCCAAAACTCATTAGCAATGTATATATAAGTAGCATAGTTTCTCTAAGTTTCAGTGTTTTCTTCTACAAAGTGGGAAAAATAAAGAAACTTCTATCTCAGGGTGGTTTTGAGTATGAAATAAGAAATCTGTGTATAGTTTGTCACAATGCCTGAGCTGATTGGTTTACAAAGGTTATTTTTTACTGCTTTGGTGGAATGAATGACTGAATGATCATAGCTCCTCACTTTACAATTCCTACCCATCCCCCACCTCTTTTTTTGGACAAGTGAAGTGGGAATCACAGGGGAATACTGAACAGGAGAGTGATCCGAGAATGTCAGTTTGTCTAATTCTCCCTTACCTAAGACTGGCCAGGTGCTCAGTATTCCTCAAAATCTAAACATGTAAGGACCTAAATCAATGTCTGCAATTTCAGTGAAATTACCTGGAGAGCTTATTGAAAATGAAGGTTCCAGGACCCACTTGCAGATAATTTGATCAGTTGGGATCCAGTTTTTGTCTTAAGAGTCCCAGATGAGTTAGACAGAATTCATGGGTAGACAATTTTAATAATTAATTTAAACTTTTTCTTTGAAATGACTGTAGATTCATGCAGTTGTAAGAGACAGTATAGAGAAATCCCATTCCATGTACCTAGTTTTTCTCAATAGGAACTTCTTACAAAACCATAGTGTAATAACATAACCAGGAATATTAACACTATACAACTCACACATGTGAAGCAAACTTATTTCGACGACTGATCTAATAATCACTGATGTACTGGCTGAACATCAGAGAGCATTATAAAAAAAAAAAAAAAAAAAAAAACCCAGGACCCAGATCCGGGCCATTTAATTCAGAATTGATGAGGGTCAGTGAGCACCCCACTACCCAAAGCCCCAGTGACTCTAATATGAAGCCAGAGTAAGAACCACTGCTGTACTATGATACTCAGGGCTTTCCGGGCTAGTTACAGAGCAGAAGCCAGGCTTGGAAGCTGAGAGTCAGCCTAGGAACTAAGTGAAGGCAGTCCATTAAGTCTTTGTCTTAGAAATATTTTGTCTTTGCCCATTTTCAAGATTCAAGTGTGGCTAACAGAAAATCTAGCAACAGAGGCATTTAAGCTGTTACAGTGGTAAAAGAACTGGCCATTACCCCAAGGGAAATGATAGAGTACCCATCAAACACTATATAAAGACCATTGTGCTCAATATAAAGGGTTTAGCAATAATTCTGGCATAGCCTCTTTTGTAATTATATATCAATTATTCTACTGCTGGGTAGAAAATAATCCTTTTTGAAAATATTTAAATGGGATCATCGAAAACCTATACTTCATTCCTTTTATATTTTAGGGGAGTAAGCTTTTCTATTCATTGTGCTACATATATTTCAAGCTGTGTGCCTAATATGGTACCTAGCATTTGCAATCAAGAAAATCAAGAACTACTGTTAATAAAATATTATCCCTGCTATCTTTTGTAGTAATTATAATGTTTTTCCAGTATAAGCTATTGCAAGTATCTTTTTCCTTCCTTTTAGTATTTTGCAATATGCCTACCATACAGTATATACTGAGTAGAAAGGGTGGCAGTGTTGGTCTAAAGAGATAATCCTAGTGACTTCCAAGGAAAATAAATGAGGTGCAGTACAAGGCAGCCATGCAAGGTATTTGAGCATGTGTTCTATCAATAATAATCATTTCAAAAATGCAATATTATTATCAACTGAGAAGAGCAATATTTAATCTTTGAAATGCCATAATTATTTTTTCAGGTAACCTGTCAAATACTGAAATCCTTAATAGCTTAAAAGACTTTATAACCACCACATACATAACCATTAAACTGCAGCACCGATTAAAACAATAATGACAACAATTACACCTTTAGTGTCTGAAGGTAATATGAAGAGAGCTAGGTGGTTTTCTGAAATTCCACATCCTCAAAATAAGTTACGATCCATTGAAGCCTAATTAACTCTTCATGACATTCGTGTCCAATGTAATTATATTTCCTTACAGGCCTTTGGTTTATCTTTGGTCTCTAGGTAGTTGTTAAAATAGCTCAAAGATGGACACTTTGTGCCTATTAACCCCAGAGTACATTTCCATGGCACTGGTAATTCTCAGGCTGTTTAACCTTTGCTTTAGTACCAGAGGAAAACACTGTTGGTTTGCTCTCTTAATAAGTAACAGTAACGACAAGGACAATGTGACACATACCTTTTTGTTTTGTTTTCTGTACTGATAATGGCAAATAATACTGATCATGGATAATAGAGAGATTTGTATTAATGGATAATAGAGAGATTTGTATTTCCATTTTCAGTTTCTTTCCTTCCTTCCTCTTTCCCTCCTCTTTCTCTCCTCCCCTATCTCCTTCCTTTTCTTTTCCCTATTTTTCTTGCCATATTTTGTAACATAATTTTCATATATTCCTTACAATCTCTTAAATTGGAGGACAGGGAAGTCTTTGGACAGCATCAACCTTAAACAGTTTTCATTAATTTGGAAGAGTCTTAAAAGAAACATGTAATCCTGTGAAAAAATAATAAAACTGTGATAAATTTAAATCATAAGCAATTTTGTAATCCTTGGAGGGAAAGTCTACTTGATGAATAAGCTAGATATTTGAGAAAGAGGCAAAGAAAAGAAATAATAATATATGCTGCACTATTTGGGGTTATTGGTTCTTTCCCTTCTTCCATTTATTTTATTAATCAAAATGATTACATTTTTCCTCACTCTCTTCTGCTCCTTCTGCTATCTTCCATGGTTACACACATTGAAAAAAGAAAAAGCTCTTAATTTCTGATCTTATTCTTTCTAATACTGAAACGAAGCAGGACCCTGTGGGGCTTCTTCTTTTTTTTTTTTTATGAAAGTTGCTCAGTCGTGTCTGACTCTTTGCGACCCCATGGACTATACTCTCTCTCTCTTTAGTCGCTAAGTCGTGTCCAACTCTTGCGACCCCATGGACTGTAGCCTGCCAGGTTCCTTTGTCCATGGCATTCTCCAGGCCAGAGTACTGGAGTGGGTAGCCATTCCCTTCTCCAGGGGATCTTCCCGACCCAGGAATCGAACCGTGATTTCTGCATTGCAGGTGGATTCTTTACCAGCTGAACTATCAGGGAAGCCCCCAGAAACCCCTGTGGTGCTCCTAGATACAAGTCATTCTGTGTCCTCCGTCTCTTGTTTGCAGGAAACAGGCTTCATTCAGCCTTCCTGACCTTCCCTGAGTTCCAAACGGCAGGTTACAAATAGCTGCTGAGCAGGAAGGGAGATGATGCAGAGACAAGGGTTGTTGTTTAGTCACTCAGTCATGTCTGACTCTTTTGTGACTACATGGACTGCAGTCCACTAAGCTCCTCTGTCTATGGGATTTCCTAGGCAAGAATACTAGAGTCTATTGGGAAGAACAGGGAAGTCTTTGGTCACTCTGGCCAAAGAAGGGTTTCCTTCTCCAAACGACAAGGGAGGAGCAGTCAAGAAATGATAGTGCAGCCTTGGGGGAGGGTCCTGGTTCCCCCTCAAGACATATACATAACAATATCTTTGGGCTTTTCTGCAGAATTAAAACTCCTTCCAAATAGAAGATGTTAACTACTTGAAGCACTCTTCCCAGAGACCTTGAGAACAATAGAAGCCCATCTCAAGGATGATCCTTGGATTGCAGGAATGCAGACCCTACAGGCACCCTGATCCTCCCGTGGGTTGGGGTACACGGTTTTGAGAACACTAGCTCACTGTAGTCCCCTTTGCCTGGCAAAGCAATAAAGTCATTCTTTTCTACTTCACTCCAAACTCTCTCTCTGAGACTCAATTCAGTCCCGGAGTATAGAGGATGAATTTCAGCTACAATACAAAAAAACAAAGTTAAAATTGGAAAGCTTCACCACTAAACAAAACATTTAAGAGCTCTAACTATACCTACAGGTGGTGCTAATGGTAAAGAACCCCTTGCTAATGCAAGAGACTTAAGGGATGCAGGTTCGATCCTTAGGTAGGGAAGATCTTCTGGAGGATGGCATGGCAACTCCAATATTCTTTCCTAGGCAATTCCATGGACAGAGGAGCCTGGCGGGCTACAGTACATGGGGTGGCAAATAGTCAGACACGACTGAGCAGCTTAGCACACACAGCACACCTTTACCTACAAATATTTGAACAATTTGTCCATTTGATATGCATTTTAACATTTTAAAACTATGGATGTATATTGTTGTGTATATATATTTATAACTGACTCTCCATTTTAATAGCTTTGATGTCATTAGGAAAATAAACCTCTGAAAAAGAGGTTCATTTTACCACTATATTTTAAACAGTTGAAAGACCAGCTGGAAACTAATTGAATGTTTGTTTAAAATTATTTTTCTGAAACATGTATCATTTGAATCACATAATACAGAAAAATTACTTGATATTTCTCTTTAGTATTTGGTATATACTTTCCCAGTAGCCAATCAACTATTACTTAGTCCTTGGACCATCTATCTTGTTGATATGACTTACATAATTGGAAATCAAATAGAAGAAACTGCATGAAGGGACAAAATGTAAAGAAACAGCCCTCAGATCTCTTACTACCTCTCATGAGTTTATGAACCACTTAAAAAAGATTTCGTTGCCATTTCTAAGAAGAATAATTTTATTGCCAAGGCTGGAGAGGGTTACAGTCAAACTGACCCTGTAGCTTAAACTTCACCAAAAATTATAATCTTACCAGCTATGTAACTGCCTGTCTTTCAGCATTTTACTTATACTTTTAAAACTACTAATTATTTTATTTTTGTTATATAGTACTCTCCCAGGGCTTTTCTAACAAAGTGCCAAACACTGAGCGGTTTACAACAGAAGTGTATTAAAAAAAAAAAAAAAAGAAGAAGAAGAAGAAGTGTATTGTCTCAGTTACAGAGGCTAGAAGTCCAAAATCAAAGCATAATAATTTTGGTACAGAGGAGAAACCCATTCAGAAAATTAGGTCAGTTTGTTATAAAAATAAAAACTCCTAAATTCCAGCAAGTATCATGACGAAAAAATGGAGTTTGGAAAACAATCACCTCTTTACCATCAAATAGGGGAGTCCTTGCTGACTTCTGCCTAGCATTTGGTGTTTCACCAGCAGTCCTTGGCATTCCTTGGCTGGTACCTGCACAAATTCAATTTCTGTCTCCATCATCACACAGCATTCTCTTTGTGTGTCTGTATGTCTTTTCTCTTCTTAAAAGGACAACAGTCTTAGCAGATTAAAGGCCCATTCTACTCCAATGTAACCTCATGATTACATCTGCAATGACCCTATTTCCGAATAAGGTCATATTTTTGAAGTACTGAGGGTTAGGAGCTTAACATGTTATTTTAGAAGAAATAATGCAGCCCTCGTGTGCATGCTCAGTCACTAAGTCATGTCTGACTCTTTGGCGACCATATGGACTGTAGCCAAACAGGCTCTTCTGTCCATGGGATTTCCCAGGCAAGAATATTGGAGTTGGTTGCTATTTCCTTTTCCAGAAGATCTTCTCAACCCAGAGATCAAACCTGAGTCTCTTGCATTGGCAGACGGATTCTCTACCACTCTTAACAAGTTATAAAAGCAACATATACTTATTTATTGGGTTGGCCCAGAAGTTCTTTTGATTTTTCTATAAGATGGTAGGGAAAAACCCTAACAAACTTTTGGGTCAACTCAATAACATCTCAAACAATACAAATGTCTGCAAAATAACAAATAAAGATAACACCTCCATCCTCCCCTGCTTCCCCAATCTCTGGAAATAATCACTGTTAAAGTCTAACGTGTATAATTCCAAATTTTCCCAACATATAAACATACAGATGAACTAAGTATATGTATTTTTTTTTTTTTTTGCAAAAGGTAATAGAGGTTCTAAATAGAGTTCTCCAAGTTGCCTTTCTTTTTTTTTCATATCATGGACATCTTTCCATGTTATTATTTCCACAGTAGGAAATAATAATGACTGATATTCACTGAGAGTCCAATATAAACAGGTTTATTTTAATTGCTTTCTATGAATCATTTTATTTAATATTTTTGCAACAGCCCTATGATGTAGGTCTGATTACTGTTCCCATTTTGTAGATGAGTAAGCCAAGGCACAGGAGGTTAAATAATTTGCCAAAGACTACATAGATAGTATGTGGAAGACTTGTGTTTCCATCTTATGGTTTGATACTAACACCAACTCGATGGACATGAGTTTGAGCAAGCTCCAGGAGTTGGTGATGGACAGGGAAGCCTGGCGTGCTACAGTTCATGGGGTCGCAAACAGTCAGACACGACTGAATGACTGAACTGAACTGATGCTCTTAACCCTTCCTTCATATTAGCCACATGGCATTTCATTTTAGTCTTTCATTTGAAGGGACTTTAAAATAACAGAGACAAATCTGTCACTTTGTGATGTGACTTAAAGAAGATTGCCTTTTGTACCTTAGCTAAAGTAAATGCAATGCTCAGACCTTAGATTATTTGATGTTAGTATCCCCCTGGGGATACTATGTTTCCAGATAATTCCATGTATTAATGCATAATATTTACAGTATCATTTATTTTTAAACATTTATTATTTTACACTTAATGAGTACTTTCTTTTGGAATGATGACAACCTACCAGACAATGGAAAAGTAAACTGCAATTCTGCTCTCCAGGTCCTGATGAAAGAAAAAGCAAGCTGAACAAATAATTTTAAAATGTTAGGTGTACAGTGGGAGTTAAAAAAAAGAGAGACAGAGTAATCAACTTTGGGGTGGATTGGTTGGGGAAATCTTCAGTGATGAATTGATGTATTGATAATTGAGATGAGTCTTCAAAAATTGCACAAGTCTTATGAGGCGGATATGGGTGAAGGAAGTTAGGGTTGGAGGATGTGGCAGGCAGCTTCTGAAATGGCTCCCAATAATCCCACTTCCTGGTATTTGTATCTTTGTGTCATCTCCTCACCTCCAGTGTGGGCTGAATCTACTGATTTGATTCTACCCAATATAGTAAGGTGATGCGATGTCACCTGTATGATAAGGTCGCCTTAGATTCTGACTCTTGTCCCGTTGGCTTTGATGGAACAGCTGCCATATTTGTAAAGGAGTGGCCTATGAGCAAACCTATGAGGCGAGGAACCAAGGAAAGTCTCCAGGCAACAGCCAGGTGGAATTTGAACCTCAAGGAATTAAACTATTACAACTACTGAATGAACTTGGAAATAGATCCTTCCTCAGCTGAGCCTTCAGCTGGGATCCTAGTCCTGACACCTTGATTATAGCTTTTAAGGCATCTTGAAGTAGAGGACCCAACAGGATTTCCCCTGGATTCCTAATCTACAGGAATCGTGAGATAACAAATGTTTGTTGTTTTAAGTCCAAGTTTATGATAATATTTGGTATAACAATAGATAATTAATACAGTAGACTTTATAAGCAGAAAGAACTGTGTAAAACACACAACAGAGAGAGAGAGAGAGAGAGAGAGAGAGAGAGAGACAGTGTGGAACATCTTTCTGTGCCCCAGTACTCTGTTACACTTGTTGAAACTTAGAGCATAAAGGCGTTCAGGCTAAGGACTGAGTGGAAAAGCAAACCAAGCTGTAACCACGAAGGCTACTCACGCCATGCTGATGAGCGTGGACCTCAGGCAGTGTGGCATTATTGAAGGGCTGGAAATAACATAAGTAGTTCAGGTTTGGGAGGGGCCACTCTCTGGATGCCAGGAATAGAAATGTGAAAGCATGTAGGCAGGTAGCCTTTGGGGACAGTGATGATGCATAGCTGAAGGGAACACAAACATGAGCGGTGGGGAGGGAAGACACTGAATAGGGTTGAGGAGTGTTCAAGAGGTTGACTCCCCAGGTTTTAATGAACGGGAATGTGAGTGAGGACAACATGGTCTAGGATGATTCTTGGGAATTTTGCCACATGATTGCATGAATTCTGGAGCCACAGATTAGGAAAAGCCAGTTTAGGGTGGAAGATAATGAAATTACACAGGTTGAATTTCAGTTATCTGTGGGAGATGTCTCATGGAATGTATGGGCCTGGAGGTCAAGAAAAAGATTGTGCTTGGAGAATATCTGGGTAGCAGTGAACATGCATGAAGACATACAATTTTCAGGGGAAGCAATCAAATGAAAAAAGAAGAGAACACAAGACAAATCATGGAATTAACAACATTTAATAGAGGAACAGAATACAGGGGGCCAGCCAGGGAGATTGAGAAGGAGTAGAGAAAAAGCTGGAGAACGTGAGAGAGTGTGGGAGGCAGGAGTATATCAAGAGGACAGTGGCCAATAGTGTTAAATATTTTTGTGAAGCCTTAAGTGATGAGAACGCCAACGTTTCTGCTGACTTCAGTGAGTTCAGTGAGAGTTTACCTACCTTCTTGAACATGTCCTCAAAGCTACACAATTATTTCAGCATTGTCAAAATTTCAAATGCCTTAGGATTGTGATAAGAGAGATCATTTAAAATGATTTCTCCCCTCGGTCATAGATATTATTATTAGGCATTGGTTCTGTTACCAATCATTGGGCCTAGAATAAATAACATCATTCCATGCTGGGAAATGGCCTTATTCTTCTGATAGCTTGACAAGTTTTTAATCAGCACTGCACCATGCAGAGCCGGAAATAATAATTTGATTTACATGCAGTCTATAAGTGACATTAGATAACAAATAGTTCTCAGTGGGAGAGAAATATGGTAGGCCTTTCAATAGCTAAATATTATAGCTTGTCACACAAAAGGCTGTCCTTTGTTGAAATAATACTACAAAAGTTGATTTTAGTAAATTACATCCCAAACTGGTTATTTGAATAGAAAGGCAAGTCATTGAGATAGATTAAGGTCATTAAATGTTGGGTAGGCGTAAGACTACATCAGTTTTCCATGTCTCCGTAGGGCATGCCAATTATTTTCAGATGACATAAACTCAAGTACATGTTTATTAGGAGTGATGAAAAATAAACAGTGAAGTGTGTGCCTCTGAGAAACACCTGCTTGAATGAAGTATTAATGGTATCAAATTATTCTATGTGTTTGTGACTGATAAATAAAATAACTTTTGTGATTTCCATTATTTTACTTACCACTTGTTTTTAAATGACTACCATGTTTTCAGCAGATTTTCATTTTATCCAAAATCACCTGATTGTAAGTTAACTATCCATCTGTTCAACTATGTCACAAAGCACATATTTTAATTTACTTTCTCTTTTAGGGTACCCCTCTCTTTATAACATCTCATTTTATGAAGCCCCAACCATATAGGCACTAGATTAAAGATGCTAAGGGAAAATATATTGAATCTGTTATAGATTTCATTGTGTACATTAACTGATTGGTATGAGGTCACTCTGTAAAGCTGTTTGATTTTCCGTTCTTTTTCTCTTAGAAACAGATAAAAGATAATATCAATGACTCATATTAATACTGGTTACCTTTATTATCTGTCCTCTATTATTTCTAAACCAGTTGGTGGAGAGATTGCAATTACTGTAAAATACCTGAAGATGTAAAACAAACTAAAGTATATTATCATATGTGAAATGGATCGCCAGTCCAGGTTTGATGCATGAGACAGGGTGCTCGGGGCTGGTGCACTGGGATGACCCAGAGGGATGGGATGGGGAGGGAGGTGGGAGGGGGATTCAGGATGGGGAACACATGTACACCCGTGGTGGATTCATGTCAATGTATGGCAAAACCACTACAATATTGTAAAGTAATTAGCCTCCAACTAAAATGAATAAATTTATATAAAAAAAAATAAAGTGTGAAGGAACCATAGAGCCACAATTAGAGAAGGGTTGAAGAAAACATGAACATCCCCTCCCTTGCCTTCAATTATTTCCAGAGGAATGAGTCCTAGTGAATGAGAATCTTACTTAATTAGAGGAATAGATTTGATTATTTCCCTCAGTAAACCTAATAATTGGCAAATCTTAGTATCACAATATTTTTTATACCCAATTCCTATAATACTTATTTAAAATAAAAGCATTCAAAAATATTTTTGGTCTATGGAACAAGTTTATATACATAGGTTCAGATTCACATTTTTCCATATTTTTGAAATTGCACCATCAAAAATAAAATCACTTGTTAAAAAGTTTCATATTTATCTCAAAACACGTATTATTTTATGTTATTTAAAAACATACTTTCATTCTCAGTAATTATGGCAGATTTCATTTTAGGGGGTGAATACCCTACCATATTCTTATACATATTTATCTTTATAGCTTTCTGCATTTTTTAAAGATATTTTTTTATGTAGACCATTTCTAAAGTCTTTACTGAATTTGTTACAATATTCCTTCTGCTTTTTATGTTCTTGCTTTTTTTGACCCTGAGCCATGTGGAATCTTAGCTCCCAGTTCAGGGATCAAACTTGCACCCCATGCATTGGAAAGTGAAGTCTTAACCACTGAACCACTAGGGAAGTCTCTATTTTTATAATTTTTCTCCAAATTGTTTTTGCAAGAACATCAGAGATTCAATAATGATAATCATCTATTTATTTTGGTGAGTGCATGATAATTTATTTAAAGCCAACCTCTATTGTGGGTCTTCCTTGGTAGCTCTGACGGTTAAGAACCAGCCTGCAATGCAGAAGACCTGTGCTCAATCCCTATATCAGGAAGATCCCCTGGAGAAGAGAATGACTATGAACCTCAGTCTTCTTGCCTGGAGAATTCCATGGACAGAGAAGCCTGGAGGGCTACAGTCCACAGGGTGACAAAGAGTCGGACACAACTGAGTGACTAACACTTTGAATCTCCATTGTACACAGAATACTTGAGAAGGGATTATGTCCAATTTGATTATATGTGTATCAATAGTTTGTGACCACATAGTAGGTTTTTAATTAATATTTCTCAAAATATTAACTAGAATCTAGTTTTCAATTCTCACTGTGATATAATCCACATACCCATGTTATATTTCTTAAAAATATATATACACATGTATAAAACTATGCTTTCTAGAATGAAGGAAGGGCTTGACTTTGCATATAGCAATAAGCAGAGAAAAGAGTTGAGTTCAATTACTTTACCTCTCCATGTACAGCTTTCAACCAACAGTGGGCTTCTACTGATCCAAAGTCGGAGTTTGAGAACTGACTCTAAGCATATCTATCATGCTCAGTGACCTATTCCGGACAGTTTTGTCGTCCTTTTTTCTACTGAGTCCCATGAGATGAATGACATGCACATATGCTTCAATTTCATGGCCTACTAGATAAGCTAGTGTGTGGCTCCAATTCCATCTCTCTTCCTTATGAAAAATGACACATATCAGACTGAAAACATGTTAGGGCAATGTAATTATAGGAATAATTTTTAAAAGATTCTGTTTGGTTAAAAAAGAAATTAAATGGTTTACAAAAACAAACTTCAATTATCTGTAATGAATTCTAAGTGTCACCTTTCATTACAGATATAGACATATTAATATCTAATGAGAGAAAGACAGGTGATCTAGTAAAATATGGTGCCATCCTTTAATAGTTCAAAACAATGGATCCTTTACGAAGCTCATAATCTTTTACCTCTTAGTGTGACCACTGGCAATTATTTATAATGACTAAAAACTGATAATGTTAATTTTCCTCAAAATTGCACCATAGCCATCTGTATGTTAACACATAAAATTCAAATGTTTTTTGAGATACAATCTATTATTATTATTAATTATAATCAATTATTTGTTTCTTAAACATCTGAGTTCAAAGCCATGGACTTGCTTTCTGAAAAAAAAAAGTGGGGAATGGGACATAGGATGCAAATAGGAAAAACACATTAACAGCTTGCCCGTCTGCTGCTTGATGTGTCATATTCTTAAGTTACCCAGCTTTTCTTAAAATAGAAACATGGATAAGAGGCTTTTCACCTTGGATGGAGAGTAGCTACAAGTTTTCTGAGAATAACAAGATAATTCTGAAAGGAAAGTGACACTTAAAGGAGGCTTTTTGTTGTTCCTTACACGTCCCTGGAGAAAGGATGCTTCAATCAGAGTGAAGGGATGGAACACTGAAGCGCCACGAGGGAAGAGTGCACTGATTGCTTCTCTGACAAGATTCCGGATGTGCTCAAGAAAAGGTGCAGTTCCCTCCAAACTAAACAAAACCACACAAAGTGAAGGACAGAAAGTAGAAAGCCCAGGACTCCAAAATCAAGCAAACAGGCCATATTATAGGATATCTGGCCATAAGCATGAGGACAGAAGACCTGTGGCTTTGGAGACAGGGGGATTGCACGTACTGCCATATGGATGATGAGGGAGTTAGATGGAGCACTGTTCGTGATAAATAAGCTTCCAAGAGACTGGAACGTGAGAATGTCTTGGTCCCTACATGGAATCTTCTAACTTCATATTAGTTGATGGTGTTTTCTGTTTACCATCACACTTTCTACACATTCTACTACATGTTTTAAACAAAATCTAGCTATTTGAAAGCTACATAAAGTCTTAAGCCAAGTCAGATTTTCTTGTTGGTGGGGATGGTAGTGGTGGTTATGATATCTTGTTTGTTTTCCTTTATCACGAGCATCTCCAATACAAAAGACTACATACTGCACATATGACATGGGGCTTCAGCAAGAACATTTTTTTAAGTATTTAAATTTTTAACCTAAAATTACTTAATACCTCATTTCAAAGAGAGTTTATATAAATTATGTGAAAGGAATACATTTAGACCATTCATTATTCAAATTGCTTAAGACTATTTAGAGTAAAATGTTTTCTTTTGTCTATAGAATGTAGCTGATTGATTCAATACCATACTGCACTTTAAAAATGGTGACAAAAGTTAAAGCCTGTAATTTTCATTGACAGCTTAAATTGTACTTGGACCTGGTTCGGAAGTCAGTATAATCTTTAGAGTAAGTATAATAATATCTCCTAGAGGATCCCACAGAATAAGGCCAAATCCTATTTTATGGCCTACCAGGCCACTCCAACTCAAGGCTGCTACCTTTATAATCTCATTCCCCTCACTGTCTCCAATGGTGCTGTCCAAAAGAGCAACTCAGACTTTGGGTAATTTTCCACTTGTATCTTATCTCTCTCATTTCTTCCTGACCTTGCTCACTATATTTCCTCTGCTAAAAATTCTCTTTTCCTTCTCTAACTGATAAATTCATCATTCTATGGGGCTTCCCGGGTGGCACAGTGGTAAAGAATCCACCTGCCAATGCAAGAGATCAGGAGACACAGTTTCAACCCCTGGTTGGGAAGATCCCCTGGAGAAGGAAATGGCAACCCGCTCCAGTAGTTTTGCCTGGGAAATCCCATGGACAGAGGAGCCTGGAGGGCTACAGTCCACGGAGCTGCAAAGAGTCGGACATGACCGAACACACACACCCATCATTCAATTTTGGCGTTTAACTCAAATATGAACTTGTGTCTGACCATTTCCCTTGTGACTTCAAAGGAAAACAGAGAGGCAGCGTGGTTTGGGAATCAAGAGTCTTGGCTTTGGACCCACATTTCCTGAGTTCAAATCCAAGCCACATTGTCTATTAGCTTTATGGCCTTGGGAAAAATGCATCATCATTTAGAGTCTAAAAATATGGAGATAATATCCATTCATTCTTACTTCTGATAGCGTATATAAAGCACTTAAAAGAGAATGTGACCCACAGTAATCACTCAGTTAATATTAGCTGTTATATTTATTACTTCCCAAAGGAAAATTAATGGCATCATCAACTGTTCCAAAGCACTAATTGCATAGTTCTATTATTGTATATTTTATTGGATCATAGTTGGATATGTTCATGTCTGGCCCTCTTGTGAGATTTAAACTCCGCTGTGTGTGCCCAGAAAGTTTTTTTGGAGCCTGGAATATATTTGGTAATCAAATGTGTTTACTTACTGAATGATCTGTTCATTACATTAGTAGCCATGAACAATATCATTTAAAGAAAAATAAAAGTAAAAGGATACTTCATAAAGAATATCATGAAAGGATACTTTCATGAAGGATACTTTCATGCTGCTCTTCAACAAATACTCTGAAATGTACTTGATATTATGAGCAGTGAAACTAAAGGCATCTAGTCCTCCACACTCTATTACAGTTGTTGATTCTGGCTTTAGAAGTGTCCCAAGTGTGCATGACAGTAATGAAATCGGGGAGGTAGCATAGACAAGGATTATCAGTCTTTAGCAATCAAGTCTTGATATGTTAAATTGTGAACTCTGACATTAAAATATTCATGAAGTCTCTTAAGACTGGGAGGAAAAAGCAAGCTCTTTAGCAATAAATTCTGAAATGGCCTGATTTCTTTTTTAAGGTGTCACATTTGCCAGTGAAGTCAAATATGGAGATAAATGGTAACAATAAGATATCTAGACACGTTTATCCTTTAAGTGTCTCCTATACCATACACAATGGCTTGATAATTATTATTTTACTTTCTTAAAGCCATCATTTCCCTTTTTAAAAAATTAGAAGTGATGGAGAAATTATTTAGAAAACCAGAGTGTTCCTGTACATTTTATCCATTAGTTTCCAGTTCCTAAAAGACAATTTAAACTCCATAAAGAGAGATTGTTTACCAGAAATCTTTTTGCACAGAATTTGTGTTGAGGTCATTTAACAGTACTCCATTGTTATTTTGTGGACTATTTCTAATGAGCTGGCACAGTGTGCAAAGGAGATAAGTGATAGAAAGCTCAGTTGTTCAATAAGAATTCTGTAGGTAAAGAAATAAATATACATTATTGCCTTCATAGACAAGCCAATGGGATAATGTTACTTTAAATTTTACTGGCATGGTATTTGGAATTTACTGTTAATTGGTATGAAATATTATCACTCTATGAAACATTGGCACTCACCATATACTTGTAGTATCTGCTCCATATCTAATGAGACTGTCTCTGCTCCAAAAATCCACAATGGAGTAAGAGTAAAAAGCCCATGGCCACCCAAGTAGCCCAGTGGCCAAAGCATAAAGAGGTTTGAGTCCCGACATCCCCTTTGAACTCTGGAACAGCCACATAATTAAGGCCAGCATTATGTGCTTGATTATCCAGTAGCTTTTATCCATCAATTCACTTCAGCCTTTGTGTATGGGGACTAATCAGATAGCTTTTTCAATAATTATTTATTGAGGTCTTATTATGTTCCATGCCATGTTATGGTGCTTTGGCTATATCAGTGAACAAAACCAACCTAATGACATACTGTTATTTACTTTAAAAAGTAATGCCATGATTAATAACCTTCCTCCTCCACTCTCTTTTATTAAATATTTCACAGAGGCATTTAATGTATTATCAAATATCATATAATACCTGGAAGATGCTAGAAATAGTTTTTGGTAATCCCTTAGCTTCTTTTCCTCTGAAGTTTTGGATTCTTTTAGCAGAAACTTGCTCTGTGCATACATAGAGAGAAAAATTCTTTTTATTACAAAGAAGTGATGACTCACCACAGAAAATTATTCATTAAATTGTGCTTATTATCAAATTTTTAACTTTTCTTATAATAAAATTATTTCTCTAAGTGATATGTTTTCCTAAAGTATTACTATTTCACAGTTTTCTGTGCACTGAGCAAAAATTCCTCAAAAATGTATTACTATAATTTCTTAGAAATTTATTAGGATTTGAAGAATAGAAGCATTTAAGCATATTAACAATACGCTATTTGGGAATTTACATATTGCTAGTTGGTTCCACAAGTGCCAAAATATGCTACTATTATTTTTTATGTAGGAAACGCACATTGCAAAAAGAAGAAAAGTAAATCAAGAAGCATACATCTGTCCTTTGTGCTAATTCGACATAAAATACAGACTAGAAATTGAATTTTGATGTCCCCAAATAATGTGCTTCTTAGTAATGCTCAGGTATCAATAGGTAGAAATCATGGGGAATATGGTAGATTTACTCCTTGAGAACCAAAGTAACTGAAGCAACTGATGGTGACCAAAACCTGTCTTGGCATGGCAGAGACCTTCTCTTTGTGCATATATTTTAAATATTAATAGGATTTATACTCCTCATCAGCGGTCAACTTAAGTATGTCCCTATAGTAACCCTAGTGAGGACCAAAGCTATTGGAAACTCAGAGGAGGCAGAGAAGGATCATTTTCCCCTCCTACTCATGCTCACAGAGCCACTGATAGTCCAACCAATAACATGCTTGCTCTCAGACATCACACATGGAATCCCATTTATGAGAATGATCTTCCGTAATGAGGGAATGGAACTTAGGGGAATTAACTTATTCTTAGCATTCAGCATTTTGTTGTTTAATGACAGCATCAACTACAAATCAGCACTTGCTGTGGGCACTTGTCATCTACTTCTACAAGGATTAAACCAGGTGCTGCTGCAGCTGCTCACCTCCACCACCTCCTGAAAGGAGTGCAAGGTGGACATTAGGAATGAGGTACTCTGTGCTTGGGGAAAGCTGGCAGAACAGGTCTTCAGAGAGTTAGATATTTTACAGAGCTGATTTTATGAGCCTAATTCTTGCATCTCCTCAGATCTAGAGAAGCACTAAATTTCTTCGTGGTGAAGTCTGTTCCTTATGACTAGCATCATTCTTCTGTTAAAAAAAAAAAAAAAATGTGCTTCATTGCATGTACTCCCCCTTCACCAAAATCACATGTATATTGTCCTTCCACTCTACCTCCTCAGAGCGGTTTCTCAGAGCTATCTGAGGTGCTTTCTCCCGGGCCACAGTCCTCACTTTGCTCCAAATAAAACTTAACTAGCTACTCTCACGTTCTGCATTTTTTCTTTTAAAGTCAGCAATAGTGCCCTATTGATCATGAGGAGTTTTGTTCAGGCAAGAATGCATTACCAAATACCTACCTTATGCTATTAAGTTTTTCAAAAGATGGTTTCAAGACCATTACCTGTTTAGTCTCCTTCATATAAACAGAGGAGTTATGATGCTCTTCTGTTCTGTTTAGTTGCTCAGTCATGTCTGACTCTTTGCGACCCCCTCCATGAGGTTTTTCAGGCAAGAATATTGGGTGGGTTGCCATTTCCTCCTCCAGGGGGATCTTCCCAAACCAGGGATTGAACTTGCATCTCCTACATCTTTTGCATTGTAGGCAGATTCTTTACCCGTTACATTAAAGAAATAGAATGACATCTCATGGTAATGCAAATGGGATAATTTGTGCCTTCTTTTTCCTACTAGAGATTTCCCTAAGAACTTCTGATTCATTTGTATAGGCACCTTGATTTCTGGTCAATAACTCCAAGCTGCATTTTACCTTCATCTGGTTGCACCTCAGTGACCCTTGCTGTCTTCATTTTCAATTTATTTCTACTATAAATTATTTCATTCAAGTAATACTGTCAGATTTCCAAATTTAAGAAAAACGAGTCATTTTTAATCACTGTGCAGCAAAAATAGATCACTGTGAATATGCTGAGGTAAAGTGACTTTTATTTATTATGTAATTAAACTACTTACATGATTAAGCTTTGCTGAGTTTAAGAAATCTGCATTGGCTAATTCAATCAACCAGACCAGAAATGGTGAAAAACTCAACAGCAAATCACATATAAACCTAGCTTCTTATTTCAGTATGATTTCCTAGTGATAATTATCAAGGGAATATAAATATGAATCAAGGAATACATGCAAAATTCTGTAGTTAAAACAAAGAAGACAATTAAGATGTTTATTTTCAATGTAGACTAGAGTGTAAAAACAATTGTAAACTGATGAAAAAGGCTTAGAAGTATGTGGGGTAATGGCACAGATTTGTATTCTAAGATGCTAGTTTCACATCTATTCAGAGCTGAACTTGGTAGGTCATTTTCTCTCTGCAATGAACACAAACTACTTAAAAGGTTTTCAGATTTGTTTTGCATCACACTTAACAACACTGTCACAAGGGAAAAAACAATAGCAATCAAACAAACTGTGAGTTTGCACTAGAAACACACAAGGAGTGCTATCGCTTCCTCAAGTTAACACCCATACATGTTTTTTTCTAATTAATGGAAGGCTATGCTCTGGTTCAGCTTATTGCAAACAAGCTCAATTGTTGGAAAAATCAATAACGCTGAACAGAAAAAAGTACTGAGGAAGTGATGGGGCTGTTTGGTGACAGAATGTATGGAATGCCTATGCTTACAATGTTGTTCATTCATTCATGCACTTGCAGTAATAAGAAAAGCTGTATTACCTTTCAGAAAAAGAACTTTACCACTGGTTCCATTCTCCTCACTGCACTATGTCTATGCATGTGCTTGACTGCAATCTGTTTCAGTGGAAAATTAATGCTTACCTAATATAATAGCATAAAAGTCAAGCCAGGTATTGAAAACAATGTTGAAAATAGACCATCTTATCAATGGCTTCTTCTAAAGTAAATTACTTTATAAGCCAACTGCATTAAATTTGCCTATAGTCTAATAACATTGACTTAAAATCTTTTGACTGTAAAGTTCTTAATGTACATAATAATTAATGTAGTTTCTTCTTACACACATTACATAGTTATGTACAGATTTACATATATATGCATGTACATATATTACATACATTGGAGTAGGAAATGGCAATCCACTCCAGTATTCTTGCCTGGAGAATCCCATGGACAGAGGAGCCTGGCGGGCTACAATCCATAGGGTCAAAAAGAGTCAGACACGACTGAAGTATCTTAGCATATTATATACATACATGCTTTGTCATCTATATGTGGTTACAGGAGAATACTGAAATTGTATTAATATATATATAATATTGGAACTTCCCAGGTGTCTTTAGTGGTAAAGAACTCGCCTGCCAATGCAGGAGATGTAAGAGATGCAGGTTCCATCTCAGAGTTGGAAAGATCCCCAGAAGGAAGGCATGGTAATACACTCCAGTATTCTTGCCTGGGAAAGCCCATGGACAGAGGAGCCTGGTGGGCTACAGTCCATGAGGTTGCAGGGTTGGACATGACTGAAGCAACTTAGCACGCATGCATATATATAATAATATTATATAATATATATTTAATATACATGTATTTATATTAATATATCATATTAATATAGAATATGTAAGTAGTTTATTTTAGTATTATATTGCATATGTATTATTTATACATGTCATATATATATTCTATATATGTCCCATATATATATCTAGATAAAATGATCATTTATAAAATATTAATTTTCTACTTTCAGGTAAAGGGATAGGATTCAGAGAGCTTAGTTGATGTGATCAAGGTCACACAGCTAAGAAAGGGCAGAACTGGAACCTAAATCTGAGTTTCTTTAAGATCTCTGGTCTTTTTCCATGCCGCAACCTCTTCTCTTGGTAAATCCAGAAAAAAATATTTGAAAGATACAGAGTGATTTTATGTATTACTAACTCAGACTGAATATTCATATTCTAAATGTGATGGCAATGTTTATGATTATTATCATCAACAAACTAAAAATGATGGGTATTTTGTGAAGATGACTTCTGTTTGCAATACCAATCTGTATGTTTCACTGGTTCAATGTATGATTTTGATTTTTTTCCCATTCTGCTTTGTTTCATAGAAGTTGTTGCAATAAACCTAACCCCTTAAGACATGTGTTCTGATATTTAAGGCTTTAAAAATATAATCAGTCTTTTCTTTTCATTGTATACTTTGTAACACAGCGGAGTTGGTGGATTGGTCTTAGGAGCGCCAACTACAGCCATAGCCAGGTTTTTCTTCAGGTCCAAATAGAATTTAACTCTGACCTTAGCTCCATTTGCAGCATAGTTTGGCCACCAATTCTAGTAACTACTATGTTCTTTAAGAGTCTAGAAGTAAGTTAATTCTCTAAGTCTGTGATGAGGGGAAGGGATAGTTAGGGTGTTTGGGATGGACGTGTACACACTACTATATTTAAAATGGATAACTAACAAGGACCTATTGTATAGCACAGGGGACTGTGCTCAGTGTTACATGGCAGTCTGGATGGGAGGGGAGTTTGCAGAAGAATGGATACATGCATATATATGGCTGAGTCCTTTCACTGTTCACCTGAACAATCACAACATTGTTACAAAATTAAAAGTTTAAAAAAAGAGTATAAAAGTAAATGACCTGAAAAGAAATTCAATACTTGTTCACCTATATTCCTGTTTCATTTTCTCTAGTCACTACAAATTCATTTACTTGACTTTTCATGATACTTTAGGCTTAAAAACATCATATAGAAGTGTCGAAGGCACCATTTCATCTTAGTACACACATGATTTTTCTCTTTCTCAAATAATGTTTATAGCTCTTGTATGAGAATATTTTTCCTACCAGCTTCCTAATATTATGCAAGCACCAGGATATGAACTCAGGAAACTGTTTCCTCTATCAGTCTCTCTCGGAAAGACAAAATGATTTCAGAACAGAAATGCTGTTTTGTGAGATGGCTGAAATGCAACAAAATTGTGCTAATTAAAAACTTGTATGTGGTCAGCAAAGAGACATGGACTTTTTTCCTTGGACTTCTGACTGCAAAAATGTCCCAAAGATGTGGAGAGTCAGTCTCAGTTAAGAATCCCTTACTTGCAAGATTAACATGCTAGACCCTAGGTCTCTGCTTCATTTTTATAACAGGTGGAGGAAAACCATATTTAAATAAGCCTACAAATCATTGCTTAAAATGATGGACATAAGTCTAGCTGTGTCCTCAAGCGGGCTGTTGACTGAACTGACATTAGTTGGATCTTTCTTAATTCCCAAATTAAAATTTTTCTAATAATTGTTGACCTGAACACTACCAAAAAGTTTCCTCTATGGAAAAACATGGAATGTTAGTTTTACTTTTGGAAAACTACCCAGACTCCAGAAGAAAAATCAAAATGATGTAAATGAATTGTTTGAAATTATCAAATTTTATAAATTAAACTAATATATAAGTCTTTGCTTTCTTATTTCAAGCAAAAGCTGACTCAGTAATGACATAACACAGATATAAGAAGGCAAATGTTTAGAGCATGTCTTTTTGGGGGGACTTCCCTGGTGGTCCAGTGGTTAAGACTTCACCTTCCAATGCAGGGGGTGGTCAGGGAGCTAAGATCCCACATACCTCACAGCCAAAAAGTCAAAACATAAAACAGAAGCAACACTGTAACAAATTCAATAAAGACCTTAAAAATGGTCTACATAAAAAAGAATGTCTCTTTTTCTTTCTCCATACTATCTCCATCAGCTCTTGCCATGTTGGGGAGTGATGTAGATGTTGGAGTGGTGGTTTGGGGGAGATGAGGGGTATAGGTGAAATGTTGATTTCGACATAACCATTGAGTGGCTTGGAAGGCAGATAGAAGGAGGGGAAGGGAGACTGGTGAAGTCACTATAGTGTAGTCCCAGCAAGGTAAAGAGGGAGGCAATGGAAATGGAAGGGCTGTTATAAGCAGAATAATTTATAGGACATAGGACATGAGAGAAAAAGAGCAAAAGAGACTGCAGCCTGACAAAAGTTCAAGTCTGAGTAACTAAGAGAATGATCAGATTGAATACTGAAATGAGTTTTGAAAGAACTTTAACTTTGGGGGAAAGGTAACGATTTTGATTTTAGACCAGTTGAATTGACAGTGGGACATCTAGTTGGCTATTTCTCCTAGGAAAGTAGAGATGATGAACTAAAGTTCAGGACACTTGTCTCGGCCATAGAATCTGATTTAAGAGTAAATCTATACGGGTGATAAATGGGAAGGAAATCCAAATAAGAGGCGACATATGTATATGTACAGCTGATTCACTTTGCTGTACAGCAGAAACTAACATAACATTGTAAAGTAACCATACTCCAGTAAAAATTAATTTAAAAAAGTAAATTTATACAGGTGAAAGAGTAAATTCTGAGATTATATCAGATCTTCAAAGGAGAAAGCACTTACTATATCACATTAGATGTTTAATGTGTTATGTGAATTGGGACAAGGGGTATAATTTGATGCATGGTGCATATCGACTGAGGAGAAGGCAATGGCACCCCACTCCAGTACTCTTGCCTGCAAAATCCCATGCATGGAGGAGCCTGGTGGGCTGCAGTCCATGGGGTCGCTAAGAGTCGGACACGACTGAGCGACTTTACTTTCAGTTTTCCCTTTCATGCATTGGAGAAGGAAATGGCAACCCACTCCAGTGTTCTTGCCTGGAGAATCCCAGAGACAGGGGAGCCTGGTTGGCTGCCATCTATGGGGTCGCACAGAGTCAGACACAACTGAAGTGACTTAGCAGCAGCAGCATACCAACTGGCTGAAAAGATTTTACTATGGAATGAATATTTACAACTAGCTCAGAGGAAGGTGCTCTAAATTTGAAACATGTCATTTTTAATACCAGGATGCAAGAAAGGTCGGCACCTTATGTAGCTATGACCACAGAGGTATGAGGAGATGACTTAACAGCAAACACAGCTATGTGACTTTAACAATTAAATATTCAAATAAATACACTTCATATATTGATTGCATCTTGTGAGTAATTGCATTTAAAGAAGCATGACATGTAGCACAAGTGTTTCCATGGTGACTGCTGCTTAAAAGAGAGTTAACAACTTCAGTAGAGAGAATCAATTGTAAGGATTGTCATAGACAAAGGTGGGAAATACTTAACAGGAAAAATACCGAAGAAATGATATATAAGGAAAAGTTATGTTTTTCCAAAACTATTAGGATAAAAAAGTTTGAAATATTGATGGTAATAAAACTGACATAAGTGCCAATATCCTAAATGTATGATCTGTCTGTTATCCACCATTTGGGCAGAATTAATAACAGTAGCATGATCAACCTAATAATCCCTTCAGAATGAGTAGCATAATGTAGAAGAACTAGTCATGTGAGCTCTATTCCCCTGAAACATAAATTTCATTTAATATTAATGTGTTGAATAAAAAAAAAAAAAGAAGAACTAGAAAGGAATTTGGAGTGGGCCTGGCATTTTACTATATGTCCTTCAGCACACCAATTAACCTCTCAGAAATTTCCTTCCTGGTCTATGAATACAACCTAACTGGGTTTCTCTGATCTGTGAGGATGAAATGTGATAACGTGGAGGAACTGCCTCAATGTTCAGGTCAGCTGTTATCATCCCTGTGAGATTATACTTAGCTGTTTGGTGCAATCCAAAACATTATCTCTAAAGCAAGTACTGATGTGATACCACCTAGGGGAAACCCCTGCAGGAACCTCTGGCAGGGCATCTTACCAGGGAAGAAGAGTTTATCTTTCTATCCCAGAACACAGGATGTACGACTCTTCATGTGGACTCTGTTCAAATTCCCATGATTCTCCGCATTAGGACTGAGAGCTGGAGGATCATATTAATGGCAATAAAATGACACAGACTTTCAAGAATGGCTTGTAGGGCCATTCTGCCCCAGAATCCTTTAAAATGATCTCAGGCTTCCCTGATGGCTTTAATCAAGCATTATGAGCCCTTCCCATGCTCCACTGAGCACCACAGAAGCTGCTGCTATGGGTAGGTTGCTAGTCAATGGGTCAGTGAATCTATTTAATGCAGATAAAAATCTTGTCTGGGAAGGTGAGCTTGGGGCTGGAGGAAGGAAAAAGGATTTTTCTCCTTTGTGATCTGCAATTGATTCCCAAAGAAGCTGGAAGAATGGAATACATTAAACAAACATTGAGGGCATGAGAGAGCTTGCCTGGGAGTGCTAAGAATGAATAGAAAATGGATAATATTCACTTTGAAATTTAAATCTCTTAGCTTCTGTGATCTTAAAGACAGCAATCTAAAGGATGTTTCTGTGTTACGTTGGAACAGAAGTTATGAAAATCTCCTAACCCATGAAATCATCAACCATCATAGGATGGAACACTTTGTAGCTGAAATTCCTTAGTCATTTAATATAAAATGCATATTGTTGCATACTTGTTAAGTCAATAAAATATCTGAATGTAAGATCCCTGTGTCTAGAAACAGGAACTAGTGATTATTAGGACTCATTGTATGGTAGCTGCAGCTAAGTTGCCAATTAAATCCACTTTGTAGAAAATTTGATTGATATTTTAATGTTCAAATGAATATATTTCTGCGATGCTTCAAGGATCAGAGTAATAGGGAAAGACTTATTTTGCTGTAACCTTAGCAGCAGTTCATTTTCTAAGCAAAGAGGATATTTAAAAGTTTAAGGATCTCACTGAGAGCTTTAGGACCTCTTTTTTTTAAGTTTTTTTTTTTTTTTTTTTTAATGTGGACCATTTTTAAAGTCTTTATTGAATTTGTCACCATATTGCTTCTGTTTTGCGTTTTGTGTTTTTTTGGCCACAAGGCATGTGGGATCGATCTTAGCTTCCTCACCAGGGATGGAACCCACACTCCCTGCATTGGAAGGTAAAGTCTTAACCACTGGACTGCCAAGGCAGTCCTGACTTATTTTCTTTATTGAATACATCATGGACCCTATTAAAAGGACAGAAGTACCCCCCAAAGGTCAGTTTAAGACTCAGGTTCCTGGTAGTGTCAGACTGGGATAAACTCACAACTTAGTGTAAACATGTCCTGTGACCTGCACTGGAACTCCCTCACACAGCTGCTTTTAATGCCCTTTTAAACTTTCTTCCATGTTGAACCATTTTTTGGGGGGGTATTCACTTCCCTCTTCCAAAAGGAGCTGTCCTGTAGAGCAGCAGCCTACAAACAACTTGATAATGTACACTTATCCATAAAACAAATGTTAAAACATATCCTCGGAATATGTGTACATATTTATTTATAAAGTACAGACAGACATGGTGGACTAATTTACTAATATATTACAAACAAAATATGCACTAAACAGAAATGGAAACAGAAGATGGAATAAGTATTAGTGCAAAATGATTTAATTTTGTAAATTTTATTCATTACACTCATTTTTACTTACTGTATTCACGTAAAATCCAAAAATAATTTCTGCTCAAAATGGAATGAGTCAGATCTGACCCGACTGGGATTTTTGGTGACTGATGCAGAGAGTGCTGGAGGTCAGAGACACATTTCTTCTATTTGCTTGGTACTCATCCATGTTCACCTTGTTAGTATACCTTCATACACAGTTTCTTATAGTAGTGTTAGTCTCTCAGTCATGTTTGACTCTTTGCAACCCCATGGACTGCAGCCCACCAGGCTCCTCTGTCCATGGAATTCTCCTGGCAAGAATACTGGAGTGGGTTGCCATTCCCTTCTCCAGGAGGATCTTCCCAACCCAAGGATCGAATCCAGGTCTCCTGCATTGCAGGCAGATTCTTTACCATCTGAGCCACCAGGGAAGCCCATAGTTTCTTATAGGAATCTTTAAACGGTTAACTATTTTTAAACCACATGTTTTGAAGGTTAACTTACTTAAAACAAGTAAATAATGAGGAGGGCATGGCAATCCACCTCATTATTCTTGCCTGGAGAATCCCCATGGAGAATCCCCAAGGCTAGGAGGAGGAAATGGCAACCTACTCCAGTATTCTTGCCTGGAGAATCCCCATGGACAGAGGAGCCTCACGGGCTGCAGTCCATGGAGTCGCAAAGAGTCGGACACAGAGTGACTAAGCATAGCACAGCACAAGGTACAAACCAAATGATCATGAGAGTATCAATTTGGATTTTAAGTATCAGTAAACCTCAAGTTCTTTTTAAAAATAGAGATGGGGATAAAAAAATGCTTACATGGTCTTCCCAGGCTCCAGTGGGTTGGACTGAGCAACCTTGGGGATGCATATCCTCCAATTTAGAATCAACTCTTTGTGGAAGCAGAGTCAAGCATCAGTGTTCTTCCAGGCTTCCTTTCTCCTTATGATCTGGCTGACTACAACAGTTTCCCTGGTTTTGAAGCACAGTTGCCAAATACCTACCAATTAGCCTTATGTCCAGAACTAGCCCTGGACTAGTTGGTGTACCATCTGCTATACCTTTGTAGTCTTATATGTATTGCTTTATTCCGCTTTATTTTAAAACAATGTACCTTATCTGGTAGCTGGCTGTTTGCGGTCTCTGTTTTGAGAACTCATTTTCCAGTGGGTGCAAATATGCAACTGACAATGATTCCAATAGATACCAAAAAATTCCAAGAAAATGAAGACCTGCTGGTGGAACTTTTATAAATGAGATCCCTGTGTAAATTCTTAGGCTTGAAGAGACAAAGATCACAAGCCTAGTGCCCCTTGCCAGCTCTACCTCTGCAGAGCTCGGAATGGCAAAAATATCTCACCCTCCTGAAATGCCACTGCCTACTCCCATGCCATACTGAACAAATGAAGGACTCCAATCAAAAAAAAAATTCACAAATGGGAGGAAGTGGCCCCTAGATTGAGGTCTGTCTCTCTGAGTAGAAGGTAAGGCTTCCAGAAAGATGCTGCTTTAGGTAGAGTCTAAAAATGTCCATGTCCTAATCTCTTGAACCTGTGAATATATTATGTTACATGGTAAGGATGGATTAAAGTAGCAGATGGATTTGTGGGTGCAAGTTGGCTGACCTTAAAAGAGGGAAATTATCCTAAATTATCTGAGTGAGCTCAATGTAATTATAAGGGTCCTTATATGAAGAAGGAGGAAGGAGGAGAGTAAGTGAGAGAGGGATGCAGCATGAGAAAGACTCAACTGGCCATTGCTGGCTTGGAAGATGAGCCATGAGCCAAGGAACATGGGCCGCCTCTGGAAGCTGACAAATACAAGTAAACCAATACTTGCTAGACCCTATAGAAAGAAATGTAGCCACGTCAACACCTTGATTTGAACCTAGTGAGATCTACTCCAGACTTCCAACCTTCACAACTGTGAAATAAGTTGGTATGATACCACCTGACCTGCCTCTTGAGAAACCTATATGCAGGTCAGGAAGCAACAGTTAGAACTGGACATGGAACAACAGACTGGTTCCAAATAGGAAAAGGAGTACATCAAGGCTGTATATTGTCACCCTACTTACTTAACTTCTATGCAGAGTACATCATGAGAAACGCTGAGCTGGAAGCACAAGCTGGACTCAAGATTGCCGGGAGAAATATCAATAACCTCAGATATGCAGATGACACCACCCATATGCCAGAAAGTGAAGAGTAACTAAAAAGCCTCTTGATGAAAGTGAACAAGGAGAGTGAAAAAGTTGGCTTAAAGCTCAACGTTCAGAAAACGAAGATCATGGCGTCCGGTCCCATCACTTCATGGGAAATAGATGGGGAAACAGTGGAAACAGTGTCAGACTTTATTTTTGGGGGGCTCCAAAATCACTGCAGATGGTGATTGCAACCATGAAATTAAAAGACACTTACTCCTTGGAAGGAAAGTTATGACCAACCTAGATAGCATATTGAAAAGCAGAGACATTACTTTGCCAACAAAGGTTCATCTAGTCAAGGCCATGGTTTTTCCAGTAGTCATGTATGGATGTGAGAGTTGGACTGTGAAGAAAGCTGAGCACTGAAGAATTGATGCTTTTGAACTGTGGTGTTGGAGAAGACTCTTGAGAGTCCCTTGGACTGCAAGGAGATCCAACCAGTCCATTCTAAAGGAGATCAGTCCTGGGTGTTCTTTGGAAGGAATGATGCTAAAGCTGAAACTCCAGTCCTTTGGCCACCTCATACGAAGAGTTGACTCATCGGAAAAGACTCTGATGCTGGGAGGGATTGGGGGCAGGAGGAGAAGGGGACGACAGAGGATGAGATGGCTGGATGGCATCACCGACTCCATGGATGTGAGTCTGAGTGAACTCCGGGAGTTGGTGATGGACAGGGAGGCCTGGTGTGCTGCAATCCACGGGGTCGCAAAGAGTCGGACACGACTGAGTGACTGAACCGAACTGAAGGTTGGGGTAACTGTTCTAGCAGTAATAGAAAACTAATATTCACTTTAGAAGGATGATTTAATTATTCAGTTCAGTTTAGTTGCTCAGTCATCTCAGATTCTTTGCAACCCCATGGATTGCAGCATGCCAGGCTTCCCTGTCCATCACCAACTCCTGGAGCTTGCTCAAACTCATGTACATCAAGTTGGTGATGTCATCCAATCATCTCATCCTCTTTTAGGACTTGAAAACAAGAAAAGAAAACCAGGATGCAATCTAAAGGAAACTCCTGATGAACAGTGTAAAATAGGTGCTTTCCCCTAGGAATCGGGGGGGCAAAAATGGTCATATTTATTTCACAACCTTGGGTTTCCCCTCCTTACATTATAATCTGTACCCTGCCCTCCAGTTTATAATTGGTGCTGAGACTGAGGAAGAAGGAAAATATAAAGACATGGTGACTTGCCCTTTTCTGGCTGAAACAGCTGGTATTTTAAGAACGCTGAACACTAAACTAAAAGGAGATGTTTCCAAATTGTTAAGTCACTGATGAGATACCTTGTCAAGGAAACGATGCATCTTTGAAAGAACTACAGTTATTGACTAGATTAGGAAGTAAATTTCCAGACACCATCTGCTGTAGATATTGATTAATTTTCCTGTTCTTTGACTGAAATTCAGCAAGGCGGCATGTCAGCAAGGTGGGGAGCTAGAGCTAGCTTCTGAGGTCATATGCTCTGCTCTGGTTTCTGCTCACTGTTGGTGACTACGGTGAAAGCATTTTAACTTACCCAGAGGCAGCTCTGACCCACATGTGCTTATGCATGTGAAGCTATGTACATGTAACACGCATCTGTGTTAACGGTTCATTCACTTTCTTTCACTTGTCCCGTTATTTAAATGACAGTGTGTCCATGACTGTTTGAAGAAGCTGTCAAATCCTTCCATTCTCCCGACCTGATAAACAGTGTGTAAGGTTCTCCAGCTAACAACACTCTCTTCCCATGCCTGTGACTTCTCCAAATAACAGAGAAAAAGACAAAATCAATAATAATTTCTTTCAACTATTTTGTTTCTATTTTAATGTTTCAAATGACATTTCAAGCGATTGCCCTAGCAATGACCTTGGAGATTTAAATGAATAAATGTTTTAGTGGTCAAACCTGTTTCAGCTTGCAAATAAAGGAAGTTTGTACCTGCCTGGTGCTTACTGGGATATACATATTGTAGAATTTCATCATCTATTAAAGAGAATGAATATAATTATCTGTTATTCTAATGTAACTAATTTACCATTAAATTTAAGTAAAGCCCTGGTGTGTTTCAATGTTGATGATTCTGCTTAGAGAAATAATCCAGGATATAGATAATACAATGGCTTTCTAATTCTCCTTTGATGTGTGGTGCTATTTATAGAATGATACAAACTTTGAGAAAACATTTTCAGACTTTAATATTCACGAACAGATTTACTTAAAAAGAGCATATGCCATGAAGGTATAATTGTGTTCTGCGGTGCCCCAATGGGATCTTATCCTATTTCATGGAGAGAATTTTTAATTATATTTAATATGATCTGATTTGTATTAAATAAACCTGCAGGTTATTTGCTAAAAGTCAGTTGGAGACAAGTACAATGAAAAATATGACTGTGACTCGTCACATATAAAGTTCTGAAGGTCAGAAGCCTGATTCAGAGAATGAATCTAAATCTTGAACAGAACTCCAATTAGTTAAATCAATTTATGTGATTGGATTAAATCTCTGGAGCTACTTTTCAGCTATTGCTCACTCAATAAACATATATTGAGCAGTTACTTGAGCCAGGAACTGAGCCAGAAGTTGGGAATACCAAGAAAAGTAAGGAGTAATCATTGTTTTTAACAAATCTGCAGTCAAGTAGGAGAAAAAAACCCAAGAAAATAAAGAATTGACATGCAGTTATATATATGCTATAATAAAGGCTTCTTCAAAGTGCTAGGAGAGCTCAGAGGGAAAATTATTAACTTTTCCAGGTTAAAGAATCATAAGTAAACTAGCTTTTGTGTCTAGATTCTTTCCCCGATCCCCTGCCTCCCCTTCCTTTCCCTCCCTTGCATCCCTAGCTACCTTGTTCCAGAAAGGAGTTCCATAAAATGATGCACTACAGACAAAATACCAAATTTAAGAGTAAAAGAAAAGGAAAGTTCAGCTTACACAATATAGGCAGGAGGACCTCCCTGGCGGTCTAGGGGTTAAGACTCCATGTTTCCAATGAAGGGGGTGGAGGTTCAATCCCTGGTCAGGAAACTAAGATCCCATATGCCTATGCCGAGCAGTGTGACCAAACAACATACACACACACACACACACACATATACATACAACAACATATATATATACACACACACGCACATATATACCTATACATACATATATATATAGTCAGGAATGTACTTGAAAAATTCATATTAAATGTAGATAGGCTACAATTTTGGCTTGGAAAGTTCTGGAAACCATTGTTAAAAAGGAGTACTGGGTGGCTGTCACTATTTAGTACTGATCACACAAATAGAAACCCATTGTTTCAGTGGAGGAAAACTGCTCTGAGTCTGAGATCAGCTGAAGGAGACATTTTCTAAGGTAGATTCAGAAAGATGTGGCAGAAGAATATGATACAGTCTATAACAAGAGTCTGGTAGAAGGAGAAATAAGTCAGATGGAACTTCCAGGAACAGTAATGGTTTATCAGATAGAAGCAAAGGAAATGCATATTCCACTAAAGGAAGGAGCATGTGTTTACTGAAAGTTCAGAGCATTTAGTTTAGGAGAGTTAGGGCAGAAAAGGGGTAAATCAAAGGGAAGTACTGGGTTGGCCAAACACAGAAAAACATGAGGGAACTTTTTGGCCAACCCAATTCCACGAGTTTATGCTTGAGAGAAAGATGGAGGTGACATGGTGACAGGTCTGAATGGACAAATGATGCCTGACCTTTATACCTGTAGCAAATTTTAAGATAAGCAAATTAGGCAAATAACTGTACTGAAAACAAGTCAAATTATGACCAGATAAATTTAACCCCATATTGCCTGGTTCTAGCTACCAAAAGAGTTACTTACAGTTGTTTGGAGGGGATGGTGAGTGGAGAAAAAGCTATGACAATTAACAAAATCCTGTTACACATTACTTCTGAGGAAGACTAACTTCTCATGTCTTTTCATCACACAATAGCACTTCATTAGTGGAATATGTTATTTTAAGCATTTTCGGGCCATTTCTTTTCTTTTTTTAATGAATAGATTTTGGAGCGGGGGAAGGAGGCTCAGGATTGGGGGGACACATGTATACCTGTGGCTGATTCATGCTGATGTATGGTAAAAACTATCACAATATTGTAAAGTAATTATCCTCCAATTAAAATAAATAGTAGTAGTGTTAGTTGCTCAGTTGTGTCCGACTCTTTGTGACCCCATGGACTATAGCCCACCAGGCTCCTCCGTCCATGGGATTTTCCAGGCCAAATATTGGAGTGGGTTGCTATTTCCTTCTCCAGGATAAATACATTAATTATAAAAATAATAGACTTAAAATTTTTTTTAAAATAACTTTGCACTGTGCAGCATGTGGGATCTTACTTTCTTGACCAGGGATCAAACCCATACCCCCTGCCTTGGAGCACAGAGTCTTAGCCACTGGACCACCAGGGAAGTAAGTCCCTTGGGCCATTTCTTGCTCTTTGACTAAGTTTGCCAGTCATTTTGAGTACAGTATATATCCCTTTAAAAGAAGACTATGCAACTCAAATTTAATAGCATAAGGAATATAAAATTTTCCTTTTATAAAATATAGTTGATTCTTTTATAAAAAGAGTCAATACTAAATATAGTTGGTTTTGTAGTTCATTAGCTGTCTGAAGGAAGTGAAGGGCTCCCTATTGACTAAAAACATGAGCTTTCTTTGCTGAAAAAAAAAGAATTTATGTCCCAGTTCTCGAGTTTCCAGGTTCTGCTTTAAGACCTTTGGAGGAAATTCCTTTCTGACAACGTTTCTTCCTCAGCTCTTGTTCTCTAAAAGAGCTGCAGGAAAATCGGGCTCCAGTGTTCAACTTAATGTTTCTCAAACATGCTAAGGATTTGTGGAAGATAGGCTTCTACTCCAGCTCCCAGCTGAGGGATGAAACCCTAGTTTTGCTGTCAGAGCACATAGCCAGCTGCCCACTGTCAGAACCCAGTTGCCGAAAACAAAAGGTCAGTTCCAACTTCTTTTCCTGAGAAAGGTAAGTTTATTAGATTATCTGAAATGTCAAAGGCAGGAGCATCCCACTTTCACCCTGCACTGTTTTTGCTTCCTGGGTGCTCCCTCACTGAGATTACCATGGAGATACCTGGACCAGAGTCACTGTCTCTCAGATACTGAATGAGGACTAGATCTCCTCCTCAGATGTCTTTGACACATGCCCTAATTTATGGGATTCTGTCACAGATTCTGAAGATGGCTACACTGTACTTAGGGACTTTTCCCCATTGGATGTGTTTCCTCATGAGCTAGTGTAGAATGGGGAACACAGCCCACTATTTGTTGGAGTTATAATCTCTGCTGAGGGGACAAATCTCTTCTACCAGCCAGGCATGGTGAGACTGAAGGGAAGGTTATATTATGACCTGCAGATTTATCTTATTCTCTTCCCTTTAATCTTTTAGCCAAGAGACATGCCAGTTTCCCTGCCAACATAGGCTCACCTGCTCCACAAGTACAGAACACATGTTGGAAGAAAATGAATGAGAACAAGGAAAACTCTCATGGCCAATGCACCCACCCATTAAGGGAGATCTAGAAAATTAAAAATAGCTTTGAGGTGATAAGAGTATAAATCCCAGGGGTTGTGGAAGTATAGTATAGACTACAACACTCAGGATATGATGATGGACAAAGGCAGAAATTCTGAATTGAATGCAGCATTGTGGAATGGTCACTGAACTAGCTGGAGCCAGGAGGGTTGGTTTAGAGCTTCAAATGTGTCATTGCAGATACATGGGAATATGGCTTTGCCTACCTGGGTTCCAATTTCCTAACAGGTGCATGCTAAGTCACTTCAGACGTGTCCGACTCTTTGTGACCCCATGGACTGTAGCACACTAGACTCCTCTGTCCATGGGATTCTCCAGGCAAGAATACTGGAGTGGGTTGCCATGCCCTCCTCCAGGGGATCTTCCCGACCCAGGGATAGAATCCATATCTCTTATGTCTTCTGCATTGGCAGATGGGTTCTTTACCAGTAGCACCACTTGGGAAGCCCTAATAGGTAAAATGAAGCAATTGGATGAGGAGATCCCCAAAGCCCTTCCATGTTGATCTGTAACAATTCCACCACTGGGAAGGCAACAAATCCTCTCTTGGTGTGTGTGTGTCATGGCAACCATGACCAATGAGCTTAAAAACTTGGCCCTGAGGGCCAGTATTCTCTCTTAGAAGGTATTTTTGGCCACTGCAGCATCTTCACTCAAACAAGAGGGGTAAGCCCTATAAAGCCATACTTGTTACATGCCCCTATGCTAATGACCTGAAATTCACTAATGTTCCAGGCAGTTACACTTGTGTTTGTAGGAAGGAGCCATTAGTAGTTTTCATTCAACAAGAAAACCTGGGAGGAATCAGGAAACCATGGAGTTTGTTTAAGAAACATCAAGTAAGTTGTGTACTAATTGGGAGGGTAGGTGAAGATGCCAAGGAAGGCTGCTTCTGTTTCAGAACTCAGGAGGTGAGGCTGGGGAGAGAAAGGAGATGGAAAGCAAATGCCAGATGTCTCTAAGGAAGGCTAACTAACGACTAACATAGCGCTGTTTTCAGTCGTACTGTTCAGCATAGCTGCCTGCTGTGGGTCTCGCTCCCAAAAGCCCCCTGGAAGATCCGTGTCATTTTGACACATGTGATAAGTTTGGCCAAATGGGAATAGAGTTCAAAATCATGACTGCCAGTTAGTGAAATCCCAGTGAAGCTGTGATTTTCCCCGAAGAGACCTAAAGTGTATCAACTCTCCTTCTAAACAGCACTGTGATAATGCCTCCATAAATCAGGATGGAACCTCAATCCTCAAGGCTCCCTTTATTTGTCTCCAAGTTGGTCAGACTCTGAAGCTTAACTCACAAAGGTGATAACAACTCAACATCTCATTACAGTGCAAACTAAAACTTTGTCAGCTAACAAGCATGCCTCGGCTATTTTTTTCCCTACTTTCTGGTTGGATAGAGGGTACAGACAGGTCCTAAGTGAGATGTCTGGGAAGCATATCCACTGGTCTTCAGAGCTTTATTCCCCAATTTTTGCCACATAAATGGGAACTAATATATGCCAGTCACTGTGCTAGGAGCTGGAGCAAATATTGACAAGAAACAACATGAAATGTGTTATACTTTAGTAGAAGGAATACATTAGAGTATAGAATACATTAGAGTTTAGGGGTAGAGGGGCAGTAGAGGGAGGAATAAGGGTGCTCACTGTAGTTGGAATGTTCCAGAATGTATGCCTTTCTTCTTTCCTCCTGTCTCTTCCTCACATTAATTCTTCCTTGTTATTTCCAAATTCTCTCCTTATTGAGGTGGGGGTTTTAAACATGGGATGAAGTCAGGCTCAATGAGGTAAGAGCAGTATGAAGAGAGAAGAGAATTCTTTCTACCCACCCACTTAATTCACAGTAGATCAGGTAAGACTTAGCCGCCAAATTCATCCAAGTTAGGCTGAATGAGCTACCACAAAAACACTGAATTTTCTCTAGCTATCTTGTAAAGTCTAGATAACTTTTTAAAAATATTTATTTATTTGGCTGTGCCAGGTCTTAGTTGTGGCGTGTGGGATCTTTAGTTGTGACATGTGGGATCTAGTTCCCTAATGAGGGATGGAACACAGGCCCCCTACATTGGGAGCATGGAGTCTTAGCCTACTGGACCACCAAGAAATTTGCACCCCTAGCTATTTTTGATCATGTACAAGGAATTGCATAGGGGTTCCCTGGTGGCTCAGAGGTTAAAGCATCTGCCTGGAATGCGGGAGACCAGGGTTTGATCCCTGGGTCGGGAAGATCCCCTGGAGAAGGAAATGGCAACCCACTCCAGTATTCTTGCCTGGAGAATCCCATGGAGGGAGGAGCCTGGTATGCTGCAGTCCATGGGGTCACAAAGAGTCGGACACGACTGAGCGACTTCACTTCACTTCAGACTCATATTTATATATTTTTCAAAAGGTAGTTATCACATGCTTCTGCCTTCATTTCTCTTTTCCCTATTTTTATAACATAATAGAGGCTAGCTTTTCATACCAATTTATAAATTTTAAAAATCATCTGTATATTCATTTTTTTATGACACACTTGCTAACTGCTTGGAAAAAGTCTTCCCAACGGTCTTTTGGCTTTGGCAGCTGAAATTCAGTCAGCTCTTTGTTTTTTCAGATGAATATATGAGAGAGAAATTCAGCACGAGGGAAAGGTAGGGCTGGTCAAAGGAAATGCTGTTTAGCAAGACATCCTGTCTGCAAGTCAAGATTCATCTGGTTTTTCTCTTCTAGAGAATCTGTCTCACATTTTAATGACCTTGTGGCATCCCAAAGCAGTGGAGTATCCCAGGTAACCGGGAATAAGACTTGCAAGATCATCACATAGATGTGTTAGGGGATTCTGTCATAGTTAATTCACTTTTGCTAAATCCTCCGAGTGCTAATTTACCCAAAGGGCTTTTTCCCTCCACATTGAAATGAAACACAGTAGGAAGATGTCTCCTTTTTCATATCCTTCACAATTATGACCATTTGAAGCATCTGGCACTGTCTATTTCATACACAGAATATGCTGAAGGTAACACTTCTTCCCGATGGAAAGACAGATGAGAATTGCTATAGGGAGGGAGGAGTAAAACTTTTTTAAAGCTTATTTTCTTCCTCAATGCGAACAGAGATAAATCCTCAAATATGCTTTTTTTTTTCTTGAAGAAAGAGCAAACTCATACAAAATCCCATTATTATGAGACATTTTCTTTTGTCTGAAAGTAACCAGATATCTCATGGCCAAATTATAGAGCAGTGACAACAGTTATTTAGTTCTGAATAACACAGCACTGCAAAGCACTGTGAACCCAAGTCAGAGAGAATGCAGTCATCATCAATGACTGTGTACCACCTTCAACACACGTCAAAGGCTCTCACTGCAATGAAGGCATCATTTTAGTTTAACCTCAAAATGTCAACCCACCTCTGAATTATTTCTTATTGTTTTCTTTTTTTTTCCCCCACACGCCCCTTTCTCAAGGGAGGTGTTTCTTTCTTTTCTTAAAGGAAATCTTAAAAAAAATCTGTAAAGCCTCTTCATGTAAGTATTTGAGATCAGGGTCTTGATAGCTTTCTGGTACTTTGTAAAGCACCATTTATATGTTTAATGCTACATAAAAATCACTAAAGCAAAAAGAGGAGACTGTGCTAGTCTCACTATATTCTTGCATTTGGGTCCAGAATCACCACAATAACTCTTCAGACTAGAGGAACTGATGGAGTATAAATGCAAGTTTTACATTATAAATTCAGAAGTTGGATCAAATGGAATCTATAGAACCCTTCCAAAAAATCTATTATTATCCCAGCATGACCCTCAATGCTTTCTTTTCCATTTGTGCTATTGTATCAATATTTTATACATTCAAAACTGGGTGCATGTTTAGTGGTCACAAACCCACCATCACTAAGAATGGAGAATTTTTGCCAGTCATGAAGACAATACACATGAATTATTTATATTTGTTCCAAATATTGGGGGAGGTGCTGGTGAACCACAAATGAATGAGCCACAGTGTCTACTTTGGGACATTTCAGAATCTACCCTAGCTGGGGTGGAACAAAATTTGCCATATAAATTTTGTGAGACAGTCTAGTGTATAGATACATATCTGGGTAAAGATGGAGATAGACACTGTTGCACATATATGCACACATATACACACATGCACATCTATAGACACAATTCTAGTTGGATGCTGCCAAGGAGCTTGTTGCAGGCTTACAGTGGCAGAATGAGTTGGCCCAATGGACCAGAGGCCAGAAGGCTCTACAGAAAACAGAGCAGAGATATGGGGGTCTGGAGTCACTCCAATATAAAGGGAATCCCAGCAAAACACAAAGTGATGTTGGACACTAATTAATCCAGTTAGGAGACTCACTATGCATTCCACTAACTGACAAGTTCATCAATGGCTAGAGGAGAAGGGATATTATCTCAGAAAACAGGGAACATTATGCCCAAGGGCATGGATTCTTCCTAGCAGATGTGAGGGCCTCGGAAGCCTCCCTTTTACCTCATACGTATGAGCAACATCTTATTGGCAATAAGCAGAGGTAGAAGAAAGCTGAATGAGAGACTGGATCTTCCTATCTATGAAAGATTATACCCTAAGTAGAAAGCTTAAACCCGAGTGAGAATTTATTAGTCTTCTACTACATAATGGATGAGGACTCCTGAAGGAGACCAAATCCGTTTAAGATAAAGGAGTAATATTTTTCTCAGCACTTCTTATATCATAAGAATGAATTGTGGTTCTAGTATATACTATAGATAGAGAGTTAGTAGTAGAGAGTTAGTAGTAGTGTTAATCACTCAGTTGTGTCTGATTCTTTGCAGCTTCATGGACTATAGCCCACCAGGCTCCTCTGTCCATGAAATTCTCCAGGCAAGAATACTGGAGTGAGTTGCCATTTCTTTCTTCAGGGGATTTTCCCAACCCAGAGATTGAACCCGGACCTCCCACACTGCAGGCAGATTTTTTTTTTTTTTCCTACCATCTGAGCCACCAGGGAGAGAGATAGCTAGGTAAATAAATATAGGTAGATAAATAGATAGATGTATATATTTTTGCAGATGTAAAGGTACATAAATATATATAGATACCTTTACAACTGACTCTTTTCCTCACTCTAAATACAAGATTTTCATCAAGATTCTTTTCAAAATAAATGTCCAGGAAAATAGTTCTTTAGAATTTCACTCCTACCTGAATAATTGTCTATACTCTTTAAAACTGAATAATATTTTTAAATCTTTAAAACAATTGGGAAATTAGCAAAGATAAAAATAACAATATGTGATATTATGGAATGCTTTCTATGTATCACATGATAGGATAAAACCTGTATAAAGATAAATCTCATTTATCATCAAAACACCCATATCCAATAGATTCTATAATTATCCTAATTTTTCTGACAAAAAAAAGGGCTTAAGGAGTTAAAGAAATTGTTCATCGGTGAGCTGTTTAGAGTGGTAGAGTCAGGATTTGAATAAAGATCTAACTCTAGAGTCAAAATAATTAAATATTACATGCACTGCCTTGAAGCATGTTTATTTGCATTTTCTTTTTTACAATCAGGTGGCCAAGCATGTGAATTAGGGAGACAAGATAGTTTCATTCCCATCTGATACTTTGATGAGGCAGAGGACGGGTCGCTTTTATTCCCAGGAGCATGCTAGCTTTGTACTTGTCAATGTGATTCTTTGTAACGAGTCTAAAGTCTGTCATCTGGGTAAATTTGATCTCCCTCTATTTCATTTCCTGCAATTAGACTGGAAAGTCTAATTAGAGAGCTGAAAGTATAGCTTGCAATTTATTTCTATCGATCTCTGGTGTTTATATAGCTCCAGAGATTTCCTGAGGGAGTGGTCAATGGCCCTCAGATATCTGTCGTCGAAAATCTGAGCAATGATACAGTGAAGAGAATAGGGAAATAAATGGGGCCATGTTGGATTTGTAACTCTTACATCAACTCCAGGAAGGTGTCATTCAAGCATATCAATATCTTCATATTAATTAATAGTAGATACATATTACACCACTTGCTTGACTTAGAAAACTTAAAATACCAACATAATGAAAATGAAGTTTATTTACTTCACTATTTCTTTCTTGTTGATTGCTAAATTATCTAGAACACGTGCGTTATCTCATTGGGAAGGGATAGCTTTGTAAAGTACTCTTGCCTGGAAAATCCCATGGACGGAGGGGCCTGGTGGGCTGCAGTCCATGGGGTCGCTAGGAGTCGGACATGACTGAGCGACTTCACTTTATTTTTTCACTGTCATGCGTTGGAGAAGGAAATGGCAACCCACTCCAGTGTTCTTGCCTGGAGAATCCCAGGGACCGGGGAGCCGGGTGGGCTGCCATCTATGGGGTCGCACAGAGTCGGACACGACTGAAGCGACTTAACAGCAGCAGCAGCAGCTTTGTAAAAACTGATGGTCAATTCTAGCATTAATCACGTTGCTTTTCATTGTTCCTTTGTTCTATCAGTTACAGATAGGAGGTAAAATATTCACAAAAAGGAATGCAGAGTGCTGTGTAAAGGTCTCAGGAATAACTCATTATCAAAGGAAATACTGTTTTAAAATCCTTGGGAATGTAGAAGAATATACAAGTGTGCTAACGTTCTATTTATAGCCACATGAAATCAGCAAGATCCTCATTCCATCCAATCTGTTGAAATATTTACAAATATATATATATATATAAATAAACCTATCATTTCCTTACATATCCAGCAATAAAAGTTAGAAATATGGTTTCAAAAGTTCCATTTGCAGCAGTAACAAAGTTATAAAATAAATAAGAATAAATTTAATAAGAAATGTGCAAGATCTACATTAAGAAAACTATAACAATTCACAGTGAGAAATTGTTTTAGGACACAGAAAAACAGAGAAAGAGAAAGCATATGCTTTCCATGGAAAGTTAATATGGTGAAATTGCCTATTATTTCTAAATTAATCAAAATATTTGAATGTAATCTCAACAAAAATCCCAACGGCATTTTAAAATTCTTGTCTAAAGTCTGGACAAATTAAATGCAAGAATAGTTAAGAAAGTTTTAATTGGCTTGAAGTGGCAGACTTCAAAATGTCAGTGAAAGTTATAATAATTAAAAGAACTTTCCTGATGTACTGTTGGTGCAAGAACAGAGGTGTCAAGTATAAGAGAAAGGTACAGAAATAGGCCAAGCATATGTAATCACTTATTGAAACACATCCCCATTGATGTGAGATAACAACTCACATCAATGGGGACTTATCACTCTGATGTGTTAACTCATTTGGGAAAAAAATAAAGAAAAAGAAGATAATCCAGATACAAAAATATTCAGATAAATGACAATTTGGAAAGCACTGGAAGAAAATGTAGATGTTTATTTGTTTTATCTTAAGGTAAAAACAAGCTTTCTAAACAGATACTAAAGAGCAGAATTTATCTAAAAAAATATAGATTTAATTTTTAAAGTAAGCTTTCAAGGCAAAAGACAAAAAAGTAATGCATTTCTGATACTCCTGAAATATAAAATATTTATAAAAATCAATAAGAAAATAATGATTGTGCCAAGAGAAAAGTGGGCAAAAAGATAGCAACAGGCAATTTACAAATGAAATACAATTAAACATTCATATTCATCAACATAACCTATGGAAAACCAAAATTTTTATCCAAAGGAAACAAAATCACTATCTCAGAAAGGTATCTGCACAACAGCAGTATTATTCACAACAGTCAGAACATGGAAAGAACCCAAGTGTCCAATGACAGATAAATGGATATATGAAATGTGGTATACACACACAGAGGGATATTATTCAGCCATAAAAAGAAGGAAATTCTACCATTTGTGACAAGGTAGATGGACTTTGAGAGCATTAAGCTAACTAAAATAAGTCAGATGGAGAAAGACAAATACTGTATGGTCTCACTTGGATGTAGAATCTGAAAAACAACAAGAAAAATGAGCTCATAGACACTAAGAACAGATTGATGGTTGCTAGAGATGATGGGTTGGAGGGTGGGCAAAATAGGTGAAGGTGATTCAGTTACAGACACATACAAAATGGGGAATGACCCAGACTTTAAAAACGAACAAAATAAAAAACTAAAGATGGTCATTCCAAGAAATGGGAAGTTGTGTTTAAAACAGAGACTGATTATAAAAAATCCTGGATAAACGGTCCAAGAATTCCAATTATGGAATTTAAGTATTACTATTACAAAGCTATTTTTAATTACACACTTTAAGCTTTTGTGTGTGTGAAGTAAACTGTCTTAACATTCTTCAAATCTCATATACTCTCAAAGTAAAATTGTTCCTGATTATCTTTCATCATCCTGGAAATGTATGCTTATAAGACACTGTTGTTTCTGTCATAATCAACATTTTCTACTAAAGATATTAGCCTTGTGACAAGAGTGAAACCAGACATAAAATAAGAGTTAAAACTGGCTTCATCTCCTAATTTACTGAGACTCCTTCAACCTGAACATCTCTCATGGTGGTGGTCCTGGGGGTGTGTGTCTACTGCTGTCATTCTTTCTTTTTTTTTTCATTGTTTAATTCTTTCTGACTGAACATTTCTGGGAGCTTATTCTGTTTTTTGAGTGTGTACTAAAGGGTTTTATACAGTGGCCAGGTAAATATTCCACAATGATTTAAAGAAAAGAGGACTCAACATATCATTAAGTATGTTTAAAGTACCCAAATGGTCAGACCTTTTAATATATGTGGGGATACAGGGGCCCAGTCTTGGGTACTGAGAGGTATGTGGGATATGTATCTTCTGACTACAATTTTCCTTACCTAGCTTATTGTTACTCAGGAATTGTTCACATTCCCTAACCTCAGTTAACTGTGCCCCAGAAAATTATTGCACATGTAGGTAGAAGTAGGAGTTATACAAGACTGTCAGGGCTGCTGCTGCTGCTAAGTCGCTTCAGTCGTGTCCGACTCTGTGCGACCCCGTACACGGCAGCCCACCAGGCTCCCCGTCCCTGGGATTCTCCAGGCAAGAACACTGGAGTGGGTTGCCATTTCCTTCTCCAACGCGTGAAAGTGAAAAAATAAAGTGAAGTCGCTCAGTCGTGTCCGACTCCTAGTGACCCCGTGGACTGCAGCCTAATGGTCTTATTTTGCATTATTTCACTCTTTGTGGCTGTCTTCTCCCTTCCTACTTGATAAGACTCATGGTGTCATCTTGAACCCTCAAGTGCTAGGAATGTGTGCTTAGGCTTGATCTGATCCACTGCTCCAATTCAACCCTATCTCTGGCATCTCTGTGTACTTTTTTTTTTTTTCTGTGTACTTCTTGAATATACATGTAACTTAGTTAATTCATTAATTGTTTCAGCATGAGTATGATCCTGTTAAGACTGAAAGTTCATATAGCTCTTTTGCTCAAAAGCCTTCAGTGGCTTCTAATAACATTCAAAGAAGGAGCCAAAGTTATCATTGTGCCTCCCAAGGCCATCTGTGATCTCCGTCCCTACCTTTTTCTTTCCTTTCTGACCTCTTCTCTTGTTACTTTTCCCCTTGTGGCCACTACTCCAGACCTAAAAAGCCTCCTTGCTGTTACCTGAACATACTGGGCATGCTTTATCCTCCTTGGACTTCTCTTCCTCCAAATATCTGTACACTACTTCATTCATTTCCTTAAGTGTTTAATCAAATGTCACCTTCTCTGTGAGGTTTTCCCTTATCCTGTCTAAAATGTCAACCCTCCCCAAACACTCAAGTCAACTTCTAGCCTACGTTTTAGACCTCAGGAGTCATCTGTACAGAATATACAATATGTAATCTCCATCACTAAATTGAAAGCTCTTTAAAGGCAAGAATTTTGGTCTGTCTGTCTCACTATTGCACTGAAAACAATACCTACAGGCACTCAATAAATGAGTTTTGAATAAGTGACTGAGTTCACGGAGCACAGCACACCAGATTGGACAGAATACTAAACCTGATATTGGTGGGCTCAATCTAATCTCTTAACCTCTTAATCTGAAAATATTGTTAAAAAGAAGATACAACCGTGTGTTAAGTTCTAAACCAGAGGAATGCAGCACAAGTACTACAGATATAAGGAAAGGAAAGATTCACCAAGGTCTATCCAAAGAGAGAAGGAAAGGCTTCAGGGATGAAATGAGCCAGGAGTTCATGCTGACCCTTGTGTGCTAGTTTCACTCCCTGAAGTGGTTCACTGGTTCCCATATTCAGCCCTCCCTTGGTCAGGGTCAGTTTCCTGGATGCTACTCCTTGGCCCTAGTCTAAGGAGAACTGTAATAGATGGGCACAGCAGATTAGAAAGAACACTGGCTTTGAAATTAGCTGGATGTGGCTTGGAATCCCAAGCTCACAGTAGAATCATGGGAAAATCTGGGACCCTGCCAATTCTCTTTTTTTCCACTCACCATGACACGATGCCTTTGACTCTCTTTCCTCAAAATACATGAGATAAAATCAAAGTTATATTTTTGCCACCAACTTTACAAAAACACATTTCCTCTGAGCAGCCATATCTTGTTAGCTGTTTTTGTGTTTAAAAGTTGTTGAAAATATCCTTAAGTTGTTTGGGGAAAACAATTCCTATTTCACACAGTGTTTTCTTCCAGAAGAGGTTAAGCCAACTTTGCCTCAAGGAGACAGAAAACAGAATAGAGTGAGATAAGATTCTAGGTGCTCTTTTTAACTTGATTCTCCCAAGTTTATAAAACAGTAATAATACTCTCCACCTTTACTGCTGGAGTTGCTCCCACTGTATTCACAGTAAGGATCCTTCGAGGGGTGTTCACAGATTTTTTTTTTTTTTTTACTGCTCATCTTTCAGCAAGTTCAGTATGAAAGTGAGAACTGGTCAGAGAATAGTAAAAAGTGTTACTTCCATCATTTTACATTTCCCCTTTCCTTCTCCTATCAACTTCTCCTGAGAGCTTAAAGGATATTTATTTGAAAAATCCAAGAATTCATAATTTGGAAATGTCTGAAAGTCTTTGCTCTAGGCTTGTAAGTTCTAATTTTATTCAAACAACTTGGGGGAAATAAGCAGGATAACTTTAAAAATAAGATTTGTGGAACACTTTCTACAGAACATTCAACTCGACCATTGACTAGCTGTGTGACTTAGGACGACGATGGGGAAAATGATGCCTCCCTTGCTGGCTGGGAGGATTTGCTAATTGCTAATACTAATAGCTAATTTGCTACTTGCTAGTAGTGGTAGCTATTATCATTCTTTGGAAAGTAAATCATAATATGGATAGATGAACTTCACTTTACATTTCCATAATGTACCTTTTCTAAGATGCTAGTGGATCTGCTAAGAGATGTTGGAGACTGGAAAAATATGTTCTAGGATAAGAGGCCTATTCCAAGTGGCCTCTTAATGGCTGCATGCATTTAAATACATTAGAACCCCATTTCATCCTAACAGAGATAATAATAACTGAGAAATCTTACTAAGTATCTGGTTAAAGCCACTGGTCAACAAAACAATGATTATTAACTGGAAAAGTCACTTCTCTCTGACATGTTTTCCTCTTGCTTTTCAAAGATGGTGGACAGTGGAAGGTCTCAATTCTAGCAAATACATCAATTACTCCCAAAGACTAATTTAGAAATACATTTCCAATTACCTTTTAAAGAATATTGCAGATATGACTTTCTGAAGGGCACATGTGAAGTCTATATAAATATTATTCATTTGGGGGTTTCCTTCTTGTGCTGGATACTGAACATCTCCCCCCATCCTCCTTTATGGCAGGTGCCTGTGTGCCTTAGTTACTGCTGTTAATGGCTCTCAGCTGTCCCCTGTTCAAGGGCATCCTACATCCAATGATGACATGAGCAGGGTGGGGGTGGGTGTACAAAAGGCCAGACCTCTTGCCTCAAGGTGGAAACAATCTGTAGCACATCTCATGCTACAGAGGTATTCATGGGATCAGGCCAAAGTACCTCTCTAGTGGAGACCATGACCTTGCTTAGCTTGCTTCTCCCACTGCATCTTGCATCCATAACTTCCTTGCTCCTAAGCATGCTCCCTCCACAAATAACACACACCCAACATACCCTCTGCTTCTAGCAAACCCCACTCATGACAATGTCACCCAAGACATGGGCCTGTACTTCACATTTATGTGGGGAGAGGAAGGAGAATCTGAAGAAAAGAATGTGAACTTGATGCCCATTAAAAGGTATGCTGAAGAACTGGGGAGTCAAAGAACTAGACCGTTTCTTAAAAATCCCAGTACTTGCTAAAACCCCACATTTCTGTGTTTCATGCAGGCTCACTAAATCAGGATCTCCAAAGGAGGGGCTGAGGGGCTATGGGTTTAACAAGGACTCCAAGCAATTTTTATCATTAGTAAATCTGGGATATACTCAACTAGAAGAGACCAAAGCAGGGGGTCAGCAAACTTTTTCTGTAAATGGCTAGATAGTAAATATTTTAAGCTCTGTGGGCCATATGGTCTATTTCACACTACTCCACTCTGCCACTGCCGCCCCAAAACAGCCATAGACAGTACATAAACAAATGAGCATAGCTGTATTCCAATAACACTGTATTTACAAGAATGAGTGGCAGGTTGGATGTGGCCCAAGGCCAGTTTGCCAACCCTTGGACCAGAGCATAGGGAGCATAAAAGTGGTTTGCTGTTCTATAATCATTTGGCTGCAAAACTTTGGTACAACTCTTTCTTCGGCAAAAATGTTTACATAATGTTGATCAGGCAAAAGACCTTCCCTAAAGTCGAGAAACATTTCCATTTTTCTAACCTCATTCTCAATCCTTGAATGTCACTGGCCTTGCACAAGGTAATTTAAACACGCATTTCAGTGGGGAGATGGTTTCTAGAGACCAGGTTTGCTATGCTTTCATGCTGATTCATAATATTGCCAGAGGCCATTCCATCAGGACAGACTTCAGCTACTGCAGGGAGAGATGCGGACCTATTTCATTCTTTTGTGGATGTCTGCATGGGTTGGATTTCTGGCACTAAATACGGAAAAGAAAATTTGTGAACTTTTATGACGTTTACTCTGGATAGGTTACTGGAATCTTCCTTCTGTTGTCTTAATATTGTGTAATTAACTTTATAGGGACCTATTAATAGCCTGCCCTTTATGCACAAAGACTTTCTATTCTGCTTTACAAATTATGTGCTATTATTATCTCAATGGAAATTTTCAATGTTTGCCATAGAGGAGCTGCAAAACAAACAATTTTACATTCAAATTCGTCCTCTTTAATTAGGTTCTCCAATTTTATCACCACACATTTACGACATGCCGGATGGAACACTATTCAATCCAGGTAACTCACATTCATCTTTAGGTGACCCTGAGAACCGCATAAAACAAATGCTCAGCTCTGCAGCCAGACTATTTACCGTTAGGCTGTGACTTTGGCTACTTGGAATACATTTAATTCACATAAAAAAGAACAGCGACAGCTTTCTCATTAAATTGACTTTAGCCTCTGAACTCTGGGCCCACATATGTTTATTCAGAAGATTGCTGCTTGTCGGCAGATTTGTTACCTGCTGCACTGCTCCTCAGAGTCACTGCAACAAGGTTTGGAACACTTTCAGGTCCTTCTATAGGATATATTTTTGGGAAATTTCAGGTTTATCTTGCATTTAGCATCTGTGCTATTTGAGAAATGTAATGCTCAAGAATAGACTCAATGAAAATTCCCACTGGGTGGACTAGGACTATTGGCTGCTTGGCTTGAAGCCAGTATATATTAACTGAGATGATCACAAGGACAGGTATCTAGGAACCAATGTGTGCATGTCTGTGTGTCTGTGTGTGTGTATCGCTGTGTGTGTCTCTGTGTGTATGTGTGCCTGTGAGTGTATATTCTTCAAGCTGGTTCCTCCAACGTTTTTCTCACGAGGTCCAACCTACTTTTTATGGTCCTGGGATGACATGGCTGAAGACTGATCATTCCTTGTATCCATCTGCCCCTGTACTGGATTCTGGGGTTCTCTACCCAGATTCTTGCTACAGGTCTGAGACATCTACTTCTCCAGCAGCTGCAAGAACTGGCTAATGGTACCTTACAGTTGACCATCCCTTTTGAGCATCCTTTAGCCAAAAAGTCGCTTCTCCCAGTGTTAGGTCCCTATTAGTAGGCAGTTGGCACCTGGACATCTTCACAGTTCCCCCATGGGCTTGCCTGAGGCCTCAGCCAACCTCTCCATCTGTACAACTATGCTTCCTTTACTTTATCACTGGTGTTTCCCAAAATATGCCCCAGTAAACCTCCTACCCGCAAACCTCCAACTCAGAGTCTCTTTCCCATGGTTTATGACACCCTCCAAGGTTCAGATAAAAGTTTTCATAGTTTCAAATTCTTAGCACTAGTCTAGCATAGCAACAGCCACAATGTGCTTTTACTTTATATTTATTGATAGTCTTTGACGAAGTGGTGGGCTGTTTCAGAGAGAGACGAGGAGAAAGAGACTGGGTCTTAAGAGAAAAGTGGAAGTGTTAGTTCAGATGTGTTCGACTCTTTGCGACTCCATGGACTGTAGCCTGCCAGGCTCCTCTGTACTTGGTATTCTCCAGACAAGAATACTGGAGTGGGTACCATTTCCTTCTCCACGGGATCTTTCCGACCCAGGGACTGAACCCAGATCTCCCACATTGTAGGCAGATTCTTTACTATCTGAGCCACCAGGGAGCATAGCATTGGCCACACTGTGTTTACACTGTATATTTATTTAAACAGTCTTTGACAAAGTGGTGGGCTGTTTGAGACAGAGACTGGGAAAAAGAGACTGGGTCTTAACTTCTTCCCATATACCATATACTGCCTGGGGTATTCAAAGGCATTCAATAGAAGTTTGTTGAATGAATTGAACCAAAGAGACTGGAAACCAGAAATCCACAGGTACAAGTCTCTGGTCGTGCTTCCCAGAAGCATGGTCTATGATGGAGATTTTGTTCAGGCAATTTACTGACAGAAAGTCTTCAAAAGGAGAGTAAAGAAATAGGGTAGAATAAGGGTAAAAAGCTAAGCCACAATATGGTTTCTCATGGTGACTATTTAATTCTGATCTCACCAGGCAGCTCTGGAGCATGAATGAAACACAGAGGTAATACTACCTGGATCCAGGAGAGCCCTTTAAAACTGGTGGCAACCTGTAACTGATCATGGTGTGTCCTGAGGAGAGGAGATGGAAAACACAGCCTCCAGGGACAGAGACATTCCCGTTTAGATTAGACCAGTTGTCCTCAAAGTTTGTTATTCACACCAATAGCATCAGCATCCTTGGGAAATTGTTGGAAATACAGATTCTTAGGCTCTGCCCTGGATGTACTGAATCAGCAACTGGGACCCGAGCCCACTGACCTGTTTTAACAAGCCTCTTATGGCTCATCTGGTAAAGAATCAGCCGACAATGTGGGAGACCTGGGTTTGATCCTTGAGTTGGGAAGATCCCCTGGAGAAGGGAAAAGGCTACTCACTTCAGTATTCTGGCCTGGAGAATTCCATGAACTGTATAGTCCATGGGGTAGCAAAGAGTCGGACACAACTGAGTGACTTTCACTTTCACTTTCTATGTGATTCAGAGGCAACCTAAAGCTTGAAAATCCCTGATCTAAAAGGCAATTCTCCACAGAAGGATAGTGGTGGGTTTCTTCTTGTTTTGTTTTGTAACATTTTTATTGAAATATAGTTGATTTTACAATGTTGTGTTAGTTTTAGGTGTATATGGTGGTGGTGCTCAGTTGTGTCTGACTCTGCAACTCCATGGACTGTAGCCCACCAGGCTCCTCTGTCCATGGAATTCTCCAGGTTCCTACTCCAAGGAATCTTCCCAACCCAGGAACTGAACCCTCATCTCTTGCGTTTCCTTAATTGGCAGGCAGATTCTTTACCACTGCACCACCTAGGAAACACTATATATAACACTATATGTGTGTGTATATATATATATATATATATATATATGCTGTACTGTGCTTAGTCGCTCAGTTGTGTCTGACTCTTTGCGACCCCATGGACTAGAGTGGGTTGCCATGCCCACCTCCATAGGATCTTCCCAACTCAGCCATTGAACCCAGGTCTCCCACATTGCAGGCAGGTTCTTTATTGTCTCAGCCACCAGGGAAGCCCAAGATTACTGGCATGGATAGCCTATCTCTTCTCCAGGGGATCTTCCCAACTCAGGAATCAAAGCAGGGTCTCCTGCATTGCAGGTGGATTCTTTACCAGCATATATATATATATATGTTCTTATATATATATATATATATAAGAATATATATATATTCTTTTTATACATTCTCTTCCATTATAGGTTATTACAAGATATTGAGTAGGTGCTTGTTACACACTGCTGCTGCTGCTAAGTCGCTTCAGTCATGTCCGACTTTGTGCGACCCCATAGATGGCAGCCTACCAGGCTCCCCCGTCCCTGGGATTCTCCAGGCAAGAACACTGGAGTCCATTTCTTCCTCCAATGCATGAAAGTGAAAAGTGAAAGTGAAGTTGCTCATTTGTGTCCGACTCTTAGCGACCCCATGGACTGCAGCCTACCAGGCTCCTCCGCCCATGGGATTTTCCAGGCAAGAGTACTGGAGTGGGGTGCCATTGCCTTCTCCGTGTTATGCACTACTATATATAAAATAAGATGGTGATGTTCTTATAACTGTGAGTTATAACTCAATACTCTCAGTAGATGTAGAATGAGTGCACTTGCAGATTAAGAGCATCTAGGTATGGTACCAACAGCATCCACTCTAGGTGATGATCAAAGAATTTTCTGAATCAACAAAAGACCATACTCATATAAATCTTTAAGGCCAAAAAGCAGGATGGCTCAATAAGTGTGCAAATCAAATGGGGGTACTCAAAATGCTCTAATACCTGTTTGAGTGGACAGATAGTCAGCAGTTGGGAGGAAGTGAGATTGCAGATTCTGGCAAGAATTCCCTAAAACTTTTTAAACAAAGAGAGGACAGGGCTGAGAATTAATGTAGAGCAGTTGCTGAGTGTGAGAAAAAGGTATGATCATAAGTAACATGGCAAGAATCAAATTATCAGACAGAGAAGTATGACACAAGAAATGGACAAAGGAGCATGGCTGACTCAAGGGCCACTTCCACTTACAGACATAGCACTTACTATATTTCCTAGGACATAAAACAGGAATAATCCTAGAATATGAAGTTGCTGCTGCTGCTAAGTTACTTCAGGCGTGTCTGACTCTGTTTGACCCCATAGACGGCAGCCCACCAGGCTCCCCGTCCCTGGGATTCTCCAGGCAAGAACCCTGGAGTGGGTTGCCATTTCCAGAACTTAAAAAGAGTCTCTAACTCACTTCAGCAATTAACATTAGAGAGAAAATCAGAAAGTCCAGTAGATCATGAGTGTATGTGTTAAAGCTGAAAGTTATAGCAAACTGTAAGTAACATGTCTACATAAATGGACTATTCTATCTCTGTTATGGGATTTACAAACTACTTTGCTGTAATTTAGATCCAAAATGATAAGCTGTTACAATATAATAATGTACTATTTGGTTTCTATGAAAATGAGATTGAACTGGCTGTGATTTCTAAATCCCCAAACTTTCATAATCTCTTTCAGCTTGACAAGCTGATTAAATAAAAGAAAGAAACAGGAGGTGAAGGAGCAATTTGTAAAAAAGTGTGCAGCCCTGATTGTCCTTCTATTAGACAACAAAAGAAAAGAAAATATATGCGTTTGAGATGAAAACAGTGGGGGAATATGCTTAGTACCTGAGATACAGATGCTGTCCTTAATGGAGTCCCTATTCCATATTAAGTCAAAAAATAGGTCTGTTCTCTAGCTGATTAATCAGCAGTGGCAGACATAGCTATTGCTATCTGGCACTCCACTGTCTCAGCATATATTTACTAACTGGCCTGTAATTACTTTTTTGGAACATTACCCAACACTATTTTAGAGGAAGAAAGAATTCATTATGTGTGAAACAAAATATATAGGCCTTGTTTCTGGCAGACAACAATACCTAGCTCTATCATTTAAAATGGTAGATGTTACATTGAAAAAAAAGACAAAAACCTCTGTCATTTTTTTTCAAAGCAAGAGTTCCAACACTGGCTATCTTAAGTGCTCTCTGGGTTATGCCTACCTAAGTTAGCCACTCAGTCACATGGCTTCTATAAACTATGGTGTCACTGCATCCTTTATTTCCACTGATGTGCAGTGATGATGAATTGGCTTCCAAATCATATCAAAACTCTACTTCACACCAGCAGCCCACATCAGTGGTTCTCAAATTGAAAATGAATTACTGTACAATCACCTGGAAGGCTTGTTCAATCATAGCCCGTGGGGCCTCACCAAGGAGTTTCTGATTTAGCAGGTCTAGTGGGGGATCAAGGAATCTGCATTTTTAACAAGTTCCCAGGTGATGCTTATGCTGCTGGTCCATGTGCTATGCTTGGGGACCCTTCTTCTATTCCATTCTTTGTTTCTCTTTAACTCACTTTATTAGGTCACCTGTATCATTTGTTCTCCTGTTCTAGACAAATTAATACAACCATCGAATCCATTCCTAAAATTTAATCAAGTGCTGTCTTTTCGTGTCAGTGTTTTCAGATTACTCACCCTACTGGGTGCAGAACTGTAGACTTAGTAAGCACTCAACATGATGTAATATATGTAATAAGTATCACAAGTTCATTATCAAATTTTGAAGTGTTAAAATGTCTATCGGAAACATTATAGATTAAAATCTAGAATCATATATTATTAATGATCAGTGATTTCTTAAAAAAATTTCAACACCTAGCACATTGTAGGTACTTTATGCATATTTTTTAACGCATGGGTGATGGAGTGATGCAGTTCAGTCTTCCACTAAAATTAGAAAGTTCTTCCTTCCACCAATTATAATTGAGGCTTTATCATGTTTAGTGAAATTTGCTCAGTTGTGTCTGACTCTTTGTGACCCCATGGACTGTAGCTTACCAGGATCCTCTGTCCATGGAATTCTCCAGGTCAGAATACTGGAGTGAGTGGCTGTTCCCTTCTCCAGGGGATTTTCCCAACGCAGGGATCAAACCTAGGTCTCCTGCATTGCAGGTGGATTCTTCACCATCTGAGCTACCAGGGAAGTCCAAGAATATTGGAGTTGGTAGCCTATCCCTTCTCCAGCAGATCTTCCCGACCTAGGAATTGAACTGGGGTGTCCTGCATTTCAGGTGGATTCTTTACCAGCTGAGCTACCAGGGAAGGCCTTATCATGTTTAGATAACTTAACTGTCTAAAAATAACTTTTGGTTGAGCTGAAGCTGACCTTTAAAATTTTGATGGTTCTAGTGTGGAGATTCCTTAAAAAACTGGAAAGAGAACTGCCATACAACTCAGCAATCCCACTGCTGGGCATACATACTGAGGAACAGAATTGAAAGAGACACGTGTACCCCAATGTTCATTGCAGCACTGTTTACAATAGCTAGGACATGGAAGCAACCTAGATGTCCATCGGCAGACAAATGGATAAGAAAGCTGTGGTACATATACACAATGGAGTATTACTCAGGTATTAAAAATAACACATTTGAGTCAGTTCTAATGAGGTGGATGGAGCCTATTATACAAAGTGAAGTAAGTCAGAGAAAAAAAAAACACCAATACAGTATATTAACACACATATGTTGAATTTAGAAAGATGATAACGATGACCCCTATATGCAAGACAGCAAAAGAGATACAGATATAAAGAACAGACTTTTGGACTCTGTGGGAGAAGGCGAGGGTGGGATGATTTGAAAGAACAGCATTGAAACATATATATTACCATATGTGATACAGATGACCAGTCCAAGTTCAATGCATGAAATAGGGCACTTAAAGCTGGTGCATTGGGACAACCCAGAGGGATGGAATGGGGAAGAAGGTAGGAGGGGGTTCAGGATTGGGGGAGGGACACATGTACAACCATGACAGATTCATGTCAATGTATGGCAAAAAGCACCACAATATTGTAAAGTAATGAGCTTCCAATTATAATAAATAAATTAATTTTAAAAGGTTTAATGGTTTTGACTTATGTAGTAAATTAAATTTTATCTAGTTCCATGTAACAGCTATTAAAATATTTTATCTCGTGTGTCCACACACAAGTCTTCCTTTCTCAGTATAATATTCTCTAGACTTCTAACCCATTCCTATGGAAGAGTTTTCAGGTCTTTTTCATCAACTTAGTTACTTATATGAGAATATTGTTTAATTTTTCAATAACCCTCTTAAAAACTGGTTCTTTTAACACAGCATGCTGATGCATGATGCACTATTTGGTTTTTTGTTATTGTTGTTAGTCTACTTTATTGAAGTATAATCAATATACAATGTTATCTTCGTTTTAGGTGTACAACATAGTGATTGGACACTTCACATTATGAGATGATGACTACAATGAGTCTAGTTACCATCTTTCACCATTTACATTTATTATAATATTATTGACTATATTCCCTATTTTGTATATTACATCCCCATGCCTTAATCTATCTTATAACTAGAAGTTTCTCTCCCTTAATCCCACTCACCTATTTCACCATTATGGCAACTCACTCCAGTATTCTTGCCTGGAGAATCTCATGGACAGAGGAGCCTGGCAGGCTACAGTCCATGGGGCTGCAAAGAGTCGGACACAACTGAAGTGTCTTAGCACGCATTACAAAAAGTAACTTAGTATCATGTACAAAAAATAAGCTGAAAATGGATTAAAGACTGAATATAAGGCTTGAAACTGTAACACTCCTACAAGAAAGCAGAAGCAGTACAGTCTTTGATTTTGGTCTTAGCAATATTATTATTATTTTTTTTTGGATATGTCTCCTCAGGCAAGGGAAACAAAAGCAAAAATAAACAAATGGGACTACACCAAACCAGAAAGCTTTTGCACACTGAAGGAAACCATCAACAAGATGAAAAGACAAGCTACTGAATGGAAAAAAAAATCTGCAAATCACACATTTATAAGGGGTTAATACATAATACACAGAATACATAAAGAACACATTTGACTCAGTATAAAAAAGCAAACCAGTCAATCCTAAAGGAAATCAGTCCTAAATATTCATTGGAAGGACTGATGCTGAAGCTGAAGCTCCAATATTCTGGCCAGCTGATCCGAAGGGCTGATTCATTGGAAAAAACCCTGATGCTGGGAAATATAGAAGGCAGAAGGAAAAGGGGATGACAGAGGAAAAGATGGTTGGATGGCATCACCGACTCAACGGACATGAGTTTGAGCAAGCTCCGGAAGTTGGTGATGGACAGGGAAGCCTGGCGTGCTGCACTCCATGGGGTTGCAAAGAGTTGGACACGACTGAACGACTGAACAACAACAAAAAAGCAATGCATTTAAAAAGGGGGCAGAGGACCTGAACAGACATTCTTCCAAAGACATACAAATGACCAATAAGCACATGAAAAACGTTCAATGTCACTAATCATCAAGGAAATGCGAAATCAAAGCCACAGTGAGCTATCACTTCACCCTCACCAGAACGGCTAATATCAAAATGCCCTGCCCTTTGATTGAATGTCTTCTCTTCAAATGAGCTAAGTATCCAGAAAATGTTTAAATCCACATAGCACATGTACATATGGTCATCATCAACTAACTCCTAACAATATTAGTACACTTAAGTCTGCATTTATCTGACAGAGTTGTTGAACCTGAGTGAAGAATTTCACAGTTGGACTTGATAGATCACTCCTTTAATAGATGTAACTCCTTACTTTAACCTATTAAAAGATTGTTGTGTCCTGATATCATTCTCCAATGTATGAGGTAACTTGTGCTATTTTAAAGGCATTTATTATAGTATGTTATCTGTTGTAGGGCTTCATTCCTTGGAATCTCACATTTTCTTTATGAATTATCTGATTAGAAAATATATATATATATTACTGATGCTATAAAATAAACATGTTCTAAAAAATAAAAAAAAGAAAATATATATATATATATTCATCTTTATTCATTCAAGTGGGTATTACCTGATACTACCTTAGATTTCAGATAATGCACTGATAAAATTAGAAGTGATCATATAGTTGATTTGGCAAGTCTAGATAATACACGTTACTGAAATGATTAATTAAAAGAAGACAGTAGAAAAATAAATTATATATTTCACTTCACTTTCATTACAAAAGAAAAACTTAAAATGTTGGAACTGTTTCTCCTAAAAGTAACAATAATAAAAATAATACCTAGAACTTCTATGTTTATTAGAGATTCTAGGCTGATAACTATTTAAAAAATTGATGGGTAACAGGACACTAAACAGAGAAGGCAATGGCACCCCACTCCAGTACTTTTGCCTAGAAAATCCCATGGATGGAGGAGCCTGGTAGGCTGCAGTCCATGGGGTCGCTAGAGTCGGACCCAACTGAGCGAGTTCACTTTCACTTTTCACTTTCATGCATTGGAGAAGGAAATGGCAACCCACTCCAGTGTTCTTGCCTGGAGAATCCCAGGTACGGGGGAGCCTGGTGGGCTGCCGTCTCTGGGGTCACACAGAGACAGACACGACTGAAGCGACTTAGCAGCAGCAGCAGCAGCAGGACACTAAAACTCCTTATTGTTTTTTATTTTGTTCCCTAAAATTAAAAATAATTATCTCAAAACTGATTCAGTGCTAGCAACACAGTATGTGATAAAATAAATACTTGAGGAAATGAACTTTTACACTCCTCATTAATCAAAGACTGCACAGAATTAATAAAAGTTATGGTTCACAGAGCATTGTAGAAATCATTAAATAGAACAATGATTTTACTTAAATAATTATAAGATCCAAAGTTTTACACTAGGAGGAAAGAGATTAATTAAATAGAATCCTAGAAAATCATGGAGTATCATTAAGCATATACCCATACCTCTGGCTCAAAATAATAATAACCAAAATCTTCTTTATGCATTTATTTCATAGGTATCATTTCATTTTTTGCTTCATATTAGCCCTGGAATAGTAGGTAGGAAAAAATAATTATCTTCAATTTACAAATGAGAAACCTTGGACCTGAGGAAGTGAACAAAACACATCTAAATTTCTTCTAAACAAATAGTTTTACCAAAGTTATTGTTGTTGTTCAGTCGCTAAGTTGTGTCTGACTCTTTGAGACCCCATGGATTTTAGCCCGCCAGGCTTCCCTGTCCTTCACTGTCCCCTGGAGCTTGCTCTAACTTATGTCCATTGAGTTGGTGATGCCATCGAACCATCTCATCTTCTGTTGCCTGCTTCTCTGCCTGCCTTCAATCTCTCCCAGCATGAGGGTCTTTTCCAATGAGTCAGCTCTTCGCATCAGGTGGCCAAAGTTTTGGAGCTTCAGCTTCAGCCTCAGTCCTTCCAATGAATATTCAGGGTTGATTTCCTTTAGGATTGACTGGTTTGGTCTCCGTGCAGTTCAAGGGACTCTTGGAGTCTTCTTCAGCACCACAATGCAGAAGCATCAATTCTTTGGTGTTCAGGCTTCTTTAAGGTTCAACTCTTACATCCATACATAACTACTGGGAAAGCCATAGCTTTGACTATATGGACCTTTGTCAGCAAAGTGATGTCTCTGTTTTTTAATATGCTGTCTAGGTTTGTCATAGCTTTCTTCCAAGAAGCAAGCTTCAGTCACAGTCTGCAGTGATTTTGGAGCCCAAGAAGATAAAATCTGTCACTGTTTCCACTTTTTCCCCATCTATCTGCTATGAAATGATGGGACTGAATGCCATGATCATATGTTTTTGAATGTTGAGTTTTAAGTCATCTCTTTCACTCTCCTCTTTCACCCTCATCAAGAGGCTTCTCAGTTCCTCTTCACTTTCTGTCATTAGAGTGGCATGATCTGCATATCTGAGGTTGTTGATATTTCTCCCAGCAATCTTGATTCCAGCTTGTGATTCATCTTGCCTGGCATTTTGCATGATGTACTCTGCACAGAGGTTAAATAAGCAGGGTGTCAGTATACAGCCTCGATGTACTCCTTTCCCAGTTTTGAACAAGTCCATTGTTTCATGTTCAGTTCTAACTTAAAATTCTTGATCTGCATACAAGTTTCTCAGTAGACAGGTAACGTGGTCTGCTGTTCCCATCTCTTTAAGAATTTTCCAATTTGTTGTGATCCACACATAGATAGATCACTCCTTTAATAGATGTAACTCCTTATTTTTATCTATTAAAAGATTGTTGTATCTTAATATCACTCTCCAATGTATGAGGTAATTTATGTATGAGGTAACAATGTGTGAGGTGCTATTTTAAAAGCATTTATTATAGTATGTTATCTGTGTATGGCCTCATTCCTTGGAATCTTACAATTTGATATCTGGTTCCTCTGCCTTTTCTAAATCCAGTTTGTACATCTATACTGTATACCAATGGTATACCAAAGGCATAAATTACAGAATTCATCTATATCTATTACATACACATAATATGGGAAGGGTGTCATAAGACTCAAAACTGTAAAGATAGAGATTCTCCAAATCAATATATAAATTGGATTCAATAACAAATTTCAGTAGGAATTTTCATGGAATTTAACAAACTGGTCTTAAAATTCATATTTAATTGACAGCATGTAAAATAATGAAATTAGAGAACATTTTCTCACACCACGTACAAAAATAAACTCAAAATGGATTAAAGACATAAATTTTTCACTGGAAACCATAAAACTCCTAGAAGAAAACATAGATTGAACACTTTTATATGAACTGTAGCAATATTTTTTGGATGTGTCTCCTAAGCCAAAGGAAACAAAAATAAACAAATCTTATTTGTAAGATCTGTAAATACAGATCTTAACTGTATTTAAAGGCTTTTGCACAGCAAAGGAAAAACTGAAAGGACAACCCAGTAAATGGGAAAAAATATTTGCAAATGATATGATCAATAAGGGGTTAATATCCAAAATATATTAACAGCTCATACAACTCAATATCAAAAACGAAAAAAGCGTGATTAACAAATGGGCAGAAGAGCAACTAAGCCTGTATGCCACAACTTTTGATCCTGTGCTATAGAGCCCGGGAGGTCAACTACTGAAGCCTGTGCATGCTCTAGAGCCTGTGCTCCATAACAAGAGAACCCACTGCAGTGAGAAGCCTGAGCACTGCAGCTAGAGAGTAGCCTGCACAGCAGTGAAGACCCATCACAGGCAAAAAAACAGTCAATAAAGACAATTTTTAAAAAATGGGCAGAAGACTTGACCAAACATTTTTCCAAAGAAGACACATAGATGGCTAAGAGGCATGTGAAAAGATGCTCAACACTGCTAATTATTGGAGAAATGCAAATCAAAACCATAATGAGATGTCACCTCACATCTGTTAGAATGGCTAGCACCAAAGAGACCACAAATAACAAATGATGGTCAAGGATGTGGAGAAAAGGGAACTGTTGGTGGATAGTCCACAAAAAACTAAAAATAGAGCTACTATATGACCCAACAATTCCATTCCTGGGTACATATCTGAAAAAACAAACAAACAAAAAACACTAACTCGAAGAGATACATGCACTCCAGTGTTCACAGCAGTATTATTTGCAACTGCCAAGATATAGAAGCAACCTTATATGTATATGTATATTTTTATATAGTATAGTATAGTGAAGTCGCTCAGTCGTGTCTGACTCTTTGCAATCCCATGGACTGTAGTCTACCAGGCTTCTCTATATATAAAACATACATACATATGTGGTACATATATACAATGAAATACGACTTAACTATAAAAAAGAACAAAATTTTGCCATTTGCAATGACATGGACGGACCTGAAGGATATTATGCATAGTGAAACAACTCAGACAGAGAAAGGCAAATATTGTATGTTATCACTTACATGTGGAATCTAAAAAATAAATAAATGAATAATACAAAACAGAAATAGACTCACAGATATAGAGAACAAACTAGTGGTTTCCAATGGGGAGGGGACAGGGGGAAAGATAGGCGTAGGAGATTAAGAGGTATAAACTGTCATGTATAAATTAAAAAAAAAAACTACAAGGATATATTTTATGGCATAAGAAATATCAATATTTTAAAATGGAATGCAATGTATAAATATTTTGAATTAATACATTGTACACCTGAAACTAATATAAAATTAGAACAACTATAATTCAGTAGGTATAGTTACCCTGGTGGCTCAGATGGCAAAGAATCCACCTGCAAAGCAGGAGACCTGGGTTCTATCCCTGGGTTGGGAAGATCCCCTGGAGAAGGAAATGGCTACCCACTCCAGTATTCTTGCCTGGTGAATTCCATGGACAGAGAAGTCTGGCAGGCTACAGTCCATAGGGTTGCAGAGAGTTGGACACAACTGAGTAGCTAACACTTTCATACTTCAGCAAAATGAACAAATAGATAAATAAATAAATAAATCACATTTGATAGCAAAGTGAAAGACATTAAGACTAGTAAAGAGCAACTCTTTCAATATCTATTGGATATCAAGATTTACTTAGACTTTTTAGATGAAGTTATGCTAATTAAGGTTGTGAGGCTTGCACAAAGGAATGGACAAATAAAATAGATAACGCAGGATGAGATCCACACTTAGATGGAAACCTATTAAACAATAAAGTTGTTACAAAAAATAAGAAGAACTATTCAATAAAAAATTCTGAGACATTTAACTATCTTCATGAAAAATATAAAAGTATATTCCTAACTTCACACTAGATACTAAAATAAATATCAGATTAAAAAGGCTCAGAGTAAAAGAAAAAACATTTAGTTTGAAAATGAATATATGTGAGGATATTTTTAATTCTAAGGAATGAAAGCACTTTAAAGAAAAAAACAGCATCAACTAAAAACACAGATGAGTTTGATTGTATTAATATTAATGATAGCATAAGAAACCAGAATCTAAGTATGACAAAGGCAAAGAGTGGAATATGACATTTGCAACTCATAAAGCCCACATACATAGCCTAGGATATTAAAGCACAGGTGCTCATTTTTATTACTTTACTATTTTATCACTCATTACTATTGGATCTTCTAAGATTGATGCTTCTAATATTGATTTACAATCTCATAGTAAATTTATTGAAATTGAACTATTACTTTAATACTTGAAGAGTAGAATATTTTGCTCACTGAGTTGCAATAAGGTTAAATTGAAATTATAGTTATAAGAGTTGGATCCAAGCAGATATTATTTTTAGACAATATAACATATAATAAAACAAAATTTAATATTTTTGAACAACATTTCTGACGTCCAATTTCTCTTAGAGCACACAGAGGAAAAGTAAGCCTAATTTAGTTCAATCTAGTTGAAATTTCTATAGTTTTAAAGCAGGTATTTTGTTTGGATTTTTTATCATGTTAGTAGATTTTCCAATAGATTATATCAATATCATATGCTTCCAGTATATATAATAAATAATACATTTTACTAAAATGTAAGAGGAAACCTTTATGATATCAACAATTACAATTAAAAATATAAAATCTGATATGAAAACTAGTATAGTGACATTTTAAAAAGTCTGATATTCAGAATTATTCCTGCAGGTAATTTTTTTTCACAACAAAAATATTTATGACTTTCAAGATTTAGGCTTGTAAGTTCAACACTTGAATTATCCCAAAGGAAAATATAGTACACTTTGTTTCATGCTTTTGAAGTGAAAAATCTTTTATCCATAAGTAAGTATATGAATTCTGTATTTCTGCTGAACTTAAAATCAAGGTAAAACAAATAAAACTTGGTATTAAAATACATTTTCCATGTGCAAGACTCTGTGTTATGCATCATCAATCGATACATATTTTTCACTAGGTCTTATTGAAATCAGTATACCCCATTTAGGGATATACCTTTCAAAAAGTGGAGAGAGAGCAATTAAACTGTTTAATACAGTGCATTTATGCAAAACCTAGTAGAAAGGTTGCAAATTATGACCACTTACAATTGATGCAGTATATTTTCAACACATTCGAATCATCTGGAAACAATACCATATCTTATTGATCTCTTCTGTATTCATTTAAGATAAGAAGATGTTAAGGTTTATTTTCTTACTTTGCACTATTCATATTGGAAACTAATTCATTACCTAAGGTCGTTTTAAATTCATGTGGTAGCCTAGGTACTGAACCATATAAGTATGTAGTTTATCAGTGTTGTATTAAGCCATGACCCTTCCTATGTATTCATGTCCTCTGTAATGATAGTTCAGAGTTCCTTTCTCCTTTATTGTAACAATCCAGCAGAACAGTATAAGCATTTCAAAATTTGGGGAATGTTTCTCTTCTTCTAAGGACTATTTTTATTAGGATAATTTCTCCTGCTACTGAATGAAAACTCAGAAGTTCCCATGATTCCATGCTCTTAGGAAAGGTTTGGTCATACAATCACTCTAAGTTATGAGTCTGACCTTAGTGTATGGTCTAAGATCACAAAAGCTAAAGCACTCTCCTCTCCCATCCTCCTGGACATGCCTTATACATGGTGAACGATGTGACCAGCTTACCTGTCTTTCTTGTCATATTCACACTCAGGTACAAAGGGGTACAGAGGAACATAGAGACATAAGGACAGAACCATTTTTATTTGGCTGGTGACTGGCAAATATGTGAAGCTGAATCTTTCACTTAAGGGTACAGATGTGAGTTTGTCATTGGTCTCCAGCTTGGACTAAGCTTCTCAGATGGTAAGAGCCTCCCCTTTGGTTGGCCACTGTTCCCTTAGATCAAGCATCTCTGCGGACTCATCTCTTCCTGGGCAGGGCTTACCACCTCTCCAAATAGGCTTTCTCTTCCATGTGGACCAAATCTGCTCCCATGGGAAACATTTGTGCTTTCTTAACCCTTCTTCTCCTGCCCCACTCCCTGCAGGAGTATCGTTTTCTGTTCCTTTATTCTCTCTCCTTTCTTTCTCCACCCCTCTCCTTCTCCTCTCTCCCTCCCAATCCACTCACCAGCACACACGCTTTACCTTTCACCAGTGTGAATGAGGCATGAGCATACAGCCATCTCCTAACTCCAGGAAACATCCATTAACTTCTCTTAGTGGCTACTCTAAAAATTTCACCCTTCGGAATTTCAGGGACTGCTCACCCCACCAGACAGAGAGAAGACCCCTTAGTACCTCTCTAAAAACTTTGCCAGCTCCTCTCTGTCCCTCTGTTCTAGACTCTTTTATATTCTCAAAATGGGTGAAAGTTTAAACAGTCACAGACTCTCTTCTGATCTATCCACTTTGAAGATTCCTCCAGGATATTCTGTCTCACACTCAGGTGGGTATCTGATAATTATTATATATTGGCACTTTGGGCAAAACTTCAATTTTCACATCCTATTAAATATTACTAGTAAGAACAATAAACAGCAAAAACAACAACTAAAATGTCTTGAGATGTTGCTTTGTTCTCCTCATGGTTTTTCTGTCCTTATTCATATTAGCCTATTTAATTCTCTCAACAAGCCTTTGAACTAACCATGCATGCTACCAACATTTTCAAGATGGATGAATTGAATCCCAGCAGGGTGTTAAGTAATTTTCTTAAGACCAGATTTTGAAACTAGGTGGTCTGGCTTCAGAGGCCATCTTTTAAACCATTTTGATGAACAGGCCTCTAGGTAAACAAGAAATGGCTGTTTTCTTTTAAATATAATATGCTATACAATGACTCTATGTTTGATTTAACTCTAACAGTGGGTTAAATGTGTTGGCAGAACAATTTTATAACATGAAATTTCAGTTCTCCTTTCTTGGATACTCTTTATAATCAATATTCCTAAAGGTTGTTTGATTCAATGTTTTCTAGTGAGTTTTTGCCTATATCATAATGTCACTACTCTTCATAGATAAATTTACATTTATGGCAAATTATGGAACTTGCTGCTTTGCTAAAAGTTCAGCTATTTTTTAGAAGCTGAAACTCCAATACTTTGGCCACCTGATGAGAAGAGCTGACTCATTTGAAAAGACCTTGATGCTGGGAAAGATTGAAGGCAGGAGGCGAAGGGGACGACAGAGGATGAGATGGTTGGATGGCATCACCAACTCGATAGACATGGGTTTGGGTGGACTCTGGGAGTTGGTGATGGACAGGAAGGCCTGGTGTGCTGCAGTCCATGGGGTCGCAAAGAGTCGGACACGACTGAGCAACTCAACTGAACTGAACTGATAATGTCTTCTTATACAAGTCTACAAACTGATTTTCTTTGATTTTTTTTAAATGAATACTTTTCAAATGGTAATTTCATGTAGTCAAACAGTAATTGCATATGGCTCAATTCCCTCATAACTTCTGATCTGTCACAGAAAGAAAAACTGTCAACATATTCTTCCTTTACATATACACTATGTGAGAATTTATGTCATTTCTCTTTCAACATAAACTTCTTGTAAAACTGTAATACTATTACTCTGATGAGACAAAAAAGTAAATAGCATTTAAGTAAAATATCTGTGAAAAACTTCTTCAAGGAAATAACAGTTAATACTTTTAAAGATTACTCAAAGATTGTGAAATTCCATGACATTTTCATTTTCCACATCAATTGATCATATAATAAGACAGAGGGAGAAAACAGGAGATTAATAATGTCAGGAAAATATATTTAGTATCTTCAAAAAGAATTGAAGCAAGGAGGTTTTAATGTGAGAAATTTGGGGGTTGAAAATTGAATCTATAATTTGAACCCCATTCATGTAGATAAGTGACTTCTGATGTAAAGTATTAAGCATGTCACTCACATGTATAAATATTCAAAATGTTCTATAATTTCTGAATTAATGTAGAACTAGGATTTTATGTTTTACATGATGTGATACTGTGATTTCTAATAGACCCTAGTGGAGATCAAAGTATACATTGTGTGATGTGAATTTTATATCAAACAACAAAAAAGCAAACCAGTCTTTGGCCTCAAATTCATTCAATTTTTTGGATTTATTTCATTCATTTCCTTTTTCATTCAATAAAGAATTTTAGGCCTGGGAGTTTCCCAGAGATAATCCATGCCTCTGCTTTTTTTTTTTTTTTTCCCATGCCTCTTCTTTTAAAGAAGAGAAAATAGAAGTATCAAGTAGTCAACCAGCTAATACAAGATCACACAGAGAAATGCCAAGTAAGGTCAAGAAGATTGTTTCTTGATTCCTCCATATTGAAGGTTTCTTCACCATGCCCACAGCCCCCAGGAGATAGAAACCACACAGAAAGTTGTGCTACTGTATTCCTATTCTAAAAATTTGACTTATGAAGAAAATGACTGACTTTCAGTATTGTCACCATCACATTTGTATTCTAAAAATTCAACTTATGAAGAAAAAGGCTGACTGTCCTCATATTCTCCTTTCATAAATATTTGGGTGAACTCATCTTTTCCTTTTGGGCCAGTCTAGATGTGGCCAATCACAAGGAATCTGCTGAAAGCTATTTCAAAAAACCACTAACATTTAGTCAACTTGGAAATGAGAGACCAATCAAAGCATGATCAAAAAGTTCTGATTAGAGAGCTAGTCACTTTTTACAGAGAAGAGAAAGTTAAGATCTAAGTTGTTGTGACTTATGAACTCAGATCTCTGACTGGAGTTTCTTAAAAGCATAGGGTCTTTGGAATAAAGCTTTGAATTTTTTTTTGCAAAGAACCTGAGGAATCATGGTAATAATGTTTTTGAAGTTCAATTACAATAAAATCAAGGCCATTTGATAAATGACTATTTTACAAGTCAGAAATATTTGAAAATGAAATAACTATTATAGAATCAAGCACACTAGAAGATATTTGTAATCCATACAGGTTATAGCAATGTGAATTATATAATAGTAAGGTAAATTGTTACCATTTAAGGTAACAATTTCAATGCTGACAAATGTCAAGGCTGAGAACAACAAAGCAAAACAAAAGGAAACCAAATGGTAAACCAATTCAGTAATCATTAAATCAAAATCAAATTTTGGCATGCATTTGGCATGCAGGGAAAAGAAAGAACTGTATGGCTGGAATTGAGACATAAACTTTTAATTGTATGTCTTTCCATAACTTTTGAATTACGGTCTAGAAAAAGTTATATACTCAAGAAGATGGATTAAATTCTAAACAATAAAATAAAACCAGAAATTCTATACTTAATAATAAGATGGCTACTTTTATAGGTTCTATATGTACACATGGGGCCTCCCTGGTGGCTTGCAAGGAGTTTGACATGACTGAGCAACTAACACACACACACGTTCACATAATATAAAACAAATATGTAACTTTATATTCAAAACTTAAAACTGTTGGCCTATTTCTAAAATAATTTCAGTTATTAAATTAGGAATGTTCATTGTGCTATATAGGATTACTACATGGAGAAAGTAATAAAAATTAAACAAAAAGCTTAGACTACTAAAGGTAGGACTATTCCACTCCTAACTTCCTCCTTCCCTTCTTTCCTCCCTCCCACCCGTCCTTCCTTCTTCCTGATCCATCCAAAGTTCTTTCAGGGCATGCCTACCTATAGGCACTGTGCTAGCCACTAGTGATGCACTATGAGCAAAGCAGACTTAGAACATGTTGTTTGGGGGCTTAGGATCTATTGGGAAAGACAGACAGTTAACAAATAATTTCAGAGTTCCATGAGAGCACTGTTAAATGAAAAAAGTGTGAATTATTATTGTTACAAGGTACCAACAATGAATATCCAGGATACTCTGGGAAAATCATAGAAAGATTCCTAGAGGGTATGATATTTAAGCTTGGAAATGAATAATGAATAAAAATTGGCCAAATGAAGGCATGGAAAAAGAATGTTCTAGAAAGAGAAACCATATGTAAAGGCTCCAATTGGGAAGAGCCTGATGCATGATGGGGTGTGCATAGAGATTAGTGAGGAAGGGGTAAAATGGCCAAAGAAGAGGCTGGGGAGAGCTAGATTATACGAGCCCTTATGTTCTGTGTAAAGACTTTGGAATTTTATTCCAAGTGTGATGGAAAGCCATGGATGGGATTTAAGAAAGATGATGCCATGGTCCATTTTACATTTTGGAAAGGTCATTCTGGTTGCTTTGGGCCAAATTAATTAGAAGTGGGCAAAAGAAGATGTGGAAGAACAATTAAAAAGCAACTGCAGTGCTCCTAATGAGATGCAGACACTGGCTAATGTGTTCCTGTTGGCTGCGAAGGAGAGAAATGGGAAGGTTTGGGATGTATTCAGGGAACGCTGTCAACAGAACTTGGTGATTCATTAGATGTAAGGGGTCAGATATACATTCTGTTCTACTAGCCACAGAACTATAAACTGCAGAGAAAATTGTTTAAATCCCTTTATTTAGAAATTTCTGGAGTATATACAGAACATTACTGAATTTATTCTAGATATTTACAGCTGCTAATTTCATCTTATTAGACCAATTTTAGTTTTAGGTAATACACACAACATTCACAGACAATACACACACACACACACACACACATTTTGCCCACAGATGGCAACAATAAGTTCAAAACATAATGGACAGGTCTTATGTTAGCCTAGGGCCATTTTTTAAACTTAAAACCTTTTTATGCAGATATGGAAACATTGCTCTTCATACTTTCTTTCAATCATGTTTATAGTTTTATGTAAGCCACTAAACAAACAAAATAGACTTTAAACTTTCAGACTAAGTTTTTTTTTTTTTTTTAATGCAGAGAAACAACTCACATGCATAGAGTAATAGGAGGGAAGCCTGTTCACAACTGCTTACTCTTCACTTCTTAGAAAGGGCTGAGATTTTACCATGGTGACCTGCTAGGTTTTTGATCAAGGAGAGATCATTTATCTCCATAAAGGCCTCTCTTTTGGCAGCACAATGATGAATAGAAAGGGGCGGGTAGTTAAATATTTAGATTTCATATCACTACATGATAGAGACCTATAACAAAATCCAAGACAGGAGAAGTTTTAGAAAATGCCTTCATTCATACCTCTCTATAAGTCCTTGGAAGTCATCAGTAGTTAGATTTCTGTAGTTGAGGCATACATAACATAAAATAACCTAATTTTATTTTTTATGTTTTGAAGTCCTTCATTCTTTAATCATTCAGATAGAAGAAAAAGTATAGATACAAGCTAGTATACATCCTTGAAGGTATTATGACTCCCTTCTTTCTACCAATTTTAAAAAGACTATTTGCTATTTTTCTGCCTGCCAGAGATACAGGATCAGAGTGCTAGAAACAAGAGCATAATGTGGAAATGTTCTGCAATAATTTTTTTGTTGCTCCTTCCTCAAATCAAGTCCATGACCACCCACTGGTGCAAGTATAGATTTTGGAAACAGCAATAGAGTTGACATCTGAAATCTCATGTCCGGTCTCTATTCTCCACTAAATATGTGATCTTGGATAAATCATAACCTTCCTCGTTTTGCTCTTTCTCTGAGAAAATTGGGTTTATACCACTTTCCCAACCTATTTATTGACCTGCTACAGACAATGTGTGGGCTCTTTTAAAACCATATATTCTGGAGGTATCACTTTAAATGGAAGACTGCTGTAGGCAGCTTTTGTACGTGAAATATGGATTTGGGATTAGAGACCTGAGATCTATCAAATTTCTGCCACTATTTAGCAGTGTGACCTTCATTATAGCACTTTAATTCCCTTCTTGTGTAAAGTTGAGGAATCGTACTAGAATTTTGTAAGGCAGAGGTTTCTCAACCTAAGTGGTGGGAGCTTTTTTTTTTTACCCTACAGGGTATATTTGGCAATGTCTAGAGGCAACTGGGAGAAGGCAATGACAACCCACTCCAGTACTCTTGCCTGGAAAATCCCATGGGCGGAGGAGCCTGGTAGGCTGCAGTCCATGGGGTTGCTAAGAATCAGACATGACTGAGCGGCTTCACTTTCACTTTTCACTTTCATGCACTGGAGAAGGAAATGGCAACCCACTCCAGTGTTCTTGCCTGGAGAATCCAGGGACGGGGGAGCCTGGTGGGCTGCCATCTATGGGGTCGCACAGAGTTGGACACGACTGAAGCGACTTAGCAGCAGCAGCAGCAGCAGCAGAGGCAACTGAGTGACTGCTACTGGGATCTTGTGGGTAGAGGCCATGAATGCTAAATATCCTACAGTTCACACCCTTCCTCACACAACAAAGAATTATTTCGCCCAAAACATCATTAGTGTCAAGGGTGAGAAACACATTTTAAGACCTGACCTTGCTTTAAATTTTTATCCATAAGGCATTCCAAAAATGTTATAATGTTTTGTTAAAAGACCTTATAATATCTCTATAAATTGAGAAATATTCCAAATTTATGAATAGAAATTTCCATATTAAAAAAATTACCCACCTGACACATAGGTATTTAAATTTACCAAAATAAAATTTTTTTCTATTATGAAAATAAACATTACCATCTATAGTAAAACTTTCCACTAAAACATAGAGTGGTTATTTTTTAGCACTAAGAGGAACAAGAGTTTAAGCATCTATACCACCATTGTCAACCACAATTCCACATGTGGTGTCTCTTTGGGTACTCCATATTCCCAAATTATATAATTAGAGGCCAAAGAACAGTTAGAGTTCACAGAAGGAAGGGTTTATGTAGTTGTTGTCAACATAGTGATGAATACCATGAGTCTTAGCCTCAGACTTCTTTGGCTCAAGACCCATTTTCATAGTAACTGTGTGAACTTGGGAAGCCTCTCTGTGCCTCAAGCTCCTCATTTTCAAATGTGATTGATAACAGAGTTCGTGTTTTAAATTAGATCATTCACGAAAAGATCTTAGCATGGTATCTGACACAAAAGAAATATTCAGTCATTGTTAGCTATTGTTATAGTTAGGTGTGAAGGTGAGTTTTCATTATATTCCAGGGCATTTCTTTATTATAGTCATTCAGATTTATTGCTACCCATAAGTATTCGATGATACTGAGTTTTTTTGGGGGGTGTCTAGTGTGCATTTCTCTGTCTTGAAAAATTAAACTCATCCTTTGAGTCTCTAAATTAACACTACCTCCCTGAAGGAAGCCTGTCCAGTTCCTGTGAACTGACACAGACTTGCTATCTATGGTGTCCTTAAAGATCTTTACCCATAACACACCCTAAAGATTTCAATCCACATCCTTCACATTATATCATCATTAATGTATACACACGCACACAAGCATCAATATTCCTGGCTGGAATGACATGCTCCCTGATTGATATCTGTATGGCAGGCAAACAGGGCCCTACGTAAATGTGAAAACTGGATCAGTACTAGGAAATATCTTGTTCTAGTAATAAAGGATAAAATCGAATTTACAAGCTGAAATTAAATCTTTATCACTGAGAAACTGAAGAGGAGAAAAGTCCCATGTTTGACAGGATGAAATGATTGAGGAAAAGCAGAACTCAGCAGGATCCATTTATAGATGGTTCCAGGGTATACTTCCTCCAAGTGTTCGAAGTGCCTGGGTTCTAAAGAGATGACACTGCAGATTCTGCTTGGATTCCACTATCCATACTATATATTTTATATTAAAAGGTTAAAAAGAAGAGTGGCTGCCTGTTTTATCTGGTGGATGTTTTTTTTTGAAATGAGGATAAATCATTCTACATGCTAGATTTTAGATATGACTAGTGTTGCTAAACAAATCTTACATGACAGTAATAAGCTTAGTCTCACAGGATACAGTTAAGCTAAAAAGATATGAAAATGCTAAGCCAAAGAAAAGTACCCTATCAATAATTCCAACCCATAAAACATGGTTGAACTTCTCCACCACATTAAAAAAAAAGAAGAAGAAAAGAAGAGCAGTTTCAGTATTTTCATGCTACGGATGTTAAAATGTGGCCACTAATGGGATTTAGGTACATGGCTGCAATTATCCATGGACTAATTAAAAATGACTGTCACTCACATTGTTCATAGCATATCAACAATAGCAAACACGACTGGGTTCACTTTAGAGTTGTGTCAGATTAGCTAATAGAGAGTATTACAATTATTACTCAAGCTCATAAATCCTCCTTGAAGACTTGTTGACAGTTTATTTTTATGCCATCATCATATAAAATGTCAAGAACCAATTTCGTAAAGTTACTTACAGACTATCAGGTAATGATGGTAGAATGAACACAGAAATACAGGTTTTTTTTCCCTCCTGAGTACACACAAAAATATACATGAGGGGCTTTATAATTAGGCACAAGCCCATAAAGGAAAGATGGGAGGGAGCCACAGCAACAGAATTTTAGAAGCTAGACAGAGAACAAGTAGTTACTCACTCAGAAGACCTGAAAAAGCTGAACGCCAACCTAACATATGCTGATGCCAAGAAACAACATGATTGTCAATGCAGAACCCCCAAAGGGGGTTAGATTCCCCAAAGGGAATAGATGATACCAGATATCAATGGAAGGGAGGATGAGCATGGGGCAGAAAAAGAGAACTGCTCAAAAATATTTTAAAGAAAATTAGATACCATTTTTTTTTCTCCACTATGACAGAGACAAGAAGTTTATTTTGTGGGAAGGGTCAAAGAGACTCTCTGCACACTTGAGTGCATGCTTTTCTGCTGAATGTAAATTCTTTTCCCACTCGTCTATCAAGCGCAAGTGAGTTCAGTTCAGTCGCTCAGTCGGGTCCGACTCTTTGCGACCCCATGGACTGCAGCACGCCAGGCTTCCCTGTCCATCACCAACTCCCAAAGCTTCCTCAAACTCATGTCCACTGAGTTGGTGATGCCACCCAACCATCTCATCCTCTGTCATCCCCTTCTTCTCCCTCCTTCATCTTTCCTAGCATCAGGGTCTTTTCCAAGGAGTCAGTTCTTTGCATTAGGTGGCCAAAGTATTGCAATTTCAGCTTCAGCATCAGTCCTTCCAACGAATATTCAGGGTTGATTTCTTTTAGGATGGACTGGTTGGATCTCCTTGTAGTCCAAGGGACTCTGAAGAGTCTTCTCCAACACCAGAGTTTATCAGTTCTTTGGTGCTCAGCTTTCTTTATAGTCCAACTCTCACATCCATACATGACTATTGGAAAAACCATAGCTTTGATTAGACAGACTTTTGTTGGCAAAGTAATGTCTCTGCTTTTTAATATGCTAAGTTGGTCATATCTAGGTTGGTCATAGATTTTCTTCCAGGGAGAAAGCATCTTTTAATTTCATGGGTGCAGTCACCATCTGCAGTGATTTTGGAGCTCAAAAACAAAGTCTCTCACTGTTTCCATTGTTTCCATGAATGAAGCACAAGCTGGAACCAAGATTGCTGGGAGAAATATCAATAACCTCAGATATGCAGATGACACCACCCTTATGGCAGAAAGCAAAAAAGAACTAAAGAGCCTCTTGATGAAAGTGAAAGAGGAGAGTGAAAAAGTTGGCTTAAAACTCAACATTTGGAAAACTAAGATCATGGCATCTGGTCCCATCACTTCATGGCAAATAGGTGGGGAAACAATGGAATCAAGCGCAAAGAGAGAAGTGGAATATTGAAGGATTCTTCTTTATGAATCTGACCAGTACAAAAAGATGCAAAGATACAGATGGCAGGGTTTTCCCAATGAGCCAGACAAACAAAGCATGAAGCCCCAAATCAAATGGCTGTGAAGAGTGACCAAGCATCTCCTTGCTGCCATATATTTATTGATGAGTAGACAATCAAGGACCACCAAAAAAAGTGAGGGAAGCCTTTCACATGAGGGAGAACCCAACATGCAAATAGATAATAGGAATTTGGGGGAGAATAAAGATAAAATATATAGAGAAAAGTAAAGCTTCTAAAACAGACCACAAAAATCCCAAAGATCTAACTTAAATACCCTCAGAGAGAGAAGAGATGCCATTGCTTCCACATGACAGGAACAGGCTGCTGTAGAAAAAGACATATGTAGAAAACAAAGAAAAAACACTTAATAATTCAAAGTATGTACCAGAAAAGGAAAAAGAATCAGTAAGAGGGTTGAAAGATAAAGTTTAGGAAATGCCTCAGAAAGTAAAGCAAAAGAGAAAGAGATGGAAATTACTATGCTGAGTTGCTCAACTTTCACTAGCATTTCCATAATCACAAGGAAGCCGTAGATGGTGATGAAATCATAATTACTATATAGGAGGATGGGTAAGCAGGAGATGCACAGTTGTGCAGAAGGGGTGCTTATATTTTATATAATATGGCCTTCACAACATGACTCCAAAGTGTAAGCACATGTAACCATGACAAAAATAGCATTGAAAGTGAAATATACAAACACATATATCAATGAAGATATTCCACTACAAAACACAGAAGAAATGCAATTGTGCATTTTAATTAGCTTTCACCGTCAAATGTTTTATTTCAGCGTGGAATAATTCAGAAGTATTAGAATTATAGTCATTTCTGGAGTCGGGGCATGGTCAGTAACAGTCTTGAGATATTCTTAGATGCAAAATTTTGGGAGAGAGAGAAGATAATATAGTATGTTTTAGAAATAGATACAAAGTTTGACCTGCTCAATTCAAATGACTAGTCATTCCTCTGAAAAACTTTCATGGTTTTGGATTTTAAATTACCCTTTTAAGAAATTACAAATTACACTAATTGCAGATGTTAGTGAGAAACGCAATGTTTCAGGTCATATCAGTAAACAAACATGACACAGTCATCAGCAATTGCAATCCTCCAATGTGAGTGAGTGAGTCCTGAGGACACTCGAAAGGAAAGAACTGCTATCTAGCAGCCATCAGACTGCAGCCACTGCTCCTGGTGAGCCCCAAGGAAACTCAGGGTGTGATAATACAGGATACTGGCCCCAGACAGCTGAGGTGTATATCAAAAGAATGGCTTCTGTCAGCCCAGACTCTTGCATCTTCCCCTACATAGAAAAGCACTAAATTCCATAACTTGGGATATCAGGCTTTCTTTAATTAACAGCAATCTTTTGAATTCCAACTACCTTCCCTTTGTTGCAAAAGTTCTATAAAACCTGGTTCCCTCCTCTCCACCTCAGAGCAGTTCTCAGGGTTACTTGAGATGCTGCCTCCTGGGCTTGAAGTCCTAAAAATCTCCATCAAATAAAACATAACTCTCAACTCTTAGGTTGTGAATATTTCTTAAGTAAGCATTAACTCCTTTATTTTCTTAGTAATATAATTTGGCAAACTAAATAAATTGACAACTTTGTGATGGTCTCCTTCCTGCCTTCTTCCTTCCAGCCTCCTTTCTCCCTTCCTATATAGTTCACCTGGTTCCTGAAATCTATATGTTTTGGAACTGCTGCTCTAAATGGCACTGAAAATTCTCATTCCTTTCATGAAGAAAAAACATTCCAATAACTCTTTACTTTCTAACTACACTGAACAACCCAGGATAAAAATCCCATGCTTGTAGACAAGTGCAATTCTCCTCTATTTCAAATCATATTGCATTATATGGCCATTTGTGTACTATTTTCATGACTTGCTGATGACCAACACAGTAGGATGAAATGCACTTAAATGAGGTGGAAAATGGAAGTCCCTGAACACTTAGAAATCAATATAACGTGGAAGGATAGGCAAAGGAAGAGTAAAACAATATAAAACCTTAAAGTGGTAAGCAGGTCATAGGAATTCAAATGTATATAGCACAGTTCCAAGTCAATACCATTCAAATATGTATCTGTATATTTTAAAGAAATTGTTGGAAAATATTGAGTCAATTATCTTTTTTAAAAATCCCTAATGATGTCTAAATTATACAGTTACTAAATATTTTAATAATATGTATATATAGTACCTTTGTTCCCTGGACAGAAGAAGAAAATTAAGCAGTAGCAAAAAGAAAAGGCATAATTTATGGTATCTCTACTGGAGTATTAATCTGATAATATGTACTTGTGGATGAGTGATTTTGAATGTCTACAACTCAATTGTTAAAATAATCAGCAGTTTTCTTAGTTATACCTTATAATTATGTTTTGAAATAAAATAAGTTAAAAATACTTTGAAATTTGAAATATTAGACAATGATATGGTAATATGATTGTAGCAAAACTCCTAAAAATGCTTGTGAAAGGACACAATAGTAAATACAAAACAATTTCCATTATACTTGGAAAGACAAGATACTCTCAAAAACATTGTAGCTAACTTTCAGTTATTCATCAAGAACTTATTGAACAAAATCCACCCACTGGTTGCTCAGAGATAAATAAAACACATCTCTCATTCTCAACAGGAAAATAAGGCATTAAAAAATTAAATTAGTATACTATTTATCATAATAATAATTTGAGACAAGGTGAGAAAAATAAGTAATCTTTCAGACCAATAATTTTCTCACTTCATCTCCAGGAGGATCTCCCAAATGCCTGTCCAGCTCAAACACCTTAGTCAAGCTATGACTGCATTTCCAATTTTGGAAAAGCCTTGCCAAAATGTATCACAGTCTTCTAACCGCAGTTTGAGTCAATATATTCCCATCAAGTACTGCTCCTCTTTTTGATATTCTTGTTGTTATTACCGGCATTACCTTCCTCCCAGTCAGCCATAATTAACACTTATTTTCTTAACTCCTCTCTCTGTCAAGTTTACTTTCTATTAGTTGATACATTAACAACATTTATATCTCTGATTGTCTCTGATCCCCCTGAAATCTGACCTTTTTCAGAGGCTAGTCTATTACTTTTCACCAAGGTAATTAGTTTCCCAATTGGTTCCCAGGGTACTGGCTTTTTTTTTCTCTTATTCATTCTATAGTATACTACAAGACCACCTTACCAACTAGGCTCTCTTCCTTTCCTCTTTTGAAAAAAATTAAGCCTTCAGTGGGGTGAAGATTTCACTTTAGAGAAAATGCATCTAAATTCATAATTTTTCTGGCACTACTCCTTTTCATCAGGTCAGCTGGCTCAACTGCTTCAGTTGGCTGTAATACTGCCCAGTTCCCAAAGCTAACATATGTTTCATTTCACCGCCTTTCCTAAAGTGGTCTTTCAGCAATGCCGTTATGCTTCATATCTGTCTGCTTAAATCTTACTTCTAAACTAAGGTATAGCTCACCTAACATTTTCACAATGAAGCCTTGCTTGACTCTGCTTTTGAAAACATCCCTTCTTTAAACTCACACAGTACAGTCTTCTTGGTTTTACTTAGCACACGCCTAATACTGGTCATATGGCAAGCATTCAACAAGTGCTTGATTAAACATGTTATATCTTAGTACCTTGACAATTTTTAATATAATATAACTCTGCTTATGAATCATAAGTCTTAGAACACTTCACAATGTAAGTGATTAACTCTGTAGTTTGAAGAAGTTATGCCTATAATTGTTATGGCTAGATATCAGAATGTCTACTAATGGAGAGAGATACATTATTTTTAACATTTAATTTGTGAACGTTTTGTTTGGAAACAATATATGACTTTCTCTTAGTAGACATAATCAATCCACTTATCAGTAGACATTTGTTTCTAATACATATAGGTGAGTCAACTCTTGCCAAATGTAAAAAGACAACTGAATATTGCCAAATTCACCTCTGAAGAGTTATGGTCAAACTTTTTGTTCTCTCAGAACTACAGGACAGTCTTTCCCCACTCCCCTTGGGAAAGGGTTCCCTTTGCTTCCTGTATTAGGCACTTAACTCTTGTGTTATGGGCAACTTGTAATGATGTCTTTCTCAATTTAACCTCAAGGGCTACCTGGAAAAATAACTCTTCAGCATAATACACATAATACACATGCTCATGCACACACACACAGGAGCAAACCCTGATAATTACTGAATGAGGGCTCTTGTTAATACTACACTGTTCATTCATCTTGTGAACTTTTACTCAATATCACACTTCTATGAATATAGTATTAATAGAACATGTGATATATATTGTAGTAGTTTGAATGCTGGTCCCCAAAAGATATGCTTAGATCCTAATCTCTGGAAGCTATGATTATCACTTTATAGGCATATCTTGTTTTATTGTGCTTTGCAGATATGGTGTTTTTTTTTGTTTTGTTTTGTTTTGTCTTTGCAAACTGAAGATTTGTGGCAACCCTGCCTTGGTACTCTATTGCTATCATTTTCACACAGCATTTGCTCACTTTGTGTCTCTGTGTCACATGGTAATTCTCACAGTATTTCACTTTTTCATTATTATTACATGTGTTATGGTGATCTTTGATTCTACCACTACCACTCCCTGATAGTTAGCATATTTTAGCAATAAAGTATTTTTAATTAAGGTCTGTACATTGCTTTTCTTCAAGATATAACACTATTACACACTTAATAGACTATAATATAGAATAAATATAACTTTTATATGTACTGGGAAAGCAAACAATTCATGTGACTCACTTTATTACAATATTTACTTTATTGCAGTGGTCTGCATATGAACCCACAATATTTCCAAGGTGTGCCTGTCTCTGGAAAATGAGGTTTTTCAGATGTAATTAAAGGCTTTTGAGATGAGATCACTCTTGATTTCCCATGTGGGCCCTAAATTCTATTCCAAGTGTCTTCTAAAAGAAAAGGATAATGAGATTTGAGATAGCCGGAAGACAAAACACACGTATACTCACAGCTGAAAAAGAGAACAAGAATGACCTTAACAGCAGAGACAGGAGTGATGTGACCACAAGTCAATGGGGCTGACTGTCTCCCAACACTCATTAAGGGAGTCAAAGATTTTTCCCTAGCGCCTGCAGAGGGATTGCAGTCCTTGATTTCAGACTTCTGCCCTCTAGAACTGTTGAGAGAAGAAATTTCTGTCGATTTCAGTCACCAAGTTTGGGTACTTCATTATAACAGCCACAGAAAACTAATAAAGATATTGAGATAAGTTTTCAGAAAGGTTCAGTTCAGTTCACACTCAGTCGTGTCTGACTCTTTGCAACCCCATGGATGCAGCACACCAAGCCTCCCTGCCCATCACCAACTTACGGAGTTTACTCAAACTCATGTCCGTTGAGTCAGTGATGCTATCCAACCATCTCATCCTCTGTCATCCCCTTCTCCCACCTTCAATCTTTCCCAGCATCAGGGACTTTTCAAATGAGTCAGTTCTTCGCATCAGGTGGCCAAAGTATTAGAGTTTCCGCTTCAATATCAGTCCTTTCAATGAATATTCAGGACTGATTTCCTTTAAGATGGACTGGTTGGATCTCCTTGCAGACCAAGGGACTCTCAAGCGTCTTCTCCAACACCATAATTCAAAAGCATCAACTCTTCAGTGCTCAGCTTTCTTTATAGTCCAACTCTCATATCCATACATGACTACTGGAAAAAACATAGCCTTGACTAGACGGACTTTTGTTGGCAAAGTAACGTCTCTACTTTTTACTATACTGTCTAGGTTGGTCATAACTTTCTCCCAAGGAGTAAGCGTCTTTTAATTTCATGGCTGCAGTCACCATCTGCAGTGATTTTGGAGCCCAGAAAAATATAGTCTGCCACTATTTCCACTGTTTCTCCATCTATTTGTCATGAAGTGATGGGACAAGATGCCATGATCTAAGTTTTCTGAATGTTGAGCTTTAAGCCAACTTTTTCACTCTCCTCTTTCACTTTCATCAAGAGGCTCTTTACTTCTACTTCAATTTCTGCCATAAGGGTGGTGTCATCTGCATATCTGAGGTTATTGATATTTCTCCCAGCAATCTTGATTCCATCTTGTGCTTCTTCCAGCTCAGCGTTTCTCATGATGTACTCTGCATATAAGTCAAATAAGTACAGTGACAATACATAGCCTTAATGTACTCCTTCTTCTATTTGGAACCAGTCTGTTGTTCCATGTCCAATTCTAACTGTTGCTTCCTGACCTGCATATAGATTTCTCAAGAGGCAGGTCAGGTGGTCTGGTATTCCCGTCTCTTTCAGAATTTTCCACAGTTTATTGTGATCCACACAGTCAAAGGCTTTGGCATAGTCAATAAAGCAGAAATAGATGTTTTTCTGGAACTCTCTTATATTTTTGATGATCCAACAGATGTTGGCAATTTAATCTCTGGTTCTTCTGCCTTTTCTAAATCCAGCTTGAACATCTGGAAGTTCATGGTTCACATACTGTTGATGCCTGGCTTGCAGAATTTTGAACATTGCTTTACTAGTGTGTGAGATGATGCAATTGTGTGGTAGTTTGAGCATTCTTTGGCATTGCTTTTCTCTGGGATTGGAATGAAAAGTGACCTTTTCCAGTCCTGTGGCCACTGCTGAGTTTTCCAAATGTGCTGGCATATTGAGTGCAGCACTTTCAAAGCATCATTTTTTTAGGATTTGAAATAGCTCAACTGGAATTCCATCACCTCCACTAGCTTTGTTGGTAGTGATGATTCCTAAGGTCCACTTGACTTCACATTCCAAGGTGTCTGGTTCTAGGTAAGTGATCACACTGTCATGATTATCTGGGTTCCTAAGATCTTTTTTGTACAGTTCTTTGGTGTATTCTTGCCAGCTCTTCTTAATATCTTCTGCTTAATATCTTCTTACCTTCAGAAAGGTGAGTGACTCAAATTGTTGCTGAATTTCCACTAGGCTTTGAGAAGTTCCCTCTTTTTCTACTTCATCCCTACTTTCAGTCTGTAGTGTAGTACATAGTTTCCACCTGGAAGGATATTCAGATGTCACTTGTACCCCCATGCCTGATTTACAGAGTCTGTCTTTCTTGACAATAACAACCTGACTGATGAGATAATCAGAAGTTTTTGTATCTGTTAAGCTCCCTCATATGCATAGCAAAGAGCTCCAGAAAGTATAGATATCATGATTATGACAAAGAAAACATCAGATTCACTAGATCAGAAGAGATACAAATATAGAGAGATACAGACATAGATATATGTAGCTATTGAGACATTACTACAGGAATTTTCTGTTTGCAGAACTTAAAAGTCCCAACAGGACAGAGAACAGTGATTCTCAGCCTACAGATCTAATAAATTTTCAAAAACAAGCGAGTCAGGTGAGATAAAAAACTGGATGTATGTGTTTTGCTCTACAGGTATTTATGTCATTCATTCCTTGTTAAAAATCATTGCAATAGACAGTTGGAGATGAAGATTTTCAGGCTACTGAGATTTTCAAATAGTCAGGGGCAAGACTAGACCATTGGCTCATGTCAGTATACCATGATGCCAAGGACCTTGTTAATCAAGAGAAAAAAATTAAAAGTGAAAATGCTAACTTATAATGTTAAAATAATTGAAATACATGTGTTCGAAATTACTGAACTGAACATCAGATGTTCCTCTGTGTTTAAGAGAATTTATTATTATTTCAACAACCTTTTAGAATCTTAGTCTTTTTTCCCCATTGAGAAACTGTTCTCATAAGCCAGAATAAAGTCAACTTTATCTTGTTTTCAATATTCTGCTATTGTGAAAATAAAATAAATTAATGCTTAGGTCCTTTTAGTCACTGAAGTTTAAAATGGAATGTTAACTTAGTTACTATGCTACTTTAATTTGTATAAGCAGTTTCACAGTTGGTGGAAATTCACATTTTGATACCATTGTTTATGGGGCCTTGACCTAGTACATGTCAGCCCAGAGGGAAAATTGCAAATTACTTTGTTATGTTAATGCAGCAAACATTTACATTATAAAAGAATTTTCATTTTTATGAATACCTCACCAAGCTCTTTAAAGTTAACATATATTTACAAGCCATGTGCATGATGTTTTGTAAATGTCATAAAAATATCCTAAGTCCTATGTAACTCCTGGGTTAACATTAATTTTAATATAGTTGTTACAGGTTTTTTTAATGATAATTTACCAATGTCTACATAGTTTTTAAATGCTCAAGCAATCATGAGTTGGCTTTCAATTACTCATCTATGTATAGTCAGTTAATTATATTCAGAAAGAAAATGCAAATCCTAAATTAACAAAAGCCAACTTTGTGCACAGGGAATTAATAGTCACAGTAAATTGACATGTCAATTATTAGTTTTATTTTGTCTATTTTAAGAAGTAAAATGAGACCACTTGCTTTTTGTTGTTTTTAAGAAAGGACAATTTGCTGTCTTTAAAGAGTAAAATCTCTGATGAACTAACAGGCTCTTCTATTTGCTTTTTTTCACATTCACTTTTGCAGCTCACAGGACATTCTGTTCATGAATGTTCTAAGTACTTCCATTTTCTTAAGTGCCTTGAAAAGAAATTTCATGCTTGAAGATCAATAGAAGAAGAAAAGTGTCTGTTAAAATATACTTGAGAGAGCAGAAGTACAAAAAAATGGGAATGAGGAAATAGGAGGCAAAGATGAACAGAAGCAGATCCAGAAGCCATGCAAGTGACTAGGGAAAAAAAAAAAAAAAAACAAAACCTGAGAAACATTTCAAGGACAAGTTCATATTCAACTGCATTATTACTAGATGTTCTATTTGATGAGACACAGAACCTGTTAACAGTGGGATAAAATAAAATGAAACAGTCCATAAGGATGAGACCATTCTAAATACTGTAGTCCATAAGGATAATATGAAATCATTCTAAATATTGCAGAAGGGTCATGGATTTAAGAGAGCATTTATTCACAATTAGAATTTAACAATGGAATGAAAAAAGAAACAATAATCAATACAGTTGTGTATAGAAATGTTCCAAGAAGTATAGCACATAAGCTTCTGTCACAGTCTATAAAATGGAAGCACAATACAAACATCACAGACTGTTAAAAAGATGAAATGAGACAACATATGAAAATGTCTTGCAAATGCAAGATACTCTAAGAGCAAAGAGAGATTATGATCATTAACCAAGGAAAGCTGAACCCACAGGGTCCTGACTTTCCAGTTGATTAAAAAGCTCATATAATGACAGCTGACATTCACTTATGGCTGAAGTTATAAACGAGGACAGAAAATCGGCCTATTCTTGAGGAACAAGGATCATTCCTGAGGTTAATCAAAATTGTAATATAAAGTTTTTGTAGACATGCTGTGTCTATGTCTATTTCTATCTATCTACCTACCTATACATACCTATATATGCAGTTGTTAGCAGACCTTGTGCCCAGTAGACAATAAGACAGTAGTAAATGGAACTAGTGAACCCATTTCTCATTCTGGCTCTCTAACATTATGGAGTCTAATAGACTAAACTTTAGAGATCTGCCCTAAACTCAAGATGCCACTTAACTCTCTAACCATTAACAGTTTATTTGCTGAACTGTGATATGCAACTGTTCTTTGAACCTCTATTTATTTTTCCAAGCTCAACCTACTGTTCTGTTTCCCTTCAATAGCAATCTGATTTTTACTCCTCTGTCTGATTTGAATTTGATTTATTGCTGGGCTTCCCAGTTATATCTTCATAGCTCAGATTCCTAGGCATTTCTTGATCTGTCTCCCTCATCCATCAAGGAGGATCTTTAATCATACCAGGCAATCAGATCAAAACCAACAGTTTTAGTTTGGTTTATTCTGGCACTTTGTAGTTTGCAGCTACTTGAAAGGATAAATTATAAATATTGGTTTTCATATATGAGTATTAAAGCTGAGTAAATGCTACACTATTTGCTCATTCATATATTTCTGCGTATTAGGTATTGACCAAAATTTTAGGCTTGTGATGATGAAAACACTGTAGTCCATTCTTTAACAGTTCCAAGTGCAATAAGGGAAATTGACACAATGGTATGTACACCAAATGATGAGAGAAATACTCTAATAAAAATGTGAAAAACTTGTTAGTATTTGACAAGTGTTACTTAATTCTGCCCAGTAGGAATGGAGTTAGGAAAGACTTCATAAAGGTGACATTGAGATACATCTTAAAATTTGAGTAGTAGGAGGAAGGCAATGGCACCCCACTCCAGTACTCTTGCCTGGAAAATCCCATGGGCAGAGGAGCCTGGTAGGCTGCAGTTCATGGAGTCGCTAAGAGTGGAACAGGACTAAGCGACTTCACTTTCACTTTTCACTTTCATGCATTGGAGAAGGAAATGGCAACCCACTCCAGTGTTCTTGCCTGGAGAATCCCAGGGACGGGGGAGCCTAGTGGGCTGCCGTCTATGGGGTCACACAGAGTCGGACACGACTGAAGCGACTTAGCAGCAGCAGTAGGCACAAGGGACTTCCAGATGGCAGCCACTGCATGAGTGCCTGGCCAATGCTGTGACCTAAGTAGGAGAGTAAATGAAACTGTGGAAAAAAATGGGGTCAGATGGTGAAGAGACTGGCCTTTATCTTTGAGGCAACAGGCAAATATATTATCTTTAAGCAGCAAACCTAACATTTATCTTAATTTACAAAGATAATTTTCTTAACAAAATAAGCCCAGAGTCTGATAAACTCTGTTTTAATTTTTGGTATGCCCATTATAGGATTTTTACTCTCTGTTGCCCCAAATCTTCACTCTGATAATTATACATGATGATTGCATTAAACTCACAAAAGGCACTATGTATAGACTCCAATGAACAAGGCAAAGATAATTATGGATCCCATAGTTCATTCTTTCTTTGTACATCTTTGCAAGTGAATTAGGCAATGCCCACTTTCAGGTATGGGGCCTTCGGACCATCCAGTTCAGTTCAGTTCAGTTCAGTTGCTCAGTCGTGTCTGACTCTTTGCGACCCCATGAATTGCAGCACGCCAGGCCTCCCTGTCCATCACCATCTCCCGGAGTTCACTCAGACTCAGGTCCATTGAGTCTGTGATGCCATCCAGCCATCTCATCCTCTGTCGTCCCCTTCTCCTCCTGCCCCCAATCCCTCCCAGCATCAGAGTCTTTTCCAATGAGTCAACTCTTCGCATGAGGTGGCCAAAGTACTGGAGTTTCAGCTTTACCATCATTCCTTCCAAAGAACACCCAGGACTGATCTCCTTTAGAATGGACTGGTTGGATCTCCTTGCAGTCCATGGGACTCTCAAGAGTCTTCTCCAACACCACAGTTTCAAAGCATCAATTCTTCAGCACTCAGCTTTCTGCACAGTCCAATTCTCACATCCATATATGACCACTGGAAAAACCATAGCCTTGACTAGACGGACCTTTGTTGGCAAAGTAATGTCTCTGCTTTTTATGCTTCGGACCATAGATACATGGAAAATTTTGTAGTGAGAGAAGTAAAACTATCTGCTGGGATAATTGACAAATATTTCCACTTTTGTCAACTTAAAAAGTCTATGAAAATAAAGTTGGTATAATTATTTCTCTGTAGGGCCAGAACACTAAAGAGAATTTGCGCATTTGATTATGTCTATGACTCCTATATTACCTGATGGGGTGATTTTCCTTCCACAAATAACTGTGTTGCTCTTAACTCTTTGATTCTCAGATAATATCTTCAACTGGTACAACCCCATTTCACCCATTCATGTACCTGCACAAAATACAGGCTTCCTCACCACAGGAGAAACAGAGCATGCAATAGCCACTGAGGCAATGCCCCTTACCCTGATGCCAGAGTCATCTGTTCAACATTTATATCTGTAACAAAAGCTATGGGCTTTCCTGGTGGCTCAGTGGTAAGGAATCTGCCTGCCAGTGCAGGGGATGTGGGTTCAACTCCTGGGTCAGGAAAATACCTGGAGATGGAAATGGCAACCCGCTTCAGAATTCTTGCCTGGGAAATCCCAGGGACAGAGGATCCTGGCAGGCTACAGTCTGTGGGGTCACAAAAGAGTCTGATACAACTTAGCGACTAAACAACAACCACCGAAGCTATGCCAGTCAGAATTCCTCCTTAGGCAATCTCCAATTCCAGCTAGGGCTCCTCCTGATTAGAAGAACTGAGAAAAGCTCTGTCCTTACCCTGTATGCTTCCCCAGCACCCTTGCCACACTTCACCTCTATAAGGAATGATGATCAACAGAAAGAAGGAGAGAAGAAAGACAGAGAAAATTCTAGCATTGTTCCCATCACCCTTGAAGCCAGCATTGCTCCTGTCTTTTAAGTGATTTGATGTTTGTGATCAGAGCCCTGATGATGAAATATCAGAATCCGTGACCCTCGTGTGTAAATTGTCTAGGCACAGGAAGCTGATTCTCAGTACCTCCAAATTCCTCAAATTAACTTTTGCTTGAAATAGCCATGTATTTGAGAAGAAAACTAAACTTTTGGGGATTATTCTCCCTCTGAATTATCTACTTGCCTTAATTCTCTACTTTATTTCATGTATATTAGTGACTGAAAATAAAGCCCTATATGCTCTGGAATTTGTCAAAAGAATTCCCTCTTGGTTTAAATTTTTTTAGTATATAGCAACATGTTCTCTGTGACACTTAATATCACCTGAAGTGAACAGTTCTTATATTCATCTAATCTAAGATTCACTTATTTATCTCCATTACATAAAAATGTTACTCCTCCTCTCTAAGTAGTAGCAAATTCTAATAAACAGCATTGGAACAAAAATGCATTATTCATGGGAAATAGAGAAGGGCTCTTTGTCAAAAAAATAATCACTACAAATTCCATTTATACCTAAGAAAACTATCTTTGTATATTTATCCTTATGTACGTATCATATGTGATATATAATTCTGAAGCAAATATTTGTACCATTTATAAAGAGGCTGTATATAATAAGCAGAGTATAAAATAATAGTCTAATTGCATTTCAAGTAATTTTGTCCAAAATTAGATATATTACTCAGAAAATATTTTAAAATTTTAATCTCTAAATTAAAAGTCCTAAAGTCACCAAGATAATTGATAAAATCAGAACTATTTATCAGAAACACTAGAAGATTCCTTATGATAAGAGGACAAAAACATATTTATTGAACTTTACCTAAGCTATTTCCTATAAGAGTTTCTTACTGAACATTTGTAGTAACAATCTCAAATTTTCCTAGAACATGTTATGTGAGTACCCTATCTCTAGTGATAGCTTGATGTGACAGAATGAATTCGATTTAATTTTTCTAGAAAAGCAATGGACTTTCCTTTACTCTCTTCCTACTCAAAGAACTGCCAAGTTTCTATAAACACAGCTCTTTGTCAGGCAAGTCTGAGGTGAGTGCCCTGCTTTTATTAAACTTGAAACAAAATCTCTCCAAGACTGAGAAAGCCTGTAGCCTGCCTGTAAGTTTGAGGAGAAGATCACTGCAGGGAAGTGGGAGGGGAGAGGGGAGTATTGACTTTCTTGGACTCCTCAGGATCTTGAAGTCTTTCTCTCATGCTCACTGTGGACCAGAAGTGGAAATGGAAGGTGTCTTCTGACCAGAACAATGGAAAGTAAAAACTTTATCAAGTTTTTTTCTTTTCTTAATTATTTGATCAGATAATATATGCTATAATTAAAATTTACATATCCTAACTATAAAACTTTTTAAAATCCTTAGTTTCTCTGAGAAAGCAACATTGGGCTTGTATATGGTAAACTGTAAGACAGGTCTCTTCTTGAGAGTTTGTGGTGAAGTGCAGGTTTTAAAACCTTTTGGATACTCTGTGCACTGGACTTATCTGGCATGTTTTGGAGCATATATTTTGTTACATCTTAAAATCTGAATGTTTAGGTATTCATGGACTAACAAAACAAATTTCATTGTATATACTTTCATATTAAAGAGAAAAATATCATTAAATACATAGGAATATATTAAGGAAAAAAGAAGTGGTCAACAGAATGATGTAATGAAAAGGTCCACATAAATTCCAGAAGCATCAAAATACAGAACGCTCTCTTTAAAATTGGAAATAACAGTTATAGCTATGGAAAAACAAATGATACCATGGGCAGTCATTCCATTAGGATATTGTTCAATGAAATCAAGGCAGACAAGACAGTATGATGGCCTTCACAATGTAACTCTTATGAAAATAAACTGTTTAGTCATAACTGAGCATGAGATATTCTTGTTACTCCAACAATGTACCCTACCACATGAATTTTTGAGAATTAGATTAAAATTAATTACTGCTGATTCTGTACCTGGGGAAAAATTTAGTATTTCCTCAGAGGAGGCAAAAGTCAGAAAGGGGATATCATTTTCCACTGATAGACAAGAGGAAGACATACTGAAGTGATAGGTGGCTGATCCTTTATTTGGGTTAATTAGAAATACTACTTGCCAGTTTTATATCAGTGAACCACATCTTACAAAAATGTAAAAATCTTCACTAACACAGAGAAATGTTTTAGGGGCGATTACTCAATTACAAAAGGAATCTTATATAAAATAATTCACCACAGAGTTACTTTATAGAACTTCCCTTGTGCGTATAAATCTTTCATTGAACTTTAGCTGCTTAAAAGAGACTGGGGGACAGACTCTCTTAAAACTGACATGTTAAGCCATTACCAATGAAAGATCAATCAGAAATGGAGGGAATACTTCTCTGAAATGATGATGATTCAATTTACCCACAAATCTGTATGAACATACTAAGTTGGTAGAGTAAGGTATGATTGGAATGCTAAATGAGTTAACATTAGACCATAAATTACTGGCATCCTATTTTTATAATCATATTCAAGCACGAGTTATTTTTCATGAAAAGTCTGCATATAATTAGGAAAGCTCAGTTATTTAGCCAAAATTCAAAAGGAAATTTATGGATGAACATCTCTTTATATTCAAAATTTAAAATGATGTGGGTCTTTTTATAGTTTCTGCTTTAATGAACATCAGTCATGTGGTACATACTCTTATTCTGAAACCTCTTTCAATATTCTACACCATTAAGTCCTTTGATAGGTTTACTTCTGAGAAATTGGCATTTATTTTGCAAATACAGAAGTTCATGTTAACATAGGATACTCACTACATTTTTCTATGCTGGTAAACTTCAATCATTAGGAATGACTCAGAAAGCTTGGTGATAATAGTACTTGTCAGAGGAAAAGCAGTATTTTTCTATAAAATGAATAAGACTATTTCCAAAACCTTCAGGAGGAACTTGACAGGCATAATGGTTGATGCTTTGTTTTCTAAATTTTTCTCATGTCTTTTGTCTTAGGAAATATCATATCTGAATTTCTTTACTTGAAAAAGTACTTTTTTCACTCTTACTTTCTTCTTGATGGTTACTGATAAATTCATGTGGCATAGTGTCCATTACATGGTCAATGTTTAGACGCTGGCAATCATTTTCTTCTGTTATGGCCATGCAGTTGGATAGATTTGTTGAAGAATTAAAGAATTTAAAGTCAATAATTTCTTTTAGACACAGTTTCATTTAAGTTGAAAAATATAGTATGCATATTTTGTTCTTAGATGAGAGGTGGAAATTTTCTAAAATATTGTCTATACTATACTGTAACAGGCTTACTGAATATAAGCAAGATCAAAGAATATAAGCAAAATCAAACAATCATTGGCATTCAAATGCATTTCAGAAATCTCATATATACAGCATTCTGTGTGTGTGTGTTTGTGTGTGTAGCATTGAAATAGCTCAACTTACAGCAGCAAGCATATAGACCACCTAAACATATACCAGGCAGTGTACTAATCTTTACATGTGTTACCTCATTAAATGCCCATACTAACTCTACAGAGCTAGGTATTATCATGGTATCTTTTTTACTGATTAGGAAAATGAGGGCTATTTGTTAAAGATTTCAGCAGAAGTACATGGTAGAGCTCGATTGTCCTGAATTTGGAACCACTGCTATATGCTGCCTCTTTAGTGTAAGTAACCAAAATAATAACATGATAATCATCATGATTAATAACAAAAAGAAAAAAAAAATGATGGTGGTGACGATAAGTTTGTTTTTGCAAATTTTATGATACAGAAACATGTAGCTATTTTTAGTCTCTGTTTTCTCATCAGTTTAAGGAGAATTTGACTCACTACCTATCAAAGTCCCTCCACTTCATAAAGTTTCAAAATCTAGAAATGTGAAGAGTTTCACATATCTAGTTTCTCAGTTGATCACAAACAAACAAAACTGTACTCTCAGTGCTGTAGCAAAAGAGCAAGCTATATGATTCATGTTGGTGTTCAACAAACTAGACCAGAACTACACCAGGAGATGAAAATTTCCAAGGACTCTCTGCATTGGTTTTGTGACAACATTCTTTCCTGAACCTTTTTTTTCTTCCTTCCTTTTCTCTCTTTTGCCCTTTTCCCAAAGTAAGAACAAGCAGACTCACTTACAGTTTATTCCATTTTTAAAGCATTTAAAAAAAATGTTTCAACTGACTTCTAAACTTTCAGAAATCAATGGCCCATAGGAGTTGTTTTAACCTTCATCTCCATCTTCTTTGAGTTTCAAGCCTGACCTAGCAGTAGGCCTTGAGCATATAATACTTAAAAAGGAAGTGTGATTTCTGCTTAGCTAGCATTTTTTTTTTTTTGGCTTGATTTTATTCTGGACTGAGAAACTGCAATAAGACACTTAATATTAAGAATAGTAAGTTATTTTTAAAATAGTGTACGTTTGTTCTCATTGTTGCCACTCAGCTCGTCTTGAGCTTTTTTAAAACAAGTTTATACAATTTTTAAAGGTTACTTTCCATATACAGTTATTACAAAACTATATTCCTTGACTATATTCCTTGTGCTGTACAATACACCCTTAAGTCTATCTTACACCCAATACTTCGAAGCTCCCACTTTCCCATTCCTATATGGCCCCTTCCCCTTTCTCTCTGATGGTAATCACTAGTTTATTCTCTGTATCTCTGGGTTTTTAGTTGGCAATTTTTAAAGCAAACATGCAAAGCTGCATTTTCCCCCAACCTATTCTTCCTCTCTAGCACTAAGGACTCTGATTTTGAGAATCTGCAATATTCATATCATACATGTTAGGCCATCTAATGATCTAAAAACATTAATACTGGTTTGCATTTACTGATTTACCATTTGTATAAGGATATGACATATTAAATAAATATTAATATGAAAATATCGCTCTTCAGCTTAAAAATCACAATTCTTAAGGTCTTTTTGGTTTCAAAAATAAGATATCAGACCAAAACAGCTGTCAAGAGTTATTACTTTCATTCATCCTGGTGCAATAAATTTGTACTGAGTAGAACTGAGTGCCATTAGTTTAAATAATTATAACACTACTCTATTTGCCTTTACACGCTTTAATCATGATGTCTATTTTCCCAGAAGCTCTAATTTATGTCTAGCAAGTTTTATTTCAGGCAGTAGAACTCCGCTGATCTGCATGTCTTTCTTAAGTGGGCAACAAGTACATCATTTGTCATCTTAAATCGAGACATAGATACAAACGTTTTTATTCAGAGTGAAAAGGAAGTTTTATGGTGCTTTATAAGAGTTTTTCAGTGAAAATATGGTTTGTACATTCCCCATGGAGCAGTAAAACCAAAGTCAACAGCATTACATTTGCTGATGACAACCAGAAGAGTATTTACAGATGGAAAAACCCAAACAGTCAAATCTGGCTTTCTTATCTCTGGGAGGGAAGGTCATATTTGAATCAGATGCATAACTCAGCAACAAAGTACTCTTTAGCATCAACAGTAATGTGTGTCACTTTCAGAATTAGGTAGCAAATTTAACACCTGAATTATTTTGTTTCTAGGATACTGACATTAAGAACTTCCCTACCTGAGAAAGGAAACAGTCTTCCTAAATAAGTAACTATTCAGATAGTATGTGTTTTGTTTCAAGAAAATAATAGCTATGAAAATATAGACCTAGACAGTAAATGTTAGAGAGCTAATTTTCACTCCATAAAATAATTCCCTATATACTTTTCTTGGATTAAAAACTCGACTAGAAGATATGTAATACAACAAATTCCATGCACTATATGTATATATATACACACATAAGTTTTACTACATATAAAGGATTGAAGCAGAATATGTTTCAATAACCACTTTAGCAAGATAGTAAATGAAACATAGTCATGTATGGATGTGAGAGTTGGACCATAAAGAAAGCTGAGTGCCAAAGAATGACGCTTTCCAGCTGTGGTGTTGGAGAAGACTCTTGAGAGTCACTTAGACTGTAAGGAGATCAAACCAGTCAATCCTACAGGAAATCAACTCTGAATATTCATTGGAAGGACTGATGCTGAAACTGAAGCTCCAAGACTTTGGCCACCTGATGTGAGGAGCTGACTCAATGGAAAAGACCAAGGTGCTGGGACAGATTGAGGGCAAAAGGAGAAGGGGGTGACAAGGATGAGATGGTTGGATGGCATCACTGACTCAATGGACATGAGTTTGAGCAAACTCAGGAAGAAGTGAAGGACAAGGAAGCCTGGCATGCTACAGTTCATGAGACTGCAGAGTCAGACATGACTTAGCGACCGAACAACAACAAAATGAAGCATAAAATTTTCATGACAAAAAGTTTTCCTATTAAATTATAAATCAGGATCTATTATATAATACATGAACATTTTTCCCTCAGTCTGCTTGAAATTTAAAATTCTGAAAACTATAATATGGTGTATCAGAGCAAGATGTGTTAGTTAAGTCCTAGTGTGACATTTTACTTTAATTAGCCTGTAGTTAAATTGGATCTAGTCACATGTGTAGTGTGTCTTTTACAAGGACAGACATTTAAAAATTTGAGGTTTCAACATTGTCATCAAACACTTTCCTTAAGATGGCAATGTCTGGTGAATCCTTATAACTCATTCTGATACACAAGGCTTCTTTTCAACAAATTTAACAACAGGAAGCGAATATTAAAGAAAAACAACAGCCCTGTTGAACAGTTTATTCAGTTCAGTCTCATTATTTTTTTTAACAGAAAATCTGGAGATGTGTATCCTTTGTAACATGTATATCTTATTGTCAATTAGTATTTATTAACATTCAGAAAACTAAGATCATGGCATCTAGTCCCATCACTTCATGGGAAATAGATGGGGAAACAGTGGAAGCAGTGTCAGACTTTAATTTTTTGGGCTCCAAAATCACTGCAGATGGTGACTGCAGCCATGAAATTAAAAGATGCTTACTCCTTGGAAGGAAAGTTATGACCAACCCAGATAGCATATTCAAAAGCAGAGACATTACTTTGCCAACAAAGGTCCGTCTAGTCAAGGCTATGGTCTTTCCAGTAGTCATGTATGGATGTGAGAGTCGGACTGTGAAGAAAGCTGAGCGCCAAAGAATTGATGCTTTTGAATTGTGGTGTTGGAGAAGGCTCTTGAGAGTCCCTTGGACTGCAAGGAGATCCAACCAGTCCATCCTAAAGGATGTCAGTCCTGGGTGTTCTTTGGAAGGAATGATGTTAAAAGCTGAAACTCCAATAGTTTGGCCAACTCATGTGAAGAGTTGACTCATTGGAAAAGACCCTGATGCTGGGAGGGATTGGGGGCAGGAGGAGAAGGGGACGACAGAGGATGGATGGCATCACCAACTCGATGGACGTGAGTTTGAGTGAACTCCAGGAGTTGGTGATGGACAGGGAGGCCTGGTGTGCTGCAATTCATGGGGTTGCAAAGAGTCAGACACGGCTGACCGACTGAACTGAACTGATGCCCAAAGCACATCACAAAATTACTGTGTACTTATATTAAGACACACAGACTCTAGAAGAAGTTTTCAGTTGAGCATTAAGATAAGCAAGAGAAAAAATGGATAGAGACTGCAAACTTTTCAACAATATGGATTAGATTTATTTGAAACCCTCTAAATGTGGATAATCCTGAAAAAAGAGGCCACAGTCATATTCAGCAAGTGAAAAGAAAGAACTAAGATGGGGAAGGAATAAGTGATTCTGATACTTAAGGAAAGTGGCTTTTTGTTTAAGGGCCCTATGTTATAAAGATATAATACTTTATGCAATGTATCAAAAAAATGAAAAGTTCTTAAATTCACTTCTAGTGAGAGTCTGTACTTCTCTGGTAAGAATTCTAAAGTTATGTATCAAGAAACTTTGGAGAAATTATTTCCTTTTATCCAGTAATTTTCCTTTTAGCAATCTGTCTTGTTGAAATAAGTCAGAAAAGGTATGGCTAAAGATAACTGTGTCATTATTTATGATAATTAAACTTGGAAAAACCCAAATTTCCAGCAATATCTATGAAGTTATGGGACCATTCACAAGGATGTCATACAGCTATTAAAGGGGTATTTTCTGAGAATATTTAATAGGAGCAGAATGTTTCTACAATATAAAGTATAAAAAACACAATTCTTTTCTGTATTTCCTCCAAAGGTCTATCTGTAATTAACCTATGAAACTAACTTATATTTTTAAAGCAAAAATAAAAGCAAAATTTAAATAAAGTACTTCTCATATCTAGATGAGTAATTAATGATAATTTTCAGTAAATTCTAAGTTATTATGTGTCTCACTAGGACAAGGATGGAATGAATTTCTACTCTTTGAAAGTCTGGTAATGATTAATATAACATCCTCTGTACTAGAAGTTTTTGAAAATGGGCTCCTGGCTATAAGAAGACCACATCTCTGATTGACATCCTTAGGGCTCAAGTTCAGCAAGACAATGGTGTATGTCCTTTGATTCCTTTGACTATAGCTGCTTGAAAAGAATAAGTCAGGCTCACGCCCTGGATTGACCTTCAGAACTGTACACTATGATTTCTGGGCCTTTTGCCCAAGAAAGTTCTGTCCACATGTTTGCTGATGCCTGAAAGTTATTTAAAAGGGACAGAGTCTTTTTTTTTTTTTTAACATTTAGAAATAACATACAGATGCCACTTATAATCACTAGCTGTAACCCCATATTGATTGGAATTCAAAACCACCCAATTTACATGTTTTATATGAGTTTAGTTACTATTATATTAGTTTTTTCCCAAGTATTTTGAAATTTTTGGTGCCTTTTGCTTTCTGTACTGAAACAGTTTAAATGATCACTATCAGAATCTTTCCAGTTTTGAGAAGATGAAAGAATTAGAAGAAAAGAAGACGCGAGGGATGTGGACAGTGAAAGGCAGGCATGGCTAGTAAACAGCAGAGAAAGCAGAATTTGGAGATGAAGACGAATCTATGCATTTCGTGCTTTTGTCTAAGTCATTATGAATGTGTTTTATATATTCACACACAAACTGGAGATTTGCTGGCTAGATATGTGTTTAAATTAGCCAAGATGTTCGTGTTAGGTCATCAGACGTGTATGTAACTCAGCTTTGTGTAATTTCTAATAGTTGCTCTTGTAATTAATGCACATGGTAGTTTTATTCACCACTGAGGTTAACCCTCAATTTAGGACAAGGTTGAGTCAGACCCCTGAGCTCTTGGTCAATGGAACTTTGTTGAAGATTTTTACCTTCTCATGAAAGTTGGCATAACTTACAGGTTCCCTTTCACTGATCCTGGCCACCCTCCTTACTATATCCCCCGCCGCCATGACTCTTCACTCAGTTCCCTTCCTTAGGATTTGATAACGCATTTTGAGCCTATAGAAAGTAATAGCTTTTTCAGACCTGGAAAAGGCAAAAATCAAACCCCAAAGGAGGTGAAAAATCAAAGTACACCTTGTAGAGAACATATTTTAGGCGTCTCGAGTCCTTCCTTTTTTTGGCCCTTAACATTGTTTCCTATTCTCACTTGTCCTTTCTTTATCTCCCTCAATACTATACAAGCTAAAACACTAAAGCGTAGTTATTTCAAATCAACTGTTGCTCAGAAATTCATGGATTAAGGTTACATTTCTCAAACTAGTAAATGATTTATCACATGGAGAACTGGAGTCAGAAAATAAAACAAAAGTTGACTAGAAGAATGTAAGTCCCAGGTTGATGTCTATGGTTTACTTGGAATTTAAAGTGAGCTCATGTTCCTTTAGACAGTGACAATAAAGGAATTAATTAGAGTATTTTTCTGGAGCATTTTGATAACAGACATGCCCATTTTTCCTCAAACAAATATGCAGACACACCTTCTAATTTGCACAAAATTTTTCATATTTCAATGTGATTTGATTAGTTTTTGTAATTTTTGTTCAAGAAGAGTGATTTTTTAAAAAATAGAGCTTTAAGAATTATTTATTCCATTTTGTAGAACATTTTAGTTGAAGACAGGAAACAATCTGATATATTCAAAATTTAGGGAAAATATAAGGAAATTCAACGAGCAGCCATTTTTCATAAAATTGTTTGAATTATGTTCTCAGAGATACAATTAATATCACTTTGGCAATGTTCATTACAGATAACTAGTACAATAAACCACTCCTTCTTGGTACAAGATATTCATAGTTTTGCATAACTCCTTAGAAATACATCTTCCTAGGGGTTACTGAAAGGTCTATATGAACATTGTAACTTATGAAAATCTATATTTCAAAATTTCTTTTCAAAGTAGCAATACTATACCTAATCTAATAATATACCAAATCTAATATACCTCAATATACCATAATATGAATAAAGAGCACAATACAATTTTAATATGTTTGTTTTATATACAGCATTGCTTTAATGTTGCTTGTGGTCTCCTACCTCAAAATAATGAAATTACAATACTACTTGCATGTAAGATGGATTTAATCCAAAGGCTTGGGCTTATCAGCAAAGAAACATTACTGCTCTGACTTGTATAAAAATTACATATGTTTATGCCTGAAAGTTGGTGAATATTTCCAGTGTTGGAAATTTGTTGACTACAATTATTTTATAGTCTCTAAACCCATCACCTTACCTTTTTGCACTACAACTTTGGATATGCTATTAGTAAGATGATCAGATCTGTAATCTTCATTTTGAAGACAGATTTACAATTTTGATCTAAATTCTCACCCCAGTAACAATAACAACATTGATAACATAACCGATGGGCAATCAATTTTTTTAGTTGTATTCATTAAATGCATTTTTACTTTCAAACAGTTAATGTAACAAAATATTCCTTAAAAAACATGAATATATGGCTAGAATTACATTTTTGATAACCTTTCATAATAAACCACTAAAAGCAAATAATTTTCTGCTAAAGTTTATGATATATACACACATGCATACTATATCTCAAATAAAAAATATAATTGAATGTACTGTATGTATTTATAAACAAGAGGGGAAATTTCCCATAATTTGGTATAACTTAGTACAGATAAGTCAGACTAAGAAACTCTAGACTTAACTCTAAGATAAATATGTTAAAATTCAGATTTGTGGACAACTAGATATTTTCATCAGAACATATTCTGTCCATATTCTACTGTTTCAGCCCTTTAATCAAAAGCCACTTGCTCACATTTTATAAATACATTATCCATAACTGTAATAGTGTCATTCATTTTAATGAATCTCTACCCTTTCCCCCAATTTTAAAAACTGTACTTTAATGTATTACTGGGTATTATAAGTCAAATAGTTCCACATTACTTGTTGTAAAACCAATTCAAGCCTTATAAAATGACAAGATAATATCAGCAAAACTCTGCCCATCTAATTTCTCAACAACCACTTAATTTCTCAACAACCATCTAAATAACACATGAGATTTGACATCCATATGTCCAAATTAATCCTAATGCAGGCATGGCAGGATGCAATATGCCATGTTTGCTGGTGTTTTCTAATTTTGCTCCCTTTAAATAAACATGGCCTTAGCTCGGAGTATTACACCAGGCTACAATCTAGGCTTAGTAATGGTCAGAATGTAACAAGAAAAGTGTACTAACAAGAATTAAGGCATTACTCACCCAGCTGGGTCTCCTGAATCGTCAGTTTACTTTCCATAGGATACAACAGCTTGGGTGGTTTATCTGTCAGAGGGGCTGAAAAACAATAATAATACAGATTTAGAGTTATGCTGCATAAACTGAAGGAGAGAACACAGTTTATTTTCATAAATATTTCTCATTCTCTGAGTAGTGTGTCAAAACATTTTACCAGGTAGTGACTTACATATTGCAAGTAGTACCTTCAGGCAAGCTGAAAAGCTATTAGATTATACATGAGTCAAATATAACACTACCAAATTGACAGTCACAGGAGACTGCTGAAGTACAGAATTAAGATTGCTCAGACCTTATGAATATATGATTGTACTTTACCAAATATTTTAATCGGTATCGTATTTTCCTTTTTAAAGGGTACCCTACATTTTCTGTGTTAATTAAAGATACACATGATAACTGTATCATGCATTTCAATGACTTTGGGGGGCATAATATTGTCTATTTCTTCCTAATCCCATTCCTAGATTTCCTACTCTGGATCACATTGCCTCAAAATCCATAATTGAGTAATTCAGTTTAGTTCAGTCACTCAGTCGTGTCTGACTCTTTGCGACCCCATGAACCACAGCATGCCAGGCCTCCCTGTCCATCACCAACTCCTGAAATCCACCCAAACCCATGTCCATTGAGTCAATGATGCCATCCAACCATCTCATCCTCTGTCGTCCCCTTCTCCTCTGCCCTCAATCTTTCCCAGCATCAGGGTCTTTTCCAATGAGTCAGCTCTTCGCATCAGGTGGCCAAAGTATTGGAGTTTTAGCTTCAACATCAGTCCTTCCAATGAACACCCAGGACTGATCTCCTTTAGGATGGACTGGTTGGATTACCTTACAGTCCAAGGGACTCTCAAGAGTATTCTCCAACACCACAGTTCAAAAGCATCAATTCTTTGGCGCTCAGCTTTCTTTATAGTCCAACTCTCGCATCCATACATGAGAACTGGAAAAACCATAGCCTTGACTAGACGGACTTTTGTTGGCAAAGTAATATCCCTGCTTTTTAATATGCTATCTAGGTTGGTCATAACTTTCCTTCCAAGGAGTAAGCGTCTTTTAATTTAGTAATTATATTAAGTATTTCTCACATACATCTCCTATAAATGAAACAGCAATGTGGCATTACATTACTACAAGCTGCATACTCCAACATGCACATAAATACTCACCAAGTTATATTTTAAAATATTTCCATTTAGTCAGAACACTTTATTGCTATTATCTGTGATACTTTATAATACTTATTGCTAATTTGCACGATATACTGTCTGATTTTTAGCTTCTACACATTATTGCTCTGTGCACTTATCAGTCTATCAATGATCAGCACACAGATCTAAGAGTGGGCTATTAAGCATCTTGAAGATAGGTTTCCCACTCCATACTTCATCCTGAGCTAAACTAGACAATCTGGACTTTAGGCAAATAGTCAGTGATCCTTCATTAAAGACTCCCTGCTCACCCTCTTGGACTAAGAAGCCTGCCAGGTCCCTATGAAATCTGCCACTGCAACTTCAACTCTGTAGGAAGTACAGAAATGACCAATTAAGGGTTGCTGAAATTGACTGAAAAATTAAATGATTTTGCATCGAGGGCTTTCTTCCTTCCTTGCCAGGACATGCCAGTGTGGTTGGTAACTGGAAGGTTGATCTAGACAGCAGTGCCCCGAGTCAGCCACATATCCTCCTCACCAGAGGATTCAAGAATTCAGTCTGCTTTGGCAGCTCACCACTCTCTCTCTTTCACAGAAAACACAGTCAGTGCAAATGGAAGATGCATCCTAACTCAGAAAAACAGGGATGAGTTTTAAGAGTCCTGGTTTGAAAGACCAACCTCACATAGGATCAACAGCTTTTGTTCATAACTAATTGAATACATTATTCATCTTCATTAATATTTAACACCAGGCTGGGAAGGAAGGGGGAAGGAAAGCTGGGGTAATAGGATGAGATAAATCACTTTGAAATTCTTCTCGAAAATTTGACATCACTCTGATTAACCTTAAACACTTGTATTCCTTGCCTAAAGTGATCTTAACAGTTTTTTATTCTCCTATCAGCTAAATAAGTCGATTATTCACTGAATGTCGGCAAAGCAGTTCACCACTAATAGGTTAAAAAAGCCACAGGTCCTAAACCGTGGTTATCAAATAATTTCAGTAAACTTGGAAAGCAACTATGGCAGGTAAGCCTGGTGTGCTGCAGTCCATGGGGTCGCAAAGAGTCGGACGCAACTGAAATGAACCGACTGACGGCATCAAAATAACCAGCTTATTCAGTAAATTAACTCAGTTTAGAAAAGCTTGTGATTGTGTAGTTACAAGTAGACAATTCAACAGTTATAGTAAGTAGCTGAGAAAAATATTCTCTGTTCAAACACATTCTAGACTAATTTATCTGTAGAGAAAGATAATAAAATCCCCACATAGGACATTTGTTCAGAAATATAAAATGGTTGTATGGTTCTCCATTCCAATTCACCACCCACCGCATGGCATAGTACTGCATCATTAAGACCTTTTTATATTATCCTCATGGGACAGCTCCAAGTTAGCAGAAGAATCATAGAATGTTCAAGCCAGAGAAAATTCTAAGCTTATGAATTTGTTTGATATTTAAATTGTGTTCCCTAAAGCCCTATGGTTTCCATAGCATCCCTCTGGGCAGATGAAATGCAGACAGAGATAAGGGGTGGACTGGGAGTTGACTTCATACTTTGTTGTACCACCTATTCCTCTCTTGACAAAAATATCCCTGCTTTTATTTATCTTACACATCAGTATTTTGTCCAAGATTTTAACCAAAAAAGTCCAATCCAACTTAACTGATGTACTGTATATTGGGCACTGTTATGTGCTAGGCATTGTGACAGGGGCTTTGGAATAGCTTTGGTTTTTGCCTTTACCTCTTATAGTAATTAGAAGTTAAAAAAACAGCCATAGTGGAAAAATTCTGAGCTGGGTCAATTCTCCTGTTTTAGAGATCAATGATCGGAGGTGCGAAAAGCACAAGCAATGTGCCAAAAGTGACAGAGGAAAGACCAGCTAGAGTCCTTGCTGGAACTTTGCCTCTCAATTCTTTATCACCTGATCCTTGAAAATTCTATCAAGCAACTACTACAGCTCTGCTCAGTGTTTCCCCTCAAGGTGTGAGCAATCTGTTAGGAGAGCAAAAACATGCAAGTAAGTGACCTACTACAGCAGAGCCCTCATATTGTGCAATCTGTCATCTCGATGTTTTGATATTATGCTATAAGAGGATATCATTTAGGCATGTTTCTTGTATGATTCACTTGTCTTTGATAAAAGTGAACTGAATCTATCAGAGAGCACAACAACTGACCTCAGATCTGACATATGACCGAGGACCATTAATGGGAGGACCATTAAAGCTAAGATGTACCTCCACAGTCATTTGAGGGTGACCAATTGTGCTGCCACAAAGAAAAGAAATGTGCTGAATTACCCATTATTTGAATGTTCCTGACACTTTACAGTGTTTAATAAATATTAGTTGAATCTAAGTGACAGAACAAATGCAGGAATGGTAATGACCAAACAAAATGACCACATGCACACAAACACAAAGCCCTCTTCATTTTCTGCTTGGGCAAAAGTAGGACTGAAAGGAAACTCAAACAAACTAGCTCAATTAAAAAAAAAAAAGGAATAAGCATTAGACCATGACTAGACCAACTGACATTTTATTGTCAAGAAAACAACTTGGTTTTCGGGGCATTTTCTTTCTCTCCTTTCTCTCTCTCTCTCTTTCTCTCTCTCTCTCTCTCTCTCTCACACACACACACACACACACACACACAAAGGTGAAATCATTGAAAAAATAATGCAAGTCTGACAGTAGTGATAGGAAGCACAGGTTGATTTTAAATCTTAATCACATTTTTCTATGAAAAAAAAATACAACAAGTACAGTAGAGATGTTTCTCTGGCTAATTCTGCATTGAAATATTTATACACATTCACCAAAAAATATATTTTCTGTCTCTCATTTTATTTTATTTTTCAGAGATTTTATTTTATTTTTCTCATTTTATTTTTCAGAACGCTCCATTGACAACATTAAAGATAACAGTTATTTTAAAATAAAAATTATTTTTATTTTAAAATTAAAATCTTTATTTTAGAATAAAAAATCTTTTACAAAGTTATTAATATGTCCCAATTGACAAATCATTCTTTAGAGTAGAAGGGAAATTATAAAGAACATTTGTGCTGCTTACCAGCTGCTAGTTAGGGAAACATCTAGAAGCTGGTATACACAAAGTTGTATATAGGAATAATTGCTGTGTTAACATTCCACAAATAATTATGAAGAGATGAAGTTTCTCTCTTTTTTCCCTGTGCCATGTACACTTGGGTTATGGAATAACAAAAAAATAGGATCCCATATTCCAAAGCAAAAGTGACAAGAGACCAGGGTAATGAGGCCAGTATTCTCAATTTTTTCTAATAATCTTAAAGAGAAGTATGAAATATTTAGAATGAGTGGATCTTTGTTTTGACATCCCTCTAAAATTTGTTTTTAGTCCCTCAAATACTATTGAGAACAATCAATACCTCTTGGATACTTAAAATTGTCCTACTATAAAAATCTGTTCTTTCAAAATCACAGATACTTTTCAAAATGTATTTTAAGTAGTGCCTTCTCTATTTTGTTTCTTAGAAGCATTACGGTGGAGTAAGAAAGATAATACACATAGTTTTCAGGGAGACATGAGTCTACTAATTCCTGATTCTGCCTGGTTGGCTTGGCAAGTTAAAGAATTTATTTAAGGTCTCCGAGTCTCAGTCTCCTTATATATAAAATGTGATATTTTCCCTTATGGCTTGGTATGAGGATTAAAAAGGATAACAGATTAAATGCTTTGATATGCTAGATGGAAAATACATGATGATACCCATCAAAGTTTGGGTTTGGGACAGTAGCATTTAGCATTCTTTGTAGCTGGAGAAGAAAAATATTATTGTCTGTAAAATAATGAAGTAGAGAATTAGCTAATTCAAAAGACATTTAGATTCTGACTATAAGAATCACGAAAAAAAAAAAAAAGAATGAGGAATATTTCCTGCATTAGTTTCAAGAGGAGAACAACTGTTCCATCTTCAAAAACAATTTAACAACAGCATTTGGAAGACTTTTTGATGTGCAAGCAATGTACTGGGAATGTAAACGACTCAAAGATAAAATTCAGCTTTTAACCCTTACAGAGCTTACAACCTAGATAAATAATTAAAACATAACTCCACAAATCAATATCAAGTGCCTTTTCAAGTATCTGCGAATAATAAGTACTACATATAAAAAGACCAATAAGGCATGGAGTTCTACATAAGAATGTATGAAACGAGAACACCTATATGAGGCATTGTGATGAGCGCTATGCTGCCGCGCTGCTTAGTCACTTGAGTTGTGTCCAACTCTTTGCCACCCCGTGTACTGCAGCCCGCCAGGCTCCTTTGTCCATGGGATTTTCTAGGCAAGAATACTACAGTGGGTTGCCATGCCCTCCTCCAGGGGATCTTCCTGACCCAGGGATCGAACCCTGGTCTCCTACATTGCAGGCAGATTCTTTACCACTTAGCCACCAGGGAAACCCCATGATGAGCACTATGAAGTGAAAGTGAAAGTCACTCAGTCGTGTCTGACTCTTTGCGACCCCATGGACTATACAGTCCATGGAATTCTCCAGGCCAGAATACTAGAGTGGGTAGACTTTTCTTTTTCCAGATGATCTTCCCGACCCAGGGATCAAACCCAGGTCTCCTGCATTGCAAGCAGATTCTTTACCAGCTGAGCCACAAGGGAAGCCCTGTGATGAGTGCTGTACTCAGAGATAATTACTTTATGACCCTATTTAAACCTACCAACTAAATATGGTCACAAAACAATACTCACAGATTTATTCAGCTGACAATAAAACATGCTCTGTGGCAAACCCACCAATAGGCTTCATTTTACAGTGGGTTTTTTTCAGCTTGTTTTGTTGTCTGCATGTACTTTTTTATCTTAAAGCCTTGACAAACAACTGCCTATTTTCCTAGCAAGTCAAGGGAACACGAACTACTCATAGAGCTTCAGTGACTCAAAATAGGATTTCAGTTCTGCTTTCTTTGGTCTGGAATGTTTGAGGATTATTAGTTCTCCAGTACTCTTGCCTGGAAAATCCCATGGACAGAGGAGCCTGGTGGGCTGCAGTCCATGGGGTTGCTAAAAGTCGGACATGACTGAGCACCTTCACTTTCCCATTTCACTTTCATGCATTGGAGAAGGAAATGGCAACCCACTCCAGTGTTCTTGCCTTGAGAATCCGGGAACGGGGGAGCCTGGTGGGCTGCCATCTATGGGGTCACACAGAGTCGGACACGACTGAAGCGACTTAGCAGCAGCAGTTCTTAATAATGGAGCACAGCCATTGTGAGAAATATAGCAAGTATCGTGTTCCTTGGGAGAATAAAAATGAAAGGCTCAGAGAGAATATCCAAGTATACTAGGTGAAGCTATTTTGGGGTAGAGAGGTTCTCTACTCCTCACTTGTCTCCAGTGCATCAGGACTGGCAAAATGTATCTTTTCTGTTGCAAACAATTATGTTAGCTCCCAGGGGTGCCATGGAGCCTCAAAAACCTCAGAGAGCAGGAAGTGACAAAGCAAGGGAGCAGAGAGTGCAGGGAGAGCAGTTTATGAATAAACTAACACCATATACGTGATAACCTTGATCTTGGAGTCATGTCAAAGTGATAAAGCAAATGCTCCCAAGGTGGAACTCTTACTATATCTATTAGAATGCATGTATTCAGGAAAATCAAAAGTTAATTTGACTAGCTTTGATACTTGATATTTTATTCATATAGTTTGATAAGTGTTGCTTATAATGCAAATTAAAAACACGTTCATTCATTCATTCAACAAATATTTTTAATGCATCTCCCCTTTGCCAGAAAGTTCTCTAGTTATAAGGGGATATGACTGAACCAGCCAGACACAACTCCTGCTCTCATGGAGCCTGCATTGCAGTGGGGGAGATGGAAAATACACATGTAAATGAATGCATGTATAACCTAATATCAGGTAGTTCTAAGTACTATAAAAAATAAAGCAAAGGGAAAGAGACTAATGTAGGTGCTATTGTAGAGGAATGTCAGGAAAGCTGGTTTTGAAGATCATTTGAAGCAGATCTATGTGAAAGGAGGAAACAAGCCATGGAAAGGACCTGGAGGAAAATTATGGCAGGCAGAGGGAAGAGCAAGTGCAAAGGGCATGAAATGGGCATGCACTTGGCATGTTTGAGGGAAGGCACAGATCATTCTAGTTATCCTGACAAAAGGAAAGAGTGCCAACAAGTTCAGAGACAGCCATGGACCAATTCAGGCATGACCTTGTAGAACATGGAAAAGAATGGGGTTCTATTCTAAATGTAATGCGACTGCATTCGAGATTTTTGGAAAGAGTGAATGGCAGCATTTTTATGCCTGAAATATCACTCTGGCACCTTGGTGTTCAAGTCTAGAAGGATGGAGTTTGAACCAATACAATGACTGGTGATGATACGTTGCTGTTGGTGGTAAAAATGATAGGGTATTGTTCCTTTAACTATTTGGTAGGTAGAGTTAAAATTTTCTGATGGATTTGATACGAAATGTAAATGAAAATCTAGGCATTAAGTGGGGGGAGGTCCCAAGATATGCACTTGAGCAAACACATGAAGGGCAGTGTCATTTACTGATATGGAGGGAAGTACAAGAGTAGCAGTTTAAGAAGGCGATAGGAATCAAGAGACATAGCTTATAAATCAATTCAGTCACAGCCTATTATCCAAAGAGACTAGAGAACTTTCCTATTGATCAATGATTTATATTTGAAAAAGCAAGCCACTGACTGACAACTCATCTTCTCCTTCTGGTCCCCCAGAGGATTGAGAAAATAACCTTAAAAAGTTCCATGTTTCAGGCTGATGCCATATTCATTTATCATGAGATAAACTTTGGCTAATCTCTATTTTCCCTTGCTTTAACATCATTCATGAAAAATGATATACCAGCAAATTCATTTTTGACTAATAGAATCAGGACCATGCTGAGCCAAGATATGAAGAACAATTCTCTAGTATTTCCCTGATTCAATATGTGGCACATATTTAATCAGAAAATTTAATATCAGACATAATTTAGTAAGTGAAGAGGCACTAAAGAGCCTCTTGATGAGGGTGAAAGAGGAGAGTGAAAAAACTGGCTTAAAACTCAACATTCAAAAAATGAAGATGATGGCATCCAGTCCCATCACTTCATGGCAAATAGAAAAAGTGGAAATGGTGACAGATTTTATTTTCTTGGGCTCAAGAATCATTGCAGATGGTGACTGCAGCCACTAAATTAAAAGATGCATTTTCCTTGGAAGGAAAACTATGACAAACCTAGACAGCATATTAAAAAGCAGAGACATCACTTTACTGACAAAAGTCTGTATAGTCAAAGCTATGGCTTTTCCAGTAGTCATGTACGAGCGTGAGAGTTGGACCATAAAGAAGGCTGAGAGCCAAAGAATTGATGCTTTTGAATTGTGATGCTGGAGAAGACTCTTGAGAGTCCTTTAGACAATAAGGAGAAATCAATCTTAAAAATATCAACCCTGAATATTCATTGGAAGGATTGATGCTTAAGCTGAAGCTCCAATACTTTGGCCAGCTGATGTGAAGAACCAACTCATTGGAAAAGACCCTGATGCTGGAAAAGACTGAGGGCAAGAGCAGAAGGGGCGGCAGAGATTGAGATGGTTAGACAGCATCACCGACTCAATGGACATGAATTTATGAATTTGAGCAAATTCCGGGAGATAGTGAAGGACTGGGAAGCCTGGAGTGCTGCAGTCCACGGGCTTACAAAGAGTCAGACATAACTTAGTAACTGAATAATAACAACAACAAACTGCAAAGTATTAACAAAGACGTTATGGGATTTATATTTCATCACTTTCTGTTATCTTGAAGCTCCCAGGGAACATAAACAGTGAAAGATTATCTTCATTCAATAATTATTTTTAAAATAGAATCACTAAAGAACATCATAGGAAAAGTTAACTAACATGGAGCTAATGTTAGGGCTCAGGTTCTGTCTTCATTTGTTACCTTCTACAGTTATCTCTTAAGCCCCAACTTACCAGATTCCATTATTGACCACCCCACTTGCTGCACCCAGACTCATAGCTGATTCTAGAACTTCGTCCAGTTACCCACTACACTACACCATGATTCTGACCTAACGAGCTGAGAGTAATATGGAGGGCAAACAAAAGAGAACATAGGTAGGCAGAATAAAGGTGGCTTAATATTTTTATTTTTAAAACAACTGCTGCTGACTTTTACATAAATGTTGTGAGGCTAATTTTTAAATGAATGCATGACTAATTTCAATCCTCCTAAATAAATTTGTGTGTAGTCAAAACTAAAGCAAAAAAATGGTGAGAAAAATTAAACAATACATAATTATCTGTGGAAATTATGATGAACCCAAGGAAAAGAATGCTGATTGATATAATAGCTATAATCAAGTAGGTAAGCATGCCAACTACTGTTTTCACTTCTGTTGACAGGCAAGGAAAGAATTAATGGTCACCAATTAGCTTCTAGGGACAATAGTCAATTCCAAAAAATTATGTCCTATAAGTGAAAGTATCTCTTCCCCAGCAATGAGAAAGAAAGCAAAATTATCATAGCATATCATTTTTTTCTTTTTCTATTAGTAGATAAAAGGCCTTCAAGAAATGAAAATAATAAATCCCAGGCTGTCTGGAAATGCTTATTAAGGGAAATTGTGGAATACACAAAAGGCATCATGTTACTACTGAAAGTCAGAAAGTATTTTATTCTCTGCTTATTTATTCACAGTAAGACATCACATTTCCAGAGTATAGTGTAATGTAATTTAATGTCCTTCCCAATTATCTCAGGTTGGTTTGTTATATTATACTTCAATGTAGAAGAATTTCTAGAATTTTTTTTTAAGTGGCAAGGAGGAGTTAGCCAGGGATTAAAAAAATGTAGTCCATGTAATATCTCAATTTAGCACTAAAAATTAACAGAGCATACTTCACTTAATTTTATTCACAACCTGTTAAATTGACATGTAAGCTGGAACTCTCAGCATAAATTTAAGGCCTTTAAGACACAAAAACATAAATTTAAGATTGCAAATAAGTATATGTGTAGGAAAAATTAACACATGGTATTTTGGGGTGTGCAGTTACATTATTTAATTTGATCATCCATTTCCTACTATGAAAAAGTCTAGAAGCTTCCCCCCAAACCAATAGCCAGTGAGGACAGATGCCAAGATCTGAACCTATGTCATCGGATTTTAATGGTCACATGTTTTCCATTTCTGTAGTCTGCTTTCCAACATTTGTGATTTCTAATGTAGTTTCTATTAGACACCTTATTGTTTTTCTGGAGAGTCTGATGATGTGGGGAAGACTGGGGGAAACATTTTGATATATTTTGGAAACAGAGAGAGGGAAAGGTCTGTCTTAGAACTAAACTGTACTTCACAATCATGAAGCTTTTACTGTAGAATTTAAATAAGCCTAACACTTATTTCTTAAGATTAGAAAGGAGGGTTAACATCTATCATTAGCTCTCATAAGTAGAACCCTTTATTGATTACAGAACTTGAGGATGACATACAATTTGAGGCTCTCATTATGACAGTGGACCAAAAAAAAAAAAAAAAAAAAAGGTGGGGGGAGCATTCTAGAAATCCTACTAAAATTGCTACCAAAGAGAAAATGAACCTTAATAAGTACATTCTCCAGGACAATCCAAGGTCCATAAATATGAACTAAAATCTTAAATTTTTTGTAGTAATTGTATAAGTATTAGAGACTTCCTTTAGAGTGAAATTTCATAACCACTCATATCCTGTAAAAAATAACATCACTTTTGCATAAAATGTGGAAACACAAATTAAATAAACAATTCTACTATTACTGAATTGTACTCTTGTAGATGAATCAAATTTCATTGGTGATCAGCTTCCTATGGGGCAATAACAGTAGATTTGTCAAATATTCATGAATATGCAACTTCTGCACTGGCTTTAATTTTCTTGACTTCTGTCAATGATAAGGTTGCATTGGCAGACAGCACAGATTCCTCTGATAGTCCAGTCCAATTTCTATACACTTGGAACCTCCCAATTCCAATATAATAGTAACAGAAACACTGTATACTAAGTTACAGGCTGACTGTGACAGCTAATGACATGACTGTTAAAGAAATATGCCTACAAATAAATAGCCTCTCTCCCTCCCTTTCTTCCTTCATCTTCCCTTCTTTCTATTTACCTTCCCTCCCATCTTCCTTTCCTTCTTTTCTACCTTTTCTTCTCCCTCCCTCCCTGTTTTCATGTCATATTTCCTTCTTTCCCAAGAAATCCAACTGAAAGGCAGACTGAAGGGAAAGCATTTTGTTTTCTCGCTGGTTACAGTGCAAAAACAGAAACCTAAATTTCCATTCATTCATTTATTCGGCTATAACTTACTTGCCTACATAATCACCATTTTTTCCTATTTAGATTGTTATCATTCATTCAAGTAACACTGTTGGGAATGATCTTTTTCACAGAGATCATTTTATAAAAAATGGTAATTTATCAAATAATAACCTCCTACCTAAAAGGATTTGAAGCAGCTTCAACAATGTCTAAACGCTTACTCAAGAGCTCCTTTGGCAGTTTTTTATTGTTTCATAAAAGAAAAGTCTATCACAAGTCATTAAAAACGTGATTACCACAAAAAACAGTCCAAGAAAGAAAAGCATGCCTATGAGCAATAAGATCAGGGACTCTTTAAATAAAACTTGCTATTCAAATCTAATTATGCTGCAAATGCTGTTATATTACTTTTGCTATCAGTATATAGCCAAGAGTTACTTGGCAGCAAATGGGGGTTAGTCATTTTAAGAATTTTCCTTTCAGCAATGCAGGAACAAACTGCAAATTTGTTCTTAGTTGCATCGAACACCACTCATATCCTCAAAAGAAAAGAAAATAAGAACCAAAACAAAAGCCAATTACAAACAACAACATCCACAAGATGTTGATAATTACTGTAACTGAGTGATGGGTACATGGAATTTCATTCTGCTACTCTATTTTTGTGTCTATTATGCTTGAAATTATCCAACATAAAAATAGTTTTTTAAAAATATCACTATGTGAAAACTTTAGGGGTTGCTAAAATTTTTGAATGCTATTTATAGCATGAATATGTGCATATATCTACATATGTCCATATAGTGAAGAATAAATTACCAATTTGAGCCAAGTTTATAACAAGAAATGAAATGAAATTGAATTGCATCTATGCCAGCTCTAAGCAATACCACAGCTCTATTTGCTCAGCAAAATTTATTTCTATACGTCTTCACATTTCTTTGTTTATAATAAATATAGCAAAGGCATTTTACTCTAGGAAAAAAGCACTAATACAATTTATCAGTTCAACATTATTGAATTACGAATTACCCTTAATCTTAGTAGCTTAAAATAGTGGCCATTTATTATTTTCTGTGAGCCTACCAAACAGCTGGGAGGAGAGTGGATCTTGGCCCACACTGGAATGATCTTTGCCCAGCTCACTCATGCATCTGTGGTCCACTCTCAGTCAAACATGTGGCTTTGCTCACCTGGGCTGGGCTTGCTTACATCTCTTGGATGTAAGTCTTTACAAGCTGAGACTTTTAGTCAGTAATTGATATGGGATCAATGGAGGTTTGTAAGGAGGGAAGTAACATGATCCTATGTGAAATGTTTAAGCTCCTTTAGCCTAGCACTAGCCTCGGGCTGCTCTGCATCATGGACATTGAACATTCTGCCATTTCCCCAGTTCACCATTCTCTTAGATTCTTCTGGAATGTGCCTCTAGTGCTCATTCTGAAAGGTGATACTGCTCCTTTTTCAATCCTAATGCACCTTCCGTAACTACCACAGATATCAGTTTTTAGGTGAAAATTTCCTGCCTCCAGATGGGGTCCCAAAACACAACTTCCTTATCTCCATCCAGCCTTTAAGAGGCTGGGTTATAACTTTTCCTTCTACACATCTGACTGACTCTTGAAAGTATAAACTCCATGAGAACAGGGATTAACGTGGTTTAAAAAAAATCTTTTTTAACCTGCATGTTCCTAATGTTTTCAGTGTTTTCTGTAGAAGGTCGTGTCTGACTCTTTTGCAACCCCATGGACTGTAGCCCACCAGGCTCCTCTGTCCATGGGATTTCCCAGACAAGAATACTGGAGTGGGTTGCCATTTCCTTCTCCAGGGGATCTTCCTGCCCCAAGGATTGAACCTGCATCTCTCATATCTCCTACATTGGCGGGTGGATTCTTTATCACTGAGCCACCTGGGAAGCCCCATAACCTTAATGTTTTCAGGTTTTTTTTCTATATAAGGTAGAATATAGTAGATGTTAAAAAAATTTTTGTAGAATGACTCAAGGAAAAATTTAAGTGTATTTCATGCATTCCATTTTAAAAGGCAGTAATTGCATGCTCTTTTTTTCCTAAAGATTTACATTGAAAACTGTTCATTAAAAATACATTTTAGATGGCTAATGAGACAGGCTTCAGTTAGTTTAGGAAACTTACTCATCTAGAAAATACACTACATGACTCCAAAAAATAACTGTTAATACATTTTGAAAAATAACTACCAGTTATTTGCATAGTTACATGAGAATATGTCATCTTTCTTGAGCAATATATGACCAGGAGTTAGTACATTCTTCTGTTTCTCATATCTGGGGAATCAATCTTAATTTTACTACGTCTCTTTTTGTCTACTTATAATGTAAAGATGAAGATAATCAATCACTCAATCAATAGTATGTAAGAGCTGCCGGTGATTAGCCTAGCATTTGTGTTGTTGCCATAGGGCAAGGCCAGTTAAGTCCAGAACAAGATATTCACAAGTAATTTACACTCTGGTTGAAGATACATGACCAATAACACAACAACAAATGAAAGAGCCTATATAATAAAAAGTTGAACTATGTAGTTCTGGCTATGGGTGATACCACAGTTCTAAGTTAAAAGACAGAAAAGATAGGATATTAACCAGAGAGATTCACGGATGAGGACATGTAATAGGCAGAGTAGATAACTGTACCTGAACTAGACTACCCAAAAAGACCAAAACTTGCCCTGTCCGCCATGATCCCTCTCACACACTTGGCAAATAATTGCTTTTCTGTTGGTATGAGAATGTACCATAAGATATGAGATGACACAATGTAAATAAGAATTGCAAACCAAGAAGCCAAGCAAGGAAGACATAACGTATGTTCTAAAAGCATACAAGGTTAATAGTTAATAAACCCTTTTATCAGACTCCTGTATTAGACCTCTTTGTCTCATATTTGCAGTGCAAAAGTCAAAGGCTTTATTTAGAGCCAAGAAGTCCTAAGTTCAAACCTTGGCTTTGTTCCAGTACAAAATTGTTTTCTGGAAGTTCCTTCACATGTTTGAAACTCAGTCTCCTCATCTATAAAGTAGATATCAAATATATTTCTTAAAAAATTGATCTTTTATAGGTTTGTCATGAAGTTTAAAGGAAGTGCTTCATAAGGGTAGGCCTAGCACAGAAAGGTATTAGGCCTAGGACAGAAAATGTGCTTCAAAAATGTTAAGTGTGCACTAACACTGATATTAGGGATTTGAAGACCTCCAGAAGTAAGGACAAAATGTAACTGAGAAGAGAGGAGGAACAGGTCATTCCAAGAAGAGGGACTAGCATGAATACAGAAACAGCTGGACTTGATACATCATGTAAGCTGAGAGGTTAACGAGGCAGTGGATCAGAGGCATTTTGAGAAATATGGGCAAATAGGCATCTTGAAAACCATTTTATTGGAAGAATTAACAAATACAGGACTCATGAAGTAAAGGCCAGATAAATTAATCTCCTAGGATTAATGTATAAATAAACAACAGATTATCTAAACCTGATTTTCTTCACTGTAAATTGGAATGAGGTTATGAATTCTGATTCATAAATCTACATACTCCAAAATGCTCTTGCTTGGATTAAATGATGTTTCAAAGACAATGGCTGCAACCAATAGCTAATTCCATACTGATTAACCTAGCTCTGACTGTCAGATCATTTAAGATGGAGAAGTGGATGGTAAATACCACGCAGTCTGTAAGACCTAAAGGCAAATTATTAGATTGCTCCAGGCGCCATCAGAAGAACAATGTAAATGCCACAACTGACCTGAACTCAGTAAGGTAAGGCCTGCAGGTGTGACTTTGAAGCCACTTTCAGGCAATGACAGTAGTTTGCCATATCGTCAAATAACAACAAAAAACAAGAGAACAGTGTCAGCCAGCAAATATCCAACTATGTTAGCCACATTAAAAAATTATGTCTGCTTTGATGCCTGTATTCTCAAGTCACTACACTATTAATTTCATGTGTGCCTGCTGGTCCCACAATGAGTTCTTAACGCTTCAAATTAATATTTGTTGAGCCTGATAAACTGCTATATTGGGCTTCTTTTTCATCTTTGGTTCCTAACAGATTATATAGTGGAGAGTCTGTATTTGAGGTGCATTATCCACTATGGTAACTCCTAACCTGAGTCACACTGGCCACATTTCAGGAGCTCAATAATCACACGTGTCATGTGGTTACCTTACGAGATGGGCAGATCTGGGACATTTCTATTACTGCAGAAAGTTCTGTTAGGCTTTACCTTTCTCATGCCACGACGTATCTGGAAATTATTTTTGTGGGGTACCCCGGGATAAACAATTTCGTGATGAGAAGTGATTGGTCTAGATGCTCCAGCTGCCTCAAAGAGCTCAGAGGAACTAGATCTTAGCAGATCTGAAATCCATTTGGGGTACAGTCAAGTGTCACAGCACATCAGTTAGAAAGCTGTGCCTTAATTGATGGTATCCAATCCCACACAATCAGAGAAGTATAGTGTCTTGTCCTCTTGAAAAATACTTACTAATCAGGTTTGTATTTCTAATTAAAATGATAGGTGATCGGAATGTCAAAGATGTTTGAAAAGGCTAAAACCCAAGCTGAAAGATATTGCTGATGGTGAAGGCTTTTGTGAAATGCTATGACAAACCCTGGGATTGAATTTCATGGTTCCTGCAATCTCAAAGAACTAGCAAACTTGCTGGCAATGTAAATCACAAAACAGAATGTTGAAATCTTGGGATAAATTTTCAAGACAAAATAAGAGTAGTAAGGCTTCTTTCTCATTAAAACAAAAAGACAAGGAGGAAGAGGAAAGGTGAGTTACTTGTGGACACAGACGATGAACTGCAGATACCACGGTTATTTGAAAAGTGGATGGAAGTCAATGGCAATTGACTAGGAAATTGTCAATTGTCTAGGAAAGTTTTAGCACTGAAGCATTTGTGAATGTTCAAGTTGCTTCCCAAAATACAGAAAGTGTCTTTTCTTTATGATGATTTTAAGTCACAGGAAAAGCCTTAGTTATCCAGGCATTATCACTCTGGCACTAAGTACTAGGCAATCCAAGGAATGCAAGATACAGTAAGATCTGCTTTTCACAGCCCCAGTTTCCAGAAGCATGGACTAGTCAAGTCAGAAATGGAGAAATGAACTCCATAAGTTCTTGGATTTTAATGGGTTTTTCCACTGAAGAGCTAAAGATATCACACAATATTCTCATGGAAAAAAATAAAAAAGAACCAGGTATTCTAAGTACTACTGAATATTTTACAGCTGGTGGTGACAGAGGCAGAACCAAGAATTTGTCTGGCTGTGCTCTGCACACATACCCACTGAAGACCTCTGTGTGCCAGGTGCTGTTCTTAGTTCTGGAGAAATGGCAGCAAATAAAACAAAGCCTGTACAAAGTGGGGAAAGATGCACAGGAATTATAGAGGCAAATGAGATAGAGCAAGGTAAGAGAATTGAGAACAGTAGTCTGTTTTATAAAGGCTGGTGAGGGAAGAGCTTACGGATAAAGAGACATCTGAGTGGAAACTCAAAGGAAGGGAGGATACAGGCCATGGAAATATCCAGGAGAAGAGCATTCCAGGCAAAGAGCAGAGCAATTTCAAAAACACTCAGGTGGAACCATGCCTGGAGCATGTAAGTAGTGAAGAGGCCATTGTCAGAACAGGTAAATGAGTTGAGGAAATGAGCTAAGGAAAGATCAGAAGGATACAAAGTTAGAGAAATACCCCAGAGTCAGATCCCTTACACTGGCTTTGGTCGTCTGGTGAGGGCCTAGGGACTGAAAGTCACTGGTGATTTCTGAGCAGAGAATAACATGATCCAACTTGTGTTTTATAATTGACTTTGCAGGGCAAATCCACTATTGTGATGGGGAAGCAGGTGGACATGTCAGGAGGCAGTCACAGGAGTCCAGATGAAATTCGTTGGTTTGGATTAAACCAGCAGTAGTGATGGCAGAGAAGTATTCAGGTACCAAATCTCCTGGGTTGGCCAAAAAGTTCATTCAGGTTTTTCTGTGACATCTTATAGAAAAACCCAGACAAACATTTTGGCCAACCTAATACTTTCAAGATGGATCCTTGGAATGTGGGCCATGAGGTAAAGGTGAGGTAAAATCAAGGCTGACTGCAAGGTTCTGGCTGGAGTAACTCCAAGAAAGGAGTCGCCATTTATTGCTGCGGGAAGACGGTGGGAGGAGCATTTGGGGGTGCATATGGGTGGACAGGTCAGGAGCTTGCTTCTGTCCATTTTAATGTGGAGATACCTCTTGAACACCACATCTGAGCTATTTGGCAGACAGCTGGATATATGCGTCTGAGATGCAGGGCTGAGTCAGGGCCAAAGAAATTAATTTGGGAGCCATGGCTCAGATGGTAAAGAGTCTGCCTGCAGTGCATGACACCTGGGTTCAATCCCTGGGTCGGGAAGATCCCATGGAGAAGGAAATGGCAACCACATCCGTATTCTTGCCCAGAGAATTCCATGGACAGAGGAGCCTGGTGGGCTATACAGTCCATGGGGTCGCAAAGAGTCAAGCATGACTGAGTGACTAACGGTTTCAGTTCACTTTCAGCAACTCACAGAGCATTGAAAGCCACAGGCTGGATGAGATCACCGGGGACATGGGCTCCACTCTGGGTCTAAACCTCCCCCTCCTCAAATGCTGACAAAGATACAAACAAATCCAAGAAATAGCAGCGATTACTGCTCAGCTGCCACACAGCAATGCCAGGCAGCTGCAATGCCCCTGGGTAAATACCCAAAGCAGCTAGTACTTAGCATTTTTACAAAATATTTTGAGAATCCATCTTTCTGACAGCCTGAGAAATACACAGTAAGGCAGCCTTCCACATGAGTAAAAATAATGCGTGCATGATCTGGTAGCATAATGCCAACCACCATGGCACCAGCTGGAGCCACACTGATGCCTCTTCAGCTTCATTTCTTTTAACTGAACAGCTGGACTAGAGATCTAGAGAGGGCTGAAGTGATGCCACAGGCTGAGCAGGACTTCCAAAACCCTTCTAATACCTGACTGCCTAACAGTGTGCTCACAAGAGCCTGCTAAAGGCGAGGTACTTATAATACAGCTTCTGTCTTAAAACCCTAGCCACCTCAGAAGCATATCCCATACTCTGAGTATAAGGTATTTGAATCTTAACCAGATTAATCGTCTTTAAGGGTCGGCTTTGACAACATGAGTAAGAAACGGACCAGCCAGTCCATGTAAGAGATTGAGGGTAAAATGAATGAAATCAGCTTGCTTGTCTGCTCGTCTAAAGAGTTGCTTTATGCTGCCAAGTCAGCATGTGTTCCCCAAGGCTGTTCCTGCTCTTCTTAACTACAGAAGCTTCAAAGCCACGCGGGATTGTAGATTTCAACTCAGGTTCTTTTTTTTTTTTTTTAATGTTAATTATGATGAAAAGATCACTCTGAAAAGTCAGTGCTATCATCAGCACATCTTTTGTGTGTAGGGGTGAAAAGGTACCTGAAAATAACACTTTCAAATAAAGATCACTAGTCAGATCCAGTTGTGAGATACATCACATAGCACATACAGTCCAGCCATCACAGGAATCAACCAGCTAAGAAAACTCACTCTATGCAAAGTCCTGTCTCAAAGGAAAGCCAGATAATGGTTGAGGGGGACATTGCAGTTGGGCATTATCTGGTCGTAAGTCTGAAACAGCAGAGAAAGCTGAAAACAACGATGACAAAAAGAATCGGAAAAAAAAAATAAGGTTAAGTATTCTTTAAAAATGCATTTCACTTTCAAGAATAAAGGAATCCTTTTAGTATAAGTAGCAAGCAAAGAAGTCACTTTCAAAGCTGCATTAAAACCTAAATTTAGCATTTTGTGTATGTATGAGGAAGCACACTTGATATCTTCACTTACTAACAGTTCTTTTGATAAAAGATAACTCGGCATAGCACGTTTAATAAATTCACATTGGAGCCAAATGAATTCACATATGTACTTATATACTCACCATATGTATTTTCAAAAGTATTCATTTGCAAGTTGGGCATTGTTCAACTGAACAAATTCTGATAACTTTGAAAAAAATAAAAGCGTTATGTTTTATTTATGAGAGTGGAAAAACTGAAGCCTTGAAACTAGAAATTATATATAAAAAAACTGCAAAGCAAATGCCATATTGTATTCAAGCTTTGCTTAACAAGAAGACTCTAAATGAACAGCAGGTAACTGAAATTCTGCTGTGGATCCAGTAGATGTACAAAAATTGTTAATTGGTGTTGACAGGAAGAAGTTAACATTACTATAGTGGCCAACAGAGCCGAAGTGACACAAAAGAGTAACTGAGAAAAATGTCACAGCCCATTCAACAATCTAGAACTCAGCCTTAGAAAAAAGAATAGGTATTTTTGAGAAAGCAGAAACTGAAGTCGATGCTTTTAATCACCATTCTAGCCTAGGTTTGCTTCGGTAATAACTGTCTGCAGAACCTTCGGCATGCTAAGGAACATATAGACATAGAACGCTATCATTTGCTTTTATTAGAAATCTATTCCAAAAGTATGTGAATAAAAGCTGGCACAAAACCTAGGTCCATTATGCACAGAAAAACAAGGAGTTGAAAGTTTAAAATTTTTCTAGAGTCACCTAAAGAGAGACAAGTATTTCTATGTGGATCACGCTATTCTTTCTGTGTTTTGTTTATTAAATCTTAGAGGCTATGAACTGTATCAGCTCTCTGGACAAGTGTTATGGAGAGGGATACAAAAAGGGACAAAGGCACCAGTTTTTTCATTTAGGAATTTTTCAATTCGATGGAAGAGACAAATCCAATAAGCAGAATAGCATAACTCTTGTAAGAGAGAGCTATAGAGACAGGAGTAATAGAGATGGCGTTTGGCTTAGAGATCAAGGAAGGCTTCATGGAAGTGGTAGCATTTTATCTTTATTTTAAGAAAAATAAGTCACTAAAATACAAAGAATAATATTTCTTAAAATATGCATATACTTTGCCCCGATCTAGATCTATCCACTTTAACATTTGTCATACTTGATTAAAATTATTTCTCAAGAAATAAGACATTACTAAAATAGCTTAATTTCCCTTAAACCATGACCAGGACTCCCTTTCTCAATTACCAGAAGCAACCACCGTTATAATTTTGAGCTGTATTAAATTGTACTTATCAATTACTATTATGTAAATATCAACCAATCAGTGAATCTATCCATCTATGTTCCTGTATGGTTTTCTGGAATTTTCTGTTCATAGCTGAAGTTTATGTTCTGGAAATCTAGTTTATCTCTTTCCCTTTCTGTTTAATATTCTGTATTATATGTTTGACATATTATTCCTAATGTTTTTGCTGGTATAAACGATGCAACAAAGAGTAGCTTTACACAACAATAGGACATATGGACAATAAGTTATCTAGGGTTTATGCACAGAGTGGGTCATACAAAGGTGACATTATAACCAGATGGCCTGGGAAAATCCCAGTTTACCCATTTGTTCCGGCATAAATTTTAACAGGGCTTTCCAGATGGCTCGGTGGTAAAGAATCCACCTGCCAATGCAGGAGATGTGGGTTCAATCCCTGGGTTGGGAAGAGCCCCTGGGGAAGGAAATGGCAACCCACTCCAGTATTCTTGCCTGGAGAATTCCATGGACAGAGGAGCCTGGCGGGCTACAGTCCATGGGGTCACAAAGAGTCAGACACAACTCAGTACACAAGAGAAAACACAGAGAAAGAAGTTTTAATAGTCCTCTGTTTTAGGTTCAAAGGAGTACTGGATTGAATAATAAATTATATATTCATCCTAGCATACAGTTTTATAATTCTATGGGCTACTGCCAAATAGTTCCCAAAAATGGTTGCACCAATTTATACTTCCACTAGCAGCATCTGAAAGTATAATTTTTTTCCCCACATTTTTCCTAACAATTTTTCCAAACAATTAATAACCAGATTTTCTAATTATATTTTTAAAATTAATCTGATGGGTAAAAAGGATAATTCATCATTGTCTTAATTTGTTTTACACTAATAAGAGTGAAATTGCCCATCCTCTAATATTTGGATTTTTTCATCTTTGAATTATATGTTAGAACTTTTCCATTTTTGCATGAAGTTATTTTATTGTGCAACTTTCTTATTGACTTGGAATTCTTTATATTAGGTTGGCCAAAAATATATGGGTTTTTCCATAAGATGTTACCCAATATATCTTATGTACCAAGTTTTTCTCATGATAAACAGTGGAAATACAATTTTCCATTTTGTCACTTTCTTCCTAAATTGATGAATTTTTTTTTTTTTTTTTGCTTTGCAAGAGTTGAAAATTATAATGCAGTCAGATCTTAGTTTGTATTTTTATGGCTATATTTTATATCTATGTTAAGAAAGTTTCCCTTAACTAAGAACTACTCCCCTACATTTTGGCAACAATTACATCTTGAGTTAGGTCTTTTAAGGTCTAGTTGCATCAACAATGAGGATGAAGAAAGTGCCTGTCAAGGAGAAACAGAAGAAACAGAAAAGGTAGAAACATATAGCAAGTGTTCAGAGATATTGAGCGGTTTGCTTTTCTGACAGTGTTCCATTTATACGTACATCATCTAAATTCCTACTGGCTTCTTCCACTGAAAATCATTTTTCTTTCATGTTTTCATTTTTCTGTTTTCTCTATTACTTGCCAGCAATATACTTCTTTCTTCTTCTCTTCCTCTCCCCTCTCCTCTCCACGTGTACTCTGTTTTCTGATTCTTAACCCCTTTTTGTTGGTTTATTCATTCATTTTGGCAGACTATGTCCACTAGGACCTTCTTGTGAAAGGGTATATTAAAGATATATTTTTGAGACCATGTACTTCTGAAAAACTCTGCACATCTGTACTTGTAGGTTAACTGATTAATTGGCTATAGAAAGAATTATAGGTAGAAAATAAACAGTAATTTTTTTGTCAAAATTTGGAAGACATTACTTAGCTGACTTTTGGTTTCAAACATTGCATTTGAGAAGTCCATTTTATTCTGATTCCCGTCCTCTACCTACTTCTGGAAAGTTTTTAGAATCTTTACTCTTGGTGTCCTACAACATCTGGTTAATACGCCTAGATACAAATCATCTTAAATGCCTTCTGCTGATCACCCATGGAACCCTTTTAAATATGGTAAATCCAGTTTATCAATTAAGGAAAACTTTCTTACATGACTCATTTTATAATTTCCTCTTCTCTAATTTTTTCCATTTTCCCCAGCTCTTTAAAATTCCAAATAGACCTCCTGTACTGATTTCCTTTTGAAAAAATATCTTCTCTCTTTGATAATTTGCTCTACATTCTGGAAGGTTTGTGCTATAATATTTTAATCTCTCAAGAGTTCTTATGAGCTCCCTGAATGTCCATTTTTATAGTATCCTGGATGTTATAAATTGCTTCCTTAATCTACTTGGGAATATTCATGATCATTTTTTGAAATTTTCCTCTCCCTGAACAGTCTTTGTTTCTTCACAGTTCTTTTCATCTGTATGCTTTTAAAAAAAGAAATCTGTCCTTTACATGTTAGCTTTCCTCAAATACACAGGAACTCTTGGCTGACTATTGCCATGTCAAAGTGAGGTACTGAAAAGCTGAATGAAAGTCCTGTGTGTATGGTGATGCGACTGAAGAGTGGACTTTAGTGCATGTGATCAGGGAAGTATTGGTCCTTTCATTTGGAGGCAACCCTGTCAAGGGCAGGTCTTTTCTCTTTGGCTGCAGAGTTTTCCCCAGATAAGAAACCTCTAAGCTCCTGACTAAGTTAGCAGCCTAACTGCCAGTGTCCTCTTGGAAGAACACGGAAAGGTGGGGGGGTGGGGTGGGTAGGTGTCAGCACCATTCAAATTACAGACTGTTTTTTAATTTCTTTGTTTTAGTACAGCGCCTGCCCCTCCACCTTGGCAATTTCTCAGGTCCACAAACTTAAGGCTACTTTGATTCTTCCTTTTTTTTTATTGATTGTTCATTTCTTGTCTTCCTAGTGTGGAGTAATTAGTCACTTGGATGCCTAGGCCTGGGGAAGATATCTTTAATTTCCTTGTCCAGTCTTTCAAACAGACTTCCTATTTTCTCCCTTACTTCGTATCCCTGCATCCAGAAGTACTTGGTGTCTCCAAATTCTGTGCCTGGTTGTAGTCATTTCCTATTGGTACCCAGTTTTCATTTCTTGCATTCTGCTAAATCAACCAATATTCACTATTCATCTTCTAAAATCTTGAAAATATCTCTTGTGTTTTCCATTCTTCTCATAATTTTTGTCTGTGTAATATTTTTATATATTTTTACTATGATTTACATGGAGATTGGGAATGGAATATGGCAGGAAATTGAATGGTGGTCCTACTAAACCAGTGGTCCCCAGCCTTTTGGGTACCAGGGACTGGTTTCATGGAAGACAATTCTTCCACAGACTTGGAGGGGGGATGTATTTGGGATGATTCAAGTGCATTTTATTTATTGTGCACTTTATTTCTACTATTATTATATCAGCTTTACCTCAGATCATCAAGCATTAGATCCTGGAGGTTGGGGACCCCTGTATTAAAAGACTGTTATTACAACCTGTGAGTGCCATCTTATTTGGAAAAAGGGTCTTCGTAGATGTAATTAAGATAACAATCTCAATTACTGGACCCTAAATCCAAGGACCAGTATTCATATCAGACAGAGAAGAAATACAGGGCCGGGAATCATGTGAAGAAGGAAGTAGAGATTGGAGTGATATGTCTACAAGTCAAGGAATGGCAAGTATTGCCAACAGCCACCGGAAGCCAGGAGAGCCACATGGATTCTCCTGTAGATGCTCCAAAAAACAAAACAAAACAAAAAACCAAAGCATAACAGCTTTACCAATAATACTTTGATTTGGGACTTCTAGCTTTCTACACTGTGAGAGGGTAAATTACTGTTGTTTTGAGCTACCTAGTTTGTGGTTATTTGCTATAGTAGCTCAAGGAAACTAACACAAGCACATACTAACACTGGGGTTCAATTAAACATATTTAACCTCAGAACTTCTCAAGAATTTTATTTTCTTGTTGAAGTATTTTATATATCTATGTATGACTGTATGTACATGTGTGTGTATGCACAAATCATAAGTCTATATCTTGATGAATCATCACAAACTGAAAATACCCATATAAGCAGCAACCAGATAAAGAAATGGAGTATTATATCAATATCCCAGAGGTCCTATTCATGATCCCTTGCCATCACTTCTCCCCTATCCTACAGCAAAAGTAATCACTATCCTGATTTCCAATAGTATTACTTAATTGTGTTATTTTTAAATTTTATATAAATGAAATCATATATACTCTTTCAGTGTGGCCTCTTTCACATAATGCTATGTTTATGGGATTCATTCACATTACTGTATACAATTAGAGTTCATTTTTATCAATGCAACATATTCCATTAGGTGACCATTCCACAATTTATTTACTCCTTCTACTGGTGATGGACCTTTAGGTAGTTTTCAATTTGAAAACTATAAATATTGTTTGTAGCTTTTATTATAGCAACTACAAATACTGCTGCTAAAAACATTCTTGTACATGTTATGTATGTATATATGTTGGATCTAGACCTAGGAGGGAAAGGATAGTTTGTAGATGTTTAGCTAATAAACAATTTTGGGGCTTCCCAAGGGGGACTAGTGGTAAAGAACCCACCTGCCAAGTCAGGAGACTGAGATATGAGTTCGATCCTTGGGTCGGGAAGATCCCCTGGAAGAGGAAATGGCAGCCCACTCCAGTATTCTTGCCTAGAGAATCCCATGGGCAGAGGAGCATGGCAGGCTACAGTCCATAGGGTTGCAAAGAGTTGGACATGACTGAAGCGACTTAGCACGCACAGTAAACAATTTTACAAAATGATTGTGATAAAATACATCCCCTTATCAGTATTTGAGGTTACTCAGAAATGCTTAGGGATCTTGCTGGTGCCATTATTATGAATGCGCATCATGCACAGCTAATGTGGCATGGTGTTGACTGACATGAAATCATTAGTGTCTTGCACATCCATTCCAGATTGCATCACTATAAAGGTTTGGAAAAGGCTGAGGAATGACATCATTCCTATCTACTTCTAAAACTCTTACTCAGGTAATGCTTAGATTTGTTGAAGTGACAATGAGGCACCTGCCTGTGTACACAGATGACAATGCTAACACACAAGACATCATCAGCATAGCATGAAGAATGCTATTTCAATCCATTTGACCTCATTGTCACCTGAGTATTAGCAGTCTTATGATCCTATGAACATGAACAATTTTAATTTTAAATATATGTTTTCCAGATACCACAAAACCAAGAATACTTATTTTTAGCAGCACTGAGTTCAATGAAATAAATTAGTTACTTAAAATTGTAATCAAAATTATATCTGCCTTATCCTTAATCTTCTGAAGGGCTTGATAAGCTGGAAGCACCATTTTAAAACTGAATGGAAGGAGCTTAAAACTCAAAAAAATGCATAATTGGTCAAAGAAAGGTGAGACAGTGCTCAACTTTTGTGTCACATTAATTAACATCTAGAAGTTCAATTGACAGTGATTAGAGTTTCTTAGGAAGATCAAGGGCAGTGCTATCTGACCCTTCACACTAAATTTTACTCCTTTTAGATTTGTACCAAATATTTCTTGAATGGAGTTGTGTGATTGTGTATATGATTTAATTAGCTGAAATTACACTGAAATATTTTAAATTAATACCTGTGACATGTGGCGTGTCTTTTAAAATAGGTACAAAATCATGGTGGAAACAAATGTCATAGCCACATATATTAACCCCAAGACAATCATGATTATAAGAACTGCTTGTTTAGTTAAAGGTCACAATCTAATTCTTCCATTCACTGATATTTTTCTTGTCACTACACACGGTCTCATTATAGGAGCATATTTTTAATAGTTGGCCACCTATGATTCAGCTATTTAAACCTAAAATGTATAATTTCAATGCACTCTTTACATTTTAAAAAGTCAATGTTCAAACTGAATGAAAAGACAAAAGATATATGAAAGTTAAATATTTAAACCTGATATACATTTAGATAATATCTGGAGAAACTACTTTCTATGGACTGTTAAATAGTTCATTTCAAATAAGAGGCCAACAGTTAGGTATACTGGTGATTCTTAAGAGTTCTGAGTAAAATAGCATAAATTTACATGTTCCCCACACACATTATCCTGTTTGAACTTTTTTTAAACAAGATCATGTTAGAAAATTAATGCATTTACTCATAAAAGTAGGGAGGTTATTTATGGTATGTTTTTTCCTATTAATAGATTTACTATGCTGTTAGACAATGTAAATAAGACTTCAGAGATTATTTGGCTTACTAAGGATAAAAAACTTTTCAACCTATGAGAGGTCTCTCTTTACATTGAAATACCATGTTACCTAGTAAACAAGAAGGCTCTCTAATAGAAAGCCATTCCACAGGTCTTGACTTTAGATTTCACTCCAAGTAAAAACACTAACGTTAAATTATACAACTATAGCAACAAACTCCTTCCCAATAAATTCAAGATGCTTTTAAATGGTTCTGGAGAAGACTCTTGAGAGTCCCTTGGACAGCAAGGAGATCAGTCAGTCCTAAAGGAAATCAACTCTGAATATTCATTGGAAGGACTGATGCTGAAGCTGAAGCCCCAATACTTTGGCCATCTGATGTGAAGATCCTGATTAGAAAAGACCCTGATGCTGGGATAGATTGAGAGCAGGAGGAGAAGGGGACGACGGAGGATGAGATGGTTGGATGGCATCATTGACACAATGGACATGAGTTTGAGCAAACTCCCAAGATAGTGAAGGACAGGGAAGCCTGGCAGCTGCAGTTCATGGGGTCTCAAAGAGTTGGACATAACTTAGTGACTGAATAGCAACATCTTCTCCCCAGTTAGCTTGAATTAATTGAGTCTTACTCTACCATAATTTAACTATATTTAGATATTTTTAAATAGATGGAAAATTTCCCCACTATACTGAGTGTTGTTGAATGCAAACAGTGTTGAATGATGGATTCCAGTTGAATATTCTAGGCAACTTGGGAATAGAAGATGCAGAGAAGACTTTGGGATGGCCACCAAGCTAGGAACAGGTTCACAGACTATCACAGAGAGGGATCTGATTTTTTAATTAAATCAAAATTACATATGGTTAGAGAAACTAAAACAGAGAACATTTGATCACAAAGAATTAGACTAGACAACATAGAGGCTATCATAGGAGAATAAGAACTAAATGCATTTGTTTAGAAGGCCACATTGAACTATGCAAAATACTAATACTTTTCTAAACAAAGACAACACTTGTATGTAGTGACTTTGAGTCAAGTTTTCTAAATATAATACATTATTGTATTTGTAGTATTCTTATCTGGAATAACTTTGAGATTTCAGTACTTGTTTCTGTATCAATAAAGAAGAATCAATCGTAAAATCTCACAGAATATAAAATTTTAATCCCTTTGACATTATCATATTGATATTTCATAAAACCTTTGGTATAACCTACCATAACTTTAATAAGTTTGGGTTATGAGTTTTAATATAAAGATTACTACTAAGGTGAAAGATGTATACTTCTCAATTTTACTAACTTCAGTATCATTTCTGTCTGTAGTATTGATGGGGCAGAATTTTTTGTTTCACCATTGCCTAATTAACTTATTCCTTTAGGAATTTTACTGTAAAAGGTAAAATTAGTGATGAAAATTCTGCCTCATTCCTGCCAGGGAGTTATCTGATTCAAGACTATCTGTTAGGGTATCTTTTAAAATCACCAGCCCCCCCCCCCCAAATAAAATACTTAGGAATAAATCTGACTAAAGAGGTGAAAGACCTACATGCTGAGAACTATAAAATATTATAATAAAGGAAAGTGAATACGATTAAAAGAAATTGAAACATATCCTATGCTCTTGGATTGGAAGAATAATTATTGTTAAAATGGCCATACTATCCAAAGCAATCCACAGATTTAATGCAACCTTTATCAAGTTACCCATGACATTTTTCACAGGACTAGAATGAATAATCCTAAAATTTATATGGAACCATAAAAGAATCACAATTCTCAGAGAAATCCTGAAGAAAAAGAACAAAGGAGGAGGCATAACCCTCCTAGACCTTGGATAATATTATACAGCTACAGTAATCAAAACAGTGTTATATTGGCACAAAAACAGACATATGGATCAATGGAACAGAATAAAGAGCCTAGAAATAAGCCGACATAGCTATAGTCAATTAATTTTGACAAACGAGGTAAAAATATAAAATGGAAAAAAGAGTCTCTTCAGCAAGTGGTGCCGGGAAAGTTGGATAGCCACATGTAAATCAATGAAGTTAGAATGTACTCTCATGCTATACACAAAAATAAACTCAAAATGGCTTAAATACTTAAACATGAGACATGACACCATAAAACTTCTCGAAGAGATTATAGGCAAAACATTCTCTAATATAAATTATACTAATATTTTCTTAGGTCAGTCTCCCAAAGCAATAGGAATAAAAACAACAATAATAACAATAATAGCAATAAACAAATGGGACCTAATCAAACTTACAAGCTTTTTACACAGGAAAGGAAACTATAAACAAAATGAAAAGGCAACCTACAGGCTGGGAGAAAATATTTGCAAACAATGTGAGTAACAAGGGCTTAATTTCCAAAATATACAGATAGCTCACACAACTAAACAACAACAACAAAAACCCAAACAGCCCAATCAAAAAATGGGCAGAAGACTGAAATTGGCATTTCTCCAAAGAAAAACAGATGGCCAATAGGAACATGAAGAGATTTTCAACATCACTAATTATTAGGGAAATGCAAATCGAAACTACAGTGAGGTACCATCTCACACCAGTCAGAATAGACATCATTAAAAAGTCTACAAATGACAAATGCTGGAGAGCATATGGAGAAAAGGAAATCCTCCTATAACTGTTGGTGGGAATGTAAGTTGGTGTAGGCACTGTGGAAAACAGAATGGAGATTTCTCAAACAAAACAAAACAAAACAAAACACCTAAATATAGAATTACCATATGATTCAGCAATTCCATTCCTGGGCATATTTCCAGACAAAACTATAATTCAAAAAGATACATGCATTCCTATGCTCATAGCAGCACTATTGAAAATATCCAAGACATGGAAACAACCCAAATGCCCATCAACAGAGGAAGAGATAAAGATGTGGTACACATATACAATGGAATAAATGGAATACTACTCAATAGTACAAAGGGATGAAATAATGCCATTTATAGAAACATGGACACAACTAGATATTATAATCCTAACTGAAGTGAGAATGACAAATACTATATAATTTATATGTGGGATCTAAAATATGACACAAATGAACCTATCTGTGAAACAGAAGCAGACTCATGGACATAGAGAAAAGAGTTGTGGTTGCCAAAGGGGAGGGGAAGAAGGAGAGGGATGGATTAGGAGGTCGGGGCTGGTAGATGTAAGTTTTTATATATAGAATGGATAAACAAAAAGGTCCTACTGTATAGCACAGGGAGAACTATATTCAATATCCTGTAATAAAACATAATGGAAATTTTTTAAAAATGTATATATATGTATCACTGAATCACTTTGCTGTGAAGCAGAAATTAATACAACATTGCAAATCAGCTATATTTCAATAAAAAAGGGGGGAAAGGAAAATTTGTTAGGATGTAGGATGTCTCATTTGTTTCATTCTGAAATATATGCTGGGTCCAGGAAATAACTTGTCTTTGCTCCTAAGGACTTCCAAAAGTGCAGGTTCTAGAGCCTTCTCAAAGGTATCAATTATGTAATAAAAATGAAAGAGTGGTTTGTCAGTCCTGGGGTGTTTTCTCCTAAGCTCCTCGAGTTATTATAACTAAGCCAAACTCAACCCAGAGCAGTTCCTGAGAATAGAGTTGATTTAAATATCCAGGCTTCCCAGGTGGCTCAGTAGGTATAGAATCTGCCTGCAATCCAGGAGACGCTGGCAGATGCGGGTTCGATCCCTGGGTAGGGAAGATCCCCTGGAAGAGGACATGGCAACCCACTTCTGTATTCTTGCCTGGAGGAGCCTGGCGGGCTATAGTCCATGGGGTTGCAAAGAGTCAAACATGACAGAGCACGCAAGCGCAATCCAGCGGTTCTCAAACTTAATTCATTCTTCTCTTTGTATCTCTTGCAGAATGTTAAGACATAATGAACACAGATTTCTCAAAGCAGATTCTTTGGGAAGAATATAGCAAGCATGTATTGACCCCTTTTCTTAGGCACTTGGCAATCAAGAATAATAACAAAAATAATAATGGCTTAATCTACTTCAAAAGCTGGTAATTAATGGTATAGAAAGAAATGTAATTAAGAAGCAGAGTGAAAAGTGTCATAATGGAAGCATGGACACAGAATTATGGGAGCACAGGGGAGAGTCTTAATAAACGTGCAAGGGTTTTATACCTACAAGTATACACTTGGATTCTCACATTTGTCCAAGAATCACCCATACTTTTGATCACTAAGGTGCATAGTGAGGAATTCTCAAATTCATATACTCATTGGACTCTTCCCTGATTGTATGTTAAGGAACAATAGATATTTCTTATCAAGAGCACACTATGTATCAGATCTTTGATGAGAACCTCTTTATTAATGCTAGGGGTCATTACTGGTAAGCATCCGTCAAAACTTAGATGTAGTAACTCAAGATAACACATGTTGGGAAAACGCTTTTTCCCTGATAGCCATTTGGTTTGTCATCCATCTATTATATGTGAATTATCACAGTTAGATTCAGTAAACTGTGATCTTTGCTTAAAGCTAGCAACTGTTGAGAATGGAGTTAAGCCTAGGTTTGTGAACAAGTATCTTTTAACAACAGCAACAATAACAAAAGCAACAAAAAGTCTTTGCCTGCTGAAGGATTCTGGTTCAAAGTCAGGAAAAGTAGCTTTATCAATTATACCTCGTGGTGGGGGGGATGAGTCATAGTAGTTAAAATGCCAGTTTATTCTCCCTAAAGACAACAGATAAGCAGTGCCATGGCAACTAAATGTACAGTTCTTTGTGTATGCAGTTAAATAGTTCATGCATCGCTCAGGAACTTGGAGAAATCATATAGTGTAATTTTCTCTTGTATCCTTGACACCCTTTGTTAGATTACTACTGAAATGTTATAGCAGCAGTGGTTGCAGTTTAAGAACAAAGAGATGCTAACCCAAGAAAGCACTGAATGCTGCTTCCCTAAGTAAATTTTACTAAAGTTACTGTCTTTTCCTATTAATTCCCAATGGAGCCAAACATTCCCATGGCTCTGGGTTCACATGCCTTTGGTAGACCCTACCTGAGTGAGATGGAGCTGGTGGCTTGGAATAATGTACTGGAATACCACCACAATCACACAGCTCTAAGGACGATTCCATTAATCCACTCATGGATCCATGGGGGAAACCATGAAAACACCTGAGATGAATTTTTTTTTTATCTCACTACAAAGAAAGTTTGCTTAACCAACTGATGGTGCAAATAACATATACCATGTGCCTTTCTTTGATAATATTAAGGAAATAGGGGTTTCAGATTATTTGAGAAATAAATGTAGAACACAAACAAAAATGCTCTTCCTATATGAGAGATCAATATGGTAATCAGAAAGCAGAACTGATGCCTTTGTGAAAAAAATCCTCTGGATTAGCAACACTGGAATTCTTCAAATTAGCCACAGGGCCTTCACATATACTACTTCCTCTACCCAGCTCCCTATCCAAAACCTCTTCAAAATCCCATAGAATTATCCACAGTCTTTAATCATTTACTTATTTTTGTGATTATTGTGTTAATAAGTCTCTCCCTCAATGCAGCAGAGACCTTATATTTGTTCAGGTGGCACTAGAGGTAAAGAACCTGCCTGCCAGTGCAGGAGACATAAGAGATGTGGGTTCAATCCCTGGATCGGGAAGATCCTCTGGAGGAGGGCAAGGCAACCCACTCCAGTATTCTTGCCTGGGGAATCCCATGGACAGAGGAACGTGGCAGGCTACAGTCCATAGGGTAGCAAAGAGTCAGTCACAACTGAGCGACTTAGCACATATGCCTACCTACCACTGTGACCCGGTTCACTGAAGGCACTCAAAACTTATTTTTTGAAAAAAAAAAAAAATATATACACATACATATTTTGTGGTCTCTTTCTTTGGGGAGTATCTTGTGGGTGATTAAATCTGTTCAATAATTTAACACCATAAAAGAATATTTTTGTAGACATTATATTTATAGTCTATATTTTATAGAATGTTTATAGTATGAAATAAACCTTGCAATTAGTTTTTTAGATTTTAAGTTGTGGAAACTTACTGGAACTAGTTTTAGCAAAAGGTAATTTATTAAATGAACATATGGCTATCTCAAACAACCCAAGGGCAGGGATTCAACTGGGTGATGTGAAATGGAGCCTTAGCCAAAAACTGTAGAGAAACTAGAATTTGCTCTTCATATCTCAACTCTGTCTCTCTGTATATTTGTTTCATTCTCTCTCTCTCCATGCTGCCCCTCCCCGACTCGATCCTGGTAGAAAAATTAATTGGTTCTATTTCAAGAGGACATGTCAGAAAAATATCTACTGTCAACAGCTTATGAGTTTGCAACATTTCCATTTAAAAGCTCAAAGTTTCACTGCATCATCACTTCCCAGTTCTAACTAAAATCCAAGGGCCAACCTCTGGCTTCATCTCTACAGATGAGGTGGGGTGACTTTGTAAAAACAGTGGTTGCTTCCACTGTAACCAGTCAAAAGGAGGAGGGAGAAAGAAAAGCCAGTTCCCACAGACATGGGCGTGCTGGGAAAGCAAAACCTTGCAGAGGGTTGTATGAAGAAAAAATTTGGTGATCTTTGCCTGCCATTTGCATCGACATCCTTACGGTTAACTTTTATTATAATGTAAGAAAAAACACCAAAACCCACAGGAATTGAAGACTTGGTTGGGGGAAACTACTTGTATCTCAATATGAACAATTTCTGTATTTCAGGGAGAAAATAATGAAGGAAATTTAACACTTGGGAAGCAGCTGCATGGCCCAATTCATTCTTTTCTGAACTTTAAAACTATTTTTTCCTTATGCACAATAGTATAATGAGATAAGATGTGAGAAGAATTTTTGATTATTCCCTTTATGACTATGTTGAATCTGTGATAAATTTAAGATGGGAGTAAGGCTGGTGATACTTGGGGCACTTGGGCATAATATTGATTAATCTCTTTAGAATATGGTAAGAAAGGCAGGCAGCCATCTTACAGTGGGGATACAGTGGGGACGTTGATTGAACCTGGGTCTCCTGCATTGCAAGTAGATTCTCTACCTTCTGAGTCACAGTATTATAAAAGTTACAGGTGTAAACTATAGAGAGTCACAATTTTTAAAGGTTATGGTTCAATTACAGTTATTATAATATATTGGCTATATTCCCTGTGTTGCATAATATATCCTTATAGTTTATTTTCATCCCCTACCCTTACTTTGCCCCTTTCCCTCCTCTTCTCGCCTCTGGTAACCACTCATTCATTCTATTATCTATGAGCCTGTTTCTTTTTTTGTTATATTCACTAGGTTGTTGTATTTTTTTAGATCCTATAGACTTTTTAAAATGTTGATTTACTTATAATCCTCATATAATAAAAAACTCCTGCAGGCAGCACTTGAAACATGTAAACAATGGCTGCCACTATAAAAAATGGATGCCACAGGCACTTACCTATGCCCTGATGATCTTCAGACTACAACTGCACATTTGAAACATTAACAAAAATATTTTAGGAGTACCTTTTTCTAAAAAATGCTTTAGTTTGTGTTATAGATCTAAAGGGATAGAAAGCAAAGGTAAGAAACCTATGGCCCACATAGCCACCTTTTTAGAAATAACAGAAGACAATGCTTTGTTATTCAAAGGATTTTATATTCAATGACTTTATACTCCAATCCTTAAATCTCCTATTACGTGGCAAGCTCCAGGTAATAATAGGGACTACACAGAGGATAAGTTATCATCTCTGCTTTTGAAGCATTGACAATTTCTTGCACTTTATATTTACTAAAATCCTGAGATCTTAAGTAGCAGAGTCATTTTAGTTTGGGGGAGCTGCAGCTCCAGTGAAATGCGTGAATTCCTCTCTAGTGAGGTCCTGTTTGTAGCATGCCCATGGTGGTGCTGGGTTAGTCACTAAGTCGTGTCCAACTCTTTGCGACCCCATGGACTTTAGCCTGCCAGGTTCCTCTGTCCATGGGATTCTCCAGGCAAGAATACCGGAATGGGTTGCTATTTCGTTCTCCAGGGGAATCTTCCCAACCCAGGGATCAAACCCGGGTCTCCTGCATTGCAGGTGGGTTCTTTACTTTCTGAGCCACCAGGGAAGCCCTTATAAGGCTATTAGTATGTTTAATTCTTCATGAAGTTAAAATGATATATGTTATATTGCCAGAAACTGATTTTGTGATAAAACAAACACTTGATTTACTAGTAAACGCAGCGACTAACAGGCTCATGCGCGCACACACACATGCATGCACACACACACACACACACAATAGCCTTATATTGAAGAGCCTGGGATCATATAGGCATTTTTCACTGGAACAACATAGCAGAAGAGTTGCTCTGTTTCCAAAAATACCAAAATGGTACTGTGCTGTGCTTAGTCCCTCAGTCTATGTCTGACTCTTAGCGACCCCATGGACTGTAGCTCGCCAGTCCCCTCTATCCATTGGGATTCTCCAGGCAAGAATACTGGAGTGGGTTGCTATGCCCTTCTCCAGGGGATCTTCCCAACCCAGGGATCGAACCCAGGTCTCCCTCATTGCAGGAGGATTCTTTACTGTCAGCCACCAGAGTAGCCTGCCAAATGGTACATCAAGATCAAATAAGACTGTTTTCATCAAAGAAATTTATCCCACATTTGGAATATCACAAATAACTACCAAGAGAATGTCTTTAAAACCATGATATGTGAGATGTGGATGGGATCTTACAAATCATTTTACAGCTTAAGAGTAATAAGTCAACAGAGGTGAGGTCAGAGGCAGTTCCCTGGTATTTGGAGAAAGATGAGGGGCAAATGAGCCCTTGGCCCATGCCTTAGATTCAAGAATTCAAATTTAGACCTAATATCATTTACAAATGCATTTATATATTCACTCAAAGAGCTATTGATAGAACTGGAAAAAATTCATGTTCTTTATATTTGTGTTAAATTACAAGTCTATACCAACCAGCTGGTATGATGAACTGACATTTTAAAAAGTTAATCTCATCATTATTCTTTTGAATAATAAAAGATATGTCATCTTATGGTAGAAGTTAGTAAATTACATAGGAATATTATGAATATCAATTTGCAACCCTGACTTGGCATGTCATTTTTTATATTCTAAAAAATGAAAGAAGACATGGTTTTGAGATACTTAAGTGTTTAGAAGCCACAGAGAAAGTAGCCGGCTAAGGTGGCATGGTCATAAAGGAATGAGACTGGAACTAAAACCTGAGATCCAGATCCAACCTAGTATATGGTCCCTGTATTTATGTATATTGGTTTTAGGACCTTAATGAAATCATATTCTGGTTGAAATGAGATATGATAATATTCATATCTCAATTCATCTACCTATTCATCTCTCAACTACTGCACATAGCAAGTTTATATCAAATGTATGCTTTCTTCATTCACACTGTACCTGACTTTCTCAATAATCTGGAATGAGGACAGATACAGAAACATTGAATTGTCAGAGGTAGATTATCCAAGCCACAGATATTTGATCCACTGTTCCAGCATTGTTTGTTTTTCTGCATCATGCGGCATGCAGGGTTTTAGTTCCCAGATCAGGGATTTAAACCATGCCCCCTGCATTGGGAGTGGAGTCCTAACCACTGGACCGCCAAAGAAGTTCCATTGTTGCAATTTTGAAAAATGAGAAATACAAGAACACATTTAGGTCTGTACTACATATTACCCAAGTGGAAAGCTATTGTTATGAGCTTAACTCAGGTCAATTTTGGCCTCAAACCCTGCTTTAAATGCTGTTCTTGCCGAGTGAACCAAGTATCAAAACTGAAACAAGAAAAACTCCTAAACGTTGATTGTAATCATGAACAGCAAGTCTGAGAACTTTTTTATGTTCATTTGGTTAATTATTTTATTTTTTCCTATAATATTGATGTTACAGACCTGGCCTTACTGTAAAAGATAGAAAAAGGAAAAATATCCAGAGCATTCACACATAAAAAATACATTCCATTAGGAAAATGGTGAAAATGTATAGAAGAGGGAACTTGACAACAAAATTATGAAATATTTCAACTTCACTATTGTGGAGTTGATAAATACAAATTAAAATTTGTATAAATTGTATATAATATATAATATTTTATACAATAAACAATATTGTATAATATTGTATAAAAATTTTTATACAATATACAATAAAATACAAATTGAAATTAGACAAGATTTCAATCATACTATTTGTTTAATCATGTGTAGAACTGGCACGGGGCTTCCCTCATAGCTCAGTTGGTACAGAATCCACCTGCAATGCAGGAGACCCTGGTTTGATTACTGGGTTGGGAAAATCCACTGGAGAAGGGATAGGCTATCCACTCCAGTATCCTTGGGCTTCCCTTGGATTTCAATCATATTATTTGTTTAATCATGTGTAGAACTGGCAGGGGGCTTCCCTCATAGCTCAGCTGGTAAAGAACCAGACTGCAAAGCGGGAGACCTGGGTTAGATCCCTGGGTTGGGAAGATCCCCTGTAGAAGGGAAAGGCTACCCACTCCAGTATTCTGGCCTGGAGAATTCCATGGACTGTATAGTCCATGGGATTGCAAAGAGACAGACACGAATTGGCAAGGATATGGAGAAACAGAAACTCTTAGACAGTACTACTGTATATACAAATCAGAACAACTATTTGGAAGAACAGTTTGGAAATATATGTCAAGCATGTACAAGGCTTATTGCTTTGCTTCCACTTCTAGTTATAGGCCCTATGGAAACACTTATTCTTGAGCAGAAAGATGCAGGTATGAATGTTCATTATAGTATTATTCGTTATTGCCACAACAATAAGAAAATCTAAGTTAGCAACCACAATAGATTGATTAATAAAAATGAGTAACATTTATTTATTGGGCTATCATGGAACAGTTAAAATGTATAAACATGAGCTACAGGTATCAACTTGATAAATATATAGACATAATGATAAACAATAGAATGGAACTGCAATGGGATATTACACAGCCATAGAAGTGCATTACTGCCATTTGCAGCAACGTGGTTGGATGTAGAGAATATTATGCTTAGTGAAATAATCAGAGATAGAAAGTTAAATACCGTATGATATCACTTGTATGGAAAATAAAAAATAAAACAAATGAATATATATGCAAAACAGAAACAGACTCAGATATAGAAAACAAACATGTGGTTACCAAAAGGGAGAGGTAAGGGAAGAGGGACAGTGTAAGGATATGGGAATAATAGGTACACTATGCTATGCTATGCTAAGTCACTTCAGTCGTGTCCGACTCTGTGTGACCCCATAGGCGGCAGCCCAACAGGCTCCCCCGTCCCTGGGATTCTCCAGGCAAGAACACTACTATGTATAAAATAGATAAGCAATAGAGATATTATTTATAGCATAGAGAATTACAGCCATTATCTTATAATAAACTATAATGCAGTATACTTTTCAAAAACACTGAATCAGTATGTTGTACACATAAAACTAATAAATTATTGAAAATCAACTATACTTCAATTTAAAAACCCAACATAATGATACATTAAAAAAAAGACGAATTTCAGAAGAGTAGGTAAGCATAATATCTTTATGTAAACTTTAAAATATTCAAAATTATACTCTATATTTTTACGGAGACATCTATAGGAAGTGAAAACCGTTAAACATGGATGAAAACAAACAGCAAGTTTAAAATAGCAGTTACTTCTGTGGTGAAAGTAGGAAAAGGGAAAAGAAAGACTATATTGAGAACTTGGAATTTATCTAATGTTTTATTTTCTTTTTATTTAAAGCACATACGGCAAAATATTAATATCTTAAGCAGCTGAATGAATGGTAGATATATAAATGTAAATAGTATATCAACGTTTTTCAAACTGTCAGATGATACCCAAATTGTGGGTCTGAAATCACTTTGCAAGACTGCAACTTATCTTTTTAAAAACAATAGAATAAAGTAAAAAAAAAAGAAGAAAAAGGAAATATTAGTGTCCGTTACAGTACATCTAAGCAGTGATTTATGGATAGTTTGCTTCAGTTACTTGTATATGCATGTATGTAAGTAAATGTGATATAAAGTAGTTTTTTTTTCTATGAATTTTGGGTAAAAATGTTTTAAAGATACTGCATTATTTTATTTTGTATCACTTCTATCTGTTCGAATCATTTCATGTTTAAATTGTAAAAATATATTATTAATCAAAAATAGAGTATCAGTACATTTTTAAAGACAATGTTAACTTTTAAATCACAGAAAGAATTGGGTCTGTTTAATCACTTCCAATGTTAAATATATCTTTAAAAATATTTATATCTCAAATAGATAGATGAATCAGTGAACATGAAATCTGAACTCAGAGTCTCTGAATTACAATTTAATGCTTAGTTCTCTGAGTTCAATTGCTCTTTATAAATCAAAGTTTTTCTAAATCTTAAATCCCATTCAGACATATTTATTTTGCTGTATTTGAATTAAAGCTTAATATATACCATTTTTAAATTAGTCATCATTTAGGTTTCTTAGATTTTTAACTCTAGAAGTGTAATGAGAAATCCTAACATGATGAGTATCCATCAGAAACTAGATTAAGAGAATAAATGAGAAAGAAGGCCAATGATTTTTGACTCTCACATTTATAGATATATTTTCCTTATTTTTCTCTACTAGGACAGGGTTTCAATGCTTCTACAATAGTGAATATGCTTAGCCTCTGATGAATACAAATTATTTAACACATTTATGTATCACTTATTACAGATATTATATTAAGTTCTAATAAATTGAATGGAAGGTGGTGGAAGAATGAACCTATATAAAATAGTTCCAAACTGAAGCCCTTATCCTGTGGAAATCTTTTGGAAAATAGACTTAGGATTTCAAAACTGTGTTTATGTCTCTTTACTGCAGAAGGTATTAACAAAAGCCAGCTCATACATTTCCATTAAAAATTTTCTTAGCAACATTGGTACTAGTTGTAAATTATTAAAATTGGAATATACTGAATGAAATCAAGAAAACTACCGACTATCTTGGCATTAATTTGCATATCCTTGACTTCTAAGGTTATTTATCTGTCTATTCTAATAAGCTGTATAATGCACAGAAACACAATTTTAAAATGCTTTTGTAGTAACAAAATGCATTCATTGCTAAATCTATGCTTTTGGCACTCAAAAAAGATGCAGATGGGCCATAATTCATAGGGTTTATATATCATCCAAATTTGTTTATTTGTTTGCTTTATTTATGTCTGCTGCTTTCAAAAAGGATTTTGAGGTAGATTGTAATAAAAGGTCCATGCAATAGGCTTGTTAACAGGAAGATAAATTATCAAAAGCATCACAGTAAGGAATAGAAGAAACGGTTATTTGGGGGTGGGGTGAGAAACATTTAATTATACAATAAATATTAGCTAAGAATAGTTTAAGTATCTACTGAATTTAGCCTGTACTTCCTGGAAGCCAGACAAATGTTTAAAAATCAGTATGAATACTATATGGGGCTTCCCAGGAGTTGCTAGTGGTAAAGAATCTGCCTGCCAATGCAGGAGATGTAAGAGGTACAGGTTCAATCGCTGGCTCAGAAAGTTCCCATGGAGGAGGGCATGGCAACCCACTCCAGAATTCTCGCCTGGAGAATCCCATGGACAGAGGAGCCTGGCTGGCTACATTCCATAGGATCACAAAGAGTTGGACATGACTGAAGCAATTTAGCAAGCATGCAATTGTGTATTAGTTCATCAAGATAGACAAATTTGAGTTCTAAATGTAAGGGACACAACTTTTTAAAAACTCATGAATTTTTCATTACAGAACACTCAACAATGTAACGGATGCCATTTTGAATATTCAATAATGTTTTCACTGAAACATTCTTCCTTTGACCATGGTGTATGCCAAAGAGTGATAAAAAGCTATTTATGTCTAGCTCAACAGACTGTATACTACAAATTTACAATGATTCCATCCATAATAATTTATAATTTGCCAGCTAAAATTACTTGAAGAAAAAGATTGTTTGAAACAACCTTACTAGACCAAAGGGGCTGCATTATTTGAGAAGATGGATACTTCAGCTGAGAATACTATCTTAATTACTTGCTGTGGTAAACTGAATATTGGCCCCCAAAGACAGCTAGGTCCTCATCACTGTAACTTGTGAATGTCACTTTATATGGTAAAAGGAACTCTGCAGATACAGTGAAGTTAAGGGTTGTGAGATGGGGTGATTATTCTGAATTATCCAGGTGGGTTCCATGAGTTAAATCACAAATCTCCTTTGGCAAAGGAGGCAGAGAGATTGGCCTAGAGAGACAGAAATCAATGAATGACTGATGCAAAATGCTACACTGCTAGTTTTGAAGATGGAAGAAGGAATAAAGGAATGTGAGAAATGGAGCTCTAGAAGCTTGAAAAGGCAAGGAAACTGATCCTCCCCTAGAGCCTCCAGAGGAAGTGTAGCCTATGACACCTTGACTTTGCTCTGGTAGAACTGATTCTGGACTTCCGACTTCCAGAATTTAAAGAGAATAGATGTATAATGTGTTATGCGACCAAGTTTGTGCTAAGTTGTTACAGCAGCCACAAGAAACGAGTCTACCTAAGATGACATGAAAAACTACTTATCTTCATTGGAAGTAAAATATTTTAAAGTATCATATACCATAGGATACTTGCCCAGTGTTATGATCTGAATGTCTGTGCACCCCACATACACAAATCCATATGTTGAAATCCTAGTGCCCAATATGATGGAATTACGAGATGGGATATTTGGGTTCTACCCTCATGAATAAACCCAAATATGCCATCTCCTAATGAACCCAAATATCCCATCTCCTAATAACATCATATTGGGCACTAGGATTTCAATATATGAATTTGTGTGTGTGTGTGGCACCCTCATGAATGAAGAGGCCCCTGGTGACTCAGATGATAAAGAATCTGCCTGCATTGCAGGAGACCCAGGTTCAATCCTTGGGTCAGGAAGATCCCTTGGAGGAGGAAATGGCAACCCACTCCAGTATTCTTGCCTGGAGAGTACCATGGACAGAGGAGCCTGGCAGGCTACAGTCTATGGGATCGTAAAGAGTAGGACACGACTGAGCAACTAACACCTTCACCCATGAATGAGATGAGTGCCCTTACAAAGAGGCCCTAGAGAACTCCCTCGGAGAAGGCAATGGCACCCCACTCCAGTACTCTTGCCTGGAAAATCACATGCACGGAGGAGCCTGGTAGGCTGCAGGGTTGCTAAGAGTCAGACACGACTGACCGACTTCACTTTCACTTTTCACTTTCATGCATTGGAGAAGCAAATGGCAACCCACTCCAGTGTTCTTGCCTGGAGAATCCCAGGGACGGGGGAGCCTGGTAGGCTGCCATCTATGGGGTCACACAGAGTTGGACACGACTGAAGCAACTTAGCAGCAGAGAACTTCCTTGTTCTTTCCACCACATTCGGACACAGCAAGAGGTCTGCAATGGGGAAGAGGGCCCTCACCCAACAATGCGGGACCTTGAACTAGGACTTCTGGCCTCCAAAACTCTGAGAAATAAATTTCTATTATTTATAATCTATTTAGTCTGTGGTATTTTACACCCAGAATGCAGGGAAATCAATTGCTGATTGCTTGAGGTTGGGGTTGAAAACTTACAGGCTAATCAGCATTTTTTATCTAATACTAAAATCCTAAGAGGATAATTTCAGGGCCGTTATACATTTTTCTGGCTTTTCTTATTGTAGTTTAGATAATATTTGCAGCATTCTCTTATTGTATTTTTGGTTACATTTTCAGTATTCTCTGGGATATGAAGTAAAAGGCCTACTCTAGAATATAAGACCCAGTGGGAAAATAGGGCCTCTTCGTCCTCTCTGGGCTGAAAGGTTGGATCTTATTTGTAATTTACATAATCCATGATTTGCAGAGCATCTGAGCCCCCAAGAGGCCATACCATTCTTATTTGAAAGCTGATTCCTTTGGTCAAGCTTCAACATTTGATGTGACAAAACAGGCAAGAAACAACAGTTCTTCAACTGCAAAGATTGTATGAGTGGGGACCCAGGCTGTGAAACAGAGTACCTAGAATATTCTTCCTTGAACTACTGACATGAACAACGTTAGGCACTCTGTAGGAGCCAGGGAACATAGAGCATCCTTGCCTGTTTTTCAAGGGGATGAAGCAGGGTTGCCCAATGCACACATGTGAGCTTTGCGTGTGCATTGAGTAGCTTAGTAGCATTTGACTCTTTGCTACCCCATGGACTGTAGCCTGCTGGGCTCTTCTGTCCACGGGATTTCCCAGGCAAGAATACTAGAGTAGGTTGACATTTCCTCCTCCAGAGGATCTTCTCAACCCAGGGATCAAACTCATATCTCATTCTTTACCAGTGTGCTACCTGAGGAGCTCATGACCTTTAAAGTAAAAAAAAAAAAAAAAGATGGAGCCAACAGGATGAACGCAGAAAGTTTGATGTAATCAAGATTCTTTTTCTTTTTTGTCTCACTACATGGCATGTGGGATCTTAGTTCTCTGACCAGGGACTGAATCTAGGCCCCCTGCAGTGGAACTGTGGAGTCTTAACCACTAGACTGCCAGGGAAGTCCGTGCTGTATCAAGCTTCCTCTGAAAGTTTCTTTGATGGCTGGATTTTAAACACGGAAATTCAAGGTGTCTAGTTGAGTTTCCTGGCTGGATGTTAGCTGCTGGATAACTCATGATAACTATCAGCTCCTGATCTAAATGAACTGCACTACTGACTGCTGGAGACTGCCATTATTAGGAACCTTGCTTCCTCTATGTTCCCAGAGGGCTCTGCATCCAGCCCTGCACATTTTTCCTATTGCACTGAAGTTATCCATTTATCTGTCTCTTCCACCGCATCTTTGGCTTATTTCTTTTTGTATCTCCATCACTAGCATAGTGCCTAGTATTTAGAATAAGCTGAATAAATGTTTGCTCTATGATTGAATGAAAGGAAACTCTGAATGCGTCTTCTGACAAAACTATTCTCCAGGATCTTCACATTCTAGGAATCTTAAGGCTGATGGGTAATTTGACAATGCAGAGATCAGGCTGTTGTCACTTGAACCTGCTTATCCATCTTGCCATCTATGGGGTCACACAGAGTCGGACACGACTGAAGTGACTTAGCAGCAGCAGCATCCATCTTGGCATCACTAAAAGTGATAATCAGACACTAGGAAGTCACTGCTACATGCTCCTATAAACCCAACTCCAGTTCACCCACTTCACTGGGATTGCTTGGATTGGAAGCTCTATGAGGACAGATGCTTGATTTTTACTCATTTTGATATTAGGAGAATATAGAATAGTGTCTAACATCTAGATGATCCATAAATGGGTATCCAGTGAATGAGTAAGCTTAGAGGGCAGAGTTGAAAAGGTAGAGATGGATGATAGAGAAATCAGAAAAGAAGCCTTTATAACAGTCCAGTATAATGGACAATACCTGATCTAGACTTTGTCACCCTCAACTGAGTTCCCCAATATTGCGTCCAATGGAAAACACACCTGTCAGGGGCTCAGGAGTGGATTTTCCTGATGCATACACTCCCCTTGCCTGGATTCCCTGAAGAAACCTTCCTGGATCTTCCAGTTGTGCCAGTTCACTTCATTCCTCTAAAATAGGTCTCTGATAGGCTTTTAATGACTCTGAATTAGCATAACATAATAGGACACATTGGAGAAGGCGATGGCACCCCACTCCAGTACTCTTGCCTGGAAAATCCCATGCATGGAGGAGCCTGGTGGGCTGCAGTCCATGGGGTTGTGAAGAGTCGGACACGACTGAGCGACTTCCCTTTCACTTTTCACTTTCATGCATTGGAGAAGGAAATGGCAACCCACTCCAGTGTTCTTGCCTGGAGAATCCCAGGGATGGGGGAGCCTGGTGGGCTGCCATCTATAGGGTCTCACAGAGTCGGACATGACTGAAGTGACTTAGCAGCAGCAGCAGCAGCAACAGGACACATTGTACCACTAAACTGATAGCTATGATTATAAAAATAGACATTTCGAAGACTTGCCTTCTTGCCTATCTCATAGACTCTCAAAAGAACTATCTCAGAAAATTTACTTCTAACCAGTCTCCATCTCAGAGCAATGATGACACTCTGATCACTGCCCTCATGCACAGACAAGCCCTCTCACCCATTCTAGTATCCACAGTGATACTTTTGTAGCGTCCCTGTCTCCTGTTTCTACTGAAACTTTTTGAATGTATGATCTCTAGCATTTAATGATCTCCAAAAACTCCAATGAGCCTTAATCATTTGGGAAAAAAAATGTGGGTTTATGCTCAATCATGTCTGACTCTTTGCAACCCCCATGGACTGTAGCATACCAGGCTCCTCTGTCCATGGGGATTCTCCAGACAAGAACACTGGAATGGGCTGCCATGCCCTTCTCCAGGGTATCTTCCTGACTCAGGGATTGAACTCAGGTCTCCTGCATTGGCAGGTGGATTCTTTACCTGCTGAGGAATTGGGGAAGCCCCCACTCATTGGAGGGCCCCATAATCCTCATTCATTCAAGGCACATCACTCACTGCCCACAATCTAGCAGAGACAGGATGCTGGCAGAATACATTTTTACAGATAGGATCCTAGTATCTCTTCCACCAACTATACTTCAAGAACTCTTCCAGAACCTCCCTCTCCACATTTCCATCCCTGAGTAGTACTTTCACTATGAGAAACAAAAGTAGATACATGCTATTTTTATATGATTAAAATGCTATGGTACATAACATTTTGCATATGTAATTAATATTGGGTTGGCCAGAAAGTTTGTTTGTTTTTTCTGTAAGATAGTATGGCCAAACCTTTTGGCCAACCGATTATTTATACTTAAGTGAGTGAGTGAGTGCAAGTCGCTCAGTCATGTCCGACTCTTTGCAACCCCATGGACTGGAGCCCACCAGGCTCCTCTGTCCATGGAATTTTCCAGGCAAGAATACTGGAGTGGATTGCCATTCCCTTCTCCAGGGCTTCTTCTTGACCCAGAGATTGAATCTGGGTCTCCTGCATTGCAGACAAATTCTTTACCATTTGAGTTACTAGGGAAGCCCAATATTTATACTTACTCTTTTGTTTTTCTTCAACTTCAGATGACCATTATATCTGCTACTGTGGGCAGGAATCCCTTAGAAGAAATGGAGTAGCCATCATAGTCAACAAAAAGGTCCAAAATGCAGTACTTGGATGCAACCTCAAAAACAACAGAATGATCTCTGTTCATTTCCAAGGCAAACCATTCAATATCATGGTAATCCAAGTTTAGGACCCGACAGGTAACGCTGAAGAAGTTGAAGTTGAACAGTTCTATGAAGACCTACAAGACCTTCTAGAACTAACACCTAAAATAGATGTCCTTTTCATTATAGGGGACTGGAATGCAAAATAGGAAGTCAAGAAACACCTGGAGTAACAGGCAAATTTGGCCTTGGAGTACAGAATGAACCAGGGGAAAGACTAATAGAGTTCTGCCAAGAGAACACACTGGTCATAGCAAACACCCTCTTCCAACAACACAAGAGAAGACTCTACACATGGAAATCACCAGATGGTCAACCCTGAAATCAGGCTGATTATATTCTTTGCAGCCAAAGATGGAGAAGCTCTATACAGTCAGCAAAAACAAGACTGGGAGCTGACTGTGGCTCAGATCATGAACTCCTTACTGCCAAATTCAGATTTAAATTGAAGAAAGTAGGTAAAACCACTAGACCATTAAGGTATGACCTAAATAAAATCCCTTATGACTATACAGTGGAGGTGAGAAATAGATTTAAGGGACAAGATCTGATAGACAGAGTGCCTGATGAACTACGGATGGAGGTTCGTGACACGGAATTAAGACCATCCCCAAGAAAAAGAAATGCAAAAAGCAAAATGGCTATCTGGGAGGCCTTACAGATAGCTGTGAAAAGAAGGGAAGTGAAAAGCAAAGGAGAAAAGGAAAGATATACCCATTTGAATGCAGAGTTCCAAAGAATAACAAGGAGACATAAGAAAGCCTTCCTTAGCAATCAATGAAAAGAAACAGAGGAAAACAATGGAATGGGAAAGACTAGAGATCTCTTCAAGAAAATTAGAGATACCAAGGGAACATTTTATGCAAAGATGGGCTCAATAAAGGACAGAAATGCTAAGGAACTAACAGAAGCAGAAGATATTAAGAAGAGGTGGCAAGAATGCACAGAAGAACTGTACAAAAAAGATCTTCACGACTCAGATAATCACGATGGTGTGATCACTCACCTAGAGCCAGACATCCTAGAATGTGAAGTCAATTGGGCCTTAAAAAGCATCACTACGAACAAAGCTAGTGGAGGTGATGGAATTCTAGTTGAGCTATTTCAAATCCTGAAAGATGATGCTATGAAGGTGCAGCGCTCAATATGCCAGCACATTTGGAAAACTCAGCAGTGGCCACAGGACTGGAAAAGATCAGTTTTCATTCCAATCCCAAAGAAAGGCAATGACAAAGAATGCTCAAACTACTGCACAATTGCACTCATCTCACATGCTAGTAAAGTGATGCTTAAAATTCTCCAAGCCAGGCTTCACCAATATGCGAACCATGAACTTCCAGATGTTCAAGCTGGTTTTAGAAAAGGCAGAGGAACCAGAGATCAAATTGCCAACATCCGCAGGATACTGAAAAAGCAAGAGAGTTCCAGAAAAACATCTATTTCTGCTTTATTGACTATGTCAAAGCCTTTGACTGTGTGGATCATAATAAACTGTGGAAAATTCTTCAAGAGATGGGCATACCAGACCACCTGACCTGCCTCTTGAGAAACCTATATGCAGGTCAGGAAGCAACAGTTAGAACTGGACATGGAACAACAGGCTGGTTCCAAATAGGAAAAGGAGTACGTCAAGGCTGTATATTGTCACCCTGCTTCTTTAACTTATATGCAGAGTACATCATGAGAAACGCCGGGGTGGAGGAAGCACAAGCTGGAATCAAGATTGCCAGGAGAAATATCAATAACCTCAAGACCCTGATGCTGGGAACTATTGAGGGCAGGAGGAGAAGGGGACGACAGATGATGAGATGGTCGGATGGCATCACTGACTCAATGGACATGGGTTTGGGTGAACTCCCAGATTTGGTGATGGACAGGGAGGCCTGGGGTGCTGTGGTTCATGGGGTCTCAAAGAGTCGGACATGACTGAGCGACTGAACTGAACTGAACATTTGGATCGAGAGACTTTGCGGTTTCTAAGGTTTGTAAAGAGTATGTGTTTTTGGTGGAAATGGTGCTCTGTTAAACCACACAGAGTAAGGCTTTAGAAAAGTCACAACATATTGTTTTCCTCTGGCAGGAGAATTAGATTTACAACCACATTGCTTTTCCTATTTTCTCCCATGTGGTGATACATTTAGAAGAGTTGTATAATATGTACTTTTTGTAAACACACCTATATTTTCACCATTCACTAACAAAATGAGCCACACCATAAAATCCTCCTCTTTAGATTTTGGAGGTGGTGATTAACTCTGTAGATCACTTCTGTGTGTATGTGTCCATCTGTGTGTGCATATTTCAACAAGTATTTTGGAATTCTGAGAACTCTGAAAATGGTATTATTATGCAGTAAATTCTTGAGAGAAGACTTCTTTTGTTTCCTAAAAAAAAACCTTTTATCGACCTCTATAGAAGGTTTTTTTTTTTTTTTTTTTTTTTTTAAGGGTTTCCCTGGTGGTTCAGTGGTTAAGAGTTCACTTGCCACTGCAGGGGACATGGGTTCGATCACTTGTCCAGGAAGATCCCACATGCTATGGGTCAACCAAACCCTGGAGCCTAGAGGCCATGCCCCACAATAAGAGAAGCCACTGCAATGAGAAGCCTGCACCCCATAAGTAGAGAGTACCCCCACTCACCTCAACTAGAGAAAGCCCACGTGCAGCAATGAAGACACAGCATAGCCAAATAATATTAACAACAATAAATGATTTTAAAAACTTCTATCAACAAATAATTGGAGAAGGAAATGGCAACCCACTCCAGTACCTTTGCCTGGAAAATCCCATGGACGGAGGAGCCCGGTAGGCTACAGTCCATGGGGTCGCAAAGAGTCGGATACGACTGAGTGACTTCACACTTTTACACATCAACAAATAATAGACATAATCTATTCTGTTTTTTAAAGCTATATATAGATATTATTCTTTGTTAAGAAGAATATCAAGTATTTGTTCAGGCAGCTTTTGAAGGAATGAACACACTTTTTTGCTCCTTTCCTAGCTGTTCAGACTAATACTAACTTCATGTGTAATTAAAAGGAGGTGAGTCTATTTTGTGTTTTCTTTCTTTTACTGTTGAAAGAAAATGTGCATCAATGTCTGTCTCTCTTTAACTTGGTCAATTAGGAAGTATTTCCTATTCAGAATCTGAAAAAATAAAATTAAGGGTGTCAGAGTTTCCAGAATTTTTTTTCAGAACTTTAAGCTCTAAATCCTATAAAATAGAAACTAAAATAGTCACTTTTTAAATAGTCAAAACTACTTTCCAAAATCTTGAAATCTCTCATCATTATTTTCACTTCATTGAACCACAGAAGCACCAAAGGGAGCTGTCACAATAAAGATTTGTGCACACCAGAGTCTCCGCTGGGACACGGATATTACCATGAGAATCTGGCAGTTTGCCTAAAAATCAAAAGTTTGAGCAAATAAGGCAAGTAGACCACGGGCAGCATGTGTGCATTTGTCAGCTGCTATAATTATTCCAGGTGAGTTCCATCTCTCAGAAGATCCCTGGCCCTAGTTTTGAGTATAAAAGATGACAGATAAGTGTTTGATAACCTAGTAACACAGTATTTTAAAAATCGATCTCTCCTGTCACATGCTACCATGTCCAAAGTTTCACTGAGCTAATAAGCCCATTCATCCCTTTTAGTCTTACCATTCTTGGCAAAATATTTTGTTGTTGCTATTACATTTATGACTTTTCTTTGCCTTCCTAGGCAGATAGTTCATGGTAACAGTCTTTCTGTCTTTTTGTTTTCTGCTACAAACAAGGACACTATTTGATGAGGGAAGAGGGGAAGGACAATCAGGGGTTATGGGATTAACAGACACAGACTACTATGAATAAAATAGATAAGCAACAAGGATATGTTGTATAGCATAGGGAATTATAGTCATTATCTTGTAATAACTTATAATGGAGTATACCCTGCAAAAATACCAAATCACTATGCTTAACGCTTAAAACTAATACAGTATTGTAAACAAACTGTGTGTGTGTGTCTGCTTAGTCACTCAGTCGTGTTTAACTCTTTGTGACCCCATGGACTATAGCCCGCTAGGCTCCTCTGTCCACGGGATTCTTCAGGCAAGAATACTGGAGTGGATTGTTATTTCCTTCTCCAGGGAATCTTCCTGACCCAGAGATTGACTCTGCATCTCATGTGTCTCCAGCATCTTCTTCCTTGGCAGGCAGATTCTTTACCACCACGCCAAAACAAACTTTACTTCAATAAAACAGGTAGGTAGGTAGATAGACAGACAGAAATGTTGAGGAAGAGCAAATATGTGGATTTGAATATTTTGGCCTAATCTATCCAAAAGGGTAGTCATTAGCTACATGTCACTATTGTGCACTTGAAATATGGCTGGATTTTGAAGACTTAGTACAAAAAAACCCTGCAAAATTGCTCAATAACTTTTTATGATGATTACATGTAATGACAAAATTTTGGAAATGCTTGGTTAGATATTTCAGAAACATTTGGTTAGACAAAATATATAATTAAAATTAATTTTACCTGTTTCTTTTTACTTTTATTTTAATAAAACTATTATCATATTTAAAATCACATATTGTGGTTGACATTATAATTCCATTCCATGGTGCTGATTTAGAAGGTCCACTTCAGAAGGAATGGGTAAAAGATATTTTAAGCCAGTTAACTAGAGATTTAAAATAGTCAAATTAACAGAGGTACATGTTGAATTTAAAAGCCAATAAATAATGATACACATTCCCTGAGAGCAGGAGCCAAGTGTGTCATGCATGCATGCTCAGTCTCTAAGTCATGTCTGACTCTTGTGGCCCCATGGACTGTAGCCTGCCAGGCTCCTCTGTCCATGGGATTCTCTAGCCAAGTTTCCTGGAGTGGGCTGCCATTTCCTTCTCCAGGGGATTGATCCTCCCAATCCAGAGATCGAACCTGTGTCTTCTGCGTCTCCTGCATTGGCAAGCAGACTCTTTACCACTGAGCCGCCTGCATATTCTCAGCACCTGGCATAGTTTCTGGTGCATATTAAGTACTCAGTAAATAAATACATGAATAATGAATCGAATTAGAATTATAAAATAAGTAGAAAGTGTTACTTTGTCACCGAAACATTACAAAAACCCTGTATTAAGATCCTTACATAATTCTAAATCAAAAAGAAATTCTTCAGTAATAATTAAGGGTCTGAACTCCCAGGGAAGTCCCTAATTAAGGGTCACTATTAGTCTGAAACTTAGGAACAAGTTTCAGAAACTTATTAGAGACTCCCTTTTGTTTAACATATATCACAGAAGGGGAATGAGTGGAGGGGTGACAGTCTGGGATCTCTTGGTTCCATTTTCGTGAAATTTGCTACCATACAACATAGAAACAGAACTAAGTATTGTGCCCTTTGACTGTAGGTTTTTTTTTTTTTTTTTTAATTTTCAAAAAGGTGCTAAATCTAGCATCGATAGATGGGCTTCAGGAACATATGAATCCTCCAAAACTGTGGGAAAATTGTATTTGTGCAAATGTATGTTTTGGAGAGAGAATACTATGGTTGTATCAGTATCTCAAAATAGGGCCAGTGACTTAATAAACATATTACCAAGCCACTGCTCTATTGCAACACTGAATAGGATCAGGGTGAAAAGTACATCCTGCTTGGGTTTCAACATTAGGAAAAGTTATCCTCTGGTTGAAAAGCATTCAATCTTTTTTCTGTTTTTTGCACCTTACTGAAGAGATCTGACTTTCTAGAACTTTCCTTAGAGATTTCAGATAGCCCAACTAGCATTTTAAAACATGGTAAAATAATCTAAAAAGTAAAAAATAACTGAACAGTTATAAACATGTTTGAAAATGCCAATCTATGTTCTGTTTACTGGAAATATAGTATTTTTGGAATCAATTTTGGCCATGATGAAAAATTTATTTATTTTTTAGTTTTTTTTTAATTGGAGGCTAATTACTTTACAATATCCCAACATAAATTGTTCCTCTGCCCATACCTCCAATCATCCTAACCAAATCAATATCTCTTTTCTTACTGCCATTAAGCTTCCTTGCTTAGACTCTAAATATATTAAATTCAGATAAATCATAGGATTTGATTCAAAGGAGGAATGAGATGCTTTCCCTGTCTTTGTTTCCCTCTTTTTTGATAACAGCTTGCCAAGTCTGTTTTGGAAAATGACTTCTCACTCAGTAGAGAGAGTCTTAATGTGAAGCCAATCAGGTTCACTTCAGACCCATCCCCAACACATATTTTGAGGAGAATGTGTGCTCAAGCTTGGGCAATCAGACTCTTTCTTCAGATTGAACTGTTATAAACAGAACGTAATCAAAAAATGAGAAATGGTGGGATTTCATTCATCCTGATGGTCAGACCCTGAGGAGCCTAGGAGGATCTTAGTAACTGGATGCCCAGAGGAATTCTGTCTCTGAATCTTTCTGTAATTAGATTCTTATGCTTCTTCTTTAATTTCCAATAAATTCAGTGGTAGACTGTGGCTCTTTATGAAGTGGATACATAACCTGAGACTAGTCATTTACTTATTCCTCAAAAGTAAAAAAGAGAAGAATTGAATATCTATTCTCCATCAACTATTGAGGGCTCAAAATACTGATCTACCTAGGAAGACTTTGTGATCTTATTTGAGACGTGAAATATTGAAAAATAGTAAGTTGACTTACAGTGAAGGCCAACTGGCTCAAGAGGTTCACTGATGGCTCAAGAGTTCAAGAGGTACACCAATGACTGAGAGGATTATTGAGGTCTGGGGTAGTTCACAAAGATATAAGATGTGACATGCACTGAAACTCACAAAAAGGGATAGATTTTGAGAAAACTGATGTGAGCAAAGAAAAACTCAGGTGGGGAACAGCTTGACCAATTACATAGAGGAAACTTATCCAATTGGCCACTAGGGAGAGTTTGTATATGAGAGAGATAGGAATAAAGCTGAACAGTTAGAAGACACTCAAAGCCATGCTAAGATGTTTGGGATGTGCTGTGCAGTCAATAGAGAATCTGTATAGCTACTTTAATGTGTAAAATAACTTGACTCAGGGCAAGATTGGATGAAGGATGGGCAGGTATGAGATTTTCATAATATTTCACATTCCAGGTATAAAGGAAATGGAGCAGGATGGTGGTGATAAAAATGAAAATGGACTACTTGATGGGAGAAATCATACAAAGAGGGACTCCATAGATTTGATAAATGACTGAACTGATATGGAAGGGAAAGGGTTAGACCAAACAAACTCATCAAGCTCCAAGCTCATCAGCATAAATTATGGAAGAGCAATAACACTTAGAACTTGGCAGTCCAAGGAAGGAACTATTTTGATAATTATAATGTATATATAATTTATTTTTTCTATATCCTTTTTGGATAGGTGTAAGGGGGAATTGCTAAAAGGCAGCTCACACTTCAAATACCAAGAAAGCAAATACACCATAGAGTAACAATGACTCCACTCATACTGCTGAATATTTGTCCCTTTTATTTTTGGAAGTTAATTGAAGATAACTTTCCATTCTTCCTACCTTTCTTCCTTCTCCTTCCTTCCTCCTTTCCTTTCCATTTTTAGAAGCTTTCTTTGAGGGTGTTGATAGCTATTCTACCCCTAAAACTTAAGAATATTGTTACAGGTATATAGTTTTGGCTAAAGCAGTAGGCTTCCCTGATCTCGGTTAGTTCTGGGATCAACCCTTAAGTGGTCTGGCAGCTCCCACCTTTGCTTTCTTGGAACCCAGCTGCCATGCTATCAGGAAGTTTGGGCTATCCTACTGAAGAGAGAGGCCACATGGAGGGGTCTCAGAGGGAAAGACACTGTGGGGAAACTGGGGCCATCTTGGACCTTTTCGCTCAGCCAAGCCTCCAGCTGAAAGCAGCCACATGACCCTAGAACCCACACCGAGTGAGGCAGGAAAACTACCCAGGCAATGAACAGAATTCTCAAACATTATAGACATTCATTGTTTTAGCTACTATATTTATGAAGTCAGGGAAAATTGAAAAAGAAAGGTAAGTTTGAGATGTCTCTGAGACAGGCAGAGATTTCCCAATGTAAGGAGCTATAGAAGCTCATAGAGAAACTGGAAATACAGATTTTTGAAGCCATTAACTCAAAGATGATGAATGAAATCAAGTATATTCATGAGATTATCTATGAGGAGAATATAAAATGAGACGAGGAAGGAGTCTAGGCCAAACTCTCATAAGGGAAGACAAGTACAGCTCATATGGAATGAAACAACAAATGAGACAGAGAAGAAAAATAGAAAAAATGTGGAATCACTATGACTCAGAGAAGGGTCCCATGAAGGAGAAACACTAACCTCTGTTATGAATGTTGCCAAGAAGTATGATGACAGGCTCCAGTTTACATACAGAATGAAAAGTGCCTCCAAGAGGTTTAATATCATTAACATTATCTGGAAAATTAATTTCCTCAAGGAAGACATATTTGATGTCATGTCATTAACCAATCCATGACATACCCATTTCATCTTCCACCAATTTATATTTGAATTCAAATATAATTATTGGAGAAGGAAATGGCAACCCATTCCAGTATTCTTGCCTGGAGAATCCCACGGACAAAGGAGCCTGGTGGGCTACAGTCCATGGGGTTGCAAAGAGTCGGACATGACTGAGCGACTAACACACACACACATAATCATTTCAAGATAGAAAATGAACAAGCAGCTACAGTTTTAACTTAATTGCAAGGGCATGAATTGGAAGGTTGCCTATATATCAGGAGGCTCACCGTGATCCCTTTGCTGGCTCCCGAACTGATCCACAGAGACTGGAAAATTGTTGCCCTGGCTTATTGAGCATTTAAGCTTCCATGATAATTAGGACTTCCATGACTTCCATGATAATTAAGAATAATTCATGCCATAAAACTGTGCACATTACATAGAAGCGATGATCTAGTGGAGTAACAAGGGTATTCAATTTGACTACTGAAGTGGATCATATTTTACTATCTTCTTCTATCTGCTAAAATTAGTCTCATTAAAATCTATATAATACTCAATAGTAGTCAATTTCTCAACCTATTCTTTAGTTTCAGAACAATAAAAATGAAAAAAGAGATTTCAATTATAAAGGTATTTTTCAATTTCAGGAACATATTTCATGTATCAAAGATATACTCTTTCCAAACAAAAATATTACTCCCTGTAGTTCACACTCTGCATCAATCTTTTAAATTTTAAACAAAAACAAAAACCCTAAGGGGTCATATATAATGTCAAAATGGAAGCAATTCAAGTTCTATTTGTTCATCTTTACAAACACTGTTCCACCATTGTTTAAATCAAATCTCCTGTTTAAATAAAAAAATATCAAGTACCACTGGACTGGAGACAACAACATTTTTCAAAGTCAGCTCAAGCCAGTTCTAAGCTATTTCAAATTTACTCTAGAAATAAATGCACTGTAGCTGAGAATGTATGTTGAGGATCTAACATATAATTAGGAGGTTCAAGTTAACTGCTAAGTTGAATTAAATGTTTGTTCAAGGATAAGTAATAAAAATGTGTTATTCTGAAACTTACACAAATATTAAACTCAGCAGTAGCCACATCAATTGTTTAGAAATTAGGCCAACAAAATATTTTTTGGGGAAGAAGTATTTTATCACAGACATTGTTTAGAACTGGTGGTATATGGTGACAATAAAAAAGGAAAACAAAGTCCTAGTCAAAGTTTGTTTCTGTTATCCTACAGACACATCACCGCCTCATTATCAACTCATTAGGAGGATGGCTTTCTATTACTTCCCACCTCATGCTTCACTGATACAAATTGATTTAACGCTTGGATTTCATTGGTAGCCTTTCATTTTGTACCTGAAATTCCATCTTGCAACATGAATGAAATTGAATGAGAAATTCAAAATTTTGTTGATGCACTTCTAGGCATAACTTACAGTGGAAAACCATAAAAACTCTTTTGCAGTGTTTTCTCTGAAATATCCTGAAAAAGACAAACTGGGGGGATAGACTTCATGGACAATTAATAGGAGAAAGGTATTTAGAGGTGATCATTTCTATGTCAGATGAGTTATGACATTGCGTAAAATGGAATTAGATTATAATCATATATCATCCATCCTCTAAATCCACCTATTTATTCATTTAGCCAACTTTTCATTATGTCTTCCATGCCCTTCTCTGTGCTAGGTGTTAGGAAGTAAAAAAATCTTGTCAATCAACATTCTACTTAACTTTTTCCTTCAAACAGCATTGCACATTTAATACATTTTCAGATTTTTTGATGGACATGTTTGTAAAACATATACTTCTCAGTCTTTAATAAAAGGATAATTTAACTTTTTTCTTTATGGCTCAAAGTCATCATTATGAGCATCCATTTTGTGTGTTTGTTCAGTCACTAAGTCATGTCCGACTCTTTGCAACCCCATGGACTGCAGCATGCCGGGCTTCCCCGTCCTTCACCATCTCCTGGAGTTTGCTCAAACTCATGTCCATTTTGTGTATTTTGGTCCTGTCAGCTTTCACATCTCCTACTGTCATCTGTTGCTTTTTACAGCCTCTTACCTGATGTTAATCTTAAGATTTCCTGGTTTGAAAGCCCTATGTGAAGGGAAACTAGACAAGGAAACGTGTTTAAAAAAAAATTATTGCTGAATAATAGTAACAATGAATGAAACTCTAACATACAAAAGTCTATGATCAAAGTATAGGTAGATATATGTTAGGTTATAAACTGCAAGAAAAAGAAAACTCCAACTCAACTACTTAAAAAAAAGAGGACGTTATTGACACACATAAATATTAAGTCTAGTCTGCCATCTTCAGCCTTATTCACTTGTTGCTTGTCTTTCAGGTGATTGATGGCTACAGCATCTTCAGGCACCATGCCCTAACATACAAAAGAGTAAAAGGGAACTTTTTCTTCCCTGTTCATGTACGTTTTTCAAGACTCAGGAATTTCTGCAGAGAAGCATTCCCACTAAAAGTCTATGCCTCTCAACTCACTGGTCAGAGTGTAACATGTACCCTTTCCAAAATGAAACAGAGGCACAGGGAATGAGTCTGCCATGATTGGCTTAGACCATGTTGGCCTGGGTGGGGAAAAGAGTCAGTTTACTCTGACAGTACCTGGCAAATCAGAAAAGATCATGAACAAGATAAGGATTGTGTTAAGAAGGTCAAAGCTGGGGAATATAACAGGCAACCAGCAGCATCTTTAACCGGAAGCTTTGTGATCAAAAGCCAATTTCCATTTCATTCTCATTTTGGATTTATGGTTTGGAGTGTTTAAGTTGCTAGAATATTAAAAAATGATTTACATGCTGCACATTTCTCCTGCATCAGAAACTCTTAGTTATTCACCACCACCATAAAGTGAAGAGGGAGAATACAAAGCAACAGTTTATTTCACTGGCTTCTGAAAAGGAAGTACACGAGCCAAACTATCTGAGTACAAGAAAAAAAATTTTATATTGTTTTTTATACTCATTTTCTTTTTATTCACTTATTTTTTAAAAATCAAAGCTTTACTAACATTTCTTCATATAGATTGACCTTGATCCTCCCTCTGTCTGTGTCAGACACTTATAAGACACACCACACCAGCTACATGGAGAGAACAACAAGTCAAACAGGGAAGGGTTTGACAATGCCCCCCTCATTCATTTCTATATCTTCAGAATATTTTGAGATATTATCAAGATAAAGAGATTTATAGGTTTCATCATCTTAAATAGTAAAATCTTTTCAATACTCTGCAATGAAATGAAAAGCGATTATGAAACTCCCTCAGTCCACATTGAAGTTTATTGGTTATTTCATGGCAAAGTACTTAAAAGAGCTGTCAGATTTACATATAATTTTTTAAGGTTTCTTTTAGTGTAAAAAAGGTAGGTGTTCATAACTTGCCACCTTGCTTGTCAGTAACCTATTTCTTAAAAGATACTTAATCAATCAATAAATGGCACAGAGTCACTCTACTCAAAGTTGAGGATTCACTTTAAGAATGAGAATGTAAATTTAAAAAATTACTGTTTGTTGGAGAGAAAATGTTGAAAATGGCATGTTTGCAAATGGTTCCATTATTATGTAATTTTGGGCCCCAAGTGATCATATATGCACATTTAAAAACTGAGAAACAGAAGTCAAACTCTAAATTGTTAAAATTTCCTCTACGAAATATTTGTCAGTTTTGTGAATAAAGTACAAAAATATAACAATTGACTACATTGGAAATATAACTAGTTGCCTTCAGGGAAAATGAAAACTGACTAATTAAATTTCAATAAAAAGATCTGCATGTTGGAAAACATGCTTGAAATACCAATTGTGGTTCTTCAAGTCCAGCTAACCAAGCACTTATCAGCTGAAGACATTCATTTGGGGGTCCTTACTCCCAAAGTTCTGGGAAAAATAAAATTTCTGTAAATATTTATTTCTTAAAAACCATGCTAACTATATAGAACAGATTTCATAAACAGTTTTAACTATTATATCTGAATTTGATTCTAACTATTGCAATAAATTATCAAAACCCATAACTATTTGTCATTCATTCACAAATGATGATTATATGATGTAAATACAGAGTAGCCTTTAGAATGTACTTATAGTTACCAGGGGGGAAGGGTGGGGGAGAAGAGATTGGGAGTTTGGGATGGACATGTATACACTGCTATATTTAAAATAGATAACCAACAAGGGCCTACTGTATAAAAAAAAAACAAACAAACAAACTGTCTTTGATGCTAAAATTGTATCAGATCTTCAACTGGATATATAGAAGGGACTCAACAGAGAAACAACAACAACAAAAACAGAGCAGTCTCTAAAAGTACTAAATAGCAAGTCTTTTGGCTTGACAATTCTGAAGCTCATCAACAGTAACATAACCGATAAACTTATAGTTATTTCCATAAGAACAAATTTCTGTGATTTCTCCAGGGATCCTCTAGGGAATCTTAAAGAAAGATTTAGAAAGAAAAGATTCTGTGAAAGTTTCATGCTTTTTATTCCGTTTTCCAGCAAGGATTCAGTTTGAGGAAGGCAGAAATCAAAAATTGCCAGATTTGATCACTTCAGATGGGATTGTGTATGCCTGTGAACGTGAATGGTTGTGATACTGTGATATTTAAAAAACAAAAATCCTCAACGTTTTCAGAGATGAAGAAAATTTGTTGTTTCTTTCATTTTGAGGAGAATAATCAAGGACACGACAATGTCAGAAACACAGTGTAGAATGTCATTCTGCTGAGATACAGAATCTTCGCTATTTGGGAAAAACTAGCCTCTCAGGCAAAGAGCAAACTTTTATAATCTCTTATTAAGAGAGGACAGAGACAAAATACTGTAGGATATTACATGTGGAAACTAACAGTTACAAGATTCCAGTGATTATAATAAAAAAGAGAGAGATTCACAGATACAGAGGACAAACTAGTGGTGACCAATGACGAGAGGAAAGGGGGGAGGGGAAATCTAGGGGTCCGGGAGTAAGAGGTACCAACTATTATGTATAAAATAAGCTACAAGGATATATTGTACAACAGGGAATATATCCAAGAGTTTATGATAATTATAAATGGAGTATAAACTTTAAAAAAGTGTGAACCACAATACTCTTACACCTGTAACATATAAGATTGTACAGCAACTATAACTCAATAAAAATTATAATTTAAAAAAAGAGCAAATGAACACTTTAAGGAAATTCTGTCACAGAGAGGAAATAAAACTCTAGGTTTGCCCCACTGAAATATTTGATTCTAAAGGAACAAAAACTACTTTTTAAAAATCTCATGATGAAACCCACTGAGTCCTACTTGGCAAAATATTAACAAAAATTTGTTCTCCTTTTCAGGTTATCTTTCTGTGAATCTTCTTTTGATTGATCCATATGCTCAGTATTGTCTTTCGCCATGTTCTTTCTTATTCTGCAACAAAAGTCATTTCACTTCAGGAAAGGAGCATTCTCCTTTTTCCCCTTAATCTAACTAAAATTTGCATTATTACATTGAAACTTATAATAGAGTCTCATTTATTCATATTAATTACAACTTTTCAACAGTTACCTCCATTTCACAGAGCAAACTAAACAATGGATAATTGTGAATACTCTGTCATTTTGGTGGACTAGCAGAGCTCAGAATATACACAGTTCAGTTCTCTATAGCAGTACAATCCCTTTAGACAGTTTCTCAACATGGCAGATTACAACATGTTCAATGACAAACCCAAAGATATACCCTCTCTGTAGCATATATAAGAAGCAACATTTTAAAAGCTTAAAGTTATGCTTAACAATCAGTACTTCGGTATTATGTCTCATATAGAAATGATCTAGGCATCCCATGGATGTCCATTAATTACTTCAATATAATATCTATTCAAGGGTTAGCTGAATATCTTGGAAATTCTGTTCAAACTGACATATTCCTAAACTTACTTACTGTGGAAATTGTTAAAAAAAAAAAAAAAACTGTCAGAATAATGATTCAGTTTGGCCAAACATAAATGTATGTTTTTCATAATGTTAAATGATAACTAGGAGTAATGTTAGTTTTATGATCAGTCGATCTGCATGTATTAGTAAAAACATATCCATGTAGAAAAAAAAAAAAACAAAACTATGCTTGTGTGATACTTGATACTTAACACTGCCAAATCACAGAAGATATGGTTGATTTTATTAAACACTAAAGATTAAATGTGCCTTTTCTTACCAACTCTTTACCTAAATTACATAAATTTGAAATCTTACAATGCTTCTGTGCTGTATTTTTGGAGAACACATTTTTTAATCCAGTACATTTAAAGGATCAGTAGTTCAACTTCCTTATTTTCAGGGAATTTTAGAAAAGTTCTGCTTATATAAGTAGGTATTTTGATATGCCTCTCAGAATGGAGTTTCTCTAGTTTAAGAGACTTTATAAGCTAATATATTAATATCACCTGGAGGTAGGAAAATAAACACTAACATAATAAGAGGTGAAGGTATTTCTGAATTATAGACATATAGACATACAGGCACAGAAAAATAGACCTTATAACTTCAATTCTATAATTTCAGCTATGGGGCAAGAGCCAACAAAGAAACAGAAATACTGCCTGGTTCAGATGAAAGAGCTGTTCTCCTGGACAGCATAACATTCTTTATTGATTTGAGCTCAAAAATAGACAGACAAAAAGACGAACAAACCAGATTCCCTGTTGTCACTCATTCAACAGAGATTAGAGTTCTAGAAACCATTAGTCCATTTAGAGGGATCTCCAAATTGTCAGACCTTAAAATCCAGTTCCCAACCATTGCTGCCAAAAACAGGTAATAACTTACTGGCTGTAAATGAACCAAAATAGAATAGAAACACAAAATTATTAGAGAGGAAAATTAAAACCAGAAAAACAGAGTCAACAATGTTCTCTTGGTGCTTTGGATTCACCCAAGGAGAGCTAAAAAAAGCACATGTGGGCTTCAACTGCATATGACATACACATATCTGTCATGGAAATTTACCTGGCTCTGTCAGGTGGATTTATTGGACATCTTGTTGCAATTTCCAAAACAGTTAAAAAGTATTATTTTCAAACAGGATCAAGTCATGGTGTTCATATAGACATAAAATTAGCACATGTTTACAAAGATTCTAATTTAACCCATGAGTGAATGTGTAGGTGTTACAAATGGTTCCAAAAAGGGATCCAAAGATAGACACTGGAATATTGATCAGAAGGATTGGAATTATTATGTAAATAGAAGTAAAATCCGAGATAGCATATTGAAAAGCAGAGACATTACTTTGCCAACAAAGGTCCGTCTAGTCAAGGCTATGTCCAATATTCTGGGAGGTGGGTCAGAGAGGATCCTGCTGTGATGTATGTTGGAGAGTGTTGTTTTTTGCCAGTAGTCATTTATGGATGTGAGAGTTGGACTGTGAAGAAAGCTGAGTGCCGAAGAATTGATGCTTTTGAACTGTGGTGTTGGAGAAGACTCTTGAGAGTCCCTTGGACTACAAGGAGATCCAACCAGTCCATTCTAAAGGAGATCAGTCCTGGGTGTTCTTTGGAAGGAATGATGCTAAAGCTGAAACTCCAGTACTTTGGCCACCTAATGCGAAGAGTTGACTCATTGGAAAAGACTCTGATGCTGGGAGGGATTGGGGGCAGGAGGACAAGGGGACGACAGAGGATGAGATGGCTGGATGGCATCACCGACTCGATGGATGTGAATTTGAGTGAACTCCAGGAGATGGTGATGGACAGGGAGGCCTGGCATGCTGCGATTCATGGGGTCTCAAAGAGTCAGATATGACTGAGTGACTGAACTGAACTGAGAAGTAAAATTGGTTTTATTACAATAGGAGAGGGAAGATAATTGTTAACTTTTTACGCCAAAAATCAGGACCAATAGTCTGAAAGCAAAGAGAGTATCTGAAAATAAGACTGCCAAGGAAAAAACATTCCACTAAAGCTTCATGAAATCAGTTACATGGCTTGTTGGGGTCACTCCTCTATACACAGCTTCTAGAGCAGTGATTAACACCAAAGCTACATCAGTTTGTGTTAGACAAGTACTTCTCAAACTTGAATATTCTTCCAAATATTTACCTGGAGATCTTGTTCTAATGCAGATTGTGTTTCGGTATGGTTAGAGCCTGAGATCCTGCATTCCGACCAAGTCCTGCAGATATCCACACTGTTAATTCAAGGGCCATACTTTGAGTGGCAGGGATGAGCTCGCCTGGGTGGTATAAATGATTGTCAGGGGATCTCTCCCTTAGGATCTGGAGCACTGGTAGACTAGCTGGCTCAGAACAACACTGAATGCAAGTAGCATAAATAATCAGACTTGATGTCATTGATGAACCTATATAAGCATTCTACTGAATTCTTTATTCTTTAGCTCAGCTGGTGCCTGGTTTTCCTTTAACATAATTCACCAGAAATCAGTAATTTCTGACCATCTGCCAGAGCTTCATTTAGATGATCTCCAGGGACTTCAGTTTAGTACAGTTCAGTCACTCAGTCATGTTCGACTCTTTGCAACCCCATGAACTGCAGCACGCCAGGCCTCCCTGTCCATCACCAACTCCCGGAGTCCACCCAAACCCACTTCCATTGAGTCGGTGATGCCATCCAACCATCTCATCCTCTGTCATTCCCTTCTCCTCCTGCCCTCAATCTTTCCCAGCATCATGGTCTTATCAAATGAGTCAGCTCTTCGCATCAGGTGGCCAAAGTATTGGAGTTTCAGCTTCAACATCAGTCTTTCCAATGAACATCCAGGACTGATCTCCTTTAGGATGGACTGGTTGGATCTCCTTGCAGTCCAAGGGACTCTCAAGAGTCTTCTCCAACACCACAGTTCAAAAGCATCAATTCTTCGGGGCTCAGCTTTCTTCACAGCCCAGCTCTCACAACCATACATAACCACAGGAAAAACCATAGCCTTGATTAGATGGACCTTTGTTGGCAAAGTAATGTCTCTGCTTCTCAATATGCTATCTAGGTTGGTCATAACTTTCCTTCCAAGGAATAAGCGTCTTTTAATTTCATGGCTGCAATCACCATCTGCAGTGATTTTGGAGCCCCCCAAAATAAAGTCTGACACTGTTTCCACTGTTTCCCCATCTATTTCCCATGAAGTGATGGGGCCAGACGCCATGATCTTCGTTTTCTGAATGTTGAGCTTTAAGCCAACTTTTTCACTCTCCTCTTTCACTTTCATCAAGAGGCTCTTTAGTTCCTCTTCACTTTCTGCCATAAGGGTGGTGTCATCTGCATATCTGAGGTTATTGATATTTCTCCCAGCAATCTTGATTCCAGCTTGTGCTTCCTCCAGCCCAACGTTTCTCATGATGTACTCTGCATATAAGTTAAATAAGCAGGGTGACAATATACAGCCTTTATGTACTCCTTTCCATATTTGGAACCAGCCTGTTGTTCCATGTCTAGTTCTAACTGTTGCTTCCTGACCTGCATATAGGTTTCTCAAGAGGCAGGTCAGGTGGTCTGGTATGCCCATCTCTTGAAGAATTTTTCACAGTTTATTGCAATCCACACACTGAAAGGCTTTGGCATAGTCAATAAAACAGAAATAGATGTTTTTCTGGAACTCTTGCTTTTTCGATGATCCAGCAGATGTTGGCAATTTGATCTCTGGTTCCTCTGCCTTTTCTAAAACCAGCTTGAACATCCTGGAAGTTCACAGTTCATGTATTGCTGAAGATTGACTTGGAGAATTTTGAGCATTACTTTGATAGTGTGTGAGATGAGTGCAATTGTGGGGTAGTTTGAGCATTCTTTGGCATTGTCTTTCTTTGGGATTGGAATGAAAACTGACCTTTTCCAGTCCTGTGGCCACTGCTGAGTTTTCCCAATTTGCTGGCATATTGAGTGCTGCACTTTCACAGCATCGTCTTTCAGGATTTGAGAGAGCTCCACCAGAATTCCATCACCTCCACTAGCTTTGTTCGTAGTGATGCTTTCTAAGGCCCACTTGATTTCACATTCCAGGATGTCTGGCTCTAGGTGAGTGATCACACCATTGTGATTATCTGGGTCATGAAGATCTTTTTTGTATAGTTCTTCTGTTTATTCTTGCCACCTCTTCTTAATATCTTCTGCTTCTGTTAGGTCCCTACCATTTCTGTCCTTTATTGAGCCCATCTTTGCATAAAATGTTTCCTTGGTATCTCTAATTTTCTTTATTTTCTAATTTCCATGCAGTTAGCACTAGGAAAAAAGTGATGGAGGCCAAGCGTATCCTTACTGCCTTCCTGATTCTCTCCTTATTCTTTCCCACTCCGTTATACTCTCCTTCAGAGTGTGGCCCACCTTCAAAACGTGTTTCTACCAAGAAATCACATGCTACAAAATAATTTTCCCTCTTTTAACCACACTGTCCACATACAAGGTGGATGATGACAAGGTGATGATGATGTTAAACAATTCAGGTCTCATGGGCAGGTTTTAGACAGTTTCAGTAGTTAAAATATTTCACTCTAAGTTAATATGACTCAGAGCTTCCATTCATTCTCAGCACTACAGTTCTCCATACTACACATCAGTAATACCATGTTCCTCATTACCTTGCTCATTTTCATGTTGGCTTATGCAAAGAAAGCCTTATCCATTATGTAGTAAATTCATAGGGGCAGAGGCCTTATCTATTGTTGCTTACCACCAAATTTCTAATGCCAAACTTAGGGGCTGCCATATTATAGGTGCTCAGGAAATATTTACTGAGTGAATGAATGTGTGCATATTCAAAGAAAGCATGTTAATGCCAGTAGGCCTCAATGGCAGTATTTGTTAAACTGAGTTTCAAGAGTTCACAAGAGAAATTTTAAAGTATTGTATTTTCACTTTGGAGATAATCCAAAACTATTAGCTACCATATAATTAAGCATTGTCACAAGACTTCAGTGCTGGAGTTGTATCTGTGCTTATGGCTGAACCAGAGTCAAACAGTACCACTGGGTGGAAAAAAAAAACAAAACAAAAGGTGCAAATGAAGGGTCTGCAGTAGTTTGAATAGAAAAAAGCAAAGGGAAATGGAGCTATAATTTAGCATTCAATGGTGTGCATGGGCAGAACTCAAGAGTGCCACAGCAAGTGACGGAACATGGACAGTAGATATTTTTAATCAGAGGCCCATTGGTATCATTTACCCATTTGCAACACTGGGCATGTTATCTTGCCTCTGATGGCAGTTTTCTCAGGGAAGAGCAATAGAGAAAAAGGGAGCAGCCCAGTGGCTTATATCTTTTGAACCACATGTATAAAAATCAAATGATTTTGCCAAATACCATTTTTTTTCAGGAAGGAAGGAAAGGTGGGACTGAGTCTAGAAAGAATTCTTTCACATTCCTTTTGTTTCATTAGTTTTGAGACTGAAACTCAAGATATGATTTCAATAACATGCGAAAGAATAACTGAGCCAACCCCTCTTTTGCTCCTTAAAATTCGAATGGCACCTCCCGCTGGTGCCAGCTCCACATAAGACCTTGCAATGTCCATGGCTAATGGATCTGCAGTCTAAGTTATATGGTTTCAAATTCCAAGGTGTTCATGAGAAATGCCCCTTGCATGGAACTTTGGGTTGACTGAGTTTCATTTTTAGGATGATGCAATGATGACTCATTAACAAATAAATATTGAAGACATATACCAACATATTTTTTGGTGGTAAGCAATTATAGGAGCATGTAAACTTTCCTGGTTTTGTTCTAAAAGTGCTGGAATCAGACAAATATAATTTATCTATATGTTCCGAGAAATAACTGCTCTTGAACAGAATAACTGTGAACCAATCAAACACTTCATTAAAAAAGACTAATGTTCACTAACAATCATATAAAGTTCCACATATTATGTGTCTATTCATCCAAAGCAGTTGTGATATACTCAGTTCAAACCCAACCATTCTGTCACTTTCCAAGAACCACCATGAAATTATCCAGCCTGGGCTAGAAAGCCTCCAAATATCCCTTTTCAACACACTCCCAAGACTCCAAGTAATCAGTGTTCTTCCTTCACTGCAGTAGGACTAATTAACTTAGCTTTTGCTCAGTCAACAGGTTATTCTGTTGTGGTTTGGGGGAGTTTCCAGTCAACAGCATTAAGTAACCAGACCTGCTCTTAACTCTGAGAGAGGGTACAAAGGATAAAGAGATATATTTTCTAGCCTTAAGAACTTTATCCTATGACAAAATGTTTAAGTGCCACAAGAATTCAAAGATGAGAAATAGTGTCAACAATGTTTCTCACAGGATTCCAGGAGAAGTTTCAGAAGGACTTTGAGGTGCTTGCATGACTAATTTAGGAATTAAAACACTTTTTAAAAAGTCTCCACAATAATAGAGCTCAGAACACAACTGTGTCTCATTTTCCCCTCTGCAAACTCTGTTGGCATTTCGTCCCAACAGGGGCCTGGGAGGTATAGTGGTAAGATGGAAAAAGCCCATTGATTATTCAGGAGAGCTGGATTTCATTTCTAACTCTTCCAATAATTTATAATCCAATGTCTGAGAAGCTATTAGATGTATCTGAGTTGTACTCTGTAACCTGAAAAATGTGGAAGTTGTATATAATACATGATCTCTAACATCATTTGCAGTGTTAACAGTTTAGAATTCTTGTTCATATCCCTTACTTGAATTAAATATATATTTAATTATATATAAATTAAATATAATTAATATATATTAATTACAAAATATTATTAATTATAAAATTAATTAAAATAATATTAATTATAAAAATATAAATATATATAATTATATATAAATTAATATATATTAATATATATAATTCAAGTAAGGGATATGAACAAGAATTCTAAACTGTTAACACTGCAAATGATGTTAGAGATCATGTATTATATACATACACACACACACACACACACATACTTGTAGATTTCCTTTTAAATCAGCACAAGCAAAATCTCAAAATGATAAAGCAGTTTTAAAATGTGTATTGTGGGTATACCTGTGGCGGATTCATTTTGATATTTGGCAAAACTAATACAATATTGTGAAGTTTAAAAATAAAATAAAATAAAAAAAAAACAAAAAAAAAAACTACATAAAAAAAAAAAAAACGTGTATTGTGACAGCATATTTGCTCTGTTATCCTTTATGTATGCCTATCTGTTTGATGTACACAGCTCATATAAATGCTAATGGAATACGTGACATAACGTGAGTGGAGAAAGTGATACTGCAGACCCACTCCACTTGCTCAGGGGAAACCATCTCATTGAACCTATTTTGGACTCTATTGAGATGGAAGATGTTTTATTTCCATAATGTAAAGTTATTTCAGACTTAGATTAAGACAAAAGGAGTCACATGTGAATTCCATAAATTGATGAAGAAGGCTCAAGTTCACAAATAGAATGGAGGATGCAATAGTAAAGGAAGATGGAATTGCTTGTCATCTTGTATAAGTCAATAAGGTATCCTTGCATGTTGTTTCCCGTCTTCACATCTTATATACTGAGACATATTGTCGTCTGAATTCAAATTAACAAATAGAAAAACTGCTGTCAGTCACCTACCAAAACCACACCAAGCTCTAAAACCTACAACGGGTCCCAGGAGAATAATAGACACATGACACTGACCTAGATCCAACCTACATCTCTTGGAGTCTAATGCAGCTGAGTCCAGACTAGGTGAGCCCTTCCCTGCCAGCAGATCCACAGATGCATGAGTGAGAATTAGGGACTGCTGTTTGAAGCCACCAAATTTTCAGATGGTTTACTATGCAGCCTTAATGGGGAAATGGGACTTCGTAGGTGGCACTAGTGGTGAAAAACCCACCTGCCAATGCAGGAGATGTAAGAGACAGGGGTTCAATCCTAAGGTTGGGAAGATCCCCTGGAGGTGAGCATAGCAACTCACTCCAGTATTCTTGCCTGGAATATCCCCATGGATAGAGGAGCCTGGCGGGCTACAGTCCACAGGGTCACAAAGAGCTGGACATGACTGAAGCAACTTACCACGCACACACAATGGGAAAGTACGTAAGTAATAGATCAAGGAAAGACTATGCTGCTGCTGCTGCTAAGTCGCTTCAGTTGTGTCCGACTCTGTGCGACCCCATAGATGGCAGCCTGCCAGGCTCCCCCATCCCTGGGATTCTCCAGGCAAGAACACTGGAGTGGGTTGCCATTTCCTCCTCCAATGCATGAAAGTGAAAAGTGAAAGTGAAGTCGCTCAGTCATGTCTGACTCTTAGCGACCCCATGGACTGCAGCCCACCAGGCTCTTCCATCCATGGGATTTTCCAGGCAAGAGTACTGGAGTGGGGTGCCATTGCCTTCTCCGAGGAAAGACTATAGGGGAATAAAAAGAAATAGCTCTTCTTCCTGAGACAGAAACACAGGCTTTCCCACCTGCAGACTGAGCTCTCCACGTGGAGACAGAAACATACAGTCAGGGCTGGTAACATGGGCCCAAGCTTAGCGGAGAAGAGAAAAAGAGGAAAAAGTAGTTTAATTACTTTGAAACACATTTTAAGTCATGAAGATAAGTATCAATAGTAATAGTAATAAAAAATCAATAAAAAGCACTAGTAGAAGTGGTATTGGATATTTCTAAGCTAATATTAAAGAATTTTAATTCATGAAAAGATGTTCCTTTAAAAGTACTTGAAATAGTATGCATCAAAAGGTAAAGAAAGATTTTCTGGGGCAAAATACCACAAAAGGAAAAGGAGAGGCCATCTTGCTATAGCAAAATCACTGAATACTAAATCAAGAAAGGAAAAAAAAAATAATGTCTACCTTTGTCTGATTTTATTTCACAGTCTAGTGGTCTATATAAAATGGTTATGTAGGAGCAAAGCAATTTAAAATTCTATTCATGAGAGCAAATCTATAACAAAAATGTCTATAAAATTTGGAGAAGAATTCTATATAGAGTCCATAAACAAATACAGAAAATGGTTAAGTGCCACTGTATCATTTTTATTCTCATAAATTTCTCTCAGGTTCTCTTAGAATGTTACATAGACTTTGGTCCTGGCTCAGAGTTAGATATTTTGGTTCTGAAACTGAATAACCTGCTTTGGAGTTGAGATTAGAGGAATTTCCTTTTGAACTAGAAATGACATATATTATTTATACCTTTTATTAGCATTCTAAAAGTTTATGAAGGAGTCAACTAAGAAATAGAATATTTAATTGGTCATTTGAGTCCTTAATTAATGAGTTTTAAAATACGCCCTGCCCCTGGAGAAAAAAAAAAAATGGTTATCAAAAGAAAGCAATTTTAGAAAGGAAATACAGTCCCGGGTCTGTTATAAGAGAATACATAGATAAGACCCTGTGCTCATTTGCTGCCTTCTGCTTTCCTATTTCAGTTAATCAAAGTTCAGTTTGCATAATAACTGAGGTCTCAGCTTCCACTTAAATATGCCTGTCCCTTGCCATGCACACCAGATTATCTGCCAAATCCTATCTCTAATATGTCTTTTATATGCCCAAGCCGTCACCCTTACTCTGACCTCAATTCCTCCTATCAGTCCTATTTCAACAGCTACTGTGAAAGATGACAAAAAATGGCCACAATATTTTGTAGCAACTTCCATCAAAAGTGGAGTACTTTTCCCTATCCCTTGGACATGGGCTAGCTACATGACCTCTTTAACCTAAAGAATGTAACAGAAATGATATGGTGTCAGTTTGATCCTTGACCACAAGAGCTTCCACTTCTCCACTCCTATAAACTGTTACCATCACATGAAAACACCCAGGCTAACTTGCTAGGTAACAAGACACCCACAGCTTAGTCCTGCCTATCACCCCAACTGCAGCCAGACAGCCCCAAAATAAAGAGCTGGCAGGATGAATAACAGCTGACACAGATGCACGTTTGAGTCCAGAAACACAACCACCCAGCAGGTGGTGGTGGCGGTTCAGTCACTAAGTTGTGTCTGGCTCGTGATCCCATGGACCACCAGGCTCCTCTGTCCATGGGATTTTCCAGGCAAGAATACTGGAGTGGTTTGCCATTTCCTTCTCCAGGGGATCTTCCTGACCCAGGGATTGAACCCGGATCTCCTGCACTGTAGGCAGATTCTTTACGGATTGAGCACCACCCAGCAGAGCACAGGTCAAATCACCAACTCAAAGGACAGTGAGGCAAAATCAGAAGTAGTTGTTTTAAGCCACAAAATAGTGTTTGTTCTGAGGAAGTGTGCTACACAGTAAACTCTCAATTGATAATCTACTAATTCATCTACTCATGTATAAATAACACTTCCAATCTGTTGGACGGAACTGTGGGTATAAGAATCTCAAAGAGCAAGAAATACTTGGAGGCTGAGAGTGGGGATAAGGTGCTTGAAAAATAAGAAATATAGTAAGATCGTTTTCAGAAATTTTTGATGTCCATCTCCATAGTTTTTGTGTGGTCCACCTACTGAAAAGAAAAGTGGACTCTGGTATTTCTGGGGTCATTACCATAATAATTAGCACAAATATGGGATATCTGTTTGTTATGGCCCAACATAAGGCTAAGTACTTTATGCTTATGACTTCATTTAATCCTTACAACAATCTTAAGGAACAGGTATAATTATTAACTTCATTTTACTAATAAGAAAAGTGAAGCATAAAGAAGTATCTTGCTCAAGCTCACATACTAAAGGGCAGAAAAGTGCTTTAATCTGGGGGATTTGTTTGGTCCTCTTAATCAACCTGTTTCCCTCCCTTCAACACTGGATTGGAGCTGAGTAGCCAAAATCTTCACTCTCCAGTCCCCACAGACTCCATCATCTCCAATTTTTCTTGCATGGCTTCTTAATGTGTAACTATTGAGATTGGTCCTCTGTAGGCATCTAACATCTACTGCATTCCTCATCCTTGTTTAAAGCACTGGTTCTGGGAGCTTTAAATACCCCAATGACTGTATTCCACTCCCAGAGAATCAGATTTAATTTGTTTGGAGTATGGCCTGGACATCAGGATTTTTAAAAGCTCCCCAGGTGATTCTAATGTACAGCCAAGGATGAGAAAGAATAACTGGTACATAGTGATGAGAGAGTATTTATTATGCCACTCTGCTCTTCTGAAGAAAGGTACTTATAAAAAGGACCTTGTAAATCAAAAAATCAAGTCAGGTTATAGCAGAACCAGCAGTACTAGGAGGCAGAAAAGTCTTCCTGACATCATTTTCAGGATCCTGTCCCAAAAAATGCCTTTCTCATACGCTGCACTGCTTGAAATTTTACCATTGGGAGGTGTTAAAGCTTATATCACTGTATTTTTCCACCATGATTTTCTAAAGTCCAAATACACTTTCCTTTACCCCCAGAGAGGACACACTTGCTCATGGAATTCTTACAGCTACGATTCTTCAGTTGCCAGATCACTCTCCTCGGAACAGTCAGAAGTTTAGATTGGGGTACTGAGGGTTTATGAAGTCTAATGCTAGAGAAAGGGAAATGTGCTCTTGGATTGTGGATCACTACTCTTGGGAGTTATGGCTCTGCTAGGGAACAGAGGAATGAAGTCTGAAACTTCTGACAGTGTGTGTGAGAGCGGGGAGGTAAGGAACAGAACCTGCAGGCTAGGGTGAGGTATAGTAGTATTCAGTTGGCCAAGAAGTTAGTTTGGGTTTTATGGAAAAACCTGAATAAACTTTTTGGCTAAGCCAATATATGGAGGACTGTGCTAAGTATTGCTTTTTACTTCCACCTAGAGTCTGATAATAGCACATTTCCTTTTTCTTTATAACATGTGTTTGTTCACTCATTTATGAAATATGCACAAAGTATCTGTGGTATAAGAAAACACTACTGGAAATACAAAGATGTCAAAGATATATGCCCTCCTGGAGTCTAAAATCTTAAACAACTTTTAATAACATCGGGATAAAATAGAGAAAATAAGATTGAATAGCATTTAGTTTTCTTAAATTCAAGAGCCTATATTAAATGCATAACTTTGGCCTGAATTACTGTCTAATAGCCTTTTGTAATTCACAGTACTTTTCTATTTCACTGATAATTTTAATTCCTAAAATGGAAACTGAATCACTGACAAACACTTCTCATTTTGAAGTAAAGCAGTGCCCTAGAAGTGGAAGAATTTACTGAAGGTTTTTTGTTTTTTTTTTTAACCAGAAACATCTTTATGAAATATAAATCAATATTAGAAACCAAAATTAAATTCAAAACCCCAGAAACTTAACCTAGACTAATGGAAGGCTTGACAACTTCAGCAGAACAACAAAGGGATTTTTTTTCTTTCATCTGAGGTATATCTGAAACTAATTCTGCTAAAGAGAGTGAAAGTATTGATTTTCACTTGTTTTGTAAGACCTAATATAATCTCTGACCTTCTAGATAGAGTCACTATCTTACAATCAAGGCAGTAGTGACAAGAGTGATAACATGATGGGAAATAAATCAACAGTTCAAAAAGAATTATCATGTGGTACTAAGAATCTATATGTCTTAATAATCATAAGGATCATAGAGGACCAAGGGGACTTTGAAAAAGGTGGATAATGATAAGAAACTGTCCCAGAGTCCCTGATCTGAATTAACTAAAAAGATCTCTTTTAGACTATTGCCATCTCTGAAACTCCCAGTTACTTACTCCTTGACAGTCTTCTGAAGAAATGAACAGTTTAATTGCATTAAGACACAATGTAGAATGAGGGGAATAAATGATTAGAATTATACAGTCATAGAGAGTTGGAATTAAAACGTAATCTAAACAGTGTCATGTTCAGCTGTGTACTCATGTATCATAGATGCGTGTGTGCTCAGTTGCTTCAGTCCCGTCTGACTCTGTGACCCTGTGAACCATAGCCCGCCAGGCTCCTCCATTCATGGGATCCTCCAGGCAAGAATACTGGAGTGGGTTGCCATGCCCTCCTCCAGGGGATCTTCCCGACCCAGGAATCGAAGCTGGGTCTCTTACATCTCCTGCATTGCAGGTGGATTTTTTTTTTCTTTTTACCCATTGAGCCACCAGGGTAGGAGGGGTTAAAAATGTAGACTTCAGTGCACCATTTCCAAAGATTCTGATTTCATTGTTCTAAGGTGGGACCCAAGAATCTGGAGTTCAGGAGATTCTGCTGAGGGTTATCTTAAGTCCACACTTAGAAAAACCCTACTCTAGTCTTTTCATTTTATAAAGGATAACATAGAGGGTGAGAATGAGGTTGCATATTTGAAGAGTAGAGATAGATCACTGTAATGCCCAGGGGTTCTTTTTACAGTCAACTAAACACTCAGAGTCTCAAGACTGGGACAGTCACACTTGCCACAAGTCTACTGAGAAGACAGAAATCAGAGGATAGAGGTCCTCTCCATCAGAATTCTTGCAGCAGTTCATGTAAATGAGAGTTCACACAGCCCTCTGAGAGCGAGCCTTTCCCAGATGATGCAGTTTAGATTCAAGGAAACAGTTCTATTAATGCATCAGGCAGTTGAGTAACTGCCCTAGATTGGAAGTCTCACTCCTCATAGATACAAAAGTTGCTTGAAATATCCCACTGGCATAGCTTCCAAAGTCCTCCAAGGGGCATGCCCCATATCAAGAGTCCCTACAGGGGACCTCCCCAGTTAAGACTCCGTGCTTCCACGGCAGGGGGCATGCAGTTTGGTCCCTGGTTGTGGAACTAAGATCTAGCATGTTACGTGGTACAACAAAACAAAACAAAACAAGAGCCCCTATGCCAAAGGAAGCCCACAACTTCAAAATCTGCAAAAATATGTATGGTTTTTCCAGTCCAGGTGCATTTAACCCATTAGGAGGCATTTTAACCTATTAAAATAGCATACTATCTTACCTAGGTTTCTAAGATAGTAAAGCTAGGACAGTAAAGCAAGGTGGTTAGCCATAAATCAGTTTCTCTTGCAATATGGTTTTGTTAATACCACAATCATAAACACAATTCCCCAAGTGATATTTTTACATGGATCTACCTAAATGGTTATTGCTGGTATCATCTCACTGTTACAGAGAAGTTCCAGGAATTTGTGGATGATGAAGTACAAAAAACAAACAAACAAACAAAAAAAAACTTTCCTTTTTTTTTTTTTTTAAACCAGGTAAGTCTTTCATACAACTCAATGCAAGTTCCTATATGGTCAAGAAAGTGCCTCAGGATATTCACCTTTCCTTTCTCTCATTTTACCAAAGAGAAGCCTCATTTCATAAGGGAAAACAAATTTTCAAGAAACAGACCAGTATAACAGACCTACTACTACTACTAAGTCACTTCAGTTGTGTCCGACTCTGTGCGACCCCATAAACGGCAGCCCACCAGGCTCCCCCGTCCCTGGGATTCTCCAGGCAAGAACACTGGAGTGGGTTGCCATTTCCTTCTCCAGTGCATGAAAGTGAAAAGTGAAAGTGAAGTCGCTCAGTCGTGTCTGACTCTTAGCGACCCCATGGACTGCAGCCTATCAGGCTCCTCCATCCATGGGATTTTCCAGGCAAGAGTACTGGAGTGGGGTGCCATTGCCTTCTCCAATAACAGACCTATTAGAAAACAATTATTTATTTGTAAATTTATTGGAGTTGGGGAGAAATAGGAACAAAGAGTCTTGCCAAATTTTACAATTAAGAACAGTACTTGATATATACTGAATATTTTTTAATTTTTTAAATTATAAATTTATTTTAATTGGAGGCTAATTACTTTACAATATTGTATTGGTTTTGCCATACATCAACATGAATCCGCCACGGGTGTACACGTGTTCCCCATCCTGAACCCCCTCCCACCTCCCTCCCCGTACCATCCCTCTGGGTTATCCCAGTTATACTGAATATTGCTGAATAATTATTTATTGAATAAACTGAATAACAAAAAGCAGCGTCATTTAATTTCAAGACCTCTAGGGGCTCTGAATTATGAGACAAGAATTACAGAATATAGTGGCATCACAGGAAGAAGGGACATAAATACTATGATCATTTAGCACTGAAAAACCCATTCTTTGTATCCATTCTCTTTATCTCACCCTCTCAGAAACTCAGAACGCCACAACACAGCTACTGAAATGCAATTGGGAGAGTTCTACGTTGCCACTATACCCATGTCTGTACATGATATACTTTATATATGGAAGGGGAAATATACAAGATAAAAGAGGAGACAACAGCTACAGATTAAAGAAACAAGATTAGAAAGGCATCTATTAGAACAACAAGGAAAACTGCAATTTAACTGGAAATAAAGTGCTATATTTTCCTTGATATCAAATGTTCTCAGGTCTCTTGATGGATCTAATGGATACATAGTAACTACTAGGAACTAATCTTATTTTCATGTATTCTAGCCTACATAAAAGGGCATTAGTGACAAGCTTCAATATATTTATTAGTTTGAGAATACCTGTCTTCAGGTACAGTTTTTAAATTCTAACTCTGGAATATTTTGGGACTTCGAATCAGCATCACAATACGAAAAGTATGCTCAAGAGTAACTGCTTAGACAAATGATTTTACAGATATCTTTGGGATGAAAGACAAATAAGATATGCAAGCCTTTTCATATATTTTCTCCTGCTTTCATTTATACAAGTACAATAAAGCAATCCGAGTATAAGATTAGAAGCTCTTATCACAACTACTTGTGGGCAGTTTATTCAGTGCAATCTAGTACCCAGTACCATTTGTCAGGGGAGGCTTCAAGGCTATGATCTTAGGCAGACTTAGTATTAAATCAGCCTAGTATTTAGGGAACAAAGCAGAAATTGTAGATGTTTTCATGCTTATTAATGTCCTCTTTGTAACTGAGAGCTAGAAGTAAGGAATCATGTATCGCTACCATAAAAGTCTTAACAATCTGAACAACTGTGTCCAAATTCTCAACACCCTCTTACTTTTAGTAGTCATGTATCAGCAGAAAAGATATCAAGGTAAACTCACTAATGTAATTGTATTTAACCAGTTGGTAATAGCAGAGCAAAGGTCAAACTGTTGAGCCTTTTCACCTTTATATCTTTTATTAAGAAAGCATCTAATGTCCACTATATTATTAAGAAAGCATCTAATGTCCACTATATTAAATAATTCTTCTCATATGCATTGGACATGTTTTTGTTTCATTTGTCATTTAGATTAGTTATACCTGTTTTAGAAGCCAACTTAGAATTAAGGAACATGAACACAGATTGATAGATACACACACACTACGTAGATCCCTTTGATTAAAAAATTCATTTGATAATAAATTTTGTAAATTGGGTACCTATAAAATCTTTCTGAAACATAAATCTCACAGTTTTGGATAATTAGCTATATTAGTTTTAGGGTCCAATATATCAATATGTTTATCTTTTATTAGCAATGCGTCTGTCTGATGGAGAAAATAATAATCATTTCACTGTTCTATATGACAGTGACATTGCTATGTCCTCACAAAAGACTGGAACTGCCTTCACACATTTCCATATGATGGATCATATTAAAACATTACTTAAATGCCCTCCTATATCCATCATAACACACATGGGTTTACCAGACCACTAGGTTCTAAATTATAAACCTGTGTTTGGTTGTGTAATTTCTAGCCCAAAGCATTAGTTTGATAAATTCTTGGGAATATGTGAATTAGGCAAATGTTACTATTCAAATAATAATATATTTTCATTTATCTTATGCATGCGTGCTAAGTCACTTCAGTCCTGTCTGACTCTGTGCAACCCTATGGATGGTAGTTCACAGGCTCCCCTGTCCATGGAATTCTTCAGGCAAGAATACTGGAGTGGGTTGCCATGCCCTCCTCCAGGGAATATTCCCCACCCAGAGATGGAAACTGTGTCTGGTGTCTTCTGCATTGCAGGTGGGTTCTTTACCGCTAGTGCCACCTAGGAAGCCTTTATCTCATATTGATAGGCATTTTAACATGATTATAAGTTATTAAAAGGTAGCTAGATTTTTCCTTAGACAATCTGTTTTCTTATTATTACATGTAAAATAGAAAAATATGGCATCTGTCATTATTTTGCATAGTACTTATGGTCATGACAAAGTAACAAGAAAATTAATCATCGTATATTCTTTATACTGAACTAAGGGTATAGTAATGGGACAATATGATAAAATGCGAGAATTAGGCTTTGAAGTTATCTAGTAATTTTTATTTTTTAACTGTTTATGAACATGCTCAAAATGTAAAGTATTTCCTGTTTTCACCCCGAAAAATGACCCTTGTTTATACACCTCAGGTGGGTCATGTTCTAGCCGTGTGGTCTTGGACAAGTTCCTCAGACTCTCTGAGGTTGAAGTCATAATCATATTAAGAGGTGCATGGAGAGAGTAGGCAACAAAGAAGAAAATACCAACTCAGTACTTTTTTTCAGTCAAACTCTAGTCAGAACCTGAATACTGTTAAAACATACCATATCTCATATTCATGGCTCCATCCCCAACTCTGTAAGATAAAGCTTCAATGGTTGGGATCACCTAACTAAAAAATATAAGGCATTAAACTGCTAGAAAGTGGAGAAATAAGGCATATTTCTATATTATATAGTAAACAATTCTTTTCAGTTTTGATGACCAGAATTGTTCATCTGTTTGGTATACCAGAAAAGATTTAACGTGGCTGTCAAGGCTCAGTGACAACAAAATCTACAGTGGATAGTTTCTCAAAGTCATCTGCAGTTGTCTTCATGGACGTTCCCAAGGACCACCACATCTCTTTTTTAACCAAGTGATACAGGGCTGAATAAATATTCTGTTTAAGACCTTCCTGACTCTCTTTTCTTTTTCTATTGAATTGAGATCTTGTTTCTCAAGGCATGGAAAACTTTTGGTCTCTATTATACTGTATTTAGTTATGGCAAATCCTATTTTTTAAATTTATGAAATCATCCCAGTTGAAAACATTACCGAGGCCTAGTCCTAAATACTATTTGTGTTAACAACTCCTGTATTATATATGACCCATAGTTCTAAATAAATATGCTCAACTGACTGTTCACTTGATAACTGTAAATAATTTAGTTTGAAACTATATGGAAGATTTCCCCAGAAAATCACCATTTTAATGCTTGTGTAATAAGAGTAAATCATCTTGCATTTATATAGAACTGATGCTTTTGAACTGTGGTGCTGGAGAAGACTCTTGCAAGTCCCTTGGACTGCAAGGAGATCCGACCAGTCCATCCTAAAGGAGACCAGTCCTGGGTGTTCATTGGAAGGACTGATGCTGAGGCTGAAACTCCAATACTTTGGCCACCTCATGCAAAGAGTTGACTCATTGGAAAAGACTCTGATGCTGGGAGGGATTGGGGGCAGGAGGAGAAGGGGACGACAGAGGATGAGATGGCTGGATGGCATCACTGACTCGATGGACGTGAGTCTGAGTGAACTCCGGGAGTTGGTGATGCACAGGGAGGCCTGGCGTGCTGCAATTCATGGGGTCGCAAAGAGCGGGACACGAGTGAGCAACTGAACTGAACTGAAAGTTCTCAAAAGAATATAAAGCTCACTGTTCCTGAAAAAGTGTCTGCGTACACAACTGGTATACTCTTAATCCTGAGTTTATAACATTTTTCACACATGGCTCTCTTTTATTTGATTTAATTTTACTTATAATCATATGAATCTGTTGTTCTGTTGTTGTTCAGGTACTCAGTCATGTCCGACTGTTTACGACCCCATGGACCCCAACACACCAGACTTCCCTGTCCTTCACCATCATTGTATATTAGATGAATAATATAATAATGAATAAATTACTCTTGATCTTAAAAATAAGTTTAATAGGTCAGAACAGATAGATATATTTTATTAACAGCTCAACATATAATCACTTAGTGCTTATTATGAACCACACAACAGACTTCCTTTAGTAATCTGACACATTACGTTGGAATTAGGGGTGATTTCATTCCCTTTTCATAAGCATTTGTATGAAAATATTGACAACCCTCATGTAGCCAGGTGCTGGTTTTCTGCACTACTTTTTCCTCACAAGTCCCTTTGAAAATGCCACAGCTCTCCTGCCTTCTATTAACAGGGAAGATACTTGCCAAAAAGAACTTCAAATGAAAGAAAATCTTAGTACCCTGTATACAAACAGAGTATCTGTATACTAACTTAAATGTCTAGCTCTTCTTCTTTGGTAATGAAAGTAACATTACATGTCATTTTACATTTTTTCCTGTCAGTCTGCTTTAGAATCAAAGACTGCCAATTTCTGTATACTGGCATGAACTACATCAATTTTATCAAATAATTGACATACTATAGTCAGTTGACTTATTTTGAACTTTTCATAAAGTTGCATCAAGAATAAACTTTCAGAAGTAGAATACAAGTTTTTTTTACTTGGATTCTAAAGGAAAAATACTGGAAATCAGATGGACTCAAACAGAAGCTTTATCTTTTTTGAGAGAAGAGGAAAGGAAAAAAAAAAAACAAAAAACCTGCATTGCTACTTAAATCCATTCTGGTCACTTGGCTTCACTTTTCTTCTTGCTTTTGAAGCCTCCCACCCTTCAGGTGAATTTATGGGCAAAACATGGTCTCAGTTCTTCAATGCCAGAAGATATTACCTTCTTAATAATAGTTTAGCTAGGCATAGAGTTTGAGGCTGACATATCTTAACCCTGGTGCTTTCATGAAATCCCTCTATTGTTTTCTGGCATCAATTCTTGCTGTGACAAGTTTGCTGTTGTTCTAACTGTCTTTCCTTTAGTTTCTAGTAGGTAGTCTGCCTTTGGTTCCTGGCAGCTAATAAGATGTTCTCATTAAACTTGATGTTTCTAGATATGGATTTGGTCCTATTGGACATTTGATGTGCACACGTAAATAGCGGACTCCTGTACTTTTCAGTTCTGGAAAATTCTCCGACATTACCATTTCAAATATTGCTCCTCTGCCACTTTCTTATTCATTTCCTATAAAATAGGAATATAAAACAATAAAATAATGTTGAAAGTTCACAAGCTATGTTCCTTGTCTCCTAATTATTCCCTTATGTGTCTATTTTGAATCTCTTTGTCTCCTTATTCTGCTTTTGGTATAAATTCCTCTGCTCACTAATTTTCATATTGACTCTGTACTTTCTAAAATTAATGTTAAGCTTTAAAAAAAAAAAATTTCTTCTGGTAAAATTACCCTGAAAATATGTTTATACATTTCAAAAGCACATAAAAATAAATAAAAATAAGAGGCACCTATAATGCCAGCTGACAGATTTAATCACTTTTGCAATTTAATAATTAACATCTCTTACCCTCATTTGTGTGCTTTAAAAACTAATATGAAAATAGGTATATTTTTAACCAAAATAGATCACACATAAAGCTCAAGTTCTCTTCAATCACCACTTCCATTGCTGATCCATTCTTCCACTATACTGATGTAAATACTATTAAAACTTTGGTTTATAACTTTCAAGTAATTTTTAAAACTCACACATATATATGAACATATATGAATACGTACCCATGTAAATTCAGTAATATATTTTACATTCCCCCATATGCTGAAACAGATAAATTTAGAGAATTTCATTTAATTTCATTATATGTTTTGCCACATCATGTTTATTTACTCCTCTTTTGTTAGCTTTTGCCTATTTTTGTCATCAATTTTTCTCTATTATAAAGATCAATGAAAAAAAAACAATATTGTGCATGTCTTTTGATACACGTGCATGCGTATCTCTCTAGGGGAAACACCAAAAGGTCAAATTTGAGGGTGATAAGGTTTTAGATTTACTCAATATAAAAGTGTACCTGTGCCATCAACCTTAAAAATGACTATTCAAAATTTTAAGTCTCTTCAGTAGAACATGGTACAGTACATGTATGTTGTTTAATTGATATTTTCATGATTACTAATGAAGCTGAGAAAACCTCGGTGCTTATTGGTTTCTTTATCTGCTTAAGTATTTTTACTATGTTGAATTAGGTTATTTCCTGTTAAGTAGGAAATATTTGCATATTCAAAATAGTGATCCTGTTCTATATATTGTACAAAATTTCTCCAATAATAAAATTTAGTTTATTCACTAAGTTCATTCTTTTAGGTGTTTTTAGGGCCTCTTATTGTTTTCTTAATAGGGCCTCTTATTGTTTTCTTAATAATTCTTCTTTTTGAATAACTGCTATCCATTTATATCTTAGGCAATCTGAATATAATTATTTTAGTATTTACCCATTATTTTATTTCCATATGAAGTAACTGTATAACTTGAGTGTCAATTCACTGTCTGTTTTCTTTTTAAGCTTTTAATTTGTTGTCATTTTGGATAAAGTTATTATTATTTTACAAAATATGATCAAGTATCTTTTTTAGTCATATTACTGCCATTGTTTCTTTAAGAAATAAAAAGAGGAATGCAGGAAGGTAAGAGGAAACAGAGGAGAGGAGGTGACATGACAGAGGCAGAGAGTTGGTGAAAAACATATGATTGTGCTATGCTACTACTTTGAACATGAAAGCATGGGTCAAGCCCCTAAGAAATGCAGGTGGTTTCTAGAAACTGGAAAAGGCAAGGAAACAGATTGTCGCCTGAAGCCTCCAGAAGGGATGCAGCCTTACTGGTACCTTGATCTAGCCCAGTGAGACCCATGTTAGATTTCTGACCTACAAAATACGAGATAATATATCTGTGTTGTTTTAAGCCACTAAGTTTGTAATAATTTATTACAGCAATAATAGGAAACATAGCTTGCTCCACTGTAGCCTCCTAAGAGTTAGACTCTGCCAGTAGGAAGATCTCATCAATCAGCTTCCATCCCACTCACCAGTCTGCACAGTGAGCTCAGCCCTAGTTGCATCTTTCACAAGGGGCACGGTTAGTTCCATAGACCAAAAGGATATAAATTCCAGGACATCACTTCTTACTTCCAGGTTTTGATCCCAGCACACTATGCCCTTAGATCTGCCTGCCAAACTGTGCATATTTTGTTTCTGCCTTTTGTGTTTGGTCTAGAGAGGTTTACTTTGTTGGTATATGTCTTTTATCTGTTTTTATATTTTATTCATTATTACTATTAGAAAAATAATGATAATATTTTACTGACTTGTTGGTGAAGACAGTTTTGTAAAGTAATGCCAGAGACTGCCCTACTATTCTAATAGCAAACAAAGAATACATTTATAATTTCTAGCCATTTCCTCTCTTGCTCTATTTGTCCCCTCTCATTTCTGTTTCTCCCTTTCACACACTCAAACTTTCAAAAGTTTTCCCCTCCTCTTAGACTTTGGGATAAGGAAAACACACAGAACTTGCAGAAGTGGCAACATCTTGAACCAAATACTTTCCAGAGTATCTTGCCAATTCTGATTACTGTGGTCATTATTTCAGAGGGGGTCAAGATGCAGGAATGACCATAAAAGACAAAATTTTAAAGGAGGAATTCGAGCCACATGGCTCCCATCTCAAAAGTTTGCAAAAAAAAAAAAAAAAAGAAACTTTTTATAAAATGTAATACATATTTAAAACTATATCCAAGTGAAAAAACTTGTTTAGCAGAAAAGAGGCCCTCATTTCTTTTTCAGGCCAAGTGTTATAGGGAAATTGGACATGCAGAACAGAATTCTAAATCAAGTAGTTAGTATTACAATATCACTAATCCAGTACACTACAATCTGCATTACTGTAAGAATCCATGGATACCACTTTTCAACGGATTCATTTTGATATTTGGCAAAACTAATACAATTATGTAAAGTTTAAAAATAAAATCAATCAATGCAAAAAAAATAAAAAATAAAAAAAACTCTATGTACTATTCAAAAAAAAAAAATCTGGGAACAGGGTTGATAGGCTCTAATGTACCCCTTATATCCAGTATCACCTCTTGATATCTTCAAAGAAATAAATGATAATGATCAGTAATAAAATAAACCAATCAAAAGTACCTGAAAGCTCTCTACATTCTCATGTATTACCATTATATATTTTTTCAACTTAGTTAAAACAACAACAACAACACTCCCTTTAACAAGAAAAAATTTAAAAACAAAAGATTATGGTTGTCATCATAATCTTATGAAAGACTTTCCAATTTATGAGGGAATGTTTCTCAAGGTCCTACCCAAACTACATAATCAACTATAAAGAAACATGTCACCTAAAGTGACCTCTGGTTCTTTATTCTTAAAGCCATTTAAAGATTGAAGGCATTAGAAGAAGGGGTTGACAGAGGATGAGATGGTTAGATAGCCTGACCAACTCAGTGGACATGAAACTGAACAAACTGAGAGACAGTGAAGGACAGGAGACCCTGGCAGGCGGCAGTCCATGGGGTTGCAGAGTCAGACACAACTGAGTGACTGAACAACAGCAACAAAAAGACATTTAACTATTACTTGATTGATGGTATCAACAAGGAAATAACACGGACTACATATGTTTTTCACTTTTTGCTTTCAATTCTTCTTTCTCATTTAAATTCCACATATGTGAATTATCTTGGCCAAAACTACTTGAACAGGTCATACAAAGTCACCTGCTGGACTACAAATTCCCCCCCAGGAGAGCTGCATCGAGACTGTCATGGCAACAGCCTCATTCTGAGAGGCGCCTTTCAAATCTATGTTTCTTTGTATGTGCGTTCATTTTAGTTTAATCTATTTCAGAGTTGTTGTTCTTCTCTTACTAATAATTAAGATTCATAATTCTTATTGGATGACTGGTGTAACCCCAGCATCTTGCACTCGGCCTGGCACAAAAGAGGAGTTTGATTTATATGCATTAAACGAGCAAATGAAAGCTTCTTACCCAAACTGTGGTCACTGCAATTTGACTCCAGATGGGTATTTGCCAAAGGCCATCACATCTGGTCTTGCATAATAGCCCAGTTCAAGATGGATAACCTGTCCTGAATAGTGATTAACTGACCAAGGAAAGATGCAAAGATGGGCTCAATAAAGGACAGAAATGGTATGGACCTAACAGAAGCAGGAGATATTAAGAAGAGGTGGCAAGAATACATGGAAGAACTGTACAAAAAAGATCCTCATGACCCAGATAATCACGATGGTGTGATCACTCACCTAGGGCCAGACATCCTGGAATGTGAAGTCAAGTGGGCCTTAGGAAGCATCACTACGAACAAAGCTAGTGGAGGTGATGGAATTCCAGTTGAGCTATTTCAAATCCTGAAAGATGACGCTGTGAAAGGGCTGCACTCAATATGCCAGCAAATTTGGAAAACTCAGCAGTGGCCACAGGACTGGAAAAGGTTAGTTTTCATTCCAATCCCAAAGAAAGGCAATGCCAAGGAATGCTCAAACTACTGCACAATTGCACTCATCTCACATGCTAGTGAAGTAATGCTCAAAATTCTCCAAGCCAGGCTTCAACACTATGTCAACCGTGAATTTCCAGATGTTCAAGCTGGATTTAGAAAAGGCAGGGGAACCAGAGATCAAATTGCCAATATCCACTGGATCACTGAAAAAGCAAGAGAGTTCCAGAAAAATATCTACTGACTTTATTGACTATGCCAAGAGAAGGAAAAGGCAACCTGCTCCAGTGTTCTTGCCTGGAAAATTCCATGGACAGAGGAGCCCATGGGGTCACAAAGAGTTGGGCACAGACCATGGTAGCTCTATTTTTAGTTTTTTAAGTTACCTCTATACTGTTCTCTCAGAGAAGGCAATGGCAACCCACTCCAGTATTCTTGCCTGGAAAATCCCATGGACGGAGGAGCCTGATAGGCTGCAGTCCATGGGGTCGCTAAGTGTCAGACATGACTGAGCTGACTTCACTTTCACTTTTCACTTTAATGCATTGGAGAAGGAAATGGCAACCCACTCCAGTATTCTTGCCTGGAGAATCCCAGGGACAGAGGAGCCTAGTGGGCTGCCATCTATGGAGTCGCACAGAGTCAGACACGACCGAAGCGGCTTAGCAGCAACAGCACACTATGCCAAAGCCTTTGACTATGTGGATCACAATAAACCATGGAACATTCTGAAAGAGATGGAATACCAGACCACTGGACCTGCCTTTTGAGAAATCTGTATGCAGGTCAGGAAACAACAGTTAGAACTGGACATGGAACAACAGACTGGTTCCAAATAGGAAAAGGAGTACGTCAAGGCTGTATATTGTCACCCTGCTTATTTAACATATATGCAGAGTACATCATGAGAAACACTGGGCTGGAGGAAGCACAAGCTGGAATCAAGATTGCCAGGAGAAGTATCAATGACCTCAGATATGCAGATGACACCACCCTTATGGCAGAAAGTGAAGAACTAAAGAGCTTCTTGATGAAAGTGAAAGAGGAGAGTGAAAAAGTTGGCTTAAAGCTCAACATTCAGAAAACTAAGATCATGGCATCCAGTCTCATCACTTAATGGCAGATAGATGGGGAAACAGTGGAAACAGTGGCAGCCTTTATTTTGGGGGTTCCAAAACCACTGCAGATGGTGGCTGCATCCATGAAATTAAAAGACACTTACTCCTTGCAAGGAAAGTTATGACCAACCTAGACAGCATATTAAAAAGCAGAGACATCACTTTGCCAACAAAGGCTATGGTTTTTCCAGTAGCCATGTATGGATTTGAGAGTTGGACTATAAAGCTGAGTGCCAAAGAATTGATGCTTTTAACTGTGGTGTTGGAGAAAACTCTTGAGAGTCCCTTGGACTGCAAAGAGATCCAACCAGTCAGTCCATCCTAAAGGAGATCAGTCCTGAATGTTCACTGGAAGGACTGATGTTGAAGCTGAAACTCCAATAGTTTGGCCACCTGATGTAAAGAGCTGACTCATTTAAAAAGACTCTGATCCTGGAAAAGATTGAAGGCAGGAGGAGAAGGGGATGACAGAGGATGAGATGGTTGGATGGCATCACTGACTCGATGGACGTGAGTTTGAGTGAACTCCAGGAGTCAGTGATGGACAGGGAGGCCTGGCGTGCTGCAGTCCATGGGGTCGCAAAGAGTCGGACATGACTGAGCAACTGAACTGAACTTAACTGAACTGACCAAGGAAATCATCTCTCTCGGAGAGCTTGAAATGAGGCAAATAGAAGGGCTAGCAAATAGCTGAGGGGCAGAAAATGCATGCTATACCCAGTCAGTAAGCTGAAGCCACAAGCCTCACAAGCAAGTAGTGAAGTAGAGAGGAAAGAAGAGAAAACTAAGTCAGCGGTGGCACCGGTACTAGAAGGAGAGCAAGTGGGCTGAGTTTACTAGAAACATAAATAACAAGGCATTCTGCCCCCTAAGAAGAGATGATGTGACAGCTCCAGTTTTACCATACATGCACTCACGCTACTTTCTAGAGTCTCACCAGGATGTTGCTGAAATGACTGCCTGTCACCTTCAGGTTCCCACAGGTCTTTAAAGCCAACCACGATCAATCCAAGTGTGGCTGTGCTTCCTTGGAACTCCAAAGAGCCCAAAATATCTCATTGAATACACAACCCTGCCCTAGTTTTTTTTTTTTTTTTCCCCTTTCATTTTAAGTTCACAAAAGGTTGGATCCAATTACTTATTTGACTCTAAAGCCAAGGACTTAATTTTTTTTGTTTGTTTTTGCAGGTCTTTCTCGAGTCAGGTTCTGAGTCTTTTAATAGCATCTTCCTCAATTTCTTTTTTTTTTTTTTTTTGCTATTAAGAGTGATAGAAGACGGTTTGCCTATTATACATTTCAACTTTTTGACATCAGTGCATTTCTCTTTACTCAATCTAGTAAGCTTTTGTGATCATCGTGCTTATTTGCTACTTTCACTGCCCCGAGGTCTTGAAATATCCTTTCATCGTCACTTACTCTTAAAATCACAAAGTGGAAATCAACACTTACTGGTCAGCTGAATCACTTTGAAGGTGCGATCAGTAAGTTCTAGGACACTGACTTTTCCACTGGGCCCAAAAGATATAATACCTTTTCCTCACAGTTTAAATGAATCAGCTCACATCAGTTTAAAATAGACTCTTGATTAGATAAAGATTAATTTTTTTAAAGAAAAGTTGAATATTTAAGAGAGGTCAAGACCTTTCTATATACTGAATGAGTATAATTGTCTATAGCAGTAAAGAAACTCTTCTCCAAGGTAAAAGAAAAGACAAAACAAAAAATATATTATGATTTATAAAAACTGAGGTATATGAGTATTTGATTTCAGCCTCCCTTTTTTGCTCCTAGGACTTTAGCATTAGATACAGCATTGCCAGTTTCACTACTTTGACTATATCAACAATGTCAGCACTACAGGCAAGTAAGCTGATGACTGAAAATAAGGTAGTCAGTTTGAATTTAAGAGTTGTGTGCAAAGTGATGAAAATAAGGAGTTAAGCTTGGAGCTGTACTTCTTCCTGCTCAGAGATCTCAAAAACAAAAAAAAAGTTTCATTTAACAGGAACTTTCAGAAGTCAGCATTTAATGATAATCTCTAAGTTATATTTGAAAAAATAATGCTGTGTGATGGATATGTTAACTGCAGTGACCAGCACTAGAACCTTACAATCTGAAAAATTGGAAATGAGTGTCTTAAACTTCTTACCAGCTGCTGCCTAAAATCTGACTTGTAGATTACTAAGAAGATAGGAACTATTTTTGGAAAACTAGGTATAAGATCTCTGAGGAGCTCTTTATTAACATAAATTTTAAAAAATCTTTGAATAACAGCTTTAATTTAACTCTGTTATTGAAAGTCTAGTGGGACCAAAATTAACTTATTCAGAATTGAAAGAACTTGAATGACCCAAATATAAAGGTCCATGTAGGTTCTTATTTAGAAAGCACCTCTGTAATATATGAAACTATATATACATATGTATATATGTAACATATAAAATTATACTATTTTGGATTTATATAAGTAGTTCTGTATTTCCAAAAATGTTTATCATGAGGTCATATTTCTAAAGTTTTATGAAAAATATAAATAAAATTTTAAAAATAAGGTTATTTACTTCTGCCTGGTAACCGAGCACATCCTGATGGGTACACCATTTCACCCATCATGTGGTGCACTGTTGATGGGATGGTCATGTTCTGCCTGTCTATTCCATCTTTCCAAACGTATCAACTCCTTTACCTTTGCCACTCCCAATAAGAATGCCTTTCCATCTGTTTTTCTGATTGCCATTAACTATCAAAATGAGATTCATAGAGTAACACAAACTTTGGGAGGTTTGGTGATAGAAAGAATCTTGGGGGGAAGGGAAACAATATCCACAAGGAGTAAGCACTTTAACTCTCTAATACCCAAATCAGCAATATGAACAGGTGCAAACACGCTCTGCCAACACGTAAACATAAATATTCATGGATGAGTAATTACTCTCTTGAAACTCACCTTTTGGTCTTTTATTATCTAAATTTGCATCCCAAAAATGCTTATATGGGGCTTCCCTGGTGGCTCAGAGGGTAAAGCGGCTGCCTGCAATGCAGGAGACCCGGGTTTGATCCCTGAGTCAGGAAGATCCCCTGGAGAAGGAAATGGCAACCCACTCCAGTACTCTTGCCTGGAAAATCCCATGGACAGAGAAGCCTGGTAGACTACAGTCCATGGGATGGCAAAGAGTTGGACACGACTGAGTGACTTCACTTCACTAATGCTTATATATTAATAATGACCTAATTCTTGACAATTCACCATGATCATGATTTTATTTTGCCCTTCTTTCCAAGTTTATCACTTTCTGCTTCAAATGAGAGACCTGCTAAGCATCTCCAAATGCCCATCATTTTTGTGTCTCTCCTTCCTGCCAGAAAGGTCATTCTATGATTTTCTTAGGAGTCTGGCATCCAATGAATAATCTATGACTTTCTTTAATCAAATCCTTCTTTCAAAAAGAAAAGAAAAGAAATGAAAAAAACCAAAAACTCATAGGTACCTTTTACCCTGGGATATTTTCCCAGAAGTAGCTGCACTGTAAACCATGCCTTTAAAGAAGGTGAAAGCTCCCTTACTTTCTTCAACACACTGCTCATTGGTTGTCATTTGGTTGGTTTTCTGATAAAAGAAACATCTTTCCAAAGATCTAAAAAGAAGTTAGACAGCCAGCAACTTACTTGCTACCAACTTAGTTTGTATGAAGAAGGCTCCCCTAATGCAAAGCACATCCCTTTTGGATTTTCCATGAGTATTTTCCACTTTGAGGAAAATTACTATCTATGTATTTAAAAGAAAGGGCTGAAAAAATAAATAGTTTTCCTTAGAATGATTATGAATTACTTGGTAATCTAGGGTCAGTGGTATAAAAAGCTTAAGCTTTCTTCAGACCAAAAGAACCTGAATTAGGAGTTGGATTTAGGTATCTGTCTGTATTAATTAAAAGCTTCTCAACAATTCTGATGCACAAACTGAATTGAAAAGCACTACTTTAAGTGACACCATGTTTACTTCCTTGTAAAAATACATATTTTTAAAATGAAGTCAGCCCTTTTTCTAAAGCAAGTATACCTTTCATCAAGTAGTTTCCACACCACACACTCAAACCACAATATACTTTCAGCTTTGATATTAAAATATGATTCTTAAGAGTTCATCAGATGCAATTAACACATAATTAAATGCACAAGTACTGTTTTTTGGTTTTGTTTTTAGCCAACAGTTACTGCATAGAGATAAAGAGAAAACCATCTATGCCTTTCAGTCTGTCCCATATTACTACACAGAATGAAGGTGGAAGATAATGTCCGAGGAAGTACCAGGTTAGGAGAAGCCATGGTTGAGGCAGAAGGTGAACAAATCATGGAAATAAATACAGACACTGGGTTCTGCTACTTCTTTCTAGAAAAGCAAGGTTTTTGATTGAAGGGCGGAAGGCACTGGGCTTATTTACCTTGATTATACAGTACACACTGCTACAGATGTCAGCGTGGCCAAGTTACTTCCCCAACACACATACACGTACACTCTTCATTCTTCTTAAATAGTTATTCTTTAAGGAAAACTGAAATGTGACACACATATGGGCCATCCAATTACTTATTGAATAACCCCACCAAATACCAATTATGTGCCAGGCTTAATGCCAGAGCTTCGAGGAATGCAGAAATAACTCATTATAAAGCTGATCTCAATATCTTATCATGACATTGAAGGCTCTGAAAAAGACACATATGCACCCAGGTAACTTAAAGGGTTAGAAAGACTATACTGAAGCTTGGAAACATCTGAGCTATCACAGAAGGGATGGCCAGCCATCTTTCCAAGACTTCGGGAGAGTGTGACAAGGATGTCACTGGGCATGTACAAGGATGGAGGCAAAACCTAAGAAACTTTTCTGCTCATTTTTTGTTTTTCAAAATTTGGGCTGAAGGGAGCTAATTCTTTGGCTTGAAATGGTGTACCAGTGAGGTGCCAGAAGCCTTAGGTTCAGGGTGCTTCAAACTTGTACACAGTTTGTAGCTACTTACGAAATGATTCCCTCACAACATTTACCCCTCATTTAGAACTGCTCATAGAGCACTACAGGTCAAATACATATGGCAGTGAAAACTGTGGAATGATGCTACAACACTGAGAGCACATTTGTAAATGCAGGCATATGGTTATAATGGCATTATTTTTAATCCAAATGCTATATAACATGCTTCATTTAGGATTTGGTTCATGCCTGGCATGAATCAATGGGAAAAGCTATTTGTGAATTATCCAAGTGTAACAGGTGGTCTGGCAACTCATTTTAGGGAGTTTCTCAGTCTCACTGCCACCAGGGGGGTGACCTCTGGGTGGACTTTCAAGGCCACCTGGATTTCCTAACATCTGTAGCAAAGGGTTATTTCAACTGGTATTTTAGAAAGCATTCAAAATTGCTGTTTGAGAGGAGAGGAGGAAAAAAAACACTATGGAAAACAATGGACAGATTCAGTGAACAGTTAAACAAGGAATGTGTATGTGTGGTTGTATACATAAGTATACACATGGTATGCTCTCAGTGACCTCAGTTTTATAGTAAAAAGAGAATTCTAATGTACATGATTGATTTTTGAGGCAGCCTTTGAAAAAAGCCCAAGGTACTACACCACTGTGCATCATATATGTGCAGTGGTCCCTACCCTTTCTGGCACCAGGGCCTGGTTTCGTGGAAGACAAGTTTTCTACAGACTGGGGGTGGGGGTGGTTTTGGGATGATGATTCAAGCACATCATATTTATTATGCACTTTTTTGGTATTATTATTACATTAGCAACACCTCAGATCATTAAGCATTAGATCCCAGAGGTTGGGGACTCCTGTTGGAGGGACAAAGCGAATATAAGGCTATAAACTGTGGCCTTGAGGACACTTACACAAATCCTAGGGTAGAACTTAAAACTGTAAAAGGAGTGAGTGAGTAGACAGCCACCATCTGAGAGGGTATATTGAATATATTACAGTATGACCTCTCTTGTGGGTTATTAAGGCACTGGCTAGATAATCTTTCTAATGAAGACCTTAGAAGGCTGTTTACTTGACTAAATAAACAGGTTCGGTCCCCACAGAAATCAGCTAAAGAGGTGTCAGCATTGGCATCATATGAAGAATGTTGAGGGGGCAGACCACTGAACTCTCTCAAATCAAAGACCCTTCATTTGTATATAAATCATGTATTATAATTTTGAACCCTTTCACCCCCAAGTTTACAAGAGGAAATGACACATTTTTTTTGGTGACAGAGGCACTTGGATAACTGATCTTTTGTTCTCTACTCTGAATTAGGGGATTCCCAGGTGGCGCCAGTGGTAAAGAATCCACCTGCCAATGTAGGAGACACAAGAAACATGGGTTCAGTCCCTGGGTTGGGAAGATCCCCTGTAGGAGGAAATGGCAACCCACTCCAGTATTTGCCTGCAAAATCCAATGAGCAGAGGAGCCTGGTGGGCTACTGTTCATGAGGTCACAAAGAGTCAGACACCAGTGAGCACTCACACATGCTGAATTAGATGGCCAATTTGTGGTCCAGGCTCTGCTGTCTGATGATCTTTTTTCACCTTTACTACATCCCACTGGACTAATTAGTAGTTTAAAAGGCCACCCAAGAGCTTCAACATGTGAAGAGTTTAGAAGTTACACTTCCATCTTTACAAGTCAAAGCTGAACTCAGTTCAGTTCAGTTTAGTCACTCAGTCATGTCTGACTCTTTGCAATCGCATGGGCTGCAGCACGCCAGGTTTCCCTGTCCATCACCAACTCTTGCAGCTTGCTCAAACTCATGTCCATCAATGCCATCCAACCATCTCATTCCCTGTTGTTCCCTTCTCCTCCACCCTTCAATCTTTCCCAGCATCAGGGTCTTCTATATTGAGTCAGTTCTTCAAATCAGGTGGCCAAAGTATTGGAGTTTCAGTTTAGCATCAGTCCTTCCAGTGAATATTCAGGACTGATTTCCTTTAGGATGGACTGGTTTGATCTTCTTGCAATCCAATGGACTCTCAAGAGTCTTCTCCAACACCACAGTTCAAAACCATCAATTCTTCGGCGCTCAGCTTCTTTATGGTCCAACTCTCACATCCACACACGACTACTGGAAAAACCATAGCTTTGACTACACAGACGTTGGTCGGCAAAGTAATGTCTCTGCTTTTTAATATGCTGTATAGGTTGGTCACAGCTTTTCTTCCAAGGAGAAAGTGTCTTTGAAACAAACTGAACAAACTGAAAATCAATGATTTTTCTTAGATCCATGAAGAAATGACATCCCAAAGCAAACTTCCACCCTGAAATCTGGAGAGAGAGGCAAGACCAGAGCATCATAGCTGAGAACTGATAAAGCTGCTGGAGCAGCTAATACTTAAATGGTCTTATCAAAGGGTAATTTTGAGAACCCCTGGAAGCTGAATGGCAACAGCTTACTGAAAAGCAGACATCACTTTGCCTACAAAGGTCAGCAAACATTAGAGGCAGGCCAGCTCCTAGTCATATTAACATAAATCCTCACACTGAAAGACCAGTTACCTCAATTCTTTTGACCCAAAGCAAAAACATACTGCTTTCAATAAAAAGTCTGTCATGCTAAAAGACAAGACACAATAGTCTGAAGAGACAAAACAAACATCAGAACCAAACTTAAATATGACACATGTTGAAAGAACTAGAGAGGGAATATACAATAACTATGATTAATATGTTAAGGGTTCTAATGGAAAAAGTAGACAACATTCAATGACATATGAGTAATATAAGCAGAGAGGCAGAAACTGCAAGAAAGAATTTAAAGGAAATGTTAGAAATCAAAACCACTGTAACAGAAATGAAGAATGTCTTTGATGGACTCATCAGTAGACTTGACACAACCAAGGAAAATCAACTGACTCTGTCAAGAGAAACTTTTCAAATTAAAATGGAAGGAGGAAAAAAATTTTTTTAAGTGAATGAACTTAGTATACCAGAATTTAAAGTTTAAAATAGTTTGCTAATGATTTAATTATACAATAAGTACAGATTCAAACATCTAAAAGCACTACTGAATATCAGTGGAAAGAGAATCCTTACAAGAAATTAATAAATACTAGCCAGTAAAGCAAATATTTTCTACTTTATAAAATGAGTGAAACTGTTACATGACAATGTGAATGTACTTAATGCCACAAAACTGTACACTTAAAATGGTTAAAATGGTAAACTTTATGTTATTTATATTTAACCATGGTATTAATAAAAAAAAGTTAATTTAATTTTTAAAACTGAGTGAAACCATGTACACCACCCAGATTCCCCCTCAGTCAGTCTCTCCTATCAGGAAGCTTCCATAAACCTCTTATCCTTATCCATCAAAGCTAGACAGAATGAAACCTGCAATCATAGAAAACCAATCATCAGAAAACTGATCACATGGACCACAGACTTGTCTAACTAATAAAACTATGAGCCATGCCATGTAGGGCCACCCAAGACGGATGGGTCATGGTGGAGAATTCTGACAAAACGTGGTCCACTGGAAAAGGCAAACCAGTTCAGTATTCTTGCCTTGAGAACCCCATGAACAGCATGAAAAGACAAAAAGTTACAACACTGAAAGATGAACTCTGGGAGATGGTGATGGACAGGGAAGCCTGGAGTGCTGCAGTCCATGGGGTGGCAAAGAGTCGGACACAACCGAGCAACTGAACTAAATGTACACCACAGCTATTCATAGATGTCCCATTTAGTGTAATCATCACCAGAACTACACACTCAGATATAATAAAAGATAATGTGTATCCCTGGAAAAATAAATTAAAATAAATGTGAAATTGGAGAAACAAGGTAAGGCCAGTGAAATTAATACATCCAGGGATTAAGAGACATTTACATCAGTTCTTATAGATCCCTTCCATAGACTGATTTATAAAAGTAAATTTATTGAGATGCTATTATACACTAGTCATGTTCTCAATAGATCAGCATTTGACATTCAGAAAAAAAACTCTTTCAAATTGCATTCTATATTTTTGGAGAGGTTTTTTTTTTTTTTTTTTATAACAATTTCTTCATTACCTTTCATACACAGTCCATGCTGCTGCTGCTAAGTCGCTTCAGTCGTGTCCGACTCTGTATGACCCCACAGATGGCCTCCTACCAGGCTCCTCTGTCCCTGGGATTCTCCAGGCAAGAACACTGGAGTGGGTTGCCATTTCCTTCTCCAATGCATGAAAGTGAAAAGTGAAAGTGAAGTCGCTCAGTCCTGTCCGACTCTTAGTGACCCCATGGACTGCAGCCCACCAGCCTCCTCCATCCATGGGATTTTCCAGCCAAGAGGACTGGAGTTGGGTGCCATTGCCTTCTCTGACACAGTCCATAGCATTTAACAAATATATCTCAAATGTGCCCACTTATCTTTTTCTCCTTTTCTAACTTCCGAATCTAAATGATCATCATTTTTTGCCTGGATTGTTGAAATGGCTTCCACTCAATATAGACCTACTTCAACCAATTCTACACTTCCATGCCAGAGAACTTTTAATGGTATTATTCAGTTAAGAGAAAAGAAAGTCTAGAGAATTAGCAAGTTATGAATTTTTCAAATAAAGCTTTGTGCCTATAAGTAAAAGTATTGAGAATAGGCTTTTCATTTTTAATAGGGCAGAGATCTAGGCGCTTCCCTGGTGGCTCAGTGGCGAGGAGTCCACCTGCCAATGCAGGAGACACAGGTTCAATCCCTGATCTGGGAAGATTCCACATGCTACGGAGGAACTAAGCCTGTGCACCTCAATTACTGAGCCTGTGCTCTAGAGACTGGGATCCACAACTACCAAGCCCATGTGCTGCAACCACGGAAACCGATGTGCTCTGGAGCCTGAACTGTACAAGAGAAGCCACCACAGTGAGAAGCCTGCACACCACAACTCGGGAGTAGCCCTCACTAGCTGCAACTGAAAAAACCCACACAGCAACACACACCCAGCGCAGCCAAAAATAAAAGTATTTTAAAAAATTGGGCAGAGATCTGGAATACATATACCATACTTGGATTGAGGAAAATTCTAAACATTAAATTTGAGACTTTTTTATGCACTAAAATGTATTGCACTAAAAGAGGTTGTAAAATAATAACTTTGTATGTTGAGAAGGATTTTATATGTTAAATTTGTTGTTACTGGTTTTAATTTTTAGACATCGATATATATTACCTAAAAAAGGTTGTGACAATATAGCTTGAAGTGAATGTCTTTAAGGTAGGAGAAATATCTGGAGGTGACAGAAGGAATGACCATATAACATATAATTCTGGAAATGATTCAAAGTCATTAGGCTTGGAAGTTTTAAAGACTTTTCTTTAGCTGAACAACAGAGTTGTAATGCTATTCACTTTATACAATCATCATTACAAAAGTTAAAACATAAAAAGAGCTTAAAAACTTTAAAGCACCTTCATCCAAATATATTTTAAATTCCCTAAAAAGCATTATTTCCACCTAGAAGGATACATGCATAACAAAAATGAGTTTTCCACTGTTACAGGAAAACTTTCCCATCGTCAAAACTTTTCTAATCAAAAAGAATATTCCCATTTCTCTATACAATATATACATAGGAAAACTTACAAATAAATAACTTATTGGTTTCACTTTCCTGCCGAGAATTCCAATAGATGATTTTCAGGGCTGTAAACGCCTATTCATTTTAAAAAAGTTCCATCTATGATGTGATTTATTGAAAATAAGAACTTAGAAATAACATTTTGGAAACCCCTTGAAGACTGAGGGCCACCAGTTTACTGCAAGCAATGTCCATAGGCTTTATTTCTCATTGGACTTCTTTGCCACCATATCTGCATAGTAATAATCTTTTCTATCCCTACTGAAATAAATCATCACAAAAGTTCAGCTACACAATTCATTCCAAGGAGTTTTATTTTATTTTCCTTAAAATAATATGAGTGGATTTATTTTGTATACAGGGGATTATTATCAAGAAATTTAATGGAGAAAATACAAGCATTAAAATCAATACATTTATTAAATGGGTACTAAATGACTGAACATTTCATGCTGATGAGTAGATTTCATATAAAAGCTTTTGTTTCACAATTTCTATTTATTTATTTTTCTTTTTGTCCCCCATGTGCTATGCTGTGCTGTGCTTAATCACTCAGTCGCATTTGGACTCTTTGAGACCCCTTGGACCGTAGCCCGCTAGGCTCCTCCATCCATGGAATTCTCCAGGCAAGAATACTTGAGTGGGTTGCCATGCTGTCCTCCAGGGGATCTTCCCAACTCAGGGATTGAACCCAGGTCTCCCACACTGTAGGTGACTCCTTTACCATCTGAGCTACCAGGAAAGCACTTTTTTTTAAATTTGGAGGATAATTGCTTTACAAATTTACAATTTGGTTTCTGCTGCACAACAAGTGAAAGGTTGTTGTTGAATTACGGGAATACACCAGGATTCTTGGCCCCTGGAGGAGAAGAATTCAATCCAGGGACAGAGACGAGGCTTGATCGCTCAGAGCTTTTGTGTAATAAAGTTTTATTAAAGTATAAAGGAGATAGAGAAAGCTTCTGACATAGGCATCAGAAGGGGGCAGAAAGAGTACCCGCTTGCTAGTGTTAACAATGAGGTTATATAATCCAAAGAATGTCTGGAGGTTGTAAAGACCTCATCAGACCTACTCCCATAATTTACATTTTAAGATAACACTGTCCTCAGGCAAGATACATCCTTGTAAAGACCAGGTCTACTCCCATAATTAACATTTTAAGATAACAGAAGGTTGAATCCAAAGACTGTCCTTAGGCAGGATACATTATTGCTATGTAATCCTAAGGAATGTGGAGAAAGAAAAAAAGTTTGTCCTTTCTTCCTCCTTGAGAATTCGAGACCCCTCTCTCCTTGGGGACCCCTAGACTCCCTATCAAGCTGCCTAGGAACTGACTCTCTCACAAGGTGAATTAACTATAAGTATATATATATATATTCCCTCCCTCTTGAGCCTTCCCCTCACCCCACTGCATCACACCCCTCTAGGTCTTCATAGAGCACCGAGCTGAGCTATACAGTGCTATACAGCACTGTGCTATACAGCAGCTTTCCACTAGCCATCTGTTTTACACATGGTAGTGTATATACGCGGAGAAGGCACTGGCACCCCACTCCAGTACTCTTGCCTGGAAAATCCCATGGACGGAGGAGCCTGATAGGCTGCAGTCCATGGGGTCACTAAGTGTCAGACATGACTGAGCGACTTCACTTTCACTTTTCACTTTCATGCATTGGAGAAGGAAATGGCAACCCACTCCAGTGTTCTTGCCTGGAGAATCCCAGGGACGGGGGAGCCTGGTGGGCTGCCGTCTATGGGGTCGCACATAGTCGGACACAACTGAAGCGACTTAGCAGCAGCAGCAGCAGTGTATGTATGTCAGTGCTACTCTCTCAATTGCAATTTCTATTTTTAAACAAAAATTTATATTAGTTTTGAAAATATTTACATAGTAACATATCATATTGGGACAGTCATAATGCATAAAACAAACATTAAGATATGGGTAAAATTTCATAGATATATTGGGTCAGGAAGATTCCTGGAGAAGAAAATGGCAACCTACTTCAGAATTCTTGCCTGGAAAATCCCATGGACAGAGGAGCCTGGTGGGCTACAGTCCATGGGGTCGCAAGAGTCAGACACGACTTAATGACTAAGTCAACAGATGAATTTCTAATCTAGTTCTTGAAATCACGCAGACACCTAAACTTAAACTCTACCTGGTTTTTATGTGCAAGTTTAAACCTGTGCAACTTCCATCTGCTCTCCAGACAAAGAGAAAAAGACAGCAGTGACAACCTGTCCAATGAGAAAAAAAAGCTAAAACCAAATCAGATTAGGAAAACTAGTTTTACAAACATTAAATGTCCCTTGTCAGCATAAACCTCAAAGCATCTTATGAGAAGTAAGACATGTAAAACTGCTCTCTTCATTTGCATAAGCCAGGAACAAGTTAGGGTTGAAGGTCAGGTGTTTTGTTTCAGATCTTATTTTCCAAAGTCACAACACTAATTAACTAACCATGTTGCTTGACTTGAAACGGAACAAGTGTATCTCTAGTATAGCCAAAGATCGTAAAAGGTAAAACAGAAAAAAATCTTTGTTAGAAAATGGAGAAGGAAATGAGCATGAATATGATTAATGATAATGTTCTATTTTTCAGAACATTTTGCAGCATTTATTTTGAAATTTTATTCAGAAGAATGTCACACATAATGACTGTGAATATGGAACTGATTTTGATTCTGTGTTTAAGAATAACTTGTCTATCACACCCTCTTTCTAGAGTTGAAAAAAAATATTTTCTACCAAATTACTGACCACAGTTCACAACAGTGATTATTATGGTTTCACATTATGTGTGCTTTGTTAGAGTCTTATTTAAGGAAATGATTCACTTTATGTTCTTTGTTGAAATGCAAATTATCCTTAAGATAGCAACGTAAGGGTGGTCTTAATAAAGAGAAGATAATGTTGAAGAATCTGTTTGGATTTACCAGTTAGATAATTAAAACCATAGATTTAAGAGGCAGGTTTACTAGGGGATCTTTTAAGGTACTATGAAACACTAAACTCTTTTATTCTATGTAATAAAAATGCTGGCTTTGAATATTATTTTTAAATTTCGACTGGAATGAGAAATATTACTGGATACTTTGACTTTGCACAGTCATTTTTCAAAATGTTTTTCATAGAACATTTAGTTCATGAGATATTATTAGATGTTAGGTGAAAAAAAGTAGCCTGTAATCTTATGCACTTAAAAAAATAATGCATATTTAATTTTTTAAGGACCGCCACACTATTTTCCATAGGGGCTGCACCATTTTACCTACTAACAGTGTCCAAGTGTTGCAATTTCTTCACATCCATACCAAAACCTGTTCTTTTATTTTTCTAATAACAGCCATCCTAAAAGGTGTGAAGTGAGATCCCACTGCGGTTGGTTCTGATTTGCATTTCCCTAATGACTTGTGATTTTTCAGATATCTGTTGGCCATTGGTATGGCTTCTTTGGAGAAATGTATATTCAGGCCCTATTTTTAATCAGGCAGTTATTGTTATTACTGAGCTGTATGAGTTTCTAACATATTTTGGATATTAAACTCTTGTCAGATGTTTTACAAAAATTTATTGCCATTCCATAGGTTGCTTTTTATTCTGTTTTTTCCTTTGCCATGTAGAAACTTTTTACTTTGAGGTAGTCCCACTCGTCTACTTTTGTTTTAGTTGCTCATCCTTTCGGTGTCATGACCAAGAAATTATTTCCAAGACCAAAGTCATAAGGGTTTTTCCTTGTGTTTTTCTTCTAGGAGTTTTATAGTTTCAGGTCTTATATTAATCTTTTTTGAGTTGGTTTTTGTGTATAGTATAAGGGTCCAATTTCATTCCCTTGCATGTGGATATCCAAGTTTCCCCACACATTTGCGGTAAAAAACAACAACAACAATAACAACAACAACTATGCTTTTCCCATTGTGTATTCTTGGAACTCCTGTCAAAGATTAGGTGACCAAATGTGCTTGAGCTTATCTGTGGATCCTCTATTCTCTTCCTTTGGTCTATACATCTGTGTGACAAATGGATGAACGCGGAGGACACAAGGTAAGCCAACTAAGCCAGTCACAGGACACATACTGCATTGCTCCACTTATATAAGCTACCTAAAATAGTCAAACTCATAGGAACAGATAGTAAAATGGTAGCGGCCAGGGACTGAAGAGGGAGGGAAGTAAGGAGTGTCTGTTCAATGATAATAAAGTTTCAGTTATTCACAATGAATAAATTCTAGAGATCTGTTATACAACATAGTGCTTTTATAGTTAACAATACTATATTATGCACTTAAAATTTTGTTAAGAGGGTCAATCTTACATTAAATGTTTTTGCCATAGTAAGAAAGAAAGAAGGAAGGAAGAGAAAAGAAAAAAAAAAGATTAAAATGACTCTTCCGTCTAATAAAGGCTATGATTTTTCCAGTGGTCAAGTATGGATGTGAGAGTTGGACTATAAAGAAAGCTGAGCACTGAAGAATTGATGCTTTTGAACTGTGGTGTTGCAGAAGACTCTTGAGAGTCCCCTGGACTGCAAGGAGATCCAACCAGTCCATCCTAAACGAGATCAGTCCTGGGTGTTCACTGCAAGGACTGATGTTGAAGCTGAAACTCCAATACTTTGGCCACCTGATGTGAAGAGCTGACTCATTTGAAACACCCTGATGCTGGGAAAGATTGAGGGCAGGAGGAGAAGGGGATGACAGACGATGAGATGGTTGGATGGCATCACCATCTCAATGGAGATGAGTATGGGTAGGCTCCGGGAGTTGGTGATGGACAGGGAGGCCAGGTGTGCTGCAGTCCATGGGGTCACAAAGAGTCGGACATGACTGAACTGAACTGAACTGAAAGCTTTTAATATTCAAATCCACATGGTTCAACTAAGGCATCATAGGGGTGGAGGAAAACTTTATGCAGTATTTAACTAACTTTTTACACCATAGCAGTAGTCAGGGATTTCCATAGACAGAACCGAAAGGATATATTAATACACATAAAAGAAGAGATTCATTATAAGAATTAACTCCAATAGTTTTGGAGCCCTAGATGTCCTAAGATTTGTGGTCTGCAAGCTGGATGACCAGGAAATCTGGTGGTTAGTATAAGTCCAAAGGCCTGAAAACTGGGAAACCAAAGATATAGATCTGAATCTGAGGAGCTGAGAATCAGGGTTTGATGATATAAGTCTGGATCTAAGTCTAAAAGTCTGAGAACCAGAAGCATTGATATCCAAGGGCAAGAGAAGAAGAAGGTCTCAGCTCAAGCATTGCCTTTGTTCTATTCAGGCCCTCAGTGGACTGGATGATGCTCAGTCACATCAGTCTACACATCTGACCTTTCTTCCTCAGTCTACAGACTCAAATGCTAATCTGTTCCAGAGATACTCTCACAGACTCACCCAGAATTAATGTTCTACCAGCTATCTATGCAACCCTTAGCCCAGTCAAGGTGACATATGAAATTTACCATCACAGCCACAGAACCTTTTTCTTTCCAAGGATATATCACAGTTAATGCTTAGTTAATGCTGCTGAAGATGAAAGGAAAAAAACATATTTTTCTTTAAAAAGACCAAAGAAGTAATTTCTCTACAATAATGGTTAATAGCTTAAAGAAAATATTTCTCAAGAGTTTGAGTGCAGATCTAGTGTGTCCCATAGCTTTTCCGTGATTCTAGAATTACAGATTGAGGATCATTTGAAAAATTGTTATCCTCTTTTATGTTACTGATTGCCAAGGAAGTCATTAGTATGTCTTAAAAATAGATGGTCTTTCTTTCTATGAGACACTTTAATAGTACGACTGTGAACATCACAGAGCCAAGGCACTAAATATCAATAACTATGAATTTTAAAATTAAGGAACCAGAGAGCTAAAGTTTAAGTTATAAAAGCACTCGCCCACCAAAATCTCTTGACATGTTAGAGCTGCACAGACAGAATTATTTGTAATAATTTTTAATTTAAGAGGCAGTTATAGAGTATTAAATGGGTTCTATTCACATTTAGTAGTCTTAGTTACCAGTGGTTTTCAATTTTTGAAAGAGAAGAGAGCAAATGATGACTTTTCAGTTTTTTAGTGTCAGGCACTACTGAGTTGTCAGCCAAAAATATTGCATATTGTGTGTTTAAAGCCCAAAGCCAACAAAACACCATTCTTCCATTTCAATGTCACTGAAATAAATGAAGGCAATCATATGAGGTGGAAATTCTATGCCTATTTGGAGAGGTAAGTAATCCCCTCTGTCAGACCTGAAGCTAGACAGATGATATAAAATCAGCAAAAAGTGTAAGTTAAGGTACTGCCCTTAAGCTCAGTTTCCAGAAGCAAGGACGGGTGGGAATACGGGAGAAGAGGTCTCAGATATATGAAACAGAAAATGTTCATTTTTTTATTTTAAGTATTTCTGATAGCTAGTGAATATAATATACTTTCAGTTACTCTGAAGGTTAGAAGAGGCTGCCTGATAAAACAATGAATGACATGTGGTGGTCAGAATGGACTGATCAGTTCCAGAGAGTGGGAATATTGACAGGAGGGACTTCAGGAATATTCTGTACAAATTTTGAAACAGAATAAGAGTCCATGGCATGGATGCCTAAGTAGAAACAATCGATGGCATTTATAAAGATAGATATATGATTTTTTTCTTGCATAGAATGCAGTATTATAAGCTTAAAGTGGAGACATGCTATTTCTCTTTTCTAGAAATATTTATTGTCAAAGTCAAGCTCATTTGATGCCTGAGCTCCTTTGACTCAGGCCACATAGGTGCTGAGAGTTGATACTGCAGACAGAATGGGGAAGATGATGCTCCATTTACAACTACCTTTTAGAATTCCTAACAAAATCCAGTATAAGGAATAGGCTGGTTGGTCAAGCAATAAAAACTGGTGTTGATATCCAGAAGGTGAAAACACAAAGTTAAATGTTATTGATCTAATATACAGGGCTTCTCAACAAGCACTACTAACATTTGGTAAAGGACAATTTGTTGTCGGGACTTATCTTGTATGTTGTAGGCCATTGTAGCAATCCTGGCCCCTACCCACTAGATGCCAGGAGTTGTGATAACCAAAAATCTCCAGACAAAATATTGCCAAATATTCCTTAGGGAGCAAAACCATCCTTGGTTCAGAAAATGTTAGAAAATTCTAGTGGGGAGAGTAAAAGGAAGTACTCAAAATATAGAAAAATATTGAGTTCATAGTGCTACGAACATTAAAATGGAGACATTTTATAGCATTGTCATGTACTTCTTATCCAAGAGAAACCAGTGGCCCACCAAAAACAGCTACAAGAATGTCCACAGCAACTTCATTTGTAATTATGAAAAACAAGCAACTACCTAAATGCTCAACACTAAAAAAAACAAACAAACAAAAAAAAAACTGGAATATATTCACTCAATGGAATAATATTAAAAACAGGGAAAAAAATAAAAAAAAATAAAAAAAACCAGGGAATCATGAACTATTTAGCATATAGAAACATGGATGGATTTCACACATACAATGTTATGTGAAAGAAAGCAGAATCAAAAGAGCAATGTGTGATTCCATTTATATGAGGTTCAAAATATATGCAATGCCAGAAGTAACATGTGGTTACTTTGACAGGGAAGAGTGGTTTGGGATTTGGAGGAACATGACTGAGACCTCTAGGGAACTGAAAATGTTCTAAGTCTTTAGATGGGTGATGAATACACGGATGTGTATATGCGCACAAATTCAACGGTATACATTGGGTTGGCCTAAAAGTTCGTTCGGATGTTACAGCAAAACCCAAATGAACTTTTTGGCCAACCCAATACATTTAAGATTTGTGCTCTTTATACCAGGGCTTCCATGGTGGCTCAGATGGTAAAGAATCTGCCTGCAATGTGGGGGTTTCAGCTTCTATCTCTGGGTCAGGAAGATCCTCTGGAGAAGGGAATAGCAACCCACCCAGTATTCTTGCCTGGAGAATTTCATGGACAGAGGAGCCTGGTAGGCTGGTTCTTTGTACCAAATAAGTTATTAGTCAATAAAAAGTAAGTAATAACTAAAAATCTATATACTTTAGGCAGTGAATGAATAAGAAAAAAGACTCAGGAAAACACAGCATGTTATTATCATTTTTATATTATTACAACCATTTTTGACCTGTTTTAGATAGATATTAATAAATAAAGAGTATTAGTTTGTGAGGGCTGCCAAATAAAGTACAGATATTTTCCTGACTTATGGTGGGGATACATCCTGATAAACCCCTCATAAACTGAAAATATGGTAAGTCACAAATGCATTTAATATACCAAACCTACTGAACATGATAGCTGAGCCTAGCCTACTTTCAAGGTGCTCTGAACACTTTCAGTAGCCTACATTTGGGCAAAATCATCTAACACAAAGCCTATGTCATGGAATTTTTGAGTGACCATGCTAAAGATAAAAAATAGAATCATTGTCTCAGGAGAGAACATTTGTATCAGGCAGTGGACCCTTGTGGTCACATAGCTGATTGAGAACCGTGCTTGCTGATGCTGCCCAGCTACACAAGAGGGGGTCATGCTGCCTATCACTAGTCCAGGAAAAGATCACAATTCCAAATTCAAAGTCCAGTTTCTATTGAATGTGTATTGCTTATTCTGAAGTTAAAAAATTCTAAGTCAAACCATTGTAAGTTGGGAACTATGTGTACCCCAGACAATTTTGGAAGCTAGACACATAAGATCAAGGTGTCAGCAGCCTTGGTTTCTTCTGAGGCCCCTCTCCTTGGCTGCCAGTTGGTTGCCTCCTCCATGGGATTTTACATGGACTTCTCTCTGTGTGAGAGCCCCTGGTGTCTCTCTCTGTGTTTTAATCATCTCTTCTTGTACGGATATCAGTCAGATTGGCTTAGAGCCCACACTAATGATCTCATTTTAACTTATTGATAATTATCTATTGAAAGGCCTTATGTCCAAATACAGCCACATTCTGTGGTACTAGTGTTTAGGGCTTCAACATGTGGTTTTGGAAGAGGGGGAAAACAATTTAGTCCAATATATACAATGGACTAAATTCTATAAAACCTTCACATTTAAAAAATACTAGTATGCAAACCTGCTCAGTGCCACCAACTGGTTTACACAATTAAAACACTGTTGAATTTTATTAAAATTAAATTATTTATTAAAATTAAAATAAGTAATTAATTATTAACACTCACTTCTGGTGGGAAAATAGATCCAGAGCACTAAATAACTTATTCAAGCTTTGCTAGCTTTTAGTTGACTAAACTGGGACTCAATCACTGGTCTCTTTACCCCCAAATGCTATTATATCAGGGATTCCCCTGTATCCATCACATCAAGCCATCTCTTCTACGAAATACACACACAGACACAGATACACATATATATTTGAAAGATATAAGTATCATTATGTATTTATTGTGTGAATTCTAAATAAATTAGGTACACTGTTTAATATACTTGGCAACTTTTGACCACTTGCATATTTAATTGATGTGATGTAAGCAATACGTAACTGGGTATACACACACACACACACACACACACACACACACACATATATACTTCACATTCAGTATTATTTTGATTTTGTATTTTTCCATTAACTGAAACCTAGGTACCATAGCAACAGAGCTGGTTTAAACCAAATTCCCATGAAAGAGAAATGTTTGGCATAAATAGATTTTAGAATCCTTCTGCACATCCAGAGACAGAAAACAAAGGACTGGGTGACAAGTTAAAAAATATAAAATTAGCCAAGTCCCTGAGCCCTTATATAGAAGACATTTAGGTCAAAATACCTATGTGACCCTAAAACTCAAAATTCTTTCAAATGATATTGTATAACCATATATGTGACATGTAAACAAAGAATCAATTTTTAAAAATCTGTTTTCAGTATAGATTTTGAATTCTAATATTAATCATTTTGACACTTCCCTCTCCTTTGAGATATGCATTAAGTCTATAGAATCGTGCCCCTATTTCCTGAATGAATTTTTCACATAGTCTTCCCTTTACTGTCCCATTGCTGTCACTCCACTCTGTCACTATAAATTTGTTTTCCCTGACCTCTCTACCATATGTCAGGATCCACAGAAAGGTACAGAATGGCTATTGTCTAAATGGTCATACAGTAAGATCTACATTTTAATCCAGTTATGAAATGGGTAAAAAAAAATATTATGGTCATTTTAGACAGGAGAACATTGAAAAACAGAAGGTTAAATGACTATTGAATCTTAGTTACAAGGGCATCTTTTGCTTAAAGGAGTTATTAAATGTCACCCTGAAATGATTAAAGCAGCTATTCATATTCCATGTTCTAATTTGTGTATTTGTATGGGGAGAGAGTCTTGATTAGGTTTAATCTCTAATCTGTCCTTTTTGCTTTCTTAATATCTTAGAGCATCAGACAATGCAACAAAAAAGGGCACTTATTTTCACAGGAAAGGATATCTTATTTTGCTACCCAGTAAGTAATTTCATCTCTCATCTATCCATCAGTCCATACATTCATTCTTCCAACACATATTTTAAACACCTGCTAAGTGTTAGGCCTTGGATTCAGCATTGATAATACTATGGTGAAGAGAAGATGGTTGCCAGGCTACATAATGGGCCCGTAGGCCCAGAAAAGAGGTGCTTACTATGATAGGGAAAGGTATATACTCTAATGGGAAAAGTGCTAAAAAAGAAATGCATGGTATTATAGGCAAACAAATAGGATCCACTAACCAGTGGCTAACTTATCTGGATCACAGAAGGTACATAGACCTGTATTTGGAAATATGAACCCTGAATCTTGGTTTCCAGTCTATCATCTGAGTTATCATTTCTTTATTTACCCTGAGTCATTCTAATAGACATGCACAACAACTTGATTTCCTTTTAAGCATATTCTGGTTGGAGCCATTCAAATAAAAAATGTGAAAGTAATTCAGGGGAGCCAAGAGAGGAGCCTAGAAGTGTTGCATAACAGATGTGAAGTTTTGTTTTATTTATCTTTGTGTTTATTTTTAACTGAAAGCAGGTCCGCATCACTAGCCTAAGTCTTAATCTCAAATAATCATACAACTATTTGTTAAACAGGTAACAAATATGCTCCACACTGCTTATGGCAGTACTAGACAAATAAGATTTGGGAATGTTACCACATTCAGGGAATGTACAATTTGGTTTTGGAGATAAAATTAGCTTGTAGGAAACATTTAGAGAATGATGAAATGCTGAGCTGCATGTTACTCTCCACAGGAATTCTGAGAACAAGAAAGTTCTTCATGTACTGTACATCCTGAAGTTTGGCTGGATAGAAAAGGGTAAGAAGAAATGGCATTCCTGGGACAGGAACCAATGGAGAAATAACATAAACTTATCTGAATGTAAGATGAGTGTACAAGAATAATTACAATCCAACATTTTGCTGTGATGCTAGTAGGAAATAGTGAGTGTTATGGGATATCTAATACTATAGGAAGTATGGAAATCTGGCTACAGAAGGATGGCTATCAAGTCTCTTACTCAGATAACTAATATGGATCAGAGAAGATCAACAAAAATATATTTATAAACATTTCAAGAGCACATTAGTATATCTGAATATAAGTTACTTCACAAACCCATTGGTCCAAGTATAAGGTTTTTTAAATACATATTTCAGATAATAAACTTGGAAGTGCTTGCTACAAAGTAGATGCCTATTAAAAATTAAAAACTCATACTCATCAACCCAGGTCATAATTATGGGCTGCATGGTCTGCTAATCAGTGACCTGGTGGGAAACAAGAAGTGGAAGCAAATGAAGCAGAGCAAGCTTGGGCCAGATGACGAACGATGATATCCCTGGTTTCAGTCTTGGATTAATTTCACTGGTAAATGAAAAGCATGTAGAATATTTGACCTAGGTTAGGCTTTCTCTCTATAATAAATTCAGTTATGAAAGCATCTAGATGGTTGTAAATTAGTGTTTTTGGCCTGCCTATCTTAGATACTGATGCTTTCCAATGTATGCTCTTATTCAAACCAGTAAATATTCTATGCCTCTAAACTATACCAGATACATTGTTTGTTTTTGTCCATTTGTAAGTAAAAGCAAATATATTCAATTTCCAGACATTCTTTGAAGGGCAAAAGGAGTTCACAAAATTTGAGGTATACTGCAAAAGAAAGGTAGTGATTTGTGTTGAACTTCACTCCACTATGACCATTATCTTTTCAATAATGTATTTTGTATTTTTAATCTAAATTCTCTTATGCTACAGTTCTACAGGCTTACTAAGATTCTGGTCAGCAATTATACCCTAATGCAAAATTATTTTCCAGTTGAAAATAGAGTGAAGACTACATATTTGTATAAGAATAGTGATAATTTAGAAGGCTACTGAATTATTTTGAAAAAAAAAACTTTTAAGGTTATACTCTGGATATTTTGCTATATTATCAAATTTACAGTTGTGAACATAACAAGACTTATTTTGTGTTCCAACACATGATGTATCCTTTAGAATACTCCACATGTACTTCAAAAGAACAGATATTCTGCTGCTTTTAGATGGAATGTTCATATATATATCTGTTAGGTAAATCTGATCTAATGTTTAATTTAAGGCGACTTTCCTTGTTGATTTTCTATCTGGATGATCTATCCATTGATATAAGTGGGGCGTTGCAGTCATTTTTTCACTTTATATCTGTTAGTAATAGCTTTATATATTTTGGTGCTCCCATTATAGATGCCAATATATTAATAAATGTTATGTCTTCTTTATGGATTGTCCCCTTTACCATTATAGAATGACCTTCTTTGTTTCTTGTTACCTTTTTTTGGCTTGGAGTCTATTTTATCTTAGGAGTACAGCTACAGTCTCTTTCTTTTGGCTGCCATTTGATGTATCATCTTCCATTCCTTCACTTTGAGTCTATGTTGCTCTTTAGAGCTGAGATTAGTCTACTGGAGGCAATCTATAGTTGAGTCTTGGTTTTTAATCCATCCAGCCACTTGTGTCTTTTGACTGGTAAATTCAATCTATTTACATCTAGGATAATTATTGATATATGAGGATGTAGTACTGCCGTTTCATCTTTTGTATTCTGGTTGCTTATATCTCTATTGTTTCTTTGTATTATACTTGTGTTTCCATCTGCCATTTTACTTTGCTGGTTTCAATGATGTTTTTCTCAGCTTCCTCTTTTTTTATGTTTCATGTTTCTACTCCAGCTTCTGTGAGTGTGTGTGGTTATCATGAGGTTTATATAAAGTATCTCATAGATAAATGGTCTTTTTTTCTGCTGACAGTATTTCATTTGCCATACAGGTTCCATCCTTTTCCATTTACCCTTTTGGGTTTTTGTTTTCCCAAATTATCCCTTTCTACGGTTTAAGTTCATTACCAAATTGAAACAGCTATAGTTATTTTAATGCCATTTCCCCTTTAATATTTATGCTATAATTAAGTGTTTAGCCTTCTATTCTGATATAGAGTTGTCATTTTCTGATTCTGTCCGGCTATTTATCACCTTACTGAAAGTTTCTTTAGCCTTTTTGTTTCAGGTATAAGAGCTACTTTCAACATTTCTTATAAGGCAGGTGTAGTGGTGATGAATTCCCACAGCTTTTGTTTGCCTGGGAAAACCTATATTTCTCCTCATATATGAAGGATAACTTTATTGGATAGAATATCCTTGAGTGACCATTTTTTTTTTTTTTTTTTTTTGATTTTATTACCCGGCTTTTATTTTTTTTATTTTTTTCTTCCAATTTTATTTTAAACTTTACATAATTGTATTAGTTTTGCCAAATATCAAAATGAATCCGCCACAGGTATACATGTGTTCCCCATCCCGAACCCTCCTCCCTCCTCCCTCCCCATACCATCCCTCTGGGCTGTCCCAGTGCACCAGCCCCAAGCAACTAGCATCATGCATCGAACCTGGACTGGCAACTCGTTTCCTACATGATATTTTACATGTTTCATTGCCATTCTCCCACATCTTCCCACCCTCTCCCTCTCCCACAGAGTCCATAAGACTGTTCTATACATCAGTGTCTCTTTTGCTGTCTCGTACACCGGGTTATTGTTACCATCTTTCTAAATTCCATATATATGCGTTAGTATACTGTATTTATGTTTTTCCTTCTGGCTTACTGAGTGACCATTTTTAGAGTAAAATAACATTCTCAAAAAAAATTGAAATATAAAAATGAGTGACCATTTTTATATTTCAATTTTTTTTGAGAATGTTATTTTACTCTCTCCTGACCTGTAGAGTTACTTTTGGGAAATCTGCTGTTAGACTAATAAGGCACTTTTGTAAGATACTGTCTTTTTTCCCCCTGGTTGCTTTTAAAACTCTTTCTTTACCATTGGCATCTGACAATTTTAATATAGTGTGTCTTGAAGAGGTCTTTCTGCATTGAGATAACTAGGCATTCTATTAGCTTTGTGGACTTGTATTAATATATCCAGTTCATTTTCCATATTTGGGAAGTTCTCAGATATTATTTCATTAAGTTCTCTATTCCCTTCTCCTGCTCTTCTCCTCCTTGGCTACCCATTATTCCTATGTTGCCTTTTCTAATGGAGATGAATACTTTGTGTGAAGTTTGTTCATTTTTTAAAAAAATCTTAGTTTGTGCTCTTTACCTGAAATTTTCGGGATTTCCATCTTTAAACTCTAATTCTCTTTTCCATAGGGTCTGCTCTATTTCCAATGCTTTTGAATGCACCCTTCATCTCATTTATTGAGTTATTCTGTTCTAGAATTTCTGTTCAGCTCTTTATCACAGCTTCAATCTTTTTGGTAAAATATTCTTTCTGTTCGTTACTTTTATACATGAGCACACTGAACTGCTTTTCTGAAATTTCTTGTAGTTTGCTGATATATAGATAATATTTTATTAAATGGGATTATGTTAAGCATGGTCATACATTTTGAATGACATATAATTGATACAATTTTATTTGCAAATAAATGAAGAAATAATCAGAAGCAAAATAATTATCAGTTTGTTAGTTATCCATCTAGGTGCTTTAGAATTTAAAAAAAAATTAACATTAAAAGGTCAGCTTCAGTATAATTATATTTTAAAATAAGTATTTTAATTTTAAGCCAGACTGACTGCTTTCCTGTGGGAAAAACAAGAAAATAAGCTTGTTGTCCCTCTTTTTGTTTCATTTTTTAATTAACTTACTTCTCTAAATTTATAACATTTACATACTATTCTACAAATGATTTGGTCTTTTATTTCCAATTTTATGTTTATTTGTATTGAAAACTCTTCAATTCTTTTACCAAATATTTAGTATTTGAGTTTTTTTGTTGTTGTTACTGTTGTTTTATTTCATTTTGTTGTGGTTTGATCTTGATTGCCTCAACTTTATCATCTAGTAGTCCTACTACTCCGAGGACAGAGGAGGAGATGGCTGGATGGCATCACTGACTCAATGGATGTGAGTCTGAGTGAACTCCGGGAGTTGGTGATGGACAGGGAGGCCTAGTGTGCTGCGATTCCTGGGGTCGCAAAGAGTCAGACACGACTGAGCGACTGAACTGAACTGAAGAACTTTTAAGCTTTATTATCTTTCTTTATCCTTTAATCTTTGGCCTTTATTGTTTCCTTACATTGTTCCAAATTATAAAGTATAAAATAAAATCACTCCCAGAAACTTCTCTTCCAAACAGCTACAATTTCTTCCTATATATGCATCATATCTTCAGATTTTTCTGACATATGTATTTCCTTATCTTTTCCTCTAATATTAAATAATGATAAAGCTATTTTTTCATTAATGTTTTTCTCCTTTAGCTTTCTACTTTTCCTAAAAAATGGATCAATTTGGAGTAGACATGCGATGAATATATTTTTTGCCTATATCTCACTTGTAAAATCAACATGGATATCACTTCAAAATATTCCTTTAATGTTCCCTTGAAGTGATCTTCACTCTCATTTATTTCAATGCTACTTTGTAGTATACAATAAATGGTAGATTTATTTTATTTCTTTTTCAAAGTTTTTTCTCTTAAGTTCCTAAAAGATGGAGTCTGAATTTATTTAACCATTACAACAGACTGGTTCCAAATAGGAAAAGGAGTACATCAAGGCTGTATATTGTCACCCTGCTTATTTAACTTATATGCAGAGTACATCATGAGAAACGCTGGGCTGGAGGAAGCACAAGCTGGAATCAAGATTGCCGGGGAAAAATATCAATCACCTCAGATATACAGATGACACCACCCTTATGGCAGAAAGTGAAGAAGAACTAAAGAGCCTCTTGATGAAAGTGAAAGAGGAGAGTGAAAAAGTTGGCTTAAAGCTCAACATTCAGAAAACTAAGATCATGGCATCCAGTCCCATCACTTCATGGCAGATAGATGGGCAAACAGTGGAAACAGTGGCTGACTATTTTTCTGGGCTCCAAAATCACTGCAGATGGTGACTGTAGCCATGAAATTAAAAGATGCTTACTCCTTGGAATAAAAGTTATGACCAATCTAGATAGCATATTAAAAAGCAGAGACATTACTTTGTCAACAAAGGTCCGTCTAGTCAAGGCTATGGTTTTTCCAGTGGTCATGTATGGATGTGAGAGTTGGACTATAAAGAAAGCTGAGTGCAGAAGACTTGATGCTTTTGAGCTGTGGTGTTGGAGAATACTCTTGAGAGTCCCTTGGACTGCAAGGAGATCCAACCAGTCCATCCTAAAGGAGACCAGTCCTGGGTGTTCATTGGAAGGACTGATGCTGAAGCTGAAACTCCAATACTTTGGCCACCTGATGTGAAGAGCTGACTCTTTTGAATAGACCCTAATGTTGGGAAAGATTGAGGGCAGGAGGAGAAGGGGACGACAGAGGATGAGTTGGTTGGTGGTATCATCGACTCGATGGACATGGGTTTGGGTGGACTTCGGGGGTTGGTGATGGACAGGGAGGCCTGGCCGTGCTGCAGTTCATGGATTTGCAAAGAAATGGACACGACTGAGTGACTGAACTGAACTGATAAAGCCCTTAGCACAATGCATAATCAAAAAGGTTTTACTGCTTAGGTTAATGATAATGTTGTGCTCTTATACAATTTTCAGAGCTGAAGAGGCTCTTGGAAGACACTGAGTTAGTCATTTTATTCCAGAAGGATTTCAATATATCTAAACCAACTCCCCCCAAATGGTTATACACATTTAAAGTCTTCACAGAAAGCAAGTACACAGATTTTTCTGGGTAAATAGTCCATTTTAACATTTTCAAATCATGACAATTTGTTTAATTCTAATGTAAATTCCTGCTGGTTTAAGAGAATTTGCTATTGTTCTTGTCTTTTTTTTTTAGCTTGAGATGGCAAATTTTCTTCCTTACACAAGTTCTATTCAAATATGTCATTAAAATTCTCCTTTTCTACACCTCTCCATGCAAAGAAACCAACTCTGAGATGATTTGTGTATAAGTGATTCATTTAAAAAATTAATAAACGCTTTCAGGGCAAGCCAGTGAGTAAAGCAGGACAGGAAAGGGTTTCATCACTAAGGAAATTTCTAAAACTTCAGGGAAAATTCCATGTCTTTAAGCTCTCCCACTTGGGAGTAGGTAAGGAGATAGACTCCAGTAGTAGCCTGAGAACAATCCTTGAAAAAGAACTGGATAATGAGCATGAAAGCACAGAAACTGGGGAAAGGACAGACTACAAAAATATTCAAAACAGACCTGAAAGGATCTGGGCAGAGATAAGCAAAATAATTGCTCTTAACCTTTGCAGATTTTTATGCATTAGCTATTTTTAATATACTCTCAATCTTCTCTTCCCCCTACTTGTGAACAGGAGAGATTAATCTTGTCATCTACAGATTTTTGCTCATCTGAGAACTGAGAATAATAATATCTATTTAGTAATGTTCTCATAGGAATCAAGGAAGTTAATGTATGTAAAATATATGTAGAACAATGCTTGTTACAAACATCCCTTTCTCCTTTGGAAACCAGAAGTTCACTTTCTATATCTGTGAGTCCGTTTCCGTTTTACATATATATTCATTTATATTAATTTTTAGACTATACAAATAAGTGATATCATACAGTATATGTCTTTCTCTGACATATTTCACTTAGCATAATATTTTCTATGCCAACCCACGTTGCTACAAATGACAGTATTTTATTCTTTTCTAATGCTAAGAAATATTCCACTGTATAAATATACCACATTGTCTTAATCCAATTGTCAGTTTAAGGGTACTTCAATTGCTTCCATGCCTTGGCTAGGTAAACACTGCCATGAACTTCAAGGAGCATGTACTTTCAAATTTGTGTTTTTGCTTTTTTCTGCATATATACCCAGCAGTGGAACTGCTGGATAATATGGTGGTTTTACTTTTAGGTTTTTGAGGAACCTCCATACTGTTTTCCACAGTGGCTGCATCAGTTTACATTCTCACTAACAGTGTAAGAGGATTCCCTTTTCTCCACATCCTTGCCAACATTTGTTACTTGCAGTCTTTTTCATGACAGTCATTCTGACAGGTGTAAGGTGATACCCTGTTGTGTTAATTTTTATTTCTCTGATAATTGGTGATGTTGAACATTTTTTCATGTGCCTACTAGCCATTTGTATGTCTTTTTGGAGAAATGTCTACACAGATCTTCTACCAATTTTTTGATTGGGTTGGTTTTTTTTCTTTTTTCTGATAGAGTTGTATGAAGTATTTATATATTTTTGAGATCAATTCTTTGTTGGTCACATCATTTGCAAATATTTCCATACTTTCTGTAGGCTTTCTTTCCATTTTGTCAATAGTTTCCTTTGCTGTGCAAAAGCTTTTAGGTTTAATTAGGTCTCCTTTGTTTATTTTGCTTTGTTTCCTTTGCCTGAGGAGCTGAATCCAGATAAATATTGCTATAATTTATGTTGATGAGTGTTCTATATATGTTTTCTTCTAGGAATTTTATGGTTTCTGAGTTTACCATTGCATATGATAAACCCATTCTGAGTTTATCTTTGCATATGGTGTGAGAAAATGTTCTAATTTCATTCTTTCACACGGAGCTGTCCAGTTTTCCCAGCATCATTTATTAAATAGACTATCTTTTCTTCATTATATACTCTTGCCTCCTTTGTTGTAGATTAACTGACCATAAGTGGGTGACTTTATTTCTGGGCACTCTATTTTGTTCCATTGACCTATGTTTCTGTTTTCAAACCAGTATCATGCTGTTTTAATGACTGTAGCTTTGACATATAATACTGTCTGGGAGGATTCTTTTTCCAGCTTCTTTTTTTCCTCAAAATTGCTTTGGCATTTTGGGGACTTCTGTAGTTCCATATGAATTTTAAGATTATTTGTTCTAGTTTTATGAAAAATTTCATGGGTATTTTGATAGGGATTGCATTACATCTGTAGGCTACTTTGGGTAGTATGGTCATTTAAAAAATAGCATGTCTTCCAATCCAAGAACACAGGATAGCTTTCCATTTCTCTGCATCACCTTCAATTTCTTTCATCAATGTTTCGTAGTTTTCAGAGTATAGGTCTTTTACCAAGTTTATTACTAGGTATTTTATTCTTTTTGGTGTGACTTTACACAAGATTGGTTTTTTACTTCTTCTTTCTGATATTTGATTATTATTGTATAGTAACAACAGATTTCTGTATATTAACCTTATATCCTGTAACCTCACTGAATTCATTTACTAGTTCTAGTAATTTTGGGGTGGAGACTTTAGAGTTTTCTATGTAAAGCATCATGTTATCTACAAGTAGTGACAGCTTTACTTCTCTCCTTCCAAGCTGGAGACGTTTTATTTCTTTTTCTTATCTGATTGCTGTGGAAACTGACATTTTAACTGAGTGCTAAATATTGCCATTTTTCTTGTCATTTTAAAGATTTAGCAGAGGACTAATAATTCTGAGAAAAAATATAGTAAGTACAAACTCTTTAGTCATCCTAAAGAAAGAGCAATAGAACATCTACAAAAATATGCTGAGATAATATGAAACAATTACTTCCCACCCACTAAAATAGCTACAATAGAAAAGACAGACAAAAACTAGTGCTGGTGAGAATATGGAGAGGCAGTCAAAAAAATGTAAAATGATATAATCACTTAAACAGCCTGGCAGTCCCTCAAGTGTTAAACATAAAGTTACCATATAATGGAGAAATTCTACTCCTAGGTATATACCTAGGAGGAAATGATAATAGGTATTCACATAAAAACTGTACACAAACTTTCATAGCAGCATTACTTATAGTAAAAATGTAGAAACAACTCAAATACCTGTCAACTGATGAACACATCAATGAAATGTGATACATGCATGCAATGGGATATTATTTGGAAATGAAATAAAATACTGACACATGCTACAAATTAATGTATGACTATTAAAAACATTGTGCTAAGAAACCAGTCAGAAAAGACCACATATTATCTGATTCTATTTATGTGAAATGTCCCAAATAGGCAAATCTACAGAGACAGAAAATAGACTAGTGTTTGCTTTGGGCTGGAAGGAGAGAGAAATGGGTAATGACAGCTAATGGGTACAGGGTTTTTATTCTAAAATTAGGTTGTGTGATCTTTGCAAAACACTCTGAGTATACTAAAAAGGATTGAATTGTATACTTTAAGTGAGTAAAATGTGTGCTGTGTGAATCAGGGAAGCCTGGAGTGTTGCAGTCCATGGGGTCTCAGAGTCGGACACAACTGAGCAACTGAACTGAACTGATCTTTGTGAAACACTGTGAATATACTAAAAAAGACTGAATTGTGTACTTTAAGTGGGTAAAAGGTGTGCTGTGTGAATTGTATTTCAGTAGAACACTTTAGAAAAATACATATTAGAAAGTATTAAAAGACAGATTCTAACACGTTCTTCCAGGTTTTGAGTAGGCTGCTATTTAACTCAGCAACCCACTCCAGTATTCTTGCCTGGAGAATCCCATGGACAGAGAAGCTTGGCGGGCTACAGTGCATAGGGTCACAAAGAGTTGGACACATCTGAAGAGACTTAGCACGCACACAAGAAATCTTTGGGCAAGTCAGAATGTCCTGCAGTGTGGCTTTCTTTGGAGGGAATTGTTAGTATGCTGTGATTCTGCAAGACAGAAAATCCATTCTCTTTCTTTGCCCACCCCTTCCAAAGGTATAAGGAAGAGGTGTGCTTCACTTCACTACAAGCTTAGTGAGAGAACCCCCATAAGAGAAAACTGATTTGGAGAGCTTAAAATATATCCTCTGGAGACTGATGACTGTAGGGACTAATATCTAACTCACTCTTAAAAATTCAAAGCAAGTATCTGAGGCTGGAATTTTACTAGTTTATGTCTGAGGAAATAGTTCCAGCTTCTTGGGACAAGGATTCACAGATTTATTGTGGGGCCACTGTCAAACTTGGGGAAGGATGCTGAGTTCATTTCAAGAGAGATTCCACTCAAGATGACTGCCTGGAGGGTACAGAGATCCCAACCGAGAAATAGAATAAGACACCAAGGGACTGAAGATTTGATTGTTTGTGATAGAGACACTATACATATAAATTAATCTTTAAGTGAGAGATACCTAGAATTCAGGGTAAGTGAGTTTCTGAAGAAGCATAAAAACAATCTAATGAGAGTAAGAAGAAGAATCAGAATTTGGAATCTGCTGCCTCAGGGGACACCAGAGCCAAAATAATCCTACCAGTCAAAAGAAGAGGTTTCTTCATCCTTTCCTCTCTCCTCTCCTTCCAACATCAGCACCTTTACCCTATCTACCTGCTCAAATCTTGAAAGTCAGCCCCATTCAGGTCATGCTCAGCCCAACATGTAGGCTTTCAGGCATAACGAAGTCCTGAATAGGAAGGGAAACTTTTTAGAATGGAGGAGATATAGGGATTTGATTATTGATGAGGCTAGATTATAACTATCTGTTTGCTATGGGTTGAAATATACTCCCCCCAAAATGATATGGCGAAGTCCTCCACAACCTCAGAGTGTGACCTGACTTGGAAATAGGGTTTTTTTGACATATAATTAAGTTGAGATGAGGTCATAATGGAGTGGGTGAGCCCCTAACTCAATATGACCAGTACATGTAATTAAACAATGGCCTTGTGAAGCTACAGAAGCACAGAGAGAACACTATATGAAGATGAAAGTAGACATTATAGTGAAGTAGGTATAAGAAGTTAGGAAGAAGCAAGGAAGGATCATCTTCTAGAGACTTTAGGGAAAACAAAGGTCTGTCAAAACCTTGATCTTGAACTTCTAGCTTCCAGAACTATGAAAGAACAAAATTCTACTCTTGCAAGCCACCTATCTTGTGGGGGGTGTTTCATCGTGGCAGCCTTAGGAAACTAATACACTTTGATCAGCATTGTCCTGAGGTTTCATTCATGGGTGGGGAAAGGATAACACATGATGGCAATTTTGAAGGTACAGTGTAAGAAAGAACAGATGGTTTTCTATACCCAGTCCAATCTAGCTCATGCAGTTAACCAGTTAAACTATGACTATTCCATAAATACATCCAAAGCATAATGCACATGGCTAGTCCAGGCCTCATAATGTTTATTTTTCTTCCCTTTATGTGTCACTCACAACTTATATTTTTGATGGTGTTTGAGCTTCATTATTTGGTTCCAATCTCTCTGACTTCCCTTTGTATTTTTTTCCAATGTCACTTTCCTAAGTAACTGATTGTCATTTTCAAGAATAGATGGCAAATAGGAGTCCCTATAGTCGTGAGTCTTCAATGGTTATAAAAATTTCACATTTGTTGAAGCCAAGATACACATTAATAACAGGTTGGGGTGCACCTTATATACTTCAAGATAAGAACAATTATCTCTAATAGACTGACTAAAAATGAAAAGTAATAACAACTGTAAGGGATACAAATATAATAATTAAAATTAATAGTCAGTAATCATTTTCTGACTTCTCTTGTGGCTCAGCTGGTAAAGAATCCTCCTGCAATGTAGGAAACCTGGGTTTGATCCCTGGGTTTGGAAGATCCTCTGGAGAAGGGAAAGGCTACCCACTCCAGTATTCTGCCCTGGAGAATTCCATGGACTGTATAGTCCATGGGGTTGCAAAAGAGTCGGACACAACTGAGTGAGTTTCAGTGTCATACTTTCAATCATTTTCTAGGACTAAGCTTTCAAAAGCAAGATTTTGCTACACCTAAAGAAATTCTATCATGATTTACTATTATTGTCCCTATTTTACAGATGAGGAAACCAAAGTTTTGAACAAATAATTTATCCAAGGTTGTTGAGCTAGTAAATGGAAGAGATAATAATTTACTTCCGATCTGTCAGACCCTGGAAACAGAGTTAAGGTAAAGACCTCATCATGATTATGGCTGCAGTGACTCGGAGTGCTGGCTGAAATACCAGGGGGACTGATTCAGCAGCTTTCCACTTCATCGGAGGCACTCACCATTAACCCCCTGGTGTTCATCATTTTTCACACATGCAGTCTTATGTCCCAAATATCAGCTCTTGTAACTGGTTGCTTAGGGGAATCTGGTGGAGTACTGGGGCAGTCTGAAAGTACCAAGAATTAATTCACATGCTCCAGAAGCTTTCAATCAGTCTGAGAGTCAGGGTATAGATAATTCATCCCCTTCCCTCCTTGGGCAGGATAACTCTCAGGCGTGTATTACATTGTTGTCCAGAGTTTCCCAAAGGGATTAAGCTCAAGTCCCCCAGTGGTAACTTGGTCAATAACACACCCTCTATTAGATGCCTTCCCTTTCCTATCTTGGGACTTCAAAGGTGGCTCAGTAGTAAAGAATCTGCCTGTAATGCAGGAGATGTGGGTTCAATTCATGGGTTGGGAAGATCCCCTGGAGAAGGAAATGACAATCCAGTATTCTTTCCTGGGAACTTCCATGGATAGAGGAGCCTGGTGGACTTCAGTCCATGGGGTCGCAAAGAGTTGGACATGACTTAGCGACTGAACAACAATAACAAAACCCTCCCTATCTCATCTGCCCTTATCTATTAATTTTCTAGTATCCCTTCCCAAATAAACTACTTGTTCTTGAATCTTTGTCCCAGGATCTAGGGCCTTTTTATGGGGGGACCAAATTCAAACAATTAATTCAGTGACACTAAATTAGAAGAAATTCTGGTCACCACTTAGCCTATACAATCTACAGATTCAATGCAAACCTTATCAAAATATTAATGGCCTTTCTCACAAAAAAATTAGAATTTATATGTAAACACAAAAGACCCCCAAAGCCAAAATAATCTTGAAAACAAAGAATAGAGCTGGAGACATCACAATCTCTGACTTCAGATAACACTACAAAGCTACAGTCATTGAAACAGCAAGACAGTGGTACAAAAATAGACATACTGAACGATAGAACAGGATAGAAGGTGCAGAAAGAAAACTATAAACTTATGGTCAGTTAATTTATGACAAAGAGGAAAGAATATACAATGGAGAAAAGACAGTCTTTTCAATAAGTGTTGCTGGGAAAACTGGACAGCTACATGAAACAATAGAATTAGAATGTTTTCTCATACCATAAACAGAAGTAAACTCAAAATGGATCAAAGGTCTAAATGTAAGACCATAAAACTCCTAGAAGAGAACATAGGCAGAACACTCTTTGACATAAATTGTAGCAATATTTTTTTTGGATCTGTCTCCTAAGACAAAGGAAACAAATGCAAAAATAAACAAATTGGATCTAATTAAACTTAAAAGCTTTTTAACAGCAAAGGAAGCCATTGATAAAACAAAAGGACAATCTGTTGAAGTGGAGAAATTATTTGCATATGATGTGAGTGATAGAGGGTTAATACTCAAAATATAAAAATAGCACATACAACTCAACATCAATAAACAACTGATCCAATTAAAAAAATGGGCAGAAGACCTAAACAGACATTTTTCCAAAGAAGATGGACAACAGGCACATGAAAAGATGCTCAACACCACTAATCATCAGAGAAAAGCAAAATAAAAATCACACAATGAGAATACCACCTCACACCTGTCAGAATGGCCATGATCAAAAAGACCACAGATAATAAATGTTGGCAAGAATGTGGAGAAAAAAGAACCCTGGTGCACTGTTGGTCAGAATGCAGATATAACAGCTAGTGTGGAAAACAGTATGGAGGTTCCTCAAAAAACTAAAAATAGAACCACCATATGGTCCATCAATTCCACTCATAGGTATACATTCAGAAAAACTGAAAACAGCAATTAGAAAAGATACATGCACCCCGATGTTTATAGCAGCGTTATTTATGACAATTAATATGTGGAAGCAATTCAACTGTTCATCAACAGATGAACTGATAAAGAAGATGTGATACATACACACACACGTGTGTGTGTGATCTCTCTCTCAACTACTCAGCCATAAAAAAGAATAAATTTTGCCATCTGCAAAAACATGGGTGGATCTGGAGGTTACTAGGCTTAGTGAAATAAGTCAGAGAAAGACAATTAATGTATGTTATCACTCATATGTGGAGTCTAAGAAATAAAACAAATGAATATAACAAAACGGAAACAGATACAGAAAACAAACTAGTGGTTAGCAATGGGTACAGGGAAGGAAGAGGGACAAAACAGGGGTAGAGAGTTAAGGGGTACAAACTACTAGGTAAAAAATAAATAAGCTACAAGGATATATTGTACCACACAGGGAATATGTGCATAAGGCAATGTCCAGTCTCTCCTCATCTTCTTTACTTTTTTACACAAAAGCAGCATACAAGAGAAACTTTCTTTCCCTTAGAAATTACTGATATAAGAGTCAATCAATATATCCTCATTATTTTATATCTGCCTACAGCTTTATTGTGTGCATGCACTATAATTTATTCAACTAATATCCTGTGTTTGGCTATTTAGGGAGGTTCCAATATTTTGCAGTTTAAAGTAATACTGCAATGAAGAACTTTTTGCATATGTATGTTTGTTTTATAGGTGTATCTTCAGGTTAATTCCTAGAAATTAGACTGCTAAGTCAAAGTTTAATCACGTATCCACTTTTATGAGAAATTGCCAACTTCCCTTCTTTTTGTTGTGAACAATTTTGCAATTCTAACAACAATGTACGAGAGTACTTCCTGAACGGAGTATATTGCCAAGCTTTCAAATTTTTGCAAATCTGATGGCTGAGAACAATACCTCATTACAGTTTTTACTTGCATTTTTCTTACTGTTACTGAAAGCAATCATTTTCATATGATTGAGGATCATTTTGGGGCTTCCCTGGTGGCTCAGCTGGTAAAGAATCTGCCTGCAATCCAGGAGACCTGGGTTCGATCCCTGGGTTGGGAAGATCCCCTGGAGAAGGGAAAGGCTACCCACTCCAGCATTTTGGCCTGGAGAATTTCATGGACTGTATAGTCCATGGGGTCGCAAAGAGTCAGACACAAATGAGAGACTTTCACTTCAAGGATCATTTTAATACTTTTGGTAAATTGTTAATGTTTTATGCATTTTAATAGGACTTTTGTTTCCCATTTAAGATGTAAAAGTTCTTTACATATTAGGAATACTAAACCTATGTGATATATATTAGATAATTTTTCCCCAATTTTCATTTGTCTTTTGATTTTTCCTTGTGAAAGTTTTCTATCATGTATAGTCAAAAATTTATTAATGTTTAAATTTGTGGCATCTGAATTTTTTAAGTCAAAATTAGAATGTCTTTCCCTACACTCAGGATACAAAGGAATTCTCCAACATTTTCTTCTAGTATTTGTATAAATTTATTTTATACATTTAGCTTCCTGATTTATTTAGTGTTTATTCTTATGCATGGATTAAGCAAGAAATCTAATTACTTCTTTTTATGAATGCTATTTACTATTAAATTCACCTTTGTCTCAGTGATTTGAGATGCTAACTTTATTATATATTACAATTCCATATGTATTTGGGTCGATTTTTGGACTTTTGATTTTGTTCCATTGGTCTGTCTATTCATGTGCCATTAAATTTAATTACTGAGGCACTATAACATGTTCTAATACCTTGCAGGGCAAGTCCTTCTCATAGCTTTTCCTCTTTAGTGCTCTCCCAGCTATTTCTTGCACCTATTTTTCCATATAAAGCTTAGTTTGAATTTGTGTTGCTCATAGAACAGAGTATTGTTACTTTTATTGCGATAACACTAAATCTATAAAATAATTTAGGGAGAACACATGTTAATGATGTTGAGATATCCTGTCAAAGAACAAGGGATGGTCTTTTGTTAAAGTCTACTTTCTAGACTTTCAGAAGGAATCCATAGTTTCCTATAGGTATCACACATTTCTGTTAAGTTTATTCCTATTTTATCTTTTTTGTTGTTTTTGTAATATGATTTTATAACTCAGTTCAGTCTAAAAATTTTTCAACTCTTCTTAGTTATTATTTTTTGCATATAGTGAGTATCAATTTTTACTTGTCAATTTTACATATTGCCAACTTGTTGAAAAATTTTATTGATTGAGTTAGTAATAACATTTATTCTCTATAATTTTGCAGCTATACTATTACGCCATCTGCAAATTGGAGTTTACTTCTTCTTTTCTAAATTATATGCCTCTAATTGATTTATCTCTTTGGCATCTGTGGAGTAAATGCACATTTTTTTCTTGGACCTATTACTATGGTGAGTCATATTAATTGGTTTTCCAATATTAAAACATTCTTGCAATTCTACTTGGTCATATTGGATTATTTTCAAAATGTGATACTGGAGTCTATTCAATTATATTTTATTTTGAATTATCTCTAGATATATTTTAAATTCTCAATGATATGACAAAGACATATTGATGGAGAGTTCACTGAACTCTTAATTGCAAACAATGATGCATATATATAAACAAATTCAACTTTTTTTTCCCCTTGTCACTGGTCTCATTTATATCATTTTTTCTTTCACCTCACTCTGTGAAGATTATTTGATATTTCTTTTTAAATTTATTTTTAAATTAATTTTTACTGGAGTATAGTTTCTTTACAATGTTGTATTAGTTTCTGCTGTACAGCAAGGTGAATCAGCTATATGATACATCTATCCTCTCTGTTTTTGGATTCCCTTTCAATTTAGGTTGCCCCAGACCACTGAGTAGAGTTCATGTGCTATACTGTAGGTTCTCATTAGTTACCTATTTTTAGTATTTCTCTTATTTATTAGATTTCTTTACATGCAGCACTTACATGCTTTATAAAGGGACACTCTCAACTCTCTTCCCTGCTCAGATTGCAGACTTCCACCATCTGTGGTACAGATGATGTTAACACATCTGGCACATGAAAGTATGTCATCCCTGCTGATCCTTGGCAGTGAAATAATGACCAACCTCAGCTAAGGTGTCAGGGCTTTCTGTCTGGACTAACAGTGAAACAAGCCACCAGCCAACTGTCTAAACAGACCCTTGTTTCAACCATTCCATCCCATTTCCTTTACCTATATTTTTCCTCCAGCTCCAAGCTCCCTATGGAGTTTCATGTTTCACCGTAATGGCCCAAGTCACATTTACAGTAACAGGGGATTTCTAAAGCGCCAGTGTTTAGTTGAGAAACCTGCTGGGGCTTGGAGCTTGGGATTTCAGTGCTTCCTCTGTCCTGCAAGGCAAAAAGTTTATCTATCTGTTCAAATGAGCTGTTATGTTCTTATAATAAGTTTTAAAGTTTAGGGACTTCACAATCTGTGTCAATGGCACTCTGCCTCTAGTTCTAATGACTTTGAACAGGATCTGCATTCCCTAGAACCTCTGGGGATTTCTGATGAAAGCTGCCTACCTCTCACCTTCTTTGGAAATAAAAAGTAGTGATGGCATTTGTAATTATTGAATTTTTAAATCTTATAGCTCAGCCTTCTCAATAGTCTCAGTGGTTGAAAGTCTTCACTCTTCTAAGAACTGCTTTGAACTTTAGAAACAAAATTCATTGAGAATCAGATTCAATAAGAGTTTAAGTGGTATGCTGGGCAATATAACTTTTGGCCAGATATGAGGTTTTAACTATAAAGAAATGAATCTTTATTTTCTGGTCCATAAACTAGCCAGTGAAAGCAATTTTAAAAGGGGAAATTGTATTGTATTTGGGCTAATGGATCACTGAAATCAAGAAGTGTGGCTTCTTTGAGATGACCCTAATGATTTAATGCATATGTCCTACTTGCTTTGTTTATTTAAAAAAAATCTAAAGGCAATTAGGTCATTTGTCAATTTATAATAGTGGCTAAAGGTGAAACACTGCTGCTCTCAGAGTTTTCTGTTTCTACATTTAAAATGGAAACTTTGTAAATGTACACAAAGCCAGCTACAATCACAATGATAGTCTTCATAGAAAATACACAAATTGAAAAGCAGAAATCTGCTTTTAATGACCACTTTAAAATCTATATTAATATATTCTCATCCAATATTAAACAGTTTCTATACAGTGCTCTAGTGTAATGAACCAAAGATTAATGTCGTGCTTCTGATGAAATTAAATAGGATAAGAATTTCAATACATATTTTTGAAATCTGAAGACACTATAGTAATCAATAGTGTGTGAAATTCAGTTTGCTCATGTATTCTTCTTTTCATTTTTCTTTTACAACATGGAAAAAAATGACAGTTAATTAACAACCAACTCCAAGAAAAGTATTTCTAGTGATAATAAACAAAAGCTCTTGTCAAAGTATAGAAAATTTACTATGGCCAGAAAAAAGTGAACTTTAGAAACAAATCACATAGAAATCTTGTGATTAAAATACTTAAGCTGACATGCAGATGTATGTATCACTGAAATTATATATAATTTATATCAAAGATTAAAATCCATTATACATATGTCTCTATAAATTTAATAAATCAGTTCAGTTCAGTCGCTCAGTCGTGTCTGACTCTTTGCGACCCCATGAACTGCAGCATGCCAGGCCTCCCTGTCCATCACCAACTCCCAGAGTCCACCCAAAACCATGTCCATTGAGTCGGTGACACCATCCAACCATCTCATCCTCTGTCATCCCCTTTTCCTCCTGCCCTTATCTTTCCCAGCATCAGGGTCTTTTCAAATGAGTCAGCTCTTTGCATAAATATGTGTCTAATAAATATACAGATACGTATTGTTGTTTAGTTAAGTCATGCCTGACTCTTTGCGACTATAGCCTGTCAGGCTCCTCTGTCCACAGGATTTCCTAGGCAAGAATATTGGAGTGGGTTGTCATTTCCTTCTTCTTCCAGACTCAGGGATTGCATTTGCATCTCCTGAGTTGCAGGTGGAATCTTTACCTCGGAGCCACCTGGCAAGCCCCCAGACACATATACATACACTTAAATACAAACATACATACATATACACACACACAAATACACAAAGAAATACATCTTTTGTTATGTAATGAAGAGGGCTTGTAAAATAATGATTTTTTTAATCTATTGCATGGTTTGCTTAGCTGACATAAGTGTGACTTGGGAAATTTTTTAAGAATATTCGACTTGTGGATACAGGGTGGGAAGGAGAGGGTGGGATGAACTGGGAACAGGAGCATTGACATATATACACTACTGTGTATAAAATAGCTAGTAGAGACCTGCTATAGAGCACAGGGAGCTCAGCTCAGCAGTTCTATCATGACCCAAACAGGTGGCATTGTAGGGGTGGGGAGGGATGCTCAAGAGGGAGGCATATATGTATACATAGAGTTGAGTCACTTTGCTGTACAGCAGAAACTAACACAACATTGTAAAGCAATTATACTCTAATTAAAAAAGACAATACACATAAGAGCAGATACTTCAAGTATGCAAAAATTAAACTTAAATGAGAGAAAAATATATTTACAGCATTGTCCTGAAATGTACATTTGGAAACATTCAGGAAACTACACATTTTAATGGCAACTTCATCATCAAAATAGGTTATAAGGTATTATTGTTTATGTGTCTTTGTTCTCTTAGATTTGCAGACTCATCTTTGTTTTCAACTAGATAAGAGACATAAATAAAAAACAATATTCCTGGGTGAAATAGCATATGAACAAATGCTGAAAGAAACGGAGACATGTTAGGGAGTATTTTCCTCCCATGGGTAGATTTGAAATAAATTTACCAAAGAAATAAAGAATAACTATTCTTTACAACATGCACCGTTGGGGCAAAACAGAGAAACTAGTAAATTAAACTGTCAAAGGAAAACAAGTAGAATGTTAGAAATACATGTAACTTAACTAATGGTTGAGAAAAATACATTCAGGTCCAGTCTAAAGATAAAAGTGTTGGTCACATAATTTAAAACTTAGTTTCAAACATGATGTACTCTGTTGCACTTTAATCTTTCTCAAGATTATCTTTATTTACTATCTAACACATAGGAGACAGTGTCACCTTAAAAGTGGTATGATCCATGAAAGCTACATTTAATGTTTTTATAAAAGACATAATTATAGATGGTCTAATATTCTCAGTGATAATAAATTGCTTTATTTATCATTTTACTATTTATAAATTAATTTAATTTTCAAAGTTAGCCTGAATGATTTTTTAAATTTTGAAAACATTAATCAAATTCAAATGCTTTTGCCTCAGAGTTGTTTATACCTTCTCACATTTTTTCAGATACAATGAAATCCTTGGGAAAGTGGATAGTGTTCTTGAAACTAGAAGAAATATGGGAAGATATTTTCTTCGTTAGATTTAACACTGAGAGACAGATTCAATAGTAAAACAAAGTTTGAAAAAAACTTTAAATATCATATGTTGAATTACTAAAACCTTGTCTCATTAAGAAAGAAATTATTGAACTTGTGTTTTCAGAAGACTATATACCATATTGGCTTCCTTGGTGCCTCAGACTATGAAGAATCTGCCTGCAGTACAGGAGTTCAGTTCAGTGCACTCAGTCATATCCGACTCTTTGCGACCCCATGGAATGCAGCATGCCAGGCCTCCCTGTCCATCACCAAATCCCTGAGCTTGCTTAAACTCATGTCCATTGAGTCGGTGATGCCATCCAACCATCTCATCATCTGTTGTCCCCTTTTCCTCCTGCCTTCAATCTTTCCCAGCATCAGGGTTTTTTCAAATGAGTAAGTTCTTCACATCAGGTGGCCAAAGTATTGGAGTTTCAGCTTCAACTTCAGTCCTTCCATTGAGTATTCAGGACTTATTTCCTTTAGGATTGGCTGGTTTGATCTTCTTGCAGTCCAAGGGACTCTCAAGAGTCTTCTCCAACACCACAGTTCCAAAGCATCAATTCTTTGGTGCTCAGCTTTCTTTATAGTCCAACTCTCACATCCATACATGACCACCGGAAAAACATAGCCTTGACTAGCTGGACCTTTGTTGACAATGTAATATCTCTGCTTTTTAATATGCTATCTAGGTTGATCACAACTTTCCTTCCAAGAAGTAAGCATCTTTTAATTTCATGGCTGCAATCACCATCTTCAGTGATTTTGGAGCCCAGGAAAATAAAGCCAGTCACTGTTTCCACTGTTTCCCCATCTATCTGCCATGAAGTTATGGGACCGGATGCCATGATCTTCGTTTTCTGAATGTTGAGCTTTAAGCCAACTTTTTCACTCTCCTCTTTCACTTTCATCAAGAGGCTCCTTAGTTGCTCTTCACTTTCTGCCATAAGGGTGGTGTCATCTGCATACCTTAAGATATTTATATTTCTCCCCACAACCTTGGTTGCAGCTTGTGCTTCATCCAGCAGTGCAGATAACCTGGTTTCAATCCATGGGTTGGGAAGATCCCCTGGAGAAAGGAATGGTTACCCACTCCAGTATTCTTGCCTGGAGAATTCCATGGACAGAGGAGCCTGGGGGGCTACAGTTCATGGGGTCACAATGAGTTCTCTTTTGTTGTTGTTGCCCAGTTGCTAAGTAGTGAATGACTCTTTTGCAACCCCCATGTACTGTAGCCCACCAGGCTCCTCTGTCCATGGAATTTCCCAGGCAAAAATACTGGTGTGGGTTGCCATTTGCTCCTCCAGAGGATCTTCCTGATACAGGGATCAAACCTGAGTTGCCTGCTTGGCAGGTGGATTCTTTACTGCTGAGCCACCTGGGAAGCCCTATTATCTCTTTACTGTTACTCAAAATGCAATTTTTAGTGGACTTAAAGTTTTAATCGTGATGCCAGAACAAAATATTATGAAGTCATAAATTCCTTTCAGATGAAAATAGAATGAGAATATAACATAAAAATCAGTAATTGGAATGTGTATTAGAGAACTGGCTTTGAAGCCCCAGTAGTATAATAGTATAAACATGAGAAGCGGCTGTTTTTAACAAGCTTTAGTATGAATTAGGTATTTTAATGACTAGCTAAAAATAGCCTCCAATATAAAAAAAAAACCCAAAAAACATCATTTTCTGAACTAAGCTTACCAGATTCTAAAACTTTGTCAATACAAGAACCTGCAGTATAAACTTAAATTTTGAGAACTACTAAGTATGTGTGTGTGACAAGTTAAAACTTCATTGTTCATTTTGGTGATGGGAGACTTTATGGCACTTACAATGGAATTTATATTTCTACAACACTAGATTCCAGAAATCCAATACAATAAGTACAGGTTCTCTTGAAAATTGAGAGTAAGAATTATAACAGGCTCTGATTCTTTTTCAGTATGACTGGTTTCTCTTAAGGAATTATAAATAGTGAATAGAGAACTTTAATTGAAAATTGACTCTTCATGGATATGTGTGATTAACTCCATTGGGCAATAAAAATTAACATTTAGCATTGCCATGTTTTAACAATGCTCTGAGGGTCTTGGGATATAGAGACAACAGCAATGCCTGTGACAGAGCATTAATTTGTCATGGTGGTGGTTTTGGATTGCCCATGGCGTGGACTTCAAGTCTAAATGAATGGTCAAATTAGTCTAAAATCCACAAAGACTGATAAATGTTGCAGTGGCCTCTTAAAGGACATGCAGTTCTGTTGCACATGTGTAACAAAGCTATAATTAGACAGAGGTGATATTAACAAACCGCCAGCCTGGCCATTGCCTTCCCCAAGAGGGAATAACACAGAGACAACACATGAAAGATCACAGAAAAAAAGTAAATGAGGTAATTGGAAAGAGAAACCAGAAAGGATTAAAGATGTCTTGAGAAGAGAAAAAAAGTACATTGTCCCTTCTTTCCCATTATTCGGCTTTGAGGAATATATAGGAGAATTTCAACTGTTATGGGGAGCCAAAACATGGCCTATGATTTGATGAATTGGGTTGAACTTTTGGGGTCCTAGAAGTACCAGAGGTTTCATCTACCATGCAAATTGCAACAAGCTAAGAGCCAGGATGACCTCACGTAAAGCGGCAGGATCAAAGTGGAGTGTAAAGGTGATCTGAAAGGTGTAAGAGTGGAATTCTAGCAGTGTGAAGAATATATATATATATATATATATATATATGTTTTATATATATTGTAGTCACTGAAATTTTCTAATAACTCTTTGTTAGGAATGCTAACAGGAGGATTGAGGTATTAATAATGAAGTATTAGGTATACTATCACATGAGCATCAAAGAGAGCAGGGAGAAAATGAGTTTGGCCTAGCACTTAAAAATGACTCTATGAGTTTAGATGGAAGGGGAGTTCGAGGGAGAATGGGTACATGTATATGTATGGCTGAGTCCCTTTGCTGTCCACCTGAAACTACCACAACACAGTTAATCAGCTTTACTCCAATATAAAATAAAAAGTTACATAAAACTCCTAGAGGAAAACATAGGCAAAACACTCCCTGACGTAAATCACAGAAAGATCCTCTATGACCCACCTCCCAGGATAATGGAAATAAAAGCAAAAATAAACAAATGGGACCTAATTAAACTTAAAAGCTTCTGCACAATGAAGGAAACTATAAGCAAGGTGAAAAGACAGCCTTCATTCAGAATGGGAGCAAACAATAGAAAACGAAGTAACTGACAAAGAATTAATCTCAAAAATACACAAGCAGCTCATGCAGCTCAATACCAGAAAAATAAATGACCCACAGTCTACAAACATTGAAAATTATGTTTACAGTAATTTTACGATCTATAGTAATTTATGATTATAGTCATAATATCTACCCACTGAAGCTAAACACATGAAGAAATTATGTTTTAAAATTTAACTAATTTCATTAATTTCAGTGTATTTGATTATGCTGATATTTGATGAGGCTATAAGAAATATGGGAAATAATTACAAGCAAATCTTTGTGTATTTTAACAAACCAAATATACTGCCTAAGATAACACTTTCTTTTGGGTCACCTCTTAACATGCAGTTTGTACATTTTCTCAACAATTTTTAAAATATAAATATAAATATATATATATATATATATACACTATACCACTGATTGCATTGCAAACATCACAGCAACATAAAGCCATTGTCAGAGGGTAATGCATAGACCATTCAACATATGCAAAGGAAATGCAGACACAATCGCCTTGCATAGTCTCCTTTTTTCCTTCTTCAAGGCAAAACCCTACTGTTAAGACCTAGGTTAACTATATTAGTCAACTGACTAAAGCAGACACTTTACCAACAAGAAAATATGTATTTGAAGAAAGAAATGGATTCAATAAGAAAATGAAAGAAATGAAGTCATTAATTTAAATAAGAACCAATGAAGAAAATAATAATAAAGAGTTCTTTTGCTTAAGAACAATTTCAAACAAAAATTTTAGGAAACGTGGAAGTAGACAAGAGTAGCTAGGAGGAAAAGTAAGCTATAGCTTATATTTTGGGGAGACTGGAGAAGTGTGTTAATGGTAACATTGTTAAAATATTAGCTCATTACTTGTAGTCACATATAAAAATATATATTCATGTGTTCCTTAAAGATTTACAGAAAATCACTAGAAAAAATAAATAGAACTAAATAGTTTCTAACCCTGTAGAGGGGGGAAGATAGGAAAACTTTATCAACTGGAATGTGGAAAATATATAATATGGATAGAGCTAAAAATCATAAATCTGATAAAAAGGCTTCTGGGAAGATATGTAAAAGAATGAGACTGGCAGCAGTCTCATTGGCAGGAGTGAAAAAGGGGAATTTATTTTTATTCTATTAAAAATGGATTTGCCTAAAATAACCATAACACCAACTACTATTATTGTTTAGTGATCATTAAGGAAAGTTGGAGCCATTTGGTGACTGGCAAATATTTTTTGAGACTATTTGCCAGGTGCTGTAGTAGAAATCAGAAATAACTATTCTGGATAGATCAATTAAGCACATTTTACACAGTTACTTGCCTTACATTAGCCAGAGACATGTTCCTGGGTACAGACAGTCTATTTGGGAGGTGATCCCAAGAAGAAGTGAAGAATGGGAACGATGAGGTTGGGATAGATATAAGGAAAGTCAATGTGTGTGGGTGATGAGTCGCTCAGTCGTGTCAAGCTCTTTGAGACCCCACGGACAGTAGCCCACCAGGCTCCTCTGTCCATGGAGATTCTCCAGGCAAGAATACTGGAGTCGGTTGCCATGCCCTCCTCCAGGGGGTCTTCTCAACCCAGAGATCGAACCTAGGTCTGCCGAATTGCAGGCAGATTCTTTACCATCTGAGCCATAAGGGAAGCCCAAAAAAACTGGAGTGGGTAGCCTATCCTTTCTCTAGGGGAACTTCCCAACCCAGGAATCAACCCGGGGTCTCCTGCATTGCAGGCGGATTCTTTACCAGCTGAGCTACCAGGGAAGCCCCAAGGAAAGTCAATAAATGATATTAATTAGTGGGTTGCTGCTCTGGGAAACTGGGGCTCAGTTCTGCTGTCGGACCTCAGAGAAACCATGCAGAACATTCTTCATAATCATCTCCCTGGAGGATAGGGAAGCTCCAATATTATCCACCTGCTTCTCTACCCTTCTAAAACCGAGAAAGCACAGATTTCTTCACTATGAACCCCAGATCACAGACCATATGTTATTCTCTCCCCTAGTAAGCTGTAAAGGAAAAGAGTGATAGAGGAAAACATGAGTCACATTTACATGAGCATGGCACTCCAGAACACATGGAAACCTGCCAAGTATTGCCCTAAAGAAATCTGTCTATAGTAAGCAAACAAGCCAGCTAAAAAGATGAACAGCCAACTCTATTTCCCGGCCTAACAATACTATCGACTTGCTCTGAGTTAAGGCATAACCAGTCGCAGTGACCAGTTCTGACTGGTTTACTATTAAAGCACGTGGAAGAGTGTCACATTTGGATCTAAACAGATACGCTCTTGAGTTTCCATTCCCCCATTTGTCAGTGAAGTCAGTTAAGTTCTCTGATCATATTTTCCCAACTCCAAAATGAGGATAAAGGATTAACAGCAGAAGATTATGAGAATGTTATGAGACAGCAAATTTCAACCTCCAGACTCCACCTAGCGACTTGGAGGACTAAATGACACAATGAGACACAGACTGAAATTCTAACGTGCTTCTAGAAACACAGTCTTTTTCCCACTTCAGTTGATAATACCTCCATCCTTCAAAAAACTTAGGCTCAAACCTTGTCATCATCCTTGACTCTTTTCTCTTTTTCCACAGCTTATATCTAGCATGTCAAAAAGTTCATTTGGTTCTACTTTCAAAGAACGTGAAAAGTAAAAGTGAAGTTGCTGAGTTGTGTCTGACTCTTTGTGACCCCATGGACTGCAGCCAGCTAGGCTCCTCCCTCCATGGGATTTTCCAGGCAAGAATACTGGAGTGGGTTGCCATTTCCTTCTCCAGGGGATCTTCCTGACCCAGGGATCCAACCCAGGTCTCCCACATTGCAGGCAGACTCTTTACCATCTGAGCCACCAGGGAATCCCTCTCAGTACTTCCTCTACTTTAAAAGCAGATTCCAAATATGACCACTTCCCATCATCTTTTCTGCTACAACCTTTGTCTGAGTCAGCATACATTTTGAAGAAGCCTAACTGGTCTCACTGTTTCTACTCTGGCCCTTCAACAGTTTATTGTCTCTATAGCAGCTAAAGTGATCTTTTAGACAAAAGTTACAACACGCCACTCCCCTGCCCAGAACTCCAGAATGGGTCCTCATTACAAAGTAAAAGGCAAAGAACTAAGCGGTCTGCAAGTTCAGCCCCCATCCACTGCCTCTCAAATCCGATCTACCACTTCTATACATGTTCATTCTGTTCCATCCATACTGGCCTCCTTTGCCAGCATGCTCCCATCTAAGGCCTCTGTATTGTCTGGCTATACTTCCATATATTGAGTGTTTGGCTAAAATCTCTCACCTTCTTCATATCCTTCCTGAATCATCACCTTTTCGGTAAGACTCATCCTAATCGTTATATTTACAATTGCAACCAGAGACTTCCCTGGCAGTTTAGTGGTTAAGACTGTGCTTCCAATACATGGGTCGCAAGTTCAGTCTCTGGTCAGGGAACCAAGATCCCATGTGCTGTGTGGCCTGGCCAAAATAAATTAAAATAAAAGAAAATAAAATTGAAGCCAGTCTTCCTTTCATTCTCTACTCTTTTTTTTTTAATTTTATTTTATTTTTAAACTTTACATAATTGTATTAGTTTTGCCAAATATCAAAATGAATCTGCCACAGGTATACATGTGTTCCCCATCCTGAACCCTCCTCCCTCCTCCCTCCCCATACCATCCCTCTGGGTCGTCCCAGTGCACTAGCCCCAAGCATCCAGTATCGTGCATCGAACCTGGGCTGGCAACTCGTTTCTTACATGATACTTTACATGTTTCAATGCCATTCTCCCAAATCTTCCCACCCTCTCCCTCTCCCACAGAGTCCATAAGACTGTTCTATACATCAGTGTCTCTTTTGCTGTCTCGTACTCTACTCTTGATCCCCACACTCCACCCACCATTTGCTGTACAATCTTAGATACTCAAAATGTGTTCCTAAACTAGCAGCACTGGCATCACTCAGGAACTTGCTAGAAATGCAGAATCTCAGGCTCCCACTCAAAAACAACTGTAATAATCTGCATTGTAACAAAATCTCCAGGTGATTCACATGTAAATTAAAATATGAGAAGCAGGACCATATGCTATTTTTTTATAGAACTTGTTAACTTTTGCATACCTTTAAGCCAATAATCTATTATACTTTTTGCCTAAATTCCATGAGGATAAGATTATTTTTCTTTTTAATTCATTGCTTTATTCCAATTCCTATAACAGAACTTGACACATAGAAAAGTGCTCAAAAATATTTGTTGACTGAATGAATGCATGCATGCATGAATAAAGAAAATCTGAGATAAGATGGCCAGAACACTGTCTAACCTATACTGAGTGTTTAACCAATCACAATTAACCTTCCTTGTTTCTCTGGATGAATTACAGTCAGTGCTTTAGCATTTTAACAATCAAAAATACACTCTGCCAGAAACCAACCAACAAAAGTTTATAAAAAAAAAATCCTATTTCATCACTCTGAAAATACAAATGAACAATCTTCTAATCTGTTCCTCCTCACCAACTGCCCAATGATTACTGGATTTATTAAAAAAAAAAAAAAAAAGAGCCAAACACATTAGCACTAATGGAAGGAACTTTTAGAAAGTAAAACTTGATTGGCACAGTCAAAAGATTATTACACACAATAATTACTAAAACAAATTGCACTGAATGTATTATTTTATTTCATGGGACATTTGAGTTGGAATCAATTGTCCAAAGAACAATAAATCATGAGCATGATGGTATCTCACAAAGTTAAAAATCCCACAGTTTCTCTCATGATGCTGAAAAAAATCACAGTATCTATCAAAGAGAAAATGCAAACAACTGAAAATCCACAGCTACTACCCCTTCTGTCAAGTAGAAGTGTTTTCAGGAGCTGGCTACAGTAATAAAGTTAGCAAAAGGCAGTTCATGCATAAGGCAGATAAATGAAAACTTAAGCTGAAAACCTTAAAAGACACTTTGCTATGTGTGTGTGTATAGTTGACCCTTGAACAACATGGGTGTGAAGTATGTGGATCTACTTATATGCAAAGTTTTTTGAAAGTAAATAACATAGTACTACATGATCCACAGTGGCTGAATCTACTGATGTAGAACCATGAATGGGGGGCAGTCATGTTCATGAAGGACCAGCTATAAATTATACTCAAGGTTTAAGCTTTGGAGATGGTCAGTGACTCTAACTGCCACTTCCCCACGATATTCAAGGTCAGCTGTGTGTGTATGTTTATAAGTGTGTGTATATATATGTGTGTGTGTGTGTGTGTGTGTATATATATATATACACATATATATGTACATATATACATATATACGTGAATATATACACATGTATACATATATACATATATAGAGAGAGATTATATGAGTGTGTGTGTGTGTGTGTGTGTGTGCCAAGTCACTTCAGTTATGTCTGCCTCTTTGTGACCCCAGGGACTATATCCTGCCAGGCTCCTTTGTTCATGGGATTCTCCAGGCAAGAATACTGGAGAGGGTAGCCAAGCGCTCCTCCAGGGGATCTTCCCAACCCAGGGATTGAACCTGTGTCTTCTGCGACTCCTGCATTGCAGGTGGATTCTTTACCACCAAGCCACTGGGGAAGCCATCTCATATTTTACATATGTGTGTACCCTAACAATTTTTATAAAAGTACAGGTTATAATTCTAGACAAATAGTCTTATTCTGGTAAATATTTTACTGATATGAAACCTAAGCTATACACTCTAGTAGAAACAAAATTTAAAAATATTTTCAACGTTCAAATTGGAAAGAAAAAGGATAATAAATTTTAGTAGAATGAAATTAAAAACTGATTTTGATTATAGGTAACACAAAGAGAATAAAAAGATAAGTCACAAACTAAGAGAAGATATTTGCAGTATTACTAGCAAAGGCATTGCATGCAGAATATGCAATATACTCCTTTGAATCAAGGGCTTAAGAAAAATAACAAAGTAAAAAGGTCAAACAAAGGCAATTGGCCCAGTTACAGATGTGGCTGAAAATGCTTGCTGGTATGTAAGTGTTATAACACATATGGAGAAGAATTTAGTGTTACCTAACATAATTCAAAATATGCACACAGACTCAGCAGTTCATACCCTGGTGACATATTTCCAGATGTACACCAAGAGACAAATATAGACATAGTCTTAGCAGCATTGTTATGAATAATAATATTAATAGCAAAAAAACCTTGAAATAGCTCATATGCCCATCAACAGTAAAACAGTTAATTAAACTGTGGTATACTGATGCAATTAAATACTATACAGCAATAGAAACAAATAAATATTGATGCTGCCACCATTATAGCATTATCTGAAAGACAGTAAATAAAAAATAGGTCACTGAAGAATGAATATATTCAAATGAACACATTTATATAACAAAACTAGGAAAATTAAACTACGTATTTTTAGTTAATATATACAATATTTTAAACCTAAAGAGGAAAGGAATGAGTAACACAAAATTTAGGACAGTAGTTACACATAAAGTTAGTTGTGTCGGACGGGAAAATGGGAGTTGAGATCGAGGCAGTCATGCCCCAGGGTGTTTATCAAGTGAGGCATTGTACTGCTCTATTCTCAAAAACTGATGATTGATACAAAGGAGTTCATTTTTGTTATTTTTAAAACTTTCTGAATGTGGCACATACATTATTTTGTATTTATAACATATTTCACATTTCTTTAAAAGTATAAATAGGTATATTAAAAGGCATTACAGTATATCAACATATAATTTTTCCATAATTTGTTAAATTATATCGTTATATTTTCTAGTAACCATTCTTCTGAAAGTGAAAGTTGTGTCTGACTCTTTATGAACCCATGGACTATACAGTCCATGGAATTCGCCAGGCCAGAATATTGGAGTGAGTAGCAATTCCCTTCTCCAGGGGATCTTCCCAACCCAAGAATTGAACCTGCATTGGGGTCTCCTGCATTGCAGGCAGATTCTTTACCAGCTGAGCCACCAGGGAAGTCCAATCATTCTTTTATACAATGTAAACAGCTGTGTAGGTATTTCCTACAGTCCAATTTAGACATGTACATGATGGAGATTTGTATTACACTTTCTGCTGTATCTACTGTAGAACTAAATTGACAGAAGCAACTAGAAGTAATTAATAAATTCCTAGAATCAGAAGGGCTATGAGGGAATCACAGCACCACTGAAATTAAATTAATTCATTTAACTATTCCTAAAACTCATCTTCGAGATAACTTGAAAATTTCTTGAGCTGGAAATTCTATGACTTTCCGTGAATTGAGAAATTTTTCTCAGTACCTTAATATGAAATATCCTTGACATCATTTAAGATATCTTTTTCTCTGTAGGCCATTACTGTGTTTAAGCATATGCTTATTTTGCTACTCTTTTTTTTTCATATCTTTATATTAGAGCTTCATTCTCTCCACCTCTTCAAAAGTTTTACTTAAATTCTATTCAGTAAACATCTCCACAGTTTGCTGTGGAAGTTGAAGTTGAGTAAGAGATCACTGGAGTGAGGCACTTCAAATAGGTTTGTTCATATTAGCCCTCTTGATTTTGACAGGGCCAAGGAAGGAGACTGCAACTCATTTAACTAACTTCGCCAAAGATATCACTTCAAAAAACCAAAGCAAACCCACTCAAAGTGTACTTCAGCAACACAGCGAGATTCCTACAGGTAGACAGTAAGATCACTTGGTTTGTGTTACGTATGTGGTTTTTATATAGTAACGAAGGCCAAACCTATGTTTTTCACCAGAACAACAACAAAAATTCTCCAGCTTTCCTGGGAATTCTTAATTCATTAAAAAGATTTCCACAGAAATTCAGACTACATTTTATGTTCTAAATGCTTCGATATTTGTTTCATGAATCCAAAGAAAATACATGTGCACATGTTTGGCTCAATATATTTTTCAGAAAGGTTTCTGAAAATGTTAAAAAAATAATAACTGCACGAGTTTTAATACCCTATGCAGCAATCAGTTTAGAAATCCAAAAAAAAAAAAACAAAAACAAAAACACATTTATACTTTAGTTTGAAACAAATATCTTAATAAAAATAAATGGGGAATATAATTTTTAAGTGATTTAACTTTAAGAAGGACACAGACTTCTGAGCAAAGGGAATTGCATATCATTTCCTGTCAAAATGAGTGTCCTAATTCTTTTCATCAAAAACAATCATTATGATACCCAAAGTCACTGAACATTCTGCTTTTACTTGTGAGTGGCACAATGTAAAACTTTATTAACCAAAATGTTATCCAAATTACTTAAATTTTATATTAAATATTAGTAAAATTAGTATTATGTTTACAACAGGATTATTAAATTTACAATGGAAAGGTCTGCAAGTATACAAAACCATTTTTCAAAAACAATGGACGTTCAAAAACTGAAAGCATTTCCCCTAACATGAGGAACAAGATAAGGATGTCCACTCTGCCACTTTTATTCAATATAGTTTTGGAAGTTCTAGTCATGGTCATCAGAGAAGGAAAAGAAATAAAAAGAGACCAACTTGGAAAAAGAGAAGCAAAACTATCACTGTATACAGATGCCATGATTCTAGACATAGAAAATCTTAAAGATGTTACCAGAAAACTACTAGAACTCATCATAAAATTGGTAATGTTGCAGGATATAAAATTAATATATAGAAACCTCTTGCATTCTAATACACTAGCAATGAATGATCAGAAAGAAAAATTAAGGAAACTTCCATTTTACCATCACATCAAAAATAATAAAATACCTAGGAATAGATCTACCTAAGGAGGCAAACAATCTGTACTCAGAAAACGGAAAGACATCAGAGGATACAAAAAGATGGAGAGATATATCATGTTCTTTGATTGGAAGAATCAATATTGTGAAAACGACTATACAACCCAGAACAATCTACAGGTTCAATGTAATCCATATCTAATTACCAAGGGCATTTTTCACAGAATTAGAACAAAAAATTTTACAATTTGTTCAGAAACAGAAAGACCCTGAATAGCCAAAGCAATCTTGAGAAAAAAGAATGGAGCTGGAGGAATCACACACTCTGACTTCAGACTATACTACAGTAATCAAAACATTTTGGTACTGGCACAAAAAGAGAAATACAGATCAATGGAATAGTATAGAAAGTCCAGAGAGAAACTCACTCATGTATGTCCATGGCAAGAATGTACAATGGAGCACAGTCTTTTCAATAAGTGGTGCTGGGAAAACTGGACAACTACATGTAAAAGAATTAAATTAGAACATTCTCTAACCGCATACACAAAAATAAACTTCAAATGGATTAAGGATCTAAATGTAAGGCCAGATACTACAAAACTCAAAGGAAAACATAGGCAGAATACTATTCGATATAAATCACAGAGATAGCTTTGATCCACCTCCTATAATAATGAAAATAAAAACAAAAAGAAACAAATGGATTCTAATTAAACTTTTTAACAGCAAAAAACAAAACAAAACAAACCATAAACAAAATGAAAAGACAACCCATAGAATGGGAGAAAATACTGGCAAATGCAATAACCAACAAAATATACAATATTTTGGAGATCAATATCAAAAAAACAGTATCAAGTCAATATCAAAAACAGCTCAGTGTCAAAAAAACAAATGACTCAATCAAAAAATGGGTATAAGATCTAAATACTTATTTCCCCCAAGAAGACATTCAAGAAGACATTCATTTCCCCCAAGAAAGACATATTTTCCCCAAAAGCACATGAAAAGATGCTCAACATTACTGATTATTTGAGAAATGCAAATCAAAACTATAACGAGGTACTGTCTCATATCAGTCAGAATGGTCATCATTAAAAAATCTGCAAATAATAAATGCTGGAGAGGGTGTGGAGAAAAGGGAACCCTCATACATGTGGTGGGAATGTAAACTGGTATAACCATTATGGAGAACAGTATGGAAGTACCTAAAAATAGAACTACTATATGATCCAGCAATCCCACTCCTGGGCACATAGTCAGAGAAAACCATAATTTGAAGAGATACATGTGCCCCAACATTTATTGTTGCACTAGTAGGCAAGACATAAAAGCAATCTAAATGCCCATCAATAGAGGAATGGATAAAGAAGATGTGGTACATGTACACAATGGAATACTACTCAGTCATAAAAATAATGAAAAAAATGCCATTTGCAGCAACATGGATGGACCTAGAGATTGTTAAACTGAGTGAGGTAATTTATACAGAGAAAGAAAAGTGTCATATACTATTACTTATATATGGAATCTAAACAAAATGGTACAGATGAATTTATTTACAACAGAAATAGATTCACAGATGGAGGAAAAAAAAAAAAAACTTACAATTAACCGGGGGGTGGGGGAAGCGGGAAGGGATATTGTGATATTGTGATTGACATATGCACACTACTATATATAAAATAGATAACAAGGATCTACTGTATACCACAGGGAATTCTACTCAATACTCTGTAATAACCTACATGGGAAAATAATTTTAAATTCATGTAAATGTATGGCAAAAACCACTACAATATTGTAAAGTAATTAGCCTCCAATTAAAATAAATTAATTAGTTTTTTTGAAAAAGAGTGTATATAAGTGTATACATATATAATTGATTCACTTTGCTGTATACCTTAAGCTAATACAATATTGCAAATCTACTATACTTCAATAAAAATTATTTACTTCAATAAAAATTATTTTTAAAAAGAGATATTCATTAAAAAGTAATACACATATCCAAATAATTTCACTGCTACTATTTCATTTGATACATGTCTTTACCCAGGAAAAATTGACTGAGAGTTACTGTGGATCAATATATTTCAATGAAAAATGTAATTATTAGAAATGCAACTGATTCTTTATCTGTATTGAGGTGACAGCTTTTACTACAATGCACAGCATTTGTATAAAGAAAGCAAAAGAGCGTATTACATTTTAAGAGAAAAAGTGAATGTCAAGGACCTGACACTAAGAAATTCAGTTAAAGTACAACCAACTTGACTCATTTCACTACAATTCTTTGGGTTTTATAAGTCAATTTTGATTTTAAAAAATCAGTTACAGTGTACTTTTATTAAATATGTTCATTTGGATAAATATAACTGCATTTAGCAGTGAAACTTGTGTGTCTTCATGCTTATTTCTTAGGTAAAAACATTTTAAAAATGAAAACTCAGCACATAATTGTGTTGTCAGTTAAATATGTATGATACAAATGTGTCTCATTTAAAACAAAATATGAAAAATGTGTGAAAAAAATTCCAAAGTTATTTACTTTAGTATACTTAATTTCTGGTATTCAGGTAAATCTAGGACAGATATTATATATTTCAGTAGACAGTTTATATTTTATAATTTTATGACAAAATTGAACCTATCGAATATTATACATGCATATATTTCTTACTATATAATGAAAACATGATTGAACATTAACATTTTCTCACTTGTAATTAATTGTTTGCTTACAATTGTGTTAGTATTATGGACCAATACAACCCTGAAAATCACCTACATCCATAGAAATAGAAAAATAAATACATATATACTAAATGTTAGGTCAAACCAGGTTAAGCTCAGTAGCATTTTAAAGAAGTTTCCAGAAATTAAGGAACAATTATTCAACTAAAGAACCATGGTAAACTTGACTGTTTTTATAAGACTTGATTATTTTTTAATGAAATTTAGTAAAAATATATTCTTACATTGAGGATATTAATAGACATTTGATTCTTTTGGTAAGGTACCCAGTGCTTTTATAAATGAACCAACTAATTAGATCCTTTTTTAAAAAGCTACTTGCATGTTAAGGAATATTAGACATACTCAATACTATTGCAGTAATTTCAAAGTCCAAATCTAGGTTTTAATAGAGGCATCTCCAAGTTTCCATCAGAATGCATTAAAAATTATTCTAGCTAACTATTTGTTTCATTACAACATTGACATAATTCTACAATTTTAAGTGGAGAATAAATGATGGGCTCTTTTGAATGTGTATAAGACAAATATATACTTCTTGTACAGAACAAGGCTCAGAGTTTTACCCGTTCATTTAAAGAGGCATTTTTAGAAACATCAAGTTTTTGCTTTATCAATAGCTTAAAATTAACTTAAGCACCCATCAATAGGAGATTGGTAAGCAAATTCTGCTCTAGCCAAAGAAGTGTTCAGATGCATTGTTAAGAGAAAGAAAAGAATGTTACCTAGAAGTATGAAGATTATAATCTACATTTTATAAAAGAAACTACACTGATATAGAGCATTCTTACAGAGAAGGCAATGGCACCCCACTCCAGTACTCTTGCCTGGCAAATCCCATGGACTGAGGAGCCTGGTGGGCTGCAGTCCATGGGGTCACTAAGAGTCGGACAGGACTGAGCGACTTCACTTTCACTTTTCACTTTCATGCATTGGAGAAGGAAATGGCAACCCACTCCAGTGTTCTTGCCTGGAGAATCCCAGGGATGGGGGAGCCTGGTGGGCTGCCGTCTATGGGGTCTCACAGAGTTGGACACGACTGAAGCAACTTAGCAGCAGCAGCAGAAGCAGCAGCAGTCTTAGGTGATAGGATGGTAACAAATTTTCCCTCTTACCTTTTTTTTAGGAAGGAGGGGGTGTGGCACAGGGCATGTGGGATCTTACTTAGTTCCCCACCAGGGATTGAACCTGCGCCCCCTGCAGTGTAAGTGCAGAGTCATAACCACTGGACCACCAGGGATGTCCTCCTCCTTACTTTTTATGCTTCTCCTATGTTTTCCAAATTACCTCAGTGAAAACAATTACTTTGTCGTAAGTAAAACAACAAATATTTTTAAACTGACATTTTCTGCTAAATTAGAGAGCAAGATTTGTAACTGAAACAGAATTAAGACAAGAGGGCATGATTACTTGTCTAGAAATCCAGACCATTAACACAAATGGACCATATCACTAGTAATTTAATGACATTATTTATTTTATTATGTTAATGTTTTTACTTTTAGGTTACATTTTCATGAGTCATTAAGTGAGACAAACAATATGGAATTTCCAATAGATGCAAATCATTTGAAGAGTAAAGGATTGTTTTGAAAAGATATCATAAATGTTTGGTTTTACTACTATAGATAGAGTGCTTATCTATATTCTGACAGTTAAAGAGTAGTTATTTTCATGATCCATGAACTGTGGAGTCATTTATTCTTTTGAATAGACAATGCTGAACACCTGATCACAGGGAGACAATCAGTGACAAATGGCAAGTTCTAAGCATTATGTGATCATTTAACAACATGAATAGACAAGCTTATATAATTGTCTGTGAAATTTACTGGTTTAAGTATCTTTAAGCTTTTCCAAAACAAATAATTAAACAACCTCAGCAACAGTAAACATCCCTAAGGAGTTTTAGGGGTTTTACCGTACAAATTTTAGAGAGTACACATCATTTTATGTCTTGAGAATATTGTTTAGCATTAAATTAATTGTTTTACACTACTCCTGATATGTTTGGGAATATATTTTATTCTATAATGAAATTATAATATTTTTGAAAATTTCCATTGAAATCTTTTGCTTGACTTTAGGAAGTATAGTCAAATAATTACCAATTAGAAGGAGAGAATATACATAATAAAGACAACTAATCATTTCAATATGCATGTGCTATGTACTCCCTAAAGTCTTATATGATTGTATTAAGTGTGCTATATTTATATTATCAATCCTTTTATTTTGAATAAGGCCTGTCATTTCATTATATTCTTATCACAAATCTCACCCCACCAGTTTATTTACATGAAAGGAACCAGTTAAGGATGTATTCCTATATACACTAGTATATAGTAATAGAGTATATATATATATATATATATATATATATATATATATATGTAATATATAGAAATACAGCATAAGTATATAATATTATAGTAAAACAGTATAGGCTAGTAAATCTATTTGAGATAGAGAGAGAAAAAGTTCTAATGGCAGGTCTCAAGCCTTTCTCATATTCTCTTCAAAATATCTTAAGTCAATGACATGGATAAAGTCATACAATAAATAAATATGCAATTTCCGCGTAATGTGAATCTGGATGGATTACCAAATAGAAGATAACAGAATAAAAATCCAAAATGATCTTGATGAGGGGGATTGAGTGAGACCTAATATAATAGGATAAATTTAACAAGAATAAAATATATTGTACATTCGGATCTCAGAACACAAAAGGTACAAAAACAGGGTAAGGAAGATATGATTCAGGATAAAAATAAAAAATAAATAGTAGCAGCTGCAGTAGTAGTAGAGTTTAGTTTTGAGTACAAGCACGATTATTGTCAGCAGGGTGATGAAGCTATGAAATATTAGCAAATGTGAACACGGGCTGCCTTTCTGGAAAATACAATAATTTTGTTATAGTGAATATATTCCATCAGGGATTATAAAGATAAGTCTATACCTGTGTATTCCCCCTGGGGCACATAAACAAACCATGGTTCATAAGGAGAAGAATGGGGAGGAGAGTGAAAGAACTCAAGCACAGGTTGTATTTAAAAATATTTTTAAAATCTATTTACATGGCCAATATCATGCTAGCAATTGGAGAATAAAAACCTATCCTTGCTCTCCACAAATTATAGAGACTAGTATCAGGGAATAGGAGAGTAAAGGAAAAATGATAATGATTACACAGAGGCGAGTCTTAATACAAGAACTTTCTAACCTTCAAAATTGTTCAAAGACTGTACCTCATTGGAAAGTAATGAGTTCCCCTTTGACAGTAGTTTTCAAGCATAATTTCCATGGACACAGATCATTTGACTTGACCATAAAATAAGGGATTCAAGAATCAGATACCTGTTATTTTCAAGCTCCTTTCAGATTTATTTTAACTATGCAAACCCTTATTGAAATAAATTATTACATAGAGTCTCAGCAGGTAAAACAAATAGACAGACTGCAATCCTGGAAATCCTCTTCTATCACTGGGTCTGAAGAGTTCCCAGGAGTTAGGAAGAAGAAGAAATTACAGATGACTACCAAGATGTCTGAGTGCATGTTGGTGCCATTCACAGACTCAAGGAATACAAAAATATTGGCCTTATAGTCTTCTCTTTTCTAGCTCTAGAGTTACTGTTAAGTTCCTTTCAGATTTAGTCTCCTATCTGAACTTAGTGAAAGGAGAGATCAGACTAGAGGAAATTTCATAAGATTTGAAATTGGAAATGGACAGGATACAGATATCTGATGTGGAAAAGAGAGACTATTAAGCCAACAGTGGAAGTGGAAGTATGGCTCCAGGAATGTGTAGAATTGTGATGAGGATGAATAGTCCAGTATGACAAGAAGATGTGTTGGAAAGTAAAAGGATATAAGTGTTGGATGGTAATTTGGGGTCTAGAAAGAAAAGTTTCCTGTAGTCTACGGGCATTATCTCATGCTGAGCAAAGACTTAGTGGAAAAAAAAAAAATGAACGTTTGTAGGAAGGATGTCTTGCTTTTTATATAAGGCTGACTTTTCAAAAGAGGCAACCAAAGCAGGGATGCTACTTGAAGACACGTCTGGTCTAATTGGGAATTTTTCTGATATTTGAACAAAAGTAAAATGGTAAAATTGTGAAGCAAAGTATGCACAAATGATTTAGAGCAAGCTAAAATACTGTGTCTCTGGAAAACACAAAACTTCAGAACAAAAGTCACATTTCACAGGGTTTTTTGTTGATTGTACTCTTTTTTGTTCTCTTTGTGTCTTTCTATATCTTAGCACTCTGTGGGGAGTGAATGTCCTCCATTTAGCCTCTCCTGTTTTTCAAAGTACATACGTATTTCAGAGCTAGAGTAGATTAGAATACCATTTCTGAATACATAGAAAAGAATAACATGTATCATGAATTCAATCAGTAATGATAAAATAATAAATACTTTCTGAGTTGCTTTTGCCTACTCTTATGTGCTAAGGGTGTCAGAGTGACTGTTGTACAAATTTCTGCCACTCATCTATTAAGCCAATATGCAGAAATTCAATCAATTAAACACAATACTTTATAGATTCATATTTGTAGTTCACTTACTACCTAATTCCAATAATGATAGAAATCACATTCTGTTTTCTTCAGTTTAAACTGACAGTAATTACTATGAGTGAGCCCATTGACTTTAAGAGTTTACTCTTGACATTTTATTTTAGTTTTATGAAATGATGATTGACTGTCAAATTATTTCCAAGATTCTTTAATTCACAATGAACAGATCATTTTTCCTGACTTCCAAAAAGAAAATTAACCTGATTTAATGAAAATGCTAGCCAATCTCCACAATAATAAAAAGTGCATTCAGATGTCCTAAATATTCTCTTTATCATTATTACATGAATAGTAGTAGAAGTGTGGTGGTGGTAGCATCCATGGATGGGTGTGGGCATGTGTGTCCCTGTATGTGTGTAGAAATCATTTCTTTAACAGGTAAATGGTCAAATGTCAATTTTCCTGCTTAGCATCTGGGTTTTACAATACGGGCTCTAAGACAGGCTTGGGTTTAAATCACGTTTCATCACTTACTACTTGTAGCAATTCAACTTTTTTGAAGTCTTTTTTCTGAATCTGGGATTTACAACAATAAAAGTACTCGCCTGTGATGGTTAGTTTTGTATGACACTGTAGCTACACTATACCTATAGGTATTACTTGGAAGGAATTTTGTGGATGTGATTAAAGTCCACATTTAACTTTAAGTGAGAGAGATTATTCTGGACATCTGAGTGGACATGATTCAATCAGGTAAAAGGCCTTAAAGAGCAGAGTTGAGGCTCCTCTGAGTCTACTCTATAGCACTCTCTGTGTACTATAGCTTCAGTTCATGTCCAAGAGTTCCAGCCTGCCCTTCTTAACTGCCTGCTCTATATATTTTAGATTTGCCAGGTCTCCAAATTGCACAAACCAATTCCCTGTTAAAAAAAAAAAATTCTTAATATATATTTCCTACAGCTTTGTTTTGCTTACCACAGCATTTTTATGAGGATGATAAGCCTGGTGACTGGCATAAAGTATATGTAGAATGGCTAGTACTTAATACGTGTTAACAAAAATAAAGAAGTACAGGTTACTTTCTCAGTTCATAGGTACCAGTTGTCAGGTTTCCTATATTAAAAGAGAATGGGATTAATGTAACAAATTTACCAAAAGACATGAATGTACCTAGAAATACTAATATAAAAATCTCCAGTCCTCCACCAATTCTACTTTAGTTTTTCCTTCTGGAAAGACTTCTTCCATGCCATATTGGTTGATTTTAAGGGACTTATGAGAGTGGACTCACCTCTGGTGTCTTGACCTTTCGAGTGTATTAGAGGTCAACAGTCCTAAAGGACTTAAAAAATTCAACATAGATGATATACTGCATTTACAATTAACTCTACTTCCTTTTTTCCTTTCATTATCAGGAGGCTCAGAACCAAATACGGAACTTAATTTAGCTTCAGCAAGCTTTTGCTTTAGCAATACTGTATATAGCTAATAGATATAAACCAATCACCTTTACATCATGAGAAATGCTGGGCTGGAGGAAGCACAAGCTGGAATCAAGATTGCCGGGAGAAATATCAATAATCTCAGATATGCAGTTGACACCACCCTTATGGCGGAAAGTGAAGAAGAACTAAAGAGCCTCTTGATGAAAGTGAAAGAGGAGAGTGAAAAAGTTGGCTTAAAGCTCAACATTCAGAAAATGAAGATCATGGCATCCAGTCCCATCACTTCATGGCAAATAGATGGGAAAACAGTGGAAACAGTGGCTGACCTTATTTTGGGGGGCTCCAAAATCACTGCAGATGGTGATTGCAGCCCTGAAATTAAAAGATGCTTACTCCTTGGAAAGAAAGTGATGACCAACCTAGACAGCATATTAAAAAGCAGACACATTACTTTGTCAACAAAGGTCTGTCTAGTCACGGCTATGGTTTTTCCAGTGGTCATGTATGGATGTGAGAGTTGGACTATAAAGAAAGCTGAGCACCAAAGAATTGATGCTTTTGAACTGTGGTGTTGGAAAAGACTCTTAAGAGTCCCTTGGACTGCAAGGAGATACAACCAGTCCATCCTAAAGGAGATCAGTCCTGGGTGTTCATTGGAAAGACTGATGTTGAAGCTGAAACTCCAATACTTTTGCCACCTGATGCAAAGAGCTGACTCGTTGGACAAGACCCTGATGCTGGGAAAGATTGAGGGCAGGAGGAGAAGGGGACAACAGAGGATGAGATGGTTGGATGGCATCATCGACTCAATGGACATGGGTTTGGGTGGACTCCGGTAGTTGGTGATGGACAGGGAAGCCTGGTGTGCTGTGGTTCATGGGGTTGCAAAGAGTCGGACATGACTGAGTGACTGGACTGAACTGAACTGATGCACCTTTTAGAAATTACATTACAAAAATATTTTCATTTCATAACCATTGGAATTAAGCTAGCCTTTTTAATAGACACCCTTCTTTGAAGAGATAGCAAGCCCATAACATGACTTAGGTTATAATGATTCTAACCTTGTAGGTGATGCAAGATTCAAATTCACAAATTGCAAAAAGGATTCCCAATCCTGGGGCATAGTGTTGGATACTTGGATTCAGTCCATCTGAGTTGGGATCAGGAATTCATTTATTTACATGTGTCTTGTGTGCAGTGTTAGATAACAATTATATGACTCAGACAGTAAAGAAGCTGCCTGCAATGCAGGAGACTTGGGTTCAACCCCTGGGTCGGGAAGATCTCCTGGATAAAAGAATGGCTACCCACTCCAATATTCTTGCATGGAGAATTCCGTGCACAGAGGAGCCTGGTGGGCTACAGTCTATGGGGTTGCAAAGAGTCAGACAGGACAGAGCAACTAACACTTTCACTTTCAATATCTGCTGGACAGAGAAAGAACCCAGATAACAATTTTTTAAAAGCCAAAAAAAAAAAAAAAGTTAAAAAATAAACAATGGAGGAAGGGGACTGATTGCAGAATAAAGATTCATGTCATCAAAACTGTTATCTATGGGAATACAATACTTAGAGTTCCTGAATCTTACAGCATTTCTAAGGAAATAAGTTGGAGATTCTCCAGGTATAAGGTGTAAGGTTTATACTGATCTTATACAGACTAATCTCCAAATAGTTCCTGGCCACAGAAACAAAGCCTTAAAAGAAATCAATGAAATTCCCAAATAATACAATTCTCAACAAACTTTTCTATAAAAATTTAAAGAATATAAATTATCATTTATTAGAACAGTTATCATTATTAGAACACCCACAGTTAAAGCTTACTTTTATGTCAAATACCATATCTATAAACATTGGCTTAAAATTGTCAGTAGAGAAATTAACAACTGATAACCTGGTTTGTTGAGCACACTATTGTTACTACACAGAATGGAAGCTTTTGAGGGTGTTATATACTTTAAGTCCTTCTATGACTATAACACATGTAGTTGTCTTAATAATAAATATGACAAGATTATAATCCAACAGGCAGAGCAGAATTAAAGTTGTTGTTGGTTTGTTTAATGTAGGGTTTAAAGCTAGCTACATTACTTCCCTATAGCTCAGATTGTAAAGAATCTGCCTCCAATGCAGGAGACCTGGGTTCTATTCCTGGTTCAGGAAGATCCCCTCGAGAAGGAAATGGGCAACCTACTCCAGTATTCTTGCCTGGAAAATCCCATGCACAGAGGAGGCTGGTGGACTACAGTCATGGGGTCGCAAAGAGTCAGAGATGACTGAGCGACTAACACTTTCACTTCACATTAACTTGGAGGAAGCAAACAGAGACCTAGCACAAGAATATTTGGAGGTACATTTGTACTAGGATTGTAGAATCGATTACATTAAGGCTTCCACTGCTAAAGGAGAATGATAAATGGACTGACCTATATATTTCTATTTGTACTACATATTTATATTTGACCTACAGCCTAAATCTGTTTATCCTACAATGAATCTCGTCTGGTGTGTGTGTAATAGAAGAGAAAATAATAATAGTTCAAAGAGGGGATCCAAAATAAATAAAACATAAATAATATTTTCAACAAATTCACAAGGCTGATATACATGCCATACTTTAACTTCATGAATAATTTTTAAAAAGGGTGGCAACAAAGCCTCCTTAAAGCTTGTAATAGCCAGAGTATGCCATGAATATTTGAATATTTTGACTGAATCTATGACTGTACTAGCCTTCACCTTGTTGTTGCTCAGGCGCTAAGTCGTGTGTGACTCTTTGCAATCCCATGGACTCAGCATGCCAGGCTCCACTGTCCTTCAGTATCTTGTGGAGTTTGCTCAAATTCATGTCCACAGAGTCAAGGATGCTATCTAACCATCTCATCCTCTGCCTCCCCATTCTTGTTTTGCCTTCAATCTTTCCCAGCATCAGGGTCTTTCCAGTGAGTCAGCTCTTCATATCAGGTGGCCAAAGTACTGGAGTTTCAGCTGCAGCATCAGTCCTTCCAATGAAGATTCAGGGTTGACTTCCTTTAGGATTGACTGGTTTGAGCGCCTTGCCGTCCAAGGACTCTCGAGAGTCTTCTCCTGCACCCTTACTTGAAAGCATCAATTCTTCAGTGCACAGCCATCTTTATGGTCCAACTCTCACATCGGTACATAACTACTGGAAAAACCATAGCTTTGACTAGATGGACCTTTGTCAGCAAAGCAATGTCTTTGCTTTTTAACATGCTGTTTAGGTTTGTAATCGTTTTCTTTCCAAGGAGCAAGCGTCTTAATTTCACGGCTGCAGTCACCATCTGCAGTGATTTTGGAGCTCACAAAAATAAAATCTGTTACTGTTTCCACTTTTTTCCCTTCTATTTGCCAGGAAGTGATGGGACCAGATGCCATGAATTTAGTTTTTTGAATGTTAAATTCCAAGCTAGCTTTTTCATTCTTCTCTTTCACGTTCATCAAGAGGCTCTTCCATTCCTCTTCACTTTCTGCCATTAGAATCTTATCATCTGCATATCTGAGACTGTTGATGTTTCTCCTGGCAATCTTGATTCCTGCTTGTGATTCATCCAGTCTGGAATTTCACATAATGTACTCTGCATAGAAATTAAATAAGCAGGGTGACCATATACAGTCTTGACATACTCCTTTCCCAGTTTGGAACCAGTCCACTGTATCATGTCCAGTTCTAACTGTTGCTTCTTGACCCGCATACAGGTTTCTCAGGAGAGAGGTAAGGTGGTCTAATATTTCCATTTCTTTAAGAATTCTCTACAGTTTTCTGTGATCCACATAGTAAAAGGCTTTAATGTAGTCAGTGAAGCAGAAGTAGATATTTTTCTGGAATTCCCTTGCTTTCTCTATGATTCAGCATATGTTGGTCATTTGATCCTTGGTTTCTCTGTGTTTTCTAAACCCAGCTTGTACATGTAGAAGTTCTTGGTTCATGCACTGCTGAAGCCTAGCCTGAAGGATTTTGAGTATAACCTTACTAGCATGTGAAATGAATGCAACTGTACTCAACTGTGTTGGAACATTCTTTGGCACTGCCGTTCTTTTGGATTGAAATGAAAACTGACCCTTTCCAGTCCTGTGGCCACTGTTGAGTTTTCCAAATTTGCTGACATATTGAATGCAACACTTTAACAGCATTATCTTTTAGGATTTCAAATAGCTTAGTTGGAATTCCATCACCTTCACTAGCTCTGTATAGAATTTTCCATCTTCAGCTGCAAAGAATATAATCAATCTGATTTTGGTACTGAGTATCTGGTGATGTCCATGTGTAGAGTCGTCTTATGTTGTTGGTGGAAAGGGGTGTTTGCTATGATGAGTGTATTCTCTTGATAAAACTCTGCTAGCCTTTGCTCTGCTTCATTTTGTACACCACAGTCAAACTGGCCTGTTACTCCAGATATCTTTTGATTTCCTATTTTTGCATTGCAATCCCCTATGATGAAAAGGACATCTTTTTTGGTGTTAGTTCTGGAAGGTTTTGTAGATCTTCATAGGTCAACTTCAGTTTGTTTGGCATTAGTAGTTGGGGGCATAGACTTGGATTGCTGTGATGTTGTTTGCCTTGGAAACGAGCCAAGACCATTTTATCATTTTTGAGATTGCACCTAAGTACTGCATTTGGGACTCTTTTGTTGACTATGAGGACTACTCCATTTCTTCCAAGGGATTTTTGCCCATAGTAGTTGAGATAACGGTCATCTGAACTAAATTCACCCACTGCCGTCCATTTTAGTTCACTGATTCCTAAGATGTCAGTGTTTACTCTTGTCATCTCCTATGTGATCACATCCAATTTACCTTGACTTACGGACCCAAGATTCCAGGTTCCTATGCAACACTGTTCTTTACAGCATTGGACTTTCACCATCAGACATATCCACAACTCTGTTGTTTCCACTTTGGCCCAGCTGCTTCATTCTTTCTGGAGCTATTTGTAACTGTCCTCTGCTCTTCCCCAGTAGCATATTGGACACCTTCTGACCTGGGGCACTCATCTTCCAGTGTCATATCTTTCTGTCATTCCATCCTGTTCATGTGGTTCTTATAGCAAGAATACTGGAGTGGTTTGCCATTCTCTCCTCCAGTGGACTATGTTTTGTCAGAACCCTTCACTAGGATCCATTCGTCTTAGGTGGCCCTGCACAGTATGGCTCATAGCTTCATTGAGTTACACAAGTCCCTCTGCCATGACAAGGCTCTGATCCATGAAGGTGTGGCTTTCACTACTAAGCACAATTCTTTGATATAAATGTCTTTTTCTTGATTAAACATGCCAACACACAAGGCAAAACCAAATCCTCCCAGATTCAATCAGTTCAGTTCAGGTCAGTCACTCAGTTGTGTCCGACTCTTTGTGACCCCATGAATTACAGCACGCCAGGCCTCCCTGTCCATCACCAACTCCCAGAGTTCACCCAAACTCATGTCCATCGAGTTGGTGATGCCATCCAGTCATCTCATCCTCTGTCATCCCCTTCTCCTCCTGCCCCCAATCCTTCCCAGCATCAGAGTCTTTTCCAATGAGTCAACTCTTCACATGAGGTGGCCAAAGTATTGGACTTTCAGCTTTAGCATCAGTCCTTCCAAAGAACACCCAGGACTGATCTCCTTTAGAATGGACTTGTTGGATCTCCTTGCAGTCCAAGGAACTCTCAAGAGTCTTCTCCAACACCACAGTTCAAAAGCATCAGTTCTTCGGCGCTCAGCTTTCTTCACAGTCCAACTCTTACTCCATACATGACCACTGGAAAAACCATAGCCTTGACTAGATAGACCTTTGTTGGCAAAGTAATGTCTCTGCTTTTTAATATGCCCTATTTATATAGTTCGGAGAAGGCAATGGCACCCCACTCCAGTACTCTTGCCTGGAAAATCCCATGGATGGAGGAGCCTGGTGGGCTGCAGTCCATGGGGTTGCTAGGAGTCAGACACGACTGAGCGACTTCACTTTCACTTCTCACTTTCATGCATTGGAGAAGGAAATGGCAACCCACTCCAGCGTTCTTGCCTGGAGAATCCCAGGGACGGGGGAGCCTGGTGGGCTGCCGTCTATGGGGTCGCACAGAGTCGGACACGACTGAAGCGACTTAGCAGCAGCAGCAACAGCATTTATATAGTTACGCATTTATATCACATAAAATTCAACTAGCAGTGATAATTTTCAAACCTGCTATCTTGGGGACCTCAGATGTTATCTTTAGTAATTCTTATTTAGAATAACACTTTACAAAATAATAAAATTACTGCACTAATATTTTTGTATCCTAAAATCACTTGCTGCTTTAGTCAATAAGGAACACTTGTGATTTGATTCTTACTAATTTTTGAATTCTCATTGAATTTACCACTTCTCAACTGTTTAATTATAATTTCTTTGATGTATATTCCATAAAATTTACAGTTTTTCTTCTCAACAAAAAAGGTTTTCTCAAGATAATATCTGTCATTGAATGATATTCCTAATGCCTAAATATGCAACTTATACATATCCAGAATGAAGTATGATATGGCTAGGTAATAGAATAATTATTCCAAAATTTATGGGACAGGATCTTTAGTGTTAATCAACAGAAATAGCATTTTGTGAAGTATTCAATATTTTTGTGTCTAACCTATGGCATATTTCACCTGGACTAATTTTTTAAATGATCAAAACTAAAGAAATGGACAAAAAATGAGTGAATTCATTAAGAATGACAAAATGAGTGGACTACGTTTAAATAATGGCATAAAAAAAGAAATGAAATAAAGATGAAAGTAAAGAAAGAAAGGAAAATAAGGGAAAAATGAGAGGACAACAAAATAAATGAAGTAGAAGTGAATTAAGTGTTAGTGAATGTAACAGACAAGGTAAACTGCAAAGCGGTCACAGGAATTGCACCCCCCGCCCCCACTGTTTGCAGCCACTCAGAGCACAGCAGGATGGAACTTGGGTATGCCAGAAAAAGGGATTGAGGGAGCCTCATATTTTGAAGTAAAGGAGACATGGACTGACAGAAAAATCATGACTGTCAAAGGGGAAATAAGAGAGGAACTCAATCTTTATTGATACAAATGACTGTTTCTTGATTGAACATGTCAGCATGGTTAGTGCCTTTGGCAAGAGCAACCTTATTTGCCTGCCAAGTAGCTAGTAAGAAATTTTCCAGTGACTTCTCAGTAACTATTTTAGTGTCTGTCTGTCTGTCTTTCTTATTTTAAGAAGTTTTAGAAAAAGCCCATGTCAGAAAACTCTGACAGTTGTTAGCTGTATTCTTGATTAATTAAACATTTGGTTCTGGCAACTATTAAACTATGGAGGCTCATCAAATTTAAGATGAACCAATTAGCATTTAAGATAGCGTAAAAATAAAAGTGATTTTAAAATACAATGCAAGTAATGGCATAATGTATTTTCTTAAGTGATTACATCTTCCCCCAGAGTTGGTAAAGAATGACACAGCTTTTATTCAGAAGGAAATTAGTCAAAGAGACAGTTATGTATTTTTCATATGGAAAGTAACATAAGCAAAATGAAGAAAAACAAAAGGATGCATAAATAGACACTGAAATGAATTCAGCTTACACATGAATTAAAGCTATATTAATGTTAGAAAACTGACAATCCTGAAAAAAAAATCACAGAAAGAAATATTTTTAACAAACTAATGGTGAAAATAATTCTCTAAAAAATAAATAATTGCTATGTAGCTGCTACATGCAAGAATATTAATTACTGTCAACACCTATTATTCCCTCAAATGTCTCATAAAGTGTAAGGAAGTAGCAACTCTTAATGAGCAAAATAAACTTAAATGGTGCTTTAAAGATGTTGAAATTGTTGAATGGATATAACATGAGCTGAACTAGAAATGTCTACAAACTTAGGAGTGAAAAAAAATTAAACAAGACAAAAGTAGACAAACAGGAAAAGCCAATATGAACCTCAAAAGATGCTTTGCCAAATGTTAGTGTTATTCTAGTACTAGTCTATATTTGATGATGTATGCCTAAACTATTTCTTAATATACTTTCCACATTGTTTTCTATTCACTTCAGTGCCATTACCAAAACTATAGAAAGATGTTATTGCTTAAACAGACAACTTCACATTCTGAATATGAAAAAGAAAAAAAATGCTTCAATAAATTGCTCAGTTGTGGTTTCTAGTAGTAAGACACTGAAAGGTGTATGAAATAATTGATGAGATACATAGATTACATTAAAGAGTATCTATGAAAGGGAAAACTATAAACTCCAATGTGTGATCAATGAATATTGGAAATCATGAGTACAACAAAATAAAATTATGGTAACAAAAATAGAGTATTGCAAATATGTTCATTTATATCATTTTAAAAAATATATGCCATAATGAGTGATATCATATGATAAGTGAACTTATTTACAAAATAGAAACAGACTCACAGATTCCAAAAACAAACTTATAGTTACCAAAGGAAAAATGTGTGGGGAATGGATAAATTAGGAGCTTGGGATTAACATACACACACTACTATAAATAAAATAGATAACCCACAAGGACTGAACAGCACAGGCAACTATACTCAATATTGTGTAATGGCCTATACAGGAAATGAATCTGAAAGAGAATGTGTATATGCTGTGCACCCGAAACTGACACAACATTGCAAATCAACTATACTCCAATCAAAGTTTTTAAAAACTAAAGGTAGAGTTATTGTTTAAAACAAAACAAGTTTAGAAATTGCATTAGCAACTCATTGGAACCTGTGTCTTGATAAAGACCAGGTTTCAAAGGGAAACCAGATGAAGACTAAGTAGAAAAATAAAATATTCTATATTTGAGGAAAGATATTATTCAACATATGGATAACTCTTAAAAAATGGGGCATAGGGAATTATGTTACTGTGACAGGTCAATAGAGGCATGAGGGAATCTAAGAGTGAGAATCGCATAATTCTGAAAGAGTAAATGACAAAATATCTGTTGTTAATAAGAAATGTTAAGAAACATCCAGTTTAAATGGTCTTTTAATGCATACACAAAATCCTACATTAAACAGTGATCAAAGTAGAGGAAATTCTACATTTAACTGACATATCAATTGTAAATAACTTAAAAGCCTCCAAGGTTTTCCCAAAACATATGAAAAAAACTTGAAACTAAGGACTTCACTATAAATGTACTTAGTTTAGCTTTAAACATGGAGAACTCATCAAAATGACTCACATTATCAGTATTATGTTGTCTCTCATGTCCCATGAGTCTGCATACCTGGAATATTGAAGGCTCTGCTGTTTAAAAGTATAAATATTTCCCAAAGCTTATTACAACCAGATTTTACTTTTCTTTTTGGCTGTGGTGGGTCTTCACTGCTGTGCATGGGCTTTCTCTAGTGGTGAGTGGGAGCTACTCTTCCTTGCAGTGCACAGGCTTCTCACTGTGGTGGCTTCTCCTGTTGCAGAGCACAGGCTCTAGGCGCACAGGTTCCAGGTGCCTGGGCTTAGCTGCTCTGGAGCATATGGTATCTTCCTGGACCAGGAATCGAACCCATGTCCCCTGCACAGGCAGACGGACTCCTATCCACTTTACCCCCAGAGAAGTTCACAACTAGATGTCACTTCCAAATGGAGTATTATGTGTATTTCCAATCACTGGGAATTCATGAATGCTGTTTATGGCCAGTCTGTTTCACCCAACAAATTGTAAGCTTTTGGAGGATGAGGAATTTATACCAGTGCTTCCTTCTTTCAATGGTTAGTAGTGAAAACCTCATTTGGCATTTTTCTCAAAATTTTCATGAATGAATGCATAGAAGTGGAGATATTTCTACTAAAATGAACGAGTGTTAAGTCTTAAATTAAACTATGTGATTTAATTTTATCAAATTATGGAGATTGTAATGAGAAAAACACACTTTTTAGTTCAGAAAATTTTAATATTCTCATGTAGGAAGTACCTTATATACAGGTAAATGGTAAATTCAGAAATTTTGAGTGGACTGTTATTTATGTTAGCGATAAATATAATGAAACTTGTTATCTATGATGTATATGATATATTAAAAGACAGTATCTATAAAAGTTAAATATAGTAAAGATTAGGGTGGGGTCGGTTCAGCTGCTAAGTTTACTTAGATGTTCGACAGTTGGCAATCTTCAGATCTACCTAGATAGGGACTGCAGGGAAAAAAATAAGAATATATCACAAGAAGAGACATCTAATGTAGGGCTCTAGATCAGAACTAAGAAGAACTGTAGTCTATAAACAAGGCAAAAGTAGCAGAAATAGGGACTACTGACCACTGAGTTATTGGCTTGCAATACCTCACCTCTAAGGCACTACAATCTCTATTTAGAGTTTAAGTAAGAGAGATTTGGGCATAAGTGGTGGAGAAAGGAACTTTGGCTGGGACTGGAACCCTGGTCTGGAAAGGTGATTCAATGTAAAGTCCCATAAACCTAGATATGGGATTAGGAGATAGAGACACAAGACTGACAAACTCTACCCTCTTCTGTGTCCTTATTTCTACTGTCTTTTCCCCAAACTACTCTATAACCTGAACCTACATATCTTTTGAAATAACAACAGCAGTAGCAATAAATATTTTTTCTGTACCTGTGCACTCTCCTCTTATTTTACCTAAATATGTGTGTATATGTATATAATACCACTTAATATTCATTTTCTACAAATGGTGGTTGTGGTTTAGTTGTTAAATTGTGTCCGACTTTTGCGAACCCATGGACTGTAGCCTGCCAGGCTCCTCTGTCCATGGGATTTCCCAGGCAAGAATACCGGAGTGGGTTGCCATTTCCTTCTCCAGGGGATCATCCCAACCAAGGAACTGAACCTGGGTCTCCGGCCTTGCAGGCAGATTATTTACTGACTGAGCTACAAGGGAAGCACAGCTTAGTTATATTTTCAAAATGAATTTGGAGATGTCTCGAGATCAAGTCACAAAGAACAATCACTGAAACAGAATACAAAGAGAAATAATAAGGCACTTGCAATTGATGTCATTATCATATCTGTAGTTCTAACATATGGAAACTGGAAATCAAAAGACTTCAAAGACTATAGCTTGTGGTAAGAATGGTGTTTATGGTTGGCAGTGTACCATAACCCCAGAAGACCTGAATTTTTCTTTTAGAAACCTGAAATGTACTTTTAAATCGGTCTTTGAGCTCTTTTGAATTGTCACAGGTTAGAAAACATTTCATTAGCGAACTGAGACACAGGAACTTAAGCAATAAGACACAAACAAACTTAAATGGAAATTGAGGCTTAATGAAGCATAGTCCAAATACAGTATAAAATAAGCATTTAAATGAAAGTTAATCAACAAAATGACGCTCGTTTTTCTAAGGATGAAAGAAGTAAAGTTAAAGTTTCTGCATTTAGTTGGTTTAGAGTCATATGCCTATCTTAAGCCTGTCTAAAGGGATTTCAGTAAAGAGACACAATACAAGCAGTTACCCTCCTTAAGGCACTAGTTAGATTAGATGTTGAGAGGAACAAATTCAGGAACCTCATTACATTTACCTTATACAGAAATAGTCGCACAAAACAGCTTTAGGAAAAAAAAAAAGGTAAATAACATGCTTAATTTTAACAGTACAACTTGGCACAGTCTTTTTTTACAAAGGTAACTATATGAGAACTGATTGAACCTAATAACACACATTTCAAAATGGATTGTCTAAAATATAAGGGAATATCCAACATTTCGCTATATTTTTGGAAATTGATTTTTAACTTATAAGTTCACATACAAACGCTGTTTATTCAACAAGCGCTGACCAATTTTTCCTCTGAGCGAATTATCAAAATGGTTAAAAAGTAAACTGCATACTTTGCATCCTGATTTATTTAACCAAATGCACAAAGCAATGAAGAAAGTGAGAGGTGGGTAAAATACTGCAAAATAAAGTAGAGATATTCCTAAAAGGTACAGCTATTAAGGGTGTCATTCATTAAAGAATGCCAGAATAAATCAGCCCGACTTACACTTTAATTATCTATCCAAGCAACATGTGAGTATTAAATGTGAATTAATATTCATAATTACTATGACTATTAAACAAATCAAATGATAGAAATTTGTAAAAGTGCCCTTATGCAATATCAGTGTTATCTACAATATTAGTTAGCAAGAGCTGCCTAGAGATTGGGGCTTCTTTCTCACCAGATAAAACCAATTCTCCCATAATTCTTGGGCTGAAAATGGAGAATCCCCCAGTATGAAAAAGCTGAGCTCTTGCTCCTAAATGGATACAAATTTAACTGGACTCTCAGCCTTTCTCTGCTCATCAACAAAATTGGCAATTTCTTCAATGTTGCATTGCAATACTGCAAAAAGCAAAAAAAAATTACTCTATCATCCATTCTTATTAAAAAAATAAATAAATGAGAAAAGAACAAGAGAAAGCTGGGGCTGAAAATGAAGTCTGTGTTCAAACTTTTTCCAGAATTAATTAGTAATGATCGCAATGCTTGGCTTCATAAGCCAAATGTCATATTTTATGAAATGCAGCATGTCATCCACAGGAAGCACTCAGCTGCATTAGATACAATGATTAGTAAGAGACTGTATATAGTGGGCAGAATATCAGCTACTCCAAAAATATCCACAGATATGCATGCACTCATCCCTGAAACCCGTGAATGTGTTGCCTTACATGGTAAACGAGACTTTCAGATGTGATTAAGGTTTACTGACTTTAAGAAGGCAAGGTTATCCTGGGTTACCTAGGTGGGCCCAATGTAATCACATGAGACTCTAAATGTAAAGAAGCTTTTCTCGCAGCAGAGAGAAATGTGATGATAGGAGAAGGGTCAAGTGATGTGATGTGAGAAGAACGTGACTGACCATTGCTGGCTTTAAATATGGAGAGAAAAGCCATAAGCCGAGGAATCTGGGCAGTCTCTTAAAATTGGAAAAGGTAAGAAAACATTCTCCCCTGAGATACCAGAAGAAAATGAAGCCTTCCCAAAATCTCGATCATACCATATCAAGACCCATGTCATAATTCTGACCCACAGAACTGTAAGATAATAAATTTGTCTTCCTTAAGCCACTAAGTTTGTGGTAATTTGTTATGGCAGTAATAAAAATAATGACATCTCACAAAACATTAGGAGAAGGTGAATTATTCAGAAAATAAATTGGGAAAAGCACGTGTAAATATTAGCTGTGAGTAAGACTTAATCTCGGAGAAGGCGATGGCACCCCACTCCAGTACTCTTGCCTGGAAAATCCCATGGATGGAGGAGCCTGGTAGGCTGCAGTCCATGGGGTCGCTAAGAGTCGGGCACGACTGAGCGACTTCACTTTCCCCTTTCACTTTCATGCACTGGAGAAGGAAATGGCAACCCACTCCAGTGTTCTTGCCTGGAGAATCCCAGGGACAGAGGAGCCTGGTGGGCTGCCGTCTACGGGGTCGCACAGAGTCGGACACGACTGAAGCGACTTAGCAGCAGCAGCAGCAAGACTTAATCTACTGTTAAATGATAACTCAGAAACTATGTGATCATCTTATCTAACATTCTTGTCTCAGTAGAATTTATATTAAGGTCTGAATGAGAACTAGGGTAAGAAACTATGAATCAGACACATGTGTTACTCCTAACATTCACCAATGCAGACATATAAGGTTGGGAAAAGAAAGAAAGATTATTATAGGGGTTTCGGATGTGAGATGAAACACTATAAAGTTTTGTTGGTTTAGTCACTAAGTTGTGTTCAACTCTTTGAGACCCCATGGACTGTAGCCCACTAGGCTCCTCTATCCATGGGATTCTCCAGGCAAGAATACTGGAGTGGGTTACCATTTCCTTCTCCAGGAAAACTTCCTGACCCAGGGATCAAACCCTGGTCTCCTGCATTGCAGGTATATTCTTTACCAACTGAGGCACCAGAGAAGCCCTACAAAGAGTTAGTCATTCAGCCATGTCCGACTCTTTGTGACCCCATAGGCTATAACTCACTGAGGTCCTCTGTTCGTGGAATTCTCGAGGCAAAAGTGGGTAGTCATCCCCTTCTCCAGGGGATCTTCCCGACCCAGGGAGCAAAACAGAGGCTCCTGCATTGCTGGCAGATTCTTTACCATCTGAACCATCAGATAAGCCCCTATAAGGTTCCAGAGTGACACTTCTAGAAAACAGTAATGTTATTAGCCAACTAGACTTATTAAGATAATGGTTATGACTGTAATTGAAGGGGATGTGAGACAAGATACAATCTTTTCTAGAGTGCTCCCATTTGGTCATCATTAGTGGGAAATAAGTTTTTTCATTGCAACTGAAACTTTTGAGTGGTTTTGCTTAGAGAAGGAATAACAAGTGATTACAATCTAAATTTATTTGTCATCCAACATCTTAAAAAAAGGAATGTGCTATTATTCTAGCAATAGAAACAATGCAATTAAACACTGCTAGATGAGATGCAATTGTCTTATAATGAGAAATTAAGAAACTAAATACAGACATTACCTGTGTAATTGTAGGCAAATGAGTACTGTATGTATAATATTTACTTGTTCTACACAATTAGGTTCTTTTGTTGAATTATTTCCACTCATCAATGAAGCATCATTTGAAGCTAATCAAATGCAAGGGCTTTTCTATTTTTCTAAAAAAAATTATGGTGACATATATTGAAGTAGAAGTTTGTTACTGAATACTAAGCTTTTAACATAGCTGCTGTAGAAATAAATCAGCTACTTCATGTTTCACTTAAGTGAGGAATAACTTTTATCAAAATAGCTTTATCACAATTAATTCACCTTTGGCAGCAAGCAGTATTCTATTTATAGCTTCTGAAAGCACATTTGAATAGCAGACAATTTTTATATGCTTCCATTCAATATGGGATGAGTTAGAATACTCAGTAAGTCATTTCAAATTGCTAAAGGCGTCCAGATAAGCAGATATGTATACTGAAATTATAATTTAATTAGAACACTGAGGTGAACATTCAAAAGTGTTCTTGAAAGCATCGTTTTTAATTTAATGGTTCTGACTTCTTTAATTTCTTCATTAGAAGATGCTTGCTGCCCAAAAGGAATTTGCAACTTAATGATGGAGACACAATTACCACATATTTATCTATAAACAATGACGATAATGATAAGGACATAAAATGACTATAAGTGGTGAGAAACACATTCATAAACAACTATCAGATCAGATCAGTTGCTCAGTCATGTCCGACTCTTTGCGACCCCATGAATTGCAGCACGCCAGGCCTCCCTGCCCATCACCAACTCCTGGAGTTCACTCAGACTCATGTCTATCGAGTCAGTGATGCCATCCAGCCATCTCATCCTCTGTCGTCCCCTTCTCCTCTTGCCCCCAATCCCTCCCAGCATCAGAGTCTTTTCCAATGAGTCAATTCTTCGCATAAGTGGCCAAAGTACTGGAGTTTCAGCTTTGGCATCATTCCTTCTATAGCTATAAAAAATACATAATACACACATACCTGGGTAGAAATCTGTTACTCACAAACACCTCTGTGTGTATGTAGGTAAATGTTTACTACTTTTAGGAAGAATGAAAGGTTAAAAAATTCCCTTTACTAAGGAAATTTTGGCATGCTGTAGAGTAACAAAAGGAAAATATTAGAAAAGAAAAAGAACGAAGTCTTGCTTACATTAAATTTTGAAATACAAAATCAAACTAGTTACATTACTCAAAATATTTGTGGAGCTGCTTCCATTTTTTCAAATATTCTTTTTAAGACATTTAAAAATATATTTGTTCACTTTTTCAACAATTATAAATTGAGTTATAATTAACATAAAATATTATTAGTTTCAAGTGTAAGATAGTGATTCAATATTTTTATACAATATGAGATGTACACTGCAGTAAGACCAGTTACCACTCCTCACCAAAGTTGTTATGATATTATTGACTATATTCTCTATGTGTATATCATATCCTCTGGACTTACTTATCTGATAGTTGGAAGTCTGTACCTCTTAATCTCCTTTACTTACTTCATCTGTCTCCCAACCCCCATCCCCTATGGCAACCACTAGTTTACTTTCTGTGCCTAAGAATCTGTTCCTATTTTGTTTGGTTTGTTTATTTTGCTTTTTAGATTGCATGTATAAGAGAAATCATATGGTATTTGTTCTTCTCTGACTGGCTAATTTCATTTAGCATAGTACCCTCCAGGTCCACGTTGTTGCAAATGGAAAGATTTCATTCTTTTTTTATGACTAAGTAATATTCCATTGTATATTTATGTATGTGTGTATGTGTATTATGTATGTATGTATGTATATGTGTATATATGTGTCTATCTATATGTCACACCTTCTTTATCAATATGTGGATACACACTTAGGTTGCTTCCATATCTTGTCTATTGTAAATAATGCTATAATGGACATAGTGCTTACATATATCTTTCAGAATTAGTGTTTTTGTTTTCTTTGGATAAATACCCACTAATGGAATTGCTGGATCATATGGTAGTTCTGGGATCATATGCTGGGGAAGATAAAAGACAGGAGGAGAAGGGGACGACAGAGGACGAGATGGTTGGATGGCATCACTGACTCAATGGACGTAAGTTTGAGTAAGCTCTGGGAGATGGTGAAGGACAGGGAAGCCTGGCGTGCTGCAGTCCACGGGCTCACAAAGAGTCGGACACGACTGAGTGAGTGAACAACAATGGTCGTGGTTTTTTTTTTTTTTTTTTTTTTGAGGTGCCTCCATACTGTCTTCCATAGTGGCTGTACCAATTTACATTCCCACTAACAGTGCACGAGGGTTCCCTTTCCTCCATATTCTTGCCAACACTAGTTTCTTGTCCAAAATTTTTACTGTGACTCTATATAACATACCTGGAACTTTTTCAGACATTTGAAATACATTAATTAACAAATAATAGAAGTCTCTTACTCTCTTGAAATTAAGATAGCAAAAAAAAAAAAAAGTTAAATAATAGTAAATCACCCCCAGAATATCAGAGATTAATGAGTACTATGCAGAGAATTAAATAAGGTGATCTTTGAACTTCTTTAACCTTAGGGGCCAGGGAAGGTCTTGAATGATAATGACATTGAAGAGGATAGCATTATCCGGCCAAATGCTCTACTCTTCGCTGTACAGATCTTCAAGGAAGTAACTTTTCTGTGAGAAAACCAAAGGCCAGTGAAATCATCTCTTCTCTTGCATACTCTTAAGCCTATTCTAATAAGTATCTGTACAACCACTGTCTCATGTGCTATTCTAACTATGAAATTATAGTAGCAGATATAAAAACCACAAATTTATCAGAATATTTTAAAATAATAGATGATAAATCCCCTTATAAATATAATGATAGTGATGTCATTAGGAGAATTGAAAATTAAAATTATACATTTTTTTGTAAATTACTCTTTAAAGAAGATAAAATGATTGTAGTACTGGTACACTGGGTCAATATAAAATAAACACCATATTTGTAATTTTAGAAGAGCACTAAAAGATGGGTTAATGGTAAAATAATAAATTTTTAAAATTTTTGTTAAGTTTAGATTTCTCAGAACCCTTTTTTCCATTGGTTAGCATGTTAGAGTTGTCCAAGCAAACACTATGGGTGGTAAGAACTTAATTCTGCTTTGGATGCCATTGTTTCTATGTGTACCTATATCAATAAAGCATATGCTCTGGTATGGAGTTGGGCTATGTGATTCAGTGGTGTCTTTCTCTACTGAATTGTGCAATACAGATGTAGACCTAGTTAAGGACTTGGATTCTATCTATACATCCTTGAAAATAAACCAGGAAACCCTTGCGAATACTATATATGAAAGAAAAAATAAACAGTTTTAAAAAGAGAAGCTAGAGAACAATGGGTAAAATGCCATTAGAGAAAGAAGATACTAGATAGATGAAATGGACTAGACCACATTCAGTATCAGGTGGGTAAGCCATGCTCTGCACAAGAGATCTAGCCAAAGGGTGATGGGAGTGGAAATCCAGTCATATCTCACTCAATGAAATTCATCTTCCCAGGAAAAGAAGCTCCTTTTTCTAAGTTACACAGGATATCCTTTGCTCTTCTTTTTTTCTAGCTTTACAGAGATATAATTAGCATATCAGATTGTGTAAGCTTAAGGCATACAACATGTTGATTTTACGTACTTATATTACAAAATGATTACAATAAGGTTAGTGAACATTTCCATCACCTCACTTAATTGATATTGCATGTGTGATGAGAATATTTACAATCTACCCTTTTAGCAACTTCCCCATATATAATATAGTATTGCAAACTACAATCATCATACTGTACATCAGATCCCCAGAATGTACGCACTTTATGTTTGTGCCCTTTGATCAGCATCTCTCAATTGCCTCCACTCTCCAGCCCCAGAGACCACCATTCTATTCTGTTTCTCCAAGTTATGTTTTTTAAAATTCTACACAAAAGTGATATCAGACAGTACTTGTCTTTCTCTGTCTGACTTACTTTACTTAGCATAATGCTCTCAGATCTATGTTGTTGAAAATGACAGAACTTCCTTCTTTCTCATGGAATAATAATTTCACACACACACACATACACATACCCCACATCTTACTTATCCACTAATAACATCTTGACTACTATGAATAATGCTGCAGTAAACAGCTTGAAAAACCCCTTTTGGCATTTCTTTTGAGGCGAGTGTGGTGGTAAAGGAGCCTCTTAGCTCTTTTCTTGTTTGGGAAAGTTTTTATCTCTCCTTAATTTCTGAAGGCTAACATTGCTCAAAAGAATATTCTTGGCTGGCATTTTTATTTTTTCTTCAGCACTTTGAATATATCATCCCAATCTCTCCTGGCCTGGATGGTTTCTAATGAGAAATCCACTGATCGTCTCACGGAGGTTCCCATGTAAGTTACAAGTTCTTTTGCTGCTTTAACTCCTGCAGCTCAATTCCAGAAAAATAAACAACCCAATCAAAAAATGGGCCAAAGAACTAAATAGACATTTCTCCAAAGAAGACATATAGATGGCTAACAAAGACATGAAAAGATGCTCAACATCATTCATTATCAGAGAAATGCAAATCAAAACCACAATGAGGTACCATTTCATGCCAGTCAGAATGGCTGCTATCCAAAAGTCTACAAGCAATAAATGCTGGAGAGGGTGTGGAGAAAAGGGAACCCTCTTACACTGTTGGTGGGAATGCAAACTAGTACAGCCACTATGGAGAAAAGTGTGGGGATTCCTTAAAAAACTGGAAATAGAACTGCCTTATGATCCAGCAATCCCACTGCTGGGCATACACACCGAGGAAACCAGAATTGAAAGAGACACGTGTACCCCAATGTTCACTGCAGAACTGTTTACAATAGCCAGGACATGGAAGCAACCTAGATGTCCATCAGCAGATGAATGGATAAGAAAGCAGTGGTACATATACACAATGGAGTATTACTCAGTGATTAAAAAGAATACATTTAAATCAATTATAATGAGGTGGATGAAACTGGAGCCTATTATACAGAGTGAAGTAAGCCAGAAAGAAAAACACCAATACAGTATATGAACGCATATATATGGAATTTAGAAAGGCGGTAACGATAACTCTGTATGCGAGAGAGCAAAAGAGACACAGATGTATAGAACAGTCTTTTGGACTCTGTGGGAGCGGGAGAGGGTGGGATGATTTGGGAGAATGGCATTGAATCACGTATAATATCATATAAGAAACGAATTGCCAGTCCAGGTTCGATGCAGGATACAGGATGTTTGGGGCTGGTGCACTGGGACGACCCAGAGGGAAGGTATGGGGAGGGAGGTGGGAGGGGGGTTCAGGTTGTGGAACATGTGTACACCCGTGGTGGATTCATGTTGATGTATGGCAAAAACAATACAATATTGTAAAGTAAAAATAATAATAATAAATAAATGATAAATGGTTAAAAAAAAGATTCTCTCTTTGTCTTTGATTTTTGACAGTTTATTATTATAGTGTGTTGGAGAAGATATCTTCAAGTTGAACCTGTCTGGTGACCTATGAGCTTCATGAACTTAGATATTTAAATCTCTCTCCAGATTTGGGAAGTTCTCCAGCCATCACTCCTTTACATAGGTTTTGTGTCCCCCTTCTCCCTCTCTTCTCTTGGAACTTCAATACTATATAAATTGTTTCTTTTGATCATATTCTAATAGATCAGGTAGATTCCTTTCACTCATTTTCATTCTTTTTTCCTAGTTCTCCTCTGACTGGATAATTTGAAAGTTTCTGTCTTTAACTTGTAGATCGTTTCTTCTGCTTGATCCATTCTGCTTATGATGCTCATTATTATGTTTTAAATTTCAGTCATTTATCTGTCAGCATTTCTGTTTGGTTCTTTTAAAATTATTTTTATGTTTTTGTTAAAGTTCCCATTTGTTCATGTATTGTTCTCCTAATTTTGCTAAATTATCCTTCTGTGTTTTATTGTAGCTCACCAAGTTTCCTTAAAATCTTCCTTTGAATTCTTTACCAGGTAAATCCTAGATCTCCATATCTTGGGGAACACGTACTAGAAGATTATTGTGATCATTTGGTGGTGTCATGTTGCCTTGATTTTTCATTTACTTGAAGTTTTCCATTGCTATCTTCCCATCATCCCTTCTACTGATTCTGAGGCTTTCTCAGACCACCAATGGATATATATGCTCCATGCTACTTACTCCCTCTTGTGACAGAATTCTTCATCTTATATGCCTTCTCCTGATCCTGTAACACAGCAGGCCAGGTCTTCTTTTTGTTTTCCCAAAGATGGTGGTAAATTTCAAACCTGTTGTTTCTCCCTGGCTCATTTGGCCCTGCTTTCTGTGCATGCTCATTAAGTGTCTGTTAAACCTTGTTCTTGCTGCTTTTCATCTGGCTGTGCATCCAGAACTGACCAAAGGATGGGGTATGTATGTGAGTGAGGCATACAGAATTATGTGTTATACACGAGCCAGCAGAGCGGATTTATGGGCAAGGTGTCCCTGGTAGTTCATAGGTAATCTTGATGTCGTCTTCCACACAGTTAGTAGGAACTTCATGCTTTTAATGCCTTCCAAGATCTTATGTGTTGATTTTCCAGCTTCTTCATACCCCCCTCTTCCCAGTCAAGCAGCTCTTGATTCAGTACTCTGGATGGCATAAGAGAGAAATGGGTCTCTTTGACAAAAAGCTATTGTTTTTCTGTTTATGTATTTTTAGATGATGAAACAGAATCAGAGAGACACTGCACGATGCTGGAGGGTTCTAGTGGCAGTTGGTAAAAGCATTCACTGATCACAAGAACCATTGGGGATCTGCAAAAGTTAATTTTTAATGTGTTTTAGGGTAGAAAGTAGATTTACTGATATGATTATTTGTTCACCTATTTATTGTGTATCTGTCTTTCTCTATGGAAAGCAAGATTCTGGAGGAATGAGATGTCCCTCTTTTATCCTCAGCTAGAACAGTGCCTATCACAATATAGGTGCTCAAAAAATATTTTTAGTAAATGGTTTCATGTAATACTCACAACAATATTAAATGTTTATAGTATGTGTTATAAAAACAAATACCAGGTATTTCTACATTAATAACCGTTTATTACAGCTTCACAGTTGTAGTATGACTAGGGGAACTTATTTCCCTCCCATAATTTTAACTTCTTTCTGCATGCTACTGAACATACCACTATAATTCCAAAGAAACATATTTGCCTGGAAAATAGCATCTCAGAATTTACGGCTTCAACTGTAATGTGGTAGCACATGGAAGTCGATGACATGATATTTTTCACACTAGCTACCTACACACCATACTGTCTAGGAGAGATTGTGAAATTAATCCATGTGGAAGAGCATATAGGCTTCCCTAAGCTCACTGAAGCCTTTGCCCATCATAATTCAGCTCAGTAACTCTCCACTGAGTTCAAGAGGCTTTCTATCATTTTTGGAATGAAATTTCAGACTCTAAACATATGAACTTCTAAAATATGTCAGTGGAGAACAAGAGGATTTCAATTACACTGGTTAAAATAGCTCTGAAAATGTCACTAAATTTAGGAATATAGTGTTTTATCCCACTGGCATCTTTTAAATTATTCCATTTTCTTCTTCGATATATCAGAGGAAACAAGATATAATGAAGGCTGTGCACTGGAGCTGAATAAGGGGAACTGACCATTTTATGTTTGGAATCAGATAAAAGCTAGTATCTTGAGGCTCTTAAGTGTGTCTTTCTAATGTAAACAGAAATAATTAATAGCATTTCCTTAAGATATGGAGGCTCCTATACTTAGGACACAGCTATCATTTTAGTTTTATCAGAGTTGATGATTTAAAATGAGTATTTAAAGTGAACTATAAGGATGTCCATGTGTTGCTAATTATTGTATCTGGGTAAGAGATCAGTTCTGGGTGTTCACTGGAAGGACTGATGCTGAAGCTGAAACTCCAATACTTTGGCCACCTCATGTGAGACCCTGATGCTGGAAGGGATTGGGGGCAGGAGGAGAAGGAGATGACAGAGGATGAGATGGCTGGATGGCATCACTGACTCGATGGACATGAGTCTGGGTAAACTCTGGGAGTTGGTGATGGACAGGGAGGCCTGGCGTGCTGCGATTCATGGGGTCACAAAGAGTTGGACATGACTGAGCGACTGAACTGAACTGAACTGAATGGGTACATGAGGGTTCACTATACAAGTTGACCTACCTTTGTTTAAAAACTCACATAATAAGAGTTAAAATGTACTTTAAGCAAAAGTGGAATGATATAAATGTCTGAATATAGGGAACTAAATTATGTCTATATAATAAAATTTTACACAGCTTTTAAAAATTGATGCCACAAAATATGTATTTATTAGTGAATAATACTTATTCTATATTATTAAGTGAAGTAAGGATGTTTCAATATGCTATATATTCTATGATTTGGTTTTTCCTTTCAAATGTAACTATTATACTCTCAAATGCTAATTTTGTACATGCTACATGCCAGGCATATTCCAAGTTCTTTAGAAAGTGTAAATCTAAGTGGTGAAATATCCTCATAATTGAGGTAGCTCTGTGACTGGTAGATACTAGTATCATACCTATATGTATAATATGTAATAGGGCACAGAGACGTTAAGAAATTTGGCCAAGGTCACAAAGCCAATAAGGTATAGTAGAGGAGAAGATACTGGGGTTTGAACAATTTGGTTCCGAAGCCTTGGTCTTCAACTGTTATGTGATATTGCCCCTGCTAAACACATAGGTATAATCAGATATAGTCACCTATATTGAAAAAAAAAAAAATGCCTTAAAGGTTTAATCCACATTAACAGTGGTAAATAATGAATGGAAAACACAGGTAGCAATTTAAAACTAATTTTCATTTCAGTTTTTGTTCATGTTTATTTCTAAGTTTTCCATATTGATCATGTTATTTTCATAACAGGGAAAATTTTTTAAAAATTTTAAAAATATAAATGTTAGACAAGTTCCTGTTTAACTTTTTGTAAAAGAAGTCTATACAGGTAAACATATCTACCCGTTCCTCCTCCTTCTCTTGTGTCCCAGAAGCTCTGTGTCCCAGAAGCTCAAGGCTTTCATGAGAAAATCTGCCTGACAATATTAGATGACATGATAGAATGATTCACAAGTATGTTTTAATTCAGCTATCCATTTTCATGTGAAAACGTAATCCAAGATTTATTGACATAAAACAACTCATTTTATTTTGCTCACAATTTTGTGGGTTTGGAATCTAGGAAGCTCTCTGCTGGGTGATTCATCTCTTATCTGTGGTATTAGCTAGAGCAGCTCACCAGAAGGATTCCCTCTAAGGTGCCCACTTTACATACAAGTCTGTGGCCTAGGTGCTTCTTGGCCTGTCTCTGTCCCCATGATGTCTCTTCTTCCAGGAACTCACCATGTAGCTGGAGCTTCTCATATTAGGGACACAGCCCTTCTTAAATGATGGCTGACTTCAAGGAAGCAGGAGCAAGCCAGCCAATTAACTGCTCTGCTCAGAAAGCACTGCTTAGTTTCTCACATGAAAAGTGGGATGAAAATGGAATGGCCTCTCTTTATCACCATCACATCTACCCAAAGTCCCCCAAATCTCTCCCAGTCTTCCTCCCAGAATCTGGTTGCACAGAACTGATAGGGCCTACAGCAGATTCTTCAGACTGACACCTCTATTTCAGCTAAGCAGGCAACTGTTATTGGCTCTCTGAGCTTAGAATGTCTTATGGCTTTGATCTTCAAATGTGGGTGGCTGCCAAAGTTCTTGACGCACGCTCTCAGTTATTGGAATAAGGGATGGATGCTTGGATTGCTAGTACCTTGGACTATAATATGTTACTGCTTTTTTGAAATGATTGAAGGTTAGTTGGCCTATAAGAGTTATTTTTGAAAGAAGTGTACTGACTAAATTTATCATGCTGATGCAATTAATGCAAAAGCTTTGGCATATACATCCCATTTGTCAAAAGAATTTCTATACTAAACTTCAAAGGTCAGCATTAACTGACAAATGACTATCATTTTATCTAGTTGCTAAAGACGTATTTACTTTAGCCAAAAGAAGCAGAGAATGTAAAAAAAGAAAGTCACATGATTGGCTGATTCCTGAATACTGTGTTATATATCATCAAATACCTAAAAATACAGCATCAACAAAATCTCAAAGTAGATCATGTATAAAATAGAATCACTAAGTATAATTTGTTTGGAGGACTGATGTTATTAATATTTACTTTTGCAATAAAGAAAATATAACTAAGAAATCTACTGGAACAAGTAAAAACATTAAGATAAAGATGGTGTTTTTGTTTAGTCATAAAATGATAGTATGGAAGTATATTTAATAGCAAACTCTTATGTTTGTTACAGTAGCTATTATGTACTGTTAAAAAACATCAAGTAGTAAAATACTGAAATTCCACTAGAGGATAGAAGGAATAAAGGAAAACAATATATATCAAACTATTCATTGGTATTGTGGTAAAATGATAAGACTTAACTTATTTTTTGTAATTTACTTATTTATGTTTACTATTACACACACAAAATAGGGGTTACCTTTATTAAAACATTTTACCCCCTCCCCCAAAATAAATAGTTCTGCAAAGGCTGAAATTTTAATTATGCATATTAGAAATTATCTCCATCAAAGGCAAAAGTGCCAACACAAATATTATATTAAGTGATATAAAGAGATAAATTTAACCTTTCTTTTCAAATAATTTTATTCCTTTAATGAAGAGAACAGACATAGAAGAATATTAAAAGGAGTATGTCAGGCTAGACTGACACACTTCTTTGGTAATAAATGATATTTCAGACCCAGAGATTTTATTTGTAATATACATACCATATATTATAATATACTATATTTGTGCACATATATTCATATATATATATATATATATATATATACACACACATTTGAACCACATGAAAACTAAGATTTCTGCTCTAAGTGACCCATTCCCTAGTCTTGACAATCTTTAAAAAAAAACTGGTGTGGGAGGCTCATGACTAAAATATTTACTTTTAATTCCACTAATGTTATTAACTATACCATTTGTATTTTGCTTGTTACACAAGATTATTATTTCTTGTATTACAAGTATATGACTAAGCCTTCAACGCAAATGATGACTAGAATTGAAGCAGCTGATCAAATGTATAGTTCAATATATTATCAATGATTGTAATAGTGTAACTCTAGAAGGTAATGGCACCCCACTCCAGTACTCTTGCCTCAAAAATCCCATGGATGGAGGAGCCTGGTGGGCTGCAGTCCATGGGGTCGCGAAGAGTCGGACACGACGGAGCATCTTCATTTTCACTTTTCACTTTCATGCACTGGAGGAGGAAATGGCAACCCACTCCAGTGTTCTTGCCTGGAGAATCCCACGGACGGGGGAGCCTGGTGGGCTGCTGTCTATGGGGTCGCACAGAGTCGGGCACGACTGAAGCGACTTAGAAGCAGCAGCATACATGTATATGTATATATATATATGTATATATACACATATATGTATATACATATATACATACATATGTATACATATTTAAATACATATATACACACACATATATATATATATATATATGCATAGGCATACACAGATACATATAGTCAATAAACCATCAGTTCAGCAAACTAATTTATTACTCCCCAAAAAGTAAATATTGGGGCCCACAGTACTAGATGGACCTTCCAGGTCAGAAAGAATGCAGCCACTGGATCTGGACAAGAAAAGGTCCCTGAATATTTGTTAGTGACCAGGGAAGAGTGGGAGGGCAAAGAGAGATTGGCTTCTGCCAAGTGGCTGGCTTGAAGCCAAACAAGAGGGATGGAAGAGGTGGGTCAAACAGAACCTATAGAACAGAAAACAAAACTACTTTATGAACTGAAAGAGCAATGGAGTTGTGACTAGTGGGATGAATGGACAACAGTGGTCACCCACGAGCACCTGAAACTAGATGTGAGGAAAATAATACGGCAAAAGTGAAAACAGGGAAGAGAGAATAATATGAGCCTATAGGGGAAGGAATTATTCTATACACAATATTTTTTCAGCTTATATTTTTAACAACAACAACAAACCATTGTAAGAATCTTGCTGTTTAGTGCAGGAAGCTCAGCTTGGTGTTCTACGTTGACTTAGATGGGTGGGATGAGGGTGGGGTGGGAGGCAGGCTCAAGTGGGAGGGGATATGTATGTACGAATTATAGATAATTCACTTGGTTGTACAACACTGCAAAGCAACTATACCCCAATTTAAAAAAGGAGGGATGGATTCAGTTTCAGTTCAGTTCAGTTCAGTCGCTCAGTCGTGTCCGACTCTCTGCGACCCCGTGAATCGCAGCACACCAGGCCTCCCCATCCATCACCAACTCCCGGAGTTCACCAGACTCACATCCATCAAGTCAGTGATGCCATCCAGCCATCTCATCCTCTGTCGTCCCCTTCTCCTCCTGCCCCCAATCCCTCCCAGCATCAGAGTCTTTTCCAATGAGTCAACTCTTCGCATGAGGTGGCCAAAGTACTGGAGTTTCAGCTTTAGCATCATTCCTTCCAAAGAAATCCCAGGGCTGATCTCCTTCAGAATGGACTGGTTGGATCTCCTTGCAGTCCAAGGGACTCTCAAGAGTCTTCTCCAACACCACAGTTCAAAAGCATCAATTCTTCAGCGCTCAGCCTTGTTAACAGTCCAACTCTCACATCCATACATGACCACAGGAAAAACTATAGCCTTGACTAGACGAACCTTTGTTGGAAAAGTAATGTCTCTGCTTTTCAATATGCTATCTAGGATTCAGTTTATCTTTCCCCTATGAATGGGAATTTTAAAAAATACAGAGACCTACTCCATTCTTTCCAATACTGATATATAATATTCTGTAGAATAAATGAACATTAACTCTTTAAACATAATCTAGATTGTTGACAATTTTATCCATTGAATACAATGCTGGAATGACTAAAATTGTGCATTAATCTTCCACTCTCTATGCTTTTTTCCTTTGGATTTGAAATTGGAAAAAATCAAAGTTTACATGCATTTTAAATTGTCATAAGCCATATAATCCCTGTGCCTGGGACAGAAATGGTATGGACCTCACAGAAGCAGGAGATATTAAGAAGAGGTGGCAAGAATACACAGAAGAACTATACAAAACAGATCTTCACAACTCAGATAATCACAATAGTCTGATCACACACCTAGAGCTAGACATCCTGGAATGTGAAGTCAAGTGGGCCTCAGGAAGCATCACTACGAACAAAGCTAGTGGAGATGATGGAATTCCAGTTGAGCTATTTCAAATTCTGAAAGATGATGCTGTGAAAGTGCTGCACTCAATATGCCAGCAAGTCTAGAAAACTCAGCAGTGGCCACAGGACTGGAAAAGGTCAGTTGTCACTCTAATCCCAAAGAAAGGATATGAGAAAGAATGCTCAAACTATGGCACAATTGCACTCATCTCACACGCTAGCAAAATAATGCTCAAAATTCTCCAAGCCAGGCTTCAACAGTACATGAACCGTGAACTTCCAGATGTTCAAGCTGGATTTAGAAAAGGCAGAGGAATCAGAGATCAAATTGCCAACATCCGCTGGATCATCAAAAAAGCAAGAGAGTTCCAGAAAAACATCTACTTCTAGTCAAATGTCAAAGCCTTTGACTGTGTGGATCACAACTGTGGAAAACTCTGAAAGAGATGGGAATATCAGACCACCTGACCTGCCTCTTGAGAAATCTGTATGCAGGTCAGGAAGCAACAGTTAGAACTGAACATGGAACAACAGACTGGTTCCAAATAGGAAAAGGAGTACGTCAAGGCTGTACATTGTCACCCTGCTTATTTAACTTATATGCAGACTACATCATGAGAAACGCTGGGCTGGAAGAAACACAAGCTGGAATCAAGATTGCCAGGAGAAATATCAATAACCTCAGATATGCAGATGAACCCACCCTTATGGCAGAAAGTGAAGAAGAACTAAGAGCCTCTTGATGAAAGTGAAAGAGGAGAGTGAAAAAGTTGGCTTAAAGCTCAACATTCAGAAAACTAAGATCATGGCATCCGGTCCCATCACTTCATGGCAAATAGATGGGGAAACAGTGGAAATAGTGACAGACTTTATTTTTTTGGGGGGGAAGGACTCCAAAATCACAGCAGATGGTGATTGCAGCCATGAAATTAAAAGACCCTTACTCCTTGGAAGGAAAGTTATGATCAACCTAGTCAGCATATTAAAAAGCAGGGACATTACTTGCCAAAAAAGGCCCACCTAGTCAAAGCTATGGTTTTTCCATTAGTCATGTATGGATGTGAGAGTTGGACTATAAAGTAAGCTGAGTGCTGAAGAATTGATGCTTTGGAACTGTGGTGTTGGAGAAGACTCTTGAGAGTCCTTTGGACAGCAAGGAGATCCAGCCAGTCCATCCTAAAGGAAATCAGTCCTGAATATTCATTGCAAGGACTGATGCTGAAGCTGAAACTTCAATACTTTGGCCACTTGATGCAAAGAACTGACTCACTGGAAAAGACCCTGATGCTGGGAAAGATTGAAGGTGGGAGGAGAAGGGGACGACAGAGGATGAGATGGTTGGATGGCATCACTGACTCAATGGACATGAGTTTGAGTAAACTCTGGGAGTTGGTGATGGACAGGGAGGCCTGGCGTGTTGCAGTCCATGGGGTTGCAAAGAGTTAGACATGACTGAGCAACTGAACTGAACTGAACTGCATTGATATAATCCTTTGAGAAGGTTGTGAAACTTTACTGTTTTAAACATTTTTCAACAGCTATGATGAATGAATGAACTGATCATTTGTGATGAGTATGAAGAATACTCATATTCTTTTGTTCATTTAAAAGATACTCTACACTAAGGGCTGATGCTGAGAATACATTAAGTGAGGAAATCAAATGATCTCCTGTCCTCAGATTTTATAGTCTACAAGGGGTGAGGAGGAAGCAGAGAATAAAGGAATTCACCACTTAAATATTTAGAATGTCTGGTAGCATGAAACTAATTAAGGGGAGGGCAGACAGAGAGTGAAGGGTGTGGACAGAAGATACTGTCCCAGGCAGAGAGAATCACTAAAGGAGTGTTAGCTATTAAGACTCCACGTTCCCAATGCAGGGCATCCAGGTTTAAACCCTGGCTGTGGAACTGGATCCCACATGTTGCACCTAAAGTTCCTGCATGCTACAACTAAGACCCAGCACAGCCAAATTAATGAATAAATATTTTTAAAAAGAAGTGTTACCTATTACCATTTTTGCTGTTTTCAGTCTACTCAGATCTGCAGTATATACATATACCAAGAGCTAGGTAAGTGCCATTTGACAGGAAATCTTGGAAAATGGTGCTTCCTTATGAAGTAGAAGGTGTGGAAATGAGGGGCCGAAATGTACACCTATCATCTTGCTGATTGCACAGACTTCATTAGATTTCTCTATTTAAGCCCTCTAAATTTACAGCCTAACTTATCCACTGTTGGAAGAGATGATAGTTGTAGCAATAATAGTCATAATAGCTAAAATATCTTAAGCAAATCTGCTCTGCCAGTCTAGGTCACGTATGCTGCAAGCATTGCCTCACTTAATCATCACAAAACATCCTAGGAGATCAGTCCTTTTTTCTCCATTTTATGAATGAATCATAGCTTCTGTGAAAGCACAGCTGATCTATATCATGTAGAATCCATATTGTGTACTACTTAAAGGCATATGTTAAAAACAAACAAACAAACAAAAAAAACTAATGGAGTGCCTAGAACATTGGGTGGCACATAGTAGGTGCTGTATAAATGAAAGCTATTATTGTAAGAATTAGTTTGCTTCTTTCAAAAAGTAGTTTTGAGTGCCTGCTCTGTTCAAGTACAGAGTTAATTTCAAAGATGTGGTTTAATATAGCCCTTGACCTCTCGGAACTTACAATAGACTACAAAAATCAGTTACTGTTAAGACATCAAATGTTTTGAACAAAATGATTGTTCTGGGCTTATTGTTTGTTATTGATGTGGTAAGACACTTAATTTGTTAGCTCACTAATCTAATGAGTATTGATATGCATGGTACCAGATACTCTGCTAGGTCCTGCATAGAACAGATAAAGAATGATTACCTACAATAAACTCATGTAAAAACGTGGCAATAATGTAACATAGTAAGTGTGTTAATAGCAGCACTAATTTATGATAGAAATACAGAGAGGAAAATGCCTAGGATTATCTTAGCAAAGATGGGGTGATGCTATTCACAAGATACCCTTAGCCATCACCACTAACTATCGAACTTCAGATCCAAATACTGCTTTTGCCTTTTATGTAAGCTAATTTTTCCTTCTATATGATTTCTAACAACATGGTCCTCTTGTGTCCTGTTATGCTCAATAGCCAAAAAGTCACACAGTCACAGAACTTGTGGGTGCCTTGAGAAATCTTGTTTAGTTTCTGATCTTCAGTCAGAGAGATAGTTCATCCATCCAGATCAGGTAATGACCTTAGTGTTGGTTTTATGTTCTGCTCTGCCTTGGCTGCTACATCAAGACAAAGATGCCATTATGAGCCCTAAAGAGCTCCAATTTTTGAGGAGAGAAACTCTAAAAAATTTATTCTTTAAATCTATCTGTTAATATTCTTACATTCTAAAGAAACTAAAATGTAGTCATGCTAAGTTTCCAAAAGAAAAATTCTGATATGTAGGTAAACATCATCAGAGGTATATTGACGGAAAAACTTAAAGGAAACTATTAAGTTGGTGATGAAGTAATTGCAGTTTTGGACCCTGAAACTTAAATCATTATAACTAGGCTAATCACATCTTTATTAATCAAAATAGGAATCATTACAATCAACACATTTCTTTTGCCAGTGAGAAATTTTTTTTTTTTTTTTTTTACTGTTTACTCCTCTAGTGTAAGAATCGGTGCTTCAGGATTTGATGAACTTTGGGAAAGCATTTTCTGCCTCCTGCTGGTTGTGGAAGCGGTTTCCTTGCAAAAAAAGTTGTCGAGAGGCTTGAAGAAGTGGTAGTTGTTTGATGAGAGGTCAGGCATATAGTGGATGAGGCAAAACTTTGTAGCCCAATGCGTTCAACGTTTGAAGCATTGGTTGTGTGACATGTGGTTGAGCGTTGCCATGCAGAAGAATTGGGCCCTTTCTGTTGACCAATGCCGGCTGCAGGCACTGCAGTTTTAGGTGTATCTCATCAATCTGCTGAGCATACTTCTCAGATGTAATGGTCTCACCAGAATTCAGAAAGATGTAGTGGATCAGACAGGCAGCAGACCACCAAACAGTGACCATGACCTTCTTTTGGTGCAAGTTTGGCTTTGGGAAGTGCTTTGGAGTCCAACCACTGAGCTGTTATTGCCAGTTGCCATATAAAATCCACTTTTCATAGCACATCACAATATGACTGAGAAATGGTGGTGTTACATAGAATAAGAGAAGACGACACTTCAAAATGACGATTTTTTTTTTTTTTTTGATTTGTGGTCAGCTCATGCTGCTGCTGCTAAGTTGCTTCAGTCGTGTCCGACTCTGTGGGACCCCATA